>NC_051154.1:370589576-371189576 GCF_013339745.2 Dermacentor silvarum | reverse complement strand
ACTCGCACATACAGCGTTCGGCGGCGCGCGGCCACGATTTCATCTCCATTGACGTCATACGGAACCTCACGGCGACGGCGACGGCGACGGCGACGGCGACGCCGACGGCAGAAATCTGCTTTTGAGTGTCCATATAATTGCTATCGCAATAAAATTCAACAACATAAACTACGTCGGCAATGAGCACTCTTGCGGTACATTGAGCGAGCGGTGCTATATGCTGCGCACTCGCGGTACGCAGTAGCAAACCAGACAACGGCGTGGTGACCTTGCGGAGCTTACGACAAAGCTTTTCGTCCATAACAGAAACCGCAGCCCCAGTATCAATAAGCGCAATTGTGGCGGTTCCTTCAACCAAAACGTCCAGTAAATTGTGTGGCGACTGTGCAGGCCTTGTAGAAGTCGCGAAGCTGGCAGTTCGTGCCTGCAGAACTGCAGCAACTAGTTTCCCTCGCTAGGTGACTGGCGACGACGTAAGGGGGAAAGCGAGCGACGACGTGGTGACGGAGAACGATGGTTGCCGAAAGGGCGTCGAGAAGACGGCGGATACTCTGGGTCGGGATGCATGGAATGGCCGGTAGCATCGTGGGAATATCCATACCCAGGCGTTGAGACAGCAGGGTTAGAAGGTGGCATGCGACGATGGCAGAAGCGCGCGACATGGCCGGCGAAACCGCAAGCGAAACATATGGGTCGGTTGTCGCGTGTGCGCCAAGGGTTCTGAATTGGGCTTCGAGGCGGAATAGGAGGCGACACGGGAGTTGGCACTGCTTGAGGTCGCACTGTCGCAGGAAATGCGAATGTCGGCGGCGCAGGTCGCGCTGCGACTGCGGCATAGGTCAGAGGTGCCGCCACGGGAGGACATGGTTGAGCCAAAGGTAGCGAGTCGGCAAGTTCCTCGCGAATGGCTCTCCTAATGGGAGCAGCCAGAGATGTGTCAGGCTGTAGGGGTCGATCGCTGAGAGGCAGCATAGACAGTTGGCGCGCCACCTCCTCACGAATAAAATCCTTAATCTGAACGGAGAGTGAGGATTCAGGCGAGGAGTTGGAGGGAAGCGTGAGGCCCGAGAGAGAGTGGCCGGGTGCAACAGCGCTGCGCGCAAGGACCCTCTGGCGACGCGGGTCATCCCACTTGTTGTTCTCACTGACGCGCTCATAGGTAGAGAGCCAATCTTCCACGTCAGTCTCACCGGCTCCGCTGAAGACGGGGGGGTCCCGCTGCCGCTGGACGGCACCGCAAATGATGGGCGCGGCGGAAGCTGCTGGCGGATTGTCGGTAGGCTCGAGCATGGTAGCGGCTGAAGCAGTCGGCAACGTTCGGCTGCGAAGTTCCAGGGTGAGGTCGGGGATTGCAGCACCTTCCACCAAATGTGATATGACGATTTATTAGACGTCTCACGCAACCGAGGCAGTCCACGAACGCTGATGGTGCGCACAGCGACAGACGCAAGAGCACTTCTTCCTCTTCTTCACTACATATGGGACAATAGGCACAAGCTACACAGAAAATGGAGAAAGAACAAGTTGAACAAGCGCCTAAAAGCACGTATAGATAGCATTACCAAAGAGGCGCAAGAATACGCCGACAAACTCGCAACAGACAACTGGATGCAGATATGCGAGCAAGCCGGAAACAACATGCACACAAGCCGAGCCGGGTTGCTTTTTTGGGCGCTTCTTGGGCAAACCAGGAGAAAGAACCATCTGGAAGCAATCGAACTGAGGGTGGAAATCGGAGCGTACGATCTCGCGGATCTAATAACCAACCATTTCTTGCCCGCGGCAACCTTACAGAAAAATCATCGACAACTACCATCCCTACAAGATTACGGCGAGGTACCTGCAAACCAGCCATTTACAATGGGAGAGCTTAAAGCAGCCACCAATCAAGCAAAAGACACACGGCACCTGGGCCAGACGGCATCACGAACAAACAAGATGCTACGTAATAAGCCAGACACACAACTGGAACAGCTCCTATGTATCATCCACCAAGCTCGGGAAAGCGGTGACATACCGGAGACATGGAAAATGGCAGCGGTGATCCCGATACCAAAGCCCAATAAGACCCAAATCGTCATTAGCCACCTGAGACCCATTTCTTTAAGATCATGTATGGAAAAGATTATAGAACGAATGGCCCCTGCACGACTCCTATGGCAGCAGGAATCTTGCACTTCGGTCGATCCTCGAGTCATTGGATTTCGAAAGCACATGCGCACACAGGATGCAATGCTTGCCATACAAGAAGTAGATAGAGCACAGAGCAGCAGCCAACTGAGAGCCATTGTGGGGCTGAATATCAAAGCTGCTTTTGATAACGTTACCCACCAAGCGGTGGTCGAAGGTCTGCAAGCCATGCAACCAGGTAGAAACCTTTACAACAACGTCAAAGGGTTTTTTACAAACCGGACAGTTACCGTGAAAGTAAGCGAAGACGTGTCGGAAGAAAGACACCTGACTAACACAGCAAGCTGGGCGAGTTGGTAACTGAACATGTTTCTTAGGGGAGGACAGCGCTACCCGGACGAAGGATAGAGGAAGAGACGATACGAGCACTGCGAACAAGTAAATATATATATATACAAAATATTGACATGTGACCCGTACAAGTGGTGACAGCTCCTCAGCCTATCTTGTCATCCAAAATTTTATTCTCTTTATCATGCAAAGAGATAGAGGTCTGGCTGAAACATGCGCCTGAGTTAACATGCATGTAGTAGGCTTCTACAATCTCGCGGTTGATTTGGTTTCTATTTTTATGCAGTATTTCAGATTTTTCAAACGCGGGTTTGCATGGGCAATTTCTACAATGCGCGGCCAGATTTGAACTGGTTTAATTTCTGATAGCGGCTCGGTGCTCCCTGAGGCGAATGTTGATGCAGTCTGCCCATAATATTTTTTCCCCCGTGAAAGTAGAATGACGTATACAACTCCCACTGCACATGCCATGGGAGTTGATACGGCAAATGGCCTTGGACGCCTGCTTAGGTCTATTAACACGAAGGCAAATCTTGTTTAACGAGTTCTTAGCAGAAAAAAAGAACTTGAACGCCATATTTCGTGGCTGCCTTTTTAAACCCATTCCCCATCTGATGCCCATAAGGAATGACTGCAAACTTCCTTCCGGTTTCGATCAGCTGCTGTGGTGGTTCCCCTTAATTAGTTTCTTTACAAGCCCTTCACAGACTGATACGATAATATATTTTGGAAAGCCGGCCTTCGCTAGACGTTTTACCTGTTGCGAAAATCTTGTATTAGTGAGGTAGTGGCAAGACTTTCTAAGTTCGGATCCTGAACATGTCGTAGCAATACCTCTTTTCACTAGTTTGGAGTGTGCCGACGCGTAATTTGAAATTGGTTTGCTTGTTCTGGGGTTATATTGCCAACATATATGTTTTGCTGTAAATCTTAGCAGTAAATCCAAAAAGCGAATTTCATTATTCGCCGGCAGCTCATGAGTAAAGCCAAGACCCATTCCAGTTTCACCAAAGGCTGCGAGAATATCGTTAATGTCTTTGGAACTCGTTAGCGATCTAACAATTATTAGGTAGTCACCAACGAATCCAACGAAGTCGAGAGGCTACTTACAAGAACTACACGAAGCATGAGCGGTATCAAAGAGCACCAACTCAGAAGGCTCACCATGTCCCTGGCTACACCACGAATTATGTCCCAATATCAAAAAATTCAGCAGCAGCCTGAAGTCGAGAGGCTACTTACGAGAACAACACGAAGCATGAGCGGAATCAAAGAGCACCAACTCAGAAGGCTCACCATGTCCCTGGCTATACCACGAATTATGTCCCAATATCAAACAATTCAGCTGCTGCCTGAAGTCGAGAGGCTACTTACGAGAACAACACGAAGGATGAGCGGTATCAAAGAGCACCAACTCAGAAGGCTCACCATGTCCCTGACTATACCACGAATTATGTCCCAATATCAAACAACTCACCATGTACCTGGCTATACCACGAATTATGTCCCAATATCAAACAATTCAGCAGCTGCCTGGAGTCGTGAGGCTACTTACAAGAACAACATGAAGCATGAGTGGTATCAAAGAGCACCAACTCAGAAGGCTCATCATGTCCATGGCTATACCACGAATTATGTCCCAAGACCAAACAATTCAGCAGCTGCCTGAAGTCGTGAGGCTACTTACAAGAACAACATGAAGCATGAGTGGTATCAAAGAGCACCAACTCAGAAGGCTCATCATGTCCATGGCTATACCACGAATTATGTCCCAAGACCAAACAATTCAGCAGCTGCCTGAAGTCGAGAGGCTACTTACAAGAACAACACGAAGCATGAGCGGTATCAAAGAGCAGCAACTCAGAAGGCTCACCATGTCCCTGGCTATACCACGAATTGTGTCCCAATATCAAACAATTCAGCAGCTGCCTGAAGTCGAGAGGCTACTTACGAGAACAACACGAAGCATGAGCGGAATCAAAGAGCACCAACTCAGAAGGCTCACCATGTCCCTGGCTATACCACGAATTATGTCCCAATAACAAACAATTCAGCAGCTGCCTGAAATCGAGAGGCTACTTACGAGAACAACACGAAGCATGAGCGGTATCAAAGATCACCAACTCAGAAGGCTCACCATTTCCCTGGCTATACCCCAAATTATGTCCCAATATCCATACGTACAAATCACCAAAACACAAAAGGGCTAACTTGAAACCTTGCTTCGGCAGATAACGAGAGTTATACTAGGCGCCCCTACATACTCTCGGTCCAACCGAGTCGATGACACGGCAGTTCTCCCTAAACTGGACGAGCTGAAACAACTCCACCAAGAGGCACAATTTAGTCGCCTGAAGCTATCTAGACAGTGGCGGGAATTTTGGCGTCATCTAGGCTACGATATCCCACTAGGCTCTGGCACAGAACAACATCTCCCCGTGGGACACGCTAGACCGTGTTCACGTCGACGCAATACCTAGAAATATGGGGGCAGACACACAACCAGAACGACAACAAAATCGAGCGCAACACTTCCGGGACGACACCGAAGACTGGATCCAATACACGGACGCCTCTCCAACTATTCAATCATTCTGCACGGGGGTGGCAACCAACTCTGCACCTATATCACCTTGCCTACACTGCAATATTCCATCACAAAATCAAGCGGAACTTACAGCTGTCGTGGAGGACGCCACCATGCCAAATCCACGCGAACGAAATCTGCTCATTCGAACAGATAGCCAGGCTGCATGCAGGGCACTCGCAGCCAGAAACATTCCTGCAGCACTACACTCAGCATTAACGGCGCACCTCAATGCACACCCTTACATTAAAGTACGTATTCAGTGAACTCCGAGTCACACTGGGATCAGAGGGAACGAAGTGACACATGCCACATCCCGCGCAAGTCTCCCGGGCCCTCCCCTGTGGTGGCCAGATCCACTGAGTATGACTGACCAATGCACCTTCGCGCGGGCGGAAAGGCGCAAAAAACTGGACCAATTACGAGAAAACTGCATGAAGTATCCGTAAGAGGACGCACACATGAAGCGAAGAGAAGCGGTACTATGGAGGCGTGCGCAGACGCACTCTCTTGTCCCCACACTTCCAACACTACATACAGAGTTTGCCTGGCAGACCTTCCAGTATGGCATGTGGCGGCTTCCCGGATAATGCCCACAGTCTGTGGGATTGTCCGGGGAGGCGTCCTGCTATTCAGGCGAGCCTTGCTAAACTTTCACCCACCCGTAGATCTGCGACACTTGAGGAGTGGCTGGCGGACACCTTCCCCGACTACGTACAAGCCATGATAGAGTTGATCATGCCGCTCGGCTCGGCAGACAACTAGAACGAAGCGGGTGAACCCAGACAGGGGTTCTGGAATAAAGTTTATGATCTCTCTCTCTCTCTCTCTCTCTATATATATATATATATATATATACATATATATATATATATATTGTGACGTCTCGGTTGGGACGACGTTTATTAGGCCCGGGAGCTCGTCAGCGAACCAGCGCAGCACACAGGCGATGATTATGATCACATATACAGGCGAAGAGGAGGATAGGTAAAAGTGTGAGGATGATGATGATAACATACAGATGAGGAATATGTGCGTACTGAACGCCCACACTAATTTCCCCCCCACGTGAAAGCGGCCATCCTGGCCGGCCGTCAAGGTGTCGAGCCACGCCGCATGAAGGGCTTCATGCGGGAGACATGTACAACCTTGGCATTGCGGCAACGGCGATCTGTGGGGGCGTCAAGAGGAGTGACGCGATAGTTGACAGGCGAAGTCTGTCCAAGGACTATGTACGGCCCGATGAACCGTGGCCGGAATTTTTCACATAAACCAGGGGTGCGAACAGGAGTCAGGAGCAGGACCTCGTCACCAGGTCGAAAAGATACAACGCGATGGCATTCGTCGTAAATATTTTTCCGGTCTTGTTGTCTGGCCTCTTTGTTCAGGCGAGCAAGCTGGCGACAGTGGTCGAGTCGGGAAATGTACTCTTCGCACGATGATAGAGATGTATTAGCCTTGGAGTTGAAGAAAGAAACGTCCAGAAAAAAAGTAGGGGAGCGTCCATAAACGAGGTAAAATGGCGAGTAGCCAGTTGTGCGCTGCACGGCCGTGTTATAGGAGAAAGTTACGATTGGTAAAAGAACATCCCAGTTTTTGAGTTCTGGTTGAATAAAAGCGGCGATCATGTCGGCAAGGGTGCGATGAAACCGCTCGGTCAGGCCGTTAGTCTGGGGGTGATAGCTAGAAGCTGTCTTGTGGGCAGTGACGGAGGCTCGAAGAACTTCGTTTAGCAGTTGTGAAAGGAACGCCTTTCCACGGTCACTGAGCAGTACACGAGGAGCACCATGGCGTAGAATAATGGCTTCAAGAACAAAGTGAGCAACTTCCGAAGCAGAGCCAGTAAGCACAGAAGCTGTCTCAGCGTAGCGCGTCAGATGGTCGACGGCAGTCACTATCCATCGATTGCCAGCAGTTGTGACCGGAAGGAGCCCGTAAAGGTCGATCGCAACAACCTCGAACGGGGCTGCGGGGCACGGAAGCGGCTGTAATTGGCCGACAGGAGCAGATGTTGGGAGCTTGCGACGCTGGCAAGGAGAGCAGGAACCGACGTATCTGGCGACGCTAGCCGAAAGGCCAGGCCAATAGAAACGACTTAGAATGCGGTCATAGGTTTTATGGAACCCAAGGTGGCCAGCTGTCAAATCATCGTCAAAGGCGTTGAGGACACGAAGTCGGAGAGAGCGTGGTAGAACTGGCACCCAGCGTTGCCCGTCAGGATGGTAAATACGGCGATACAGCAGGCCATCGTCCACCTTAAAGTGCGCGAGCTGGCGACGGAGGCGCGCGTTAGGTGGACGAGAAGCCCCAGAGAGGTGATCAATGAAGCGTTGACAGTACGGGTCAGCCAGCTGACGAGAGGCAAGTGGCTGATCATCGTCGAAAGGCAGTTGGTACATTGAGGCCAGGGTGGAAACCGTAGCAGTGTCGGTCAAACTGGTGACGTGCGAAGCGATTGCAGAGGCGTCGAGCGGGGCCGTAGTAAGCGGGCAGTGAGAAAGAGCGTCGGCGTCTTGGTGTTTCTTTCCGGACTTGTATATGATTTCGAAATCATACTCTTGGAGGCGTAGAATCCAGCGACCCAGGCGTCCATACAAGTTCTTGAGCGTGGAAAGCCAGCATAAGGCGTGGTGGTCCGTAAAGATGGTGAAATGACGGCCGTGGATATAAGGGCGAAACTTCTGTATCGACCAAACAATAGCCAGGCACTCTTGCTCAGTGATCGTATAGTTCTTTCCGGAAGCGCTGAGTACACGGCTGGCGTATGCAATGGCTCTCTCTCGCGAAGAGTTGTCGCGCTGCAGAAGAACAGCATCTATACCGTGGCCGCTAGCGTCTGTGTGTAGGAGAGTCGGTGCGGCCTCATCAAAATGGCAAAGCACAGGTGCACACGTGAGGGCGTCCTTGAAGTGTATGTATGTATGCTTTATTTCCACAAAATAGTAAATACAGCCTTGCGGGGGTAAAGTGGGGAAAAAAGCTGCTCGTAGCAGCTTGACCAGCCCCCAAAACCCGTAAAATAATAAGGAGCAGCAGAGCGGAAATACAGTTTTCTCAAGTACTTACAATTGAAGCACTACAACATATCATGCATACGAGATCGCAAACCGGGCGAGAAAAAACAAAAACAAAAAGAAAACAGAAACAAAAGTAAGAGATTTTGTGCAAAACCTCACAAAATCTCACTGCACTTGATAAGCATATAGGCAATGTACAACTCACATATGAGAGAAAAAGTCAAGAATATTGGGAAGAGAACAAGACACAATATCAATTTTGTTAACAATAAGATCATTTAGTAAGCGAGGTAGCCTGGAGCGCAGCATTTGTGATCCATATTTAGTGCGCGATTGTGGTACGTGCCAGTACTCTGGCTTTCTTGTACTGTATGGGGTTTCGTGTAGCTTCAAGTTAGCCATAAAAGTAATGTGGTTGATGTTTCTTTTCTGTTCATTTTTATACGCAAGCACTAAACAATACTTTAAAAGGGCCTGTACTTTCCGTGTCTTAAGTTTATGAAATAAATAAGCTGAAGGGAAATCATATGGTTTATTACAAATAGCGCGAAGGGCCTTCTTTTGCAGTATGTACAACCTGTTGATATTTGTTTCCGAAGTGGTAGCCCAGACAAGACAACAATAATTTAAATGGCTGAGAAAAAGTGAATTATATATCATGCATTTAATAGAGTAGGGAAGATAGTTCAAGGAATAAAAAATTCCAGTGATTTGTGAAAGCTTACTAGCAAGAAAATCTATATGGCTATGCCAGGTCATAGTATGGTCAAAAAATACACCTAGCGATTTCACCGAATTAACAAGTTCAATTTTAGAATTGTTCATTAGCAAATCTTCCTCGAGAGTGATTTGCGTGTTCTTGGCGCGAAATAACACCGCCTTAGTTTTTTGCGAATTAATAGTCAAACCGTTATCAAGTGACCATGCGTACAGTTTATTCAAAACTGCATTAGCTCTTGTAATCAATTCGGCAGAGCGGTTAGATGAAAAGAATAACGTGGCATCATCAGCATAGATTACGTAACGTGTATCAACATCAATGTTTACTAAATCGTTAATAAATATATTAAATAGAAGGGGCCCTAAAATACTGCCCTGGGGTACACCTACCTTGACCGAGCGAACTTCAGATTTAAAGCTATTTACTTGTACAAACTGCTGTCTGTGACCAAGATATGACCTAATCAAGTCAAGTGCAATGCCGCGTATACCATAGTGATTTAACTTACTAAGCAAGAGATCATGATTTATAGAATCGAAAGCCTTTGAAAAGTCGACAAATACTCCCAATGTTAACAAACGTTCCTCAAAATTATTTAGAATTAGTTCGTTCTGTTCAAGCAAAGCTAGCTGCGTTGACATATTTTTCCGGAAAGCATACTGATGCTTAGTTATCAAATTGTGCTTGTCCAGAAAGTCTGATATTCTGCAAAAAATAATTTTTTCTAAACACTTCGAAAATATAGGGAGCATAGACACAGGTCTATAATTAGATAGGGCAGTTTTGTCGCCTTTCTTGAACAGTGCAACTACTTTTGCCATCTGCATTTTATACGGGAATACACCGGTAGAAAGGCAGATATTATAAATATGTGCTAGTACTGGAGCGATTATGTCTATTACAGATTTCACAGGCTTGATTTTAATGTTATCAGCATCGCAGGAGTTGCTATTATTTAGTGCTGAAAACAGTAAATTTACTTCTGAAGTGGTTGTGGGACGCAAAAGAATTGAATGCACACAGTTCGTTTTAATGAAACGGCATGCGTTGTCATTCACATTGCATTCAGGTAAATTAGAAAAATAATCATTAAAACAGTCGGCCAACTTCGCGTCAGGTATTTCCTTTCCATCAGAAATTATACGCAACCCTGCCGCTGAATTGGGCACTCTATTTAGCAAAGAATTAAGCCAGTGCCATATCTTATTGCTATCTTGGCTGCACGTTGCGAAGGATTGCTTATAAAACATAGTTTTCGCAGCACGTAATTCCTTAGTTAAGCCATTGCGAAATGTTTTAAACACTCTTAAATCATCAGGATCCCGAGATATGAGGAATTTATTGAATAATCTTGCTTTCTCTTTTATCTTTTTAAATAATTGAATAGTTACCCAGGGTTTACGTATCCTTGATGGTGCAGATACTTTAGGACGGGAAGGAAAATGTTTATCATAATAGGAGAGGAACGTTTCCAGAAAAGCACCGTAGGCGCTATCAGCACTTGTAGCAGCAATAACACTATCCCAGACTACGTCACGTAAGTCATCGCGAAAACGCACTAGACGTTCTTCAGTTATAATTTGCGAGAAGCAGACTCGTTCTGGTGGTCTTTTATCTTTCCGTTTGACAGTGAAGAATACCGGCATGTGATCACCCAAGCTGTGTGAAATAGTGCCACATTTATTACTATTTGATCCGTAGTTAGTAATAAACAAGTCAAGGCATGTGGACGTATCGCAGGTAATTCTGGTAGGAGTGTTGATAACATTGGAACACCCATACATTTTCAAAAGCAATTCAAAGTCGCGTGTGATATTGCAATCAACTAGCATGTTTATATTGAAATCACCACCACAAATGAATTTATACTGTAATTCAACAATGTATTTTAAGAGTTTCTCGAAAAAGAGAAAAAAGCCTTGGAGATTGCCTCGCGGCGGTCTGTAGACAACAGAGTAAACAGTGCGCGCATGTAACACAGACAATACCTCATAGTCATCGTTAACACAAGAGAATTCTTGAACACAGTTGACTTTAAATGAATCGCACACAATTAAGCTAACCCCGCCACCGCGCGAATTCATTCTTGATCGTATAAAGCACTCGTACCTTGGCAGACACCAGGGGACCGTACAATCACTGTACCACTTTTCAGAAAGCATTATGAAATGAAAACGAAAGTTTAGGCTGCTGAAGAAAATGTCAAGTTCATCTTTTTCATTTTTCACCGACTGGCAGTTGATATGTATGCAACTAATCGATCCACCACTTTGTGAGCTTACATTGTCATGAAGATCTGACAAAAACATTTTGTTCGAGTGTCCCAACATCAATTTTTCTACAACTTACTTACGCTCCTAAGCTCGAGAAACGATCTTATCCAGATCAAAACGCTAATTCGCACTCCTGGGACCACAGAAAGGACACTCCGGAAGCTAGTAGCTTGTGTAATGGAGCTGCGATGGAGGCAAAGTTCTGGATAAAGCGATGGAAATAAGAGGCGAGGCCAAGGAAACTGCGCAAGTCCTTCGGTCTGTCAGGACGAGGAAAGCGAAGAACTGCAGCAGTCTTGTCAGGGTCCGGCTGATGGCCATCCCTGCTCACCACATGACCCAGTATCTTAATGGCTTTGCTGGCGAAACGGCATTTCTTGGTGTTCAGCTGAAGACCAGCGCGGGCGAGGCACGTCAGAACTTCATCCAAGCGTTGCAGGTGCTGATTAAATGTTGATGAAAAAAATGACAATGTCGTCCAGATAACAAAGGCAGGTCTTCCATTTAAGGCCACACAGCACGGTGTCAATGATGCGCTCAAAAGTCGTGGGTGCGTTGCAGAGCCCGAAAGGCATTACGTTGAACTCGTACAGTCCATCGGGGGTTGCGAACGCCGTTTTTTCTTTATCGTCTTCGTGCGTGGGGATTTGCCAGTAACCGGAACGCAGATCGAGGCTGGAAAATTATTCCGCACCTTGTAGGGAATCAAGGGCGTCGTCAATGCGGGGCATATGGTACACGTCTTTCCGAGTTATCTTATTGAGCGCCCGGTAATCGACGCAAAAGCGCACGGAGCCATCTTTTTTGCGGACCAAGACAACAGGAGACGCCCAAGAACTAGCCGAGGGGCGAATGACCTTGCGTTCCAGCATGTCGGCGACGTTGTCTTCGATGATTATCCGCTCGGCTAGAGACACACGGTATGGGCGGCGCCGCACGATGGGTTGTGTCGTCTGTCAGAATGCGATGCTCTGCAACGGTTGTTTGGCCCAACGTCGACGAATATACATCGAAATAATTAGCGTGCTTTTTCAACAAAGCCAGCAGCTGTTGTGTCTGCGCGGGTTTCAAGCAGTGCAGATGACTGCTGTAAGGGCGGCTGCCGAAGAAGAATCACCAGAAGATAAGTCCCCAGAAGAGACTGGTGTAAGTGGCAAGACGCAGACAGGCTCCAGATCGGCGACGCATGCAACGGTTGTGCCTCGCGGAAGGAGGATTTTTTCAGGTGTTCCGTTCGTGGCAGTGACCAGTGCAGATCCATTGTGGAATCGAACAACTCCCGATGTAAATGCTATGCCTTTAGTAAGGCAACGGGAAGAAAACACCAAGAGGTCACCATGGTCAATGTCGTTGGATAGGAGGGTAACAAGTTGGTTTTTGTCCTGGGAGTAGTTCCGTATCTTCCGCAGCGGTCAGGTGAAATGGCGTGTGGGTTTATTCGCCAAGCAAGTGTTCGGTGTCGGTAAGGTGTACCACACGCTGCCCACAACAAATAGCAACATACGCAGACGATGGAAAATACCATCCCAAAATCAGCTGGTGAGAGCACGGGTATAGCTCAGCAAACTGTATGTGATGGAGAATGTCATCATTAAGTACACGCGCAGTACAGAAGGCAGAAGGTCGAATAGAGTTCCCTTCGACTGCAACCAGCGTGGGACCTTCGTAAGGCGTCATAACTTTCTTTAGACGGGAACACAAATGAGCATTCATAACAGACAAAGTCGCACCAGTATCCACTAAAGCATCCACGGGCACTCCTTCAACATACACACGAATCATATTGGATGGGCGCGCTGGAGGAATTTCAGTCTTATGTGTGTAGGCAGTTTTTCCTCCGGAAACTGCATCGCTTAGTTTTCAGCGCGAACGGTAGAGGTGAGTGAGGCAGGACGAAATGGTGACGATGAGCGGCGGAAGGGCGATGGGGAATGTTGACTGGCTGAACGGTAAGCGCCACGTGCTTCAGGTGATGCAGGCGGAGATGGAGAGCGGCGCGAAGGTGAAGAGTAACGCCGCCCTTGGTAAGAGGCCCCACTATAAAAATCGCGCTCACACATATCGTAGCCCCGACGCTCGTCTTGCTGGCGCTTACGGCAAAAACGTGATATGTGGCCGCGATAGCCGCAATAATAGCACGTAGGACTAGACGAACGCCAAGGGGGGTAGTAGGGGGTGTTCGGTGTACCGTGTGACAGTGAGGTCAGATGGGCCGATGAAGGCTCCTGCGGTGATGACGGGAAGTGAACCGTGGGCGCAGTAGCAACCGACGCGTAAGTCGGCAGCGGCAACGGAGAAGTGACGTGGCCGAGAGGCTTGGCAGCAACTTGCTCGTATGTCGGTAGTGCGGTAGTGGGTAATGCGTGAGGGACAGGAGCTTGTACTGGCACAGTGCAGGTCAAGGACGCCAGTTCTTCCGTGATAACGTCGCGCAATGACCCACCAAAAGGTTGGCTGTGACACGTCGAAGGTGAGGGTAACCCCATAGATTGCAACTCTTCGCGTATGAGCGCGCGAATCAGTGTACGTAGATCGTGGTCCACCGTAAAATGGGCACCGTCAATGTCGGGCTTTAGGCGGACAGACTCGAGCTCATCGAGGCGCTGACAAGTGGTGACGACGTCAGCGACGGTAGCGGGATTCTTAGTTGCGAGGGCATTGAAGGCAACAGTTCCAATGCCTTTTAGAATGTGACGTACGCGTACCCTGTCCGACTCCGACATTGAAGAATTCACACGTCGGCAGAGTGCAAGGACGCCCTCGATGTACGAGGTGTACGACTCGGCGAGGTGTTGTTTGCGAGCATCGAGGCTTTTCTTGGCGAGAGTGGACCGAGCGGCCGGTGTGTCGAACACTTCACAAAGCTGGTGCTTGAAGAGAGTCCAGTTGGTCAAGTCGGTCTCATGGTTAAAGAACCACGTCATCGCCACACCAGACAGATAGAAGGAGACATGGCGGAGTTTATTAACATCATCCCAGTGATTGGCGGAACTGACTCGCTCATAATCGTCCAGCCAGTCTTCGACATCCTCTCCGCGAAGACCAGCGAAGAGATGAGGGTCACGCTGGGGGCTGTTGATGATAAAGGAAGGAGGCACTTGCGATGTCGGAATGGTGGCAATAGGGGCGCCAGGCTGCACGTCCTGCGGCATGCTAGCTGACGGTGGGCGCAAGCGGCGACCTGAACGAAGCTCCAGGAGGCAGACCG
The DNA here is from genome assembly GCF_013339745.2 of Dermacentor silvarum. Taxonomy (NCBI): domain Eukaryota; kingdom Metazoa; phylum Arthropoda; class Arachnida; order Ixodida; family Ixodidae; genus Dermacentor; species Dermacentor silvarum. The sequence goes on along the minus strand of NC_051154.1, from coordinate 371,175,289 downwards.
GACGGCCAGAGGACGTAGGACCGAAGAGCACACTCCACCACTTGTCACGTCTCGGTTGGGACGACGTTTATTAGGCTCGGGAACTCATCAGCGAACCAGCGCAGCACACAGGCGATGATGATTATCACATATACAGGCGAAGAGGAGGATAGGTAAAAGTGTGAGGATGATGATGATAACATACAGATGAGGAAGATGTGCGTAATGAACGCCCACAAATATATACTACGTACAAGCCATGACTGAGTTGATCACGGCGCTCGGCTTGGCAGACAACTAGAACAAAGCGGGCGAACCCAGACCGTGGTTTTGCTAGTCGCAGATGAAGGTTTATAGAATAATGCAGCCTCATTTGTTGTTATCAAATTGGTGTGCGAGTCACAGCCTGCTCGACTGCTAATACGCACGCTATTTCTGCGTTATTTCCTTTCGTGCGGGTTTAGTTTCAAGCGTCTCTTAATAATTTTCGATTGGGAATTCTGCGACCCAACAGTGAGCAAACGTCCCGTAAACTCTAGCCGCTATTTATGACGCTGTATTTTTCTTTTCTGTACACGCAGCGTCGAGCGGCTGGCCCGACTTATCTAGTATGGGCGCTTCACGTAAATACTACTAATATTAAAGGTGAGTGCTCTTTCTTTCCACAAGTGGCATCCTCAAGTTGTGAATAAGAGAATTACTCGAAATTTTCCTTCACCTGAGCTCTACGAAAAGCCTGAAAGTGTATTATAAATGTAGACAAAAAGAAAAACGAAATTGTTGACGTTCATAAGCACACTTCCTCAGCTTTGTAGCGAAGTCCGAGCGGCCGCGAAGGTTCCATGCGTGCTGTCGTGCCATGTTCCAGGAGAAGGAGATATCGATAGAGTTGAGAACAGTGTTTTATATACATACGTAGATATTTTCAAACAAGGGCTCCCTGACTTTGGAGCCGTCTACATGCTAAAGTCCTTGCATGTCTGAGCGTTTACATGTCTCCGAGCGTTTACATGGCCGAGCGTTTACATAGTCAAGCGTCTACATGGTCGAGCGTCTCTCACAACACTGCAGCTCCGCTTTTTATGCCGTTAATTTACCCCTTTCACTCGATGAGGGAATTCACTGCAGTTCTTCTTGACCAATCACAACCTTTGACCAGTTTGCAATATCCCGCCCATGATGTGGCACCGTTCCCCGCCGGGTTCCGCCTATAATGTCGCCTGATCGCCCCCGCACACCAGGCAACAGGTGGTAACTTGGGAATGAAACGTTGGCGAGGTTCCCAGGGGAATGCTCAGTGTTGGAGCCGTGCAAGTATTAGTGGCCTCTTCGTGACGTTCAGTTTGACAGGGCCCGGAGACTGGTCTTTGCGGAAACAACCGTTTCCTGCAGGGAAGCTGGCGGCTGTTGTCGTCTGGGAACAGCAGGCAGCATTCCTGGCTCGCGCGTCACTGTCGGCGCCGGGCATCATCGTAATCTGGGCGGGCGCTGATGCTTCCCGGAAACACCCCAAAAGTGAGGTTGTCGTCTTAGCGCCACACGAGGCCGATGACTCATTGCAGCCTGGGGTCGCAGAACTCGTCTCGCCCATGAGCTCCGGGCAGTCGAACGGCCGAAGATATGAGACGCAATTGTTCGTTCATTCGCTCCAGGTAACGCTGAATTAGTCGCCAGCTCCTTGGCTTCGTGAAAACGATGAAGCGTGAACAGCACTCCCCAGCTGCATGTCTGCCGGCGAAGCACTCTTTGTCCCGAGGGACCGCCAGGCATAACAGCTTATACTCTACTGCAACAAACCGGCTTCCTATTTCGCCTTAATCGACCCTTCCAATAGAAATCGAAGGCAACTCGCACATTATTAAACCACATTTGACTATCACTTACTTCGTTTCTTTGTCAAACTATGCGACTGCACAAAAGTATGAATGCAAGGGCATATATTCGCCTCTTCCACCCCCAATCCTTTTTTTTATTTTTTCCCTCTTCCGCTCGCCTGTCTAAATGTATACTGCATGTATACATGCAGCAGCACCAGCAACGCGCAGAACTGTTGTCGACGCCGTCGGCGTTTTGCCCGCGTTCGCACCGAACGCGCGCGGCATTTTTATATAAATACGCGTTTGGTGCCGCAGCTAAACGTCGCCTCCCCACCCTCCCTCCCGTCCCCCCACAGCCTTTCGTGCGACGGAAAAAGTTGCGTTTGCTCTCTATTTGTGGAAAGGAGGAAAGAGACGCTTAATTCTGCAGCCCTTCAGGGAGTACGGCGCAGAACGCGCGTTTGCTCTCCGACGTGCCTTCGCTGCCTGTGAAAGCGCGCGTCCCTCGCGCCCTAATTCACTCGCACATATAGCGTCCGGAGCGCGGTGACGATTTCATCGCCGTTGACGTCATACGGAACCTCACGGCGACGACGACGGCGACGCCGACGGCAGAAATCTGCTTTGGAGTGTCCATATAATTGTTATCGCAATATAATATATCCGCTCATCTCATTATACATTGTCTCACTCATGCCTGATCCTTGGATTGTTACGAGCTTAGTGAGTGGCTTCTATCTTGGCGTGCACAATCTGCTAGTGAGATAAGTCATCACCGCGAGTGAGCTTGTGGACACAACATTTTTCCGCAAGCAAGGTGAACCGATATCCCCTCTGCTAATCGTTCAAGCACTCACCACGTTCACACTCACTTCCACTCACAACCACTCACTCATGTTCACACTCACCTGCACTCACACTCACGTTCACACTCACCTCTACACACCCAAAAGCACTCACCCCGTTCACACTCACAGCACTCAGTCACGTTCACACTCAGCTCCACTCACACAGCACTCAGTCACGTTCACACTCACCTCCACTCACCCTCACAAGCACTCACCACGTTCACACTCACTTCCACTCACACTCATTGGCTCTCACCTCCACTCACTCACACTCACACTCACTGGCACTCACTCACACTCATCTCCACTCACCGGCACTCACTCGCACTCACACTCACTGGCACTCACTCTCACTCGCACTCACTTCCACTCACACTCACTGGCACTCACTCTCACTCGCACTCCCACTCACACTCACTGGCACTCACGCGCACTCGCACTCACCTCCACTCACAGTCACTGGCACTCACTCGCACTCGCACTCACCTCCACTCACACTCACAGACACTCACTGGCACTCACCTGCACTCACACTCAGTGGCACTCACTCGCACTCGCACTCACGCCTTTGAAATGAGTGCGAGTGAGGGTGAGTGAGTGCACTCATGAGTGAGTGCGCCGACCTATGCAATAATATAACAGGCTATGTCTGCAAAATTTTTGACAAATCGGCGGAAATAGGAGCACAAGCCCACAAAGCTCCGAACATCCTTGGCACATGTTGGTACAGGGAACTCGATGACAGAACGAACCTTGGCGTGGTTGGGACGGACGCCAGTTGAATCGACGAGATGCCCGAGGAGGGTAATTTGGCTGCGACCAAAGTGGCAATTTGAAGAATTAAGTTGTAGCCCAGCCGCCCGAAACACCAACAGGATGGATGAAAGACGTGTAAGGTGTGTGGCAAATGTCGGGGAGAACACGATGACGTAGTCCAGGTAGCACAGGCAGATAGACCATTTAAAGCTGTGCAGCGTGTCCATCATTCGCTCGAATGTGGCCGGGGCATTGCACAAGCCAAATGGCATAACTTCAAACTGATAGAGGCCGTCATCTGTAACAAATGTTGTCTTTTCACGGTCCCTGTCGTCCACGACGATCTGCCAGTAACCAGAGCGCAGGTCGATGGATGAAAAATAGGACGCGCCGTGAAGGCAATCCATAGCGTCATCAATTCTTGGAAGAGGATATACATCCTTCTTGGTGATCTTATTGAGATGCCGATAATCAACGCAAAATCGCCAACTGTTGTCTTTCTTTTTAACCAAGACAACAAGGGAAGCCAATGGACTCGCGGATGGCTCAATAATGCCTTTTGAAAGCATCTTGTCAACCTCTTGTTGAATAACTTGGCGTTCGGATGGTGACACGCGATAAGGTCGCCGGTGAATCGGAGGCGCATCGCCAGTATGTATGCGATGTTTGACGAGAGAGGTTTGACCTAAGGAACGGCCGTCAAAGTCGAAGATGTCGGAGTATGTGACGAGCAAATGACGGAGGTCGTCTACTTGGGAGGGCAGAAGGTCCGGGGCAATCATATTCGTGATGGCGCTCTGTACCGACGGAGAAGTGGGCGCGTCGGCGGACATAATTGCTGACGTAGAATCAGGTGACAGTGATGAAGTCTGGCACTCATCTGATGGTGATAGGGTGGCCAAAACTATGCCTTGGGGAAGAACTTCAGGACAGAGTCCGAAGTTCAAGAGGGGCAGGCAAGTCTGGTTGGTCGCAACAGTCGCAACACTGTGGGGAAAGGAAATGTTGTGCGACAAAAGAACACGGGTAGACGGAGTAACCACATAGTCACCATCCGGTACATTGGGGCAAGGTACAGCGACAATACAGGTGAGTGCTTGGGGCGGCAAACGAGCAAACTCGGCACAAGAGAGCTGGCTCTGGACTACGTCAGGAGCGTCTAGTGAAGCGAGGAAGTCAAGTTCAACGACACCGGCCGAGCTGTCAATTACAGCGGAATGGTTAGTCAAGAAATCTAGTCCAAGGATTACGTCATGAGGGCAGTGGCGAAGAACATGAAACAACACGTAAGTGTGGCGGCCAGCGACGCTCACGCGTGCGGTGCACATTCCAAGCATGGCCGGAGTTCCGTCGTCAGCGACTCGCACAGCGCGGGACTCTGGATCTGTTGGCACTTTGTGTAAGCGTTCACGGAGATCAGCGCTCATGATACAAATATGTGCACCGGTGTCGATAAGGGCAGTAGCGAGTAGGCCATCCACTTCTACGGCAAGTTGGTTCTCGTGCGTGGGCAAGGTTAAAAGAGGCTTTGGAGGCCGTGGGTCCAATGCAGCGTCACCTTCAGGAATTAAATATTGAATTAATGTTTTCAGTTATACCGTTTCCCGTGACAATATTTTTCTTTATATCTTTTCACACATTCGAAGTTCTCAAACGCATTAACGTACATTCGGCTCGTGGGCGCACATTCACTAAGTTACTATTACGCTAGAGCTATTCTGAAGAGCATATGTAAGCCAATCATAATCTTGGACATCTTATCATCCGCGTCCTGCCACGGGCGAACAGCCGATTACAAACGAAAAGCCTTTGCTAATACGGTCTCTCCAAATTGAAAGCATAACAGGTATTGCAATAAGAGAATCACAAAAAGAATAAACCCACAAGCCACCGGTGCCGTGCTATGAGCGCTCTTTTTGCCCTTTTTTGCGGTCCCTGAAATCTGTTTAGGCAAGCATTGACTCTCCAGGAAGAAGTTCTCGAGAACTTGCGCACTCACTCTCCAAATTACATGCAGGTTTCTCTTGCGATTAGGGCGAAGGGGAAGTGCGCTCCCGACACTCTATTTAAAAGTCTTATTTTGATATCTGGACCGTATACAGTGAAACCCGGATATAACGAACCCATAAATAACAAATTACTGTGTATAACGAACAGCAATAAAATTCCCTTGAAAATTTTTGTGTGGAATTTTTATGTTATATATCAAATTGTCTTCAAGCCATCAAGCGCATGGCGGGACTTCTCCTCGATGCACCATAACGCACCGACAAGGCCCCGTACGAGGAGTACAAGCACAGCCGGCTGGAACGTGCGAGCACAGTGGTCGTCTCCCACGCTGCCAAGCTCCGTGAGGTGGCGGGCCGGCCCTGAGAAAATGCAGGAGATTTTAGTGGATACTTTTTTTTAATTTTTTCTACAGCTTCACATTGCCTGTGCAGAATTGGAAAAGCCCCTGGGTGAGCTTGCTGCGTCTGCTTCACGCCTTTGAACTCCAATGCATTGTTGGCGTGTTCGCTTAGTCTATAGTTCCGCAGCGCAGGGTCTGGGTGCCCCCCGCTGCAGCGCGCGCCGCACACGCAGCGGCACGTTGTTCTTGCGTCTGGACCACGGAGTGGTCGTGGCGCGTATACGGGCCTTCGTTGCTTCAGTGCGATTAGCGTTTCACGGGAGCTTCTCGACTGGCATCCTGACCATCCACACGTGGAGCCATGTTCGTGCGATGCGAGGGACGCGGTGTTTCGCTGCAGAAACACCGCACCGACGGGCACAGCCATGACTACTACGTGCGAAAAAACGATGGCCGCAACTGGCAGGGACTGCATAGCTGGGTTACAAGTCGTTCCCGCAAGCAAAGCTGTCTAACCTTAGGTCTAAAAATACACCTGTTTCGGTGCACAAATCTGTGCCATTGGCACACGAACACGCATAGACATGTTTTGCCATCTCGCGTTCAAATTCTGACGCAATGGGCAAGCGTACAGTCAATGTGATTAATGCTCTTCAGAGAACACAATAAAACGTTTAAAATTTTAAACATTAAACTATTGAAACAATATTGATATTGCAATAAACGCGTCAAGGGCCTCGACGCGCGGGCTTGCACGCTGGAAATGTTTCAGGATATTGTGCTCCGCCTGCTGGGGTATGCGGCCATGGGCTAATGGCTAGAGACGATAGATCTTGCTAGTTTCACAGCTTCTTCCTCCGGTTACGCCACAAAACAACGCCATGATCGAACCGTAGCTTCCTTTCGAACGCGTAACAACTGCTTCCAGTACTCGTTTTTTCGAAGGACAGTAAAGGAGTAAAACAAACTGAATCATGACGTTGTTTCGCAGCCATCTCTCAGTATGCTTTCCTCGCGTATCTAACGATTTCCGGCGTCGGAATGTAGTTTTCTTCAATGTATCACTCCGTTCGCAATATGTAGTTATGTTTCCTCGCTTCATCCCGGTTTTACATATGTATATGTTTTGACTGGTGTTTTTTAATGATATTTCTCTTCCTTCCCATTCTTTATAATGCTCTTCATTGTTTGATACTCATAATACTCTGCTAATTTACCTTTCCGGTATTGCAATACGTTCAAATAAATTAATTCAGAACCATATAAATCGGGCTGCTGTGCTATCTATATATATAGGGTATCACAGCCTACGTTAGCCAAGCTGTTGAGCAAAACAAAAAGGAGTAAAAGAAGACAGTGTAAGATGTGCTATTAAGGCCTGTGGTGTTCTGTTGACAGCATTCGGTTGACCAGACACCGTAGGTCTTAAATTGTATCTTGAACCGCGTTTTTAAATATATTCTTTGAATAATTTGCTAACATTAGCTGGGACACACGGTATCTATATTCGGAACCTAACGGCAACGACAAGTCGCAGTAGCTGTTATCGGCCCCCTTTTCTTGGCTGCGCAAACTTTGCGTTCGGACGAAGATAAAAGGGGAGACAGACACACGATACGGAGAAGTGGAAGTAATTCTCGCTAAGAAAGACTCTACCTTTAAAAGCATTACATCTACTTCGTTAAGACAACCCCAAAAAGTACAAACCATGAAGATGCAGGTCCCGTCTCGTGGGCATTTTTTATGCGAAAGCATCAAATGGCCCATTGAGCACAAAACCTGCGTCTGTAGCGTGGAAACGGCACATAAATTCCCATTGGCTACGACGCCACGTCAAGTGCGTGCCTCGACAGAGCAGAGCAGACGAAAAGGAACACCTGTGGCCGCACTGGCGTGTCAGGTGTTGCGTGAGGGGAGAGGGCATCGCCGCGACGCCACGTCACCCTCGCTCTCAGAAGCCTTCTAGATAACAGGCCTGTGCACTCTGCTTTATAACATCGTGCTGCTTGGGCAGAAATTTACATTGCCAAGCCCGGCGCCAAAATCACCGCTGCTAACTCGGGAGCGTCCTCATCTGATTCTATGGCAGCCGGGCTAGGTAGCATGATGTCACGGATCGAAGTGCACTGGCCTTAAGGCGTCAAGCGTCTCAACGTGCTCGCTTGCCCACGAGGAGTTCATAAATTGTAGTACCGCTCAGCGGCGTGCAGTGGGACATTAATGCTTTCGTATTAACAACTTCTTATTGCTTAGGTGCCCTCAAATTTTTTTTCGTCTTTTTAGCCGTGCTGAAATGTCTCTATAGGTAAGTATTGACTCCCCAGGAAGGAGTTCTTAGGACCTTGCGCCCTAAGTGTATAAACGATACATGGAGGTTTCCATTGCGCTTACGTCTAAGTAAATATAAGTACTCGAAACGGCCCTAAAGATCGTCTCGTGTAACATTTCGCGCTTGCCACGATGTACAGTGCCACCGAGATTACCGCGAACTCTCATCAAAATACTGCATGAAGGTCGATTTTTACTTTCTCGTTCTAAACGCAATAATTTTGGTGATAGAACAAGTACAAAAGTTCACCTGCGAGCTGATTCGTTGTAAAACGTGCGAGACCAATTGTTTCCGCGCAGAAGGAACCCCGACACGCAGCACTCGCCAGAGGGAAAGATCCCGTGAGGCGTTCCGTGTTTCGTGCCCCCAGGAGAACGAAGAGACCGCGAGCATCTGCGTGCGGACTCTGTTGCTGATTCCTCAGCGTGGCCGCACCCGTCGTCTTGCTGAACAGCATGCGGAAAGCCGTGGCCAATCATTTTCAGAACCCGGGGCAGAGCTACGGCAACAGAGTGAGGTCGTTGTTTAATAATTTGCACGAGGCGTTGCAAAAGTAGCTCGCCGTTTATCATAGTTCGGTGTCAAAAAACTTCCCACTATAGGCACGTCCTTGAAACCCCGTAGCATTTTTGCAACAATGCACTGCGGCACGACGGAGCGTAGTTGCTGCGACACAATGGCGGTGGGCGACCAACGCACGAGACAGCTGCCTGCTGCGTTCTTCGTTTTCTTCTGCTCAGGCGCATGGCGGATATGAGCACATCGCTATCACACCTGAATAAATACTTTGCCGCGGTGTCTGATCTGCAGAAGATTAAATATACGTAAAAACGCACACTGTCGTCAGTGTGGATTGAAGGGTGTGGTGTATTACAATTCAATAACTTCCAGCAATGATGTTCCCACTGGAACTCAGTGGCCCTCTAATTTTCCGTTTCTTAAGACGATGAAATACTCTGCTATAAATTTAGAAAGAAAAAAATGCAGCAGCTTTTCGAGAGCGTACTTATTGTGGGCTAATGTAGGGGCGCACCGTATCGCCCCGGCCGTAACGCATCATGTGTGTGACGCGTGCACTGCATCCGGGATATTTTCTATCGCGCTTCGCTTTGCTTTGTCTTGCATTTACTTCCAATACGAGGGGTTGCTGTTTCTGCAGTCACGGCTCTGTATTTAAGTGCGGACCAGCTACAACTGGTTGAGTTGTGCCGGCGGGGCTAAACACGGTGATTGCCGCACTTGCACTCCGCTCCAAAGGATCGCATCGGTTTGCTTTTCTCTCGTCTAAGCACGAGCCTCGGAAAAGGTTTCGTCTCGAAGAACTGTTCTAGGTTACGCGGTGGTAGAGCATATTTGTCGGTCTTATAGGGAGGACATGGTGGACGCCTCAGGGCTGAAGCTGTCGATGTTTATCCCTTCTCAAGATGGCACATATCCCCCCCGGGGATTGGCCACACTTATGCGCACTCATAGATAGGAAGATTTAAAAACATGCAAGATAATAGTCCTATTTAATGGTGAAATATAGCGCAATTTAAAAAATTGTGACTAAAAGAACATTTCATACATTCGCAGCAGAGAGATAGAACCCTAGCAACGTAACCGGCTTAGTGCTTCTATAACCTGATGTAGTGCATTACTAATTTCTCTCTGGCTGCGGCCAATCTGCGCGTCTACAGATCTTAATAAAATTTGTAATAGTCATTGGGAAGGCAAAGTAACAGAGAGGGAGTTGAAGGAATATTTTACGCACGGAGAAAGGAAATGCCAAGAATGAATATAATGATAAACAGTTAAGTCTTCGTTACAAAAACAAAGCTTGGAAGTAGTTAGTCCACACCGATAACGGTAAAAATTTTGAGGTGGGACTTTGCATCTAAAACTCGTCAACGTAACCTAGCATTGCTGTGACAGGCCTCCGTCCGCGTGCCATGGGTAATGCAAATGCTGTTAGTCGACCATCGATAGACGGTCGATGATGTTGATGCTCCGCTGTTACGGTGCTTGCCCACTGAGGGGGAGGGGCCAATAATCGGGCTGCAAGAAGTAGCTTGAGAAAAATTCTCATTTGAGTCTCTAACGTGGTATATAGCACCTGCTCCTCCATGCTACAACGTGAGCAGATGGACAGTAGATGGGACCTTAATTATTGCGTTTTAGTAATAGGGAGAACAAGCGAGAACCACTTAAAGAAATAGTTACAAACAGAGAAAAGGATGTGAGCTGCAATCGGTAATCTCCCGTACACTGCACACACTGCCTGGGTATTTGTTAAATTCAGTATTCCTAAAGTTAATGAGATATACATAACCAGACTTCTGCGTAAAATATACTTCGAAAATAAACAGAACTTCCTTATCCTCAAGGACGTGGCTACCTTAATCGAAGATATACTTTCCCGTCATATCCGTGTGCGCGAACGGTATGTCTTGCGGTTGTGAAGAAATATTTCCTTCCCCGCATTAAGTGTCACACCTAGGGCTGTCAGCCCATCCAAATATAAACCAGTGCGACTTGGTGAACACGACACCAAGCCGTATACTGCAGAACAAAGTTTCTTTATACCTTGGTAGTACAGGTGGTAGGTAGTCAAATGAGGAGCCAGGGGAATGTAGGCGACTGTTCGTGGTGCTGATATTCATAGAAGTTGACTTCCACAAGGCCAATGCACTATCGCGTGCCATAGAGCGAAGTATAGTTGCTGCATCTGTTCTTGAGAATTAAAGCCGTTGCCTGTCAGACCAAATGGTACTAGGACAGTGGTCACAACGAACAAGCGCAATAAAATCAACAGGAGTCCTAGTTCGCTTCCTACTGTCTACGGCCTTGCGAGAGATACTGCGATAGAGACGTGTGCTACTTTACTGTTTTTTACCGATAACCGTTTCTGTACTCGCCTTTATCTATTCCCACCTCGTGAAATCCCACTTCCCTTCCTCCCCGTGCAGGATAGAAAACCAGACATTTCCTGCTTAACTTCCGTGCCTCTTTTTTTTTGCTTCTCTCTCTGTAATAAACAAGGAAGCAAAAGTTATAATCAAATACAAATAAAAATACTAAAATAACTAGAACAGAATGCGAGTGAGCAGTCACACAAACTGAAAGAAGTTTGTGAAAAAATGTAACAATGAAATACAGAATAAACACAATTTTAGTTAATTATTTAGAGATTGAATTTCACTGAAATGAATTGTGATCAGATAAGTAGAATAAAGCTACAAAAGATTAGCACGGTAATGGTCTTGTTTCAGTTTAAAAAGCACTGCGCAGGAAACATGCCGGACTTTATAAATAAAAGCAATGAGAATACGTAGATTGTGTAAAGTTGTGCTGGAAGAATAAATCTTTAATGGGGTAAATACTGCAAAGTAAAAGCTGATGAATAGGGAAGTATACAAGAAGGATTGTGCGATTATGGTGTATTTGCTCTATTAGCCACAGAAAGGTGCGTTTAAATATACATGCACGCGCGCAAGCACGCAATTGTGTTTTAGCCTTAACTGCCACTACATTACTCCTACAGCACATCCCACACCCCTGAATTAGGCACTTGATACTTCTTGTGTTCGTGCAACCGGACTTCGAAGTTAGGGCAAGTTAATCAGGCATTCGGAGAGAATATGGGGTATTCACCGGATGCAGATAGTAATGACCTACGGTGGATCACTGGGAATCACATCTGTCTTAACATTTAAGTATTACGCTCAAGGGCTTTGGAATGTACGTATAGAAGAATGGCTGTAGGTGTCGTAGCCCAGTGTTGGTGGGCTTCCACACCAGGCAGCCAAAGCTGTCAAGAAACATTTCAGGTGCGACATAAGAATACGCGCTTTGTAATCTTGCTTTCACGGGAAGCTCGCGTATGTTTTCGCAGAAAGCGTGTAACGCACTCCATGCATCCCTGGCCAATGCTGCAAGAACGAATGGGTAACACGAGCACGCAAACACCATGTGTTGCACATGGCGTCTCCGGGGGATGCGTCGTGGTGGCGTCTTTGTCGTCTTCGCCTTGCCAGCTGTCTCGTGCTTGGTAAAGTCCGCGTCGAGAGGGACGAGTAACTTGTACACTGCTACAGAACAGTCACTTAGTCCGTCTGTTGCCCATCTCATGCACAGCCAAGTGTGCCCTGATCTCCTCTTCATCGCCGAAGAGTCGTGCTGGCGAACAACGAGAGCAGAAGCCTGTTCGCTGATGGCAGCCCAGGTGGCGTGAGTAGGCATCGCCCTCGTTGAAGGCGCAACTGCAGGAGGTGTATCGGAACGGTGACCGGCTGTCGTGTACAATAGCCAGGTGCAGAAGGGGAGCCAATGGCGACGCACCGGGACTGGTGCATCGCAACCGTCGCTCCTGCTGCTTGCGCTGGTGTGCCTGATGCGAATCGTACGCGTAATCCGGGTACTTCGTTCGGTACACGGCTGCAGTGTCAGTTACCATGCGCTGGTAAGTCTCCTTGTACGCGGTGTTGAGAGAAGGACACCTTGCCCAGGCGGCTTCTCACGCGCTGGTTGTTTTCGTTAGGGTTTTTGGCGGCTACCGATCGCCTCTTGCCCTCTGCGAACCACATGAAGGCGTTTGGAAGGGACGAGATACGGGACCAAAGGTGGTGGCTCTGTTGCACCTCGACGCTCCACGACGGACCCGCCACGCCTTGATCCCAGGCCACATCAGGAACCGCCATCGCTGCTATTGCGAGTTTTGCGCAGCCTGTAACAACAGGCGCTTAATGCCTATTTGGCGTCTCCTTGCGGTCTTCTGCTGCAGCGGAGCCAGAGGCCGACGACGATGACTGAGCTTCGCAGAAACAGCTGTCTGCGGAGGCGATGACGTCCAGTAATCTTCCCTAGTCGATGAACGAGCTGCCGTGATTGACTGATTGTTGGTTTGTTTGCCCTATACGTATGGCTGCTACCTACTGTGAGGGATTGGCCAATCAGTGTTGGATGGAAGAAGAAGGTGGCGATTAGTATGCAAATAAAACTACTGAAGTAAATGGGGAATAATCAAAAGAACGGTCAAAAGCATAAAGCATGAACATTAAACTAAAACACCTCTTTGAAACGATTATAAATCTTTGAAGATGAGCAAGCATACATGTAACATTGCCAAAAATAATAGGCTCAGAGAGAAACGATATCAGGAATTGAAAAATTCACTCAAATTTGTCGGAATGTTGCTTCTAAAATGTATTTCCTTGTATTTTGAATGGGCGACAGAATAATAAAAATCATCAATTGGGACATTTCCCCAGAACGGTCACCACGGGAAGGGAGCCTGTGTTGATAAATGTTTAAGGAATGTATTCGACAGCGTAATCAAGTAACCTTTACTTCAATTTTTGAAGTTTGAAAGAAATTTATGCGCCAAAGTAATTGAAGAGAGCAGTTGTCTTCTTCGTCGACGTCTAGGAGCGTAGATGGCAGCGATGATAACGATGAAGACGATGACAAAGACGACATCGATCGTCATTTAGGCACGTATCCACGAAGGAGGATAGGCCAAGAATCGGGCAACAAAGATACCCTGAGAGAAATGTTTACTCTAAGAGGAGAAACAAAAAAACAAAACCAGCAAAAACAAACCATCCACGACAAATGTTTATGTAAACAAACAGTCCGAACAAACTGATGAACGAAGGAGCAACCGAACGGCAGATTTCTAAACGCCTCATTTGCTTTAGCCACCTCAGACCAATTATTTAAAACGGTAATTAACCCAGCGTTGTTACTTACGCACAAAACTGTTCAACTTACTCCGCATCCAGAGTTATATTTATCTTAACATTTTAATGATAAAATAATGTCAAAAAACTTATTTTGGTCCAATTGTTAAAATTTGGTGCAATTAAACATAAACGTCGGGCATATAGATGGTGCAGCACGCTTCCGATAAAGCAAGTTCGAAAGCTCGGACAGCTTTTTTGACGCAAATCAAGTTCATGAACTTAAGCGCATGTGCCCAACCTTCCACATTTGCATTTACAATGGAGGGTCCTACATTTTACACGACGGAACGCAGCGGTACGGTACCTCATACAAGGTGTGCGAGAACCTTAAGTGCGATCCCGATAAGATTTACGAGCGTCGGTTGCTACAAGCTTGGCTTCTTAACATCATCTGGAATAAAAACAGCTGCCTGCAAATTATTTCTTGCCGAAAGTATTGTATACACTTTTCAGTAAAGTGTAACATATATAATATGTAATGTGTAATATAAATTAATGTAATAGGTTATATACAAATCTTTTTATAATATAACGTCCTTCGCTGTGATTGGTTGCCCTATTCGGCTAGAGAACAGTTAGGCCGCAACACCCACGGTCACGAATTCCGGTGAAGTTCGCAAAAAAATGTTTCACTTATAAAAAAGAAGAAAAAATTGGAGAACGCTTAAGCTTCGCCTTTCAGAGTGGAATGCGATGGCATTCAAAGATCCCTGACAGTTTCTCACGCTTGCCGGCAACTGCAGCTTATGTAACCGCAATGTTTACCGCGAAACGCTGGCGGCGAACGCGATGCACGAAGGCGAGCTTTCTGGTAGAAACGCGGCTTCTTGCGTGGGCCGATCCCGGAGGTTGTGCACAGCCACAGAAAAAAAAAGATAATTTCCAGGTTTCTGTTATTGTTTCGCACTTTTAATATTTCAGTCTGAGAAGATTTAAAATAAAAGGCATGCGCTGTCGGTGTTTTGTTTTCTAACATTTGTTTGAGGGCTCTCATTATCTAAATTGCGAGGAATAACTTTTATGACAAAGAAGTCTGGCACAGCTGTGGACGACACGAAGGACGCCGACAGGAAGACACAACTGCGTAGGCTTAGCCAGGCGCACCAGGAACAGCGTCGAGCCCGTGCCCCACTTCAGTAGCGCTGGCAATCCGGCTGCGGAGCTCTGCACGGCGTACTTCTTCTTCCTTACATCTTCCCCCCTCGCTGAAGACGGAGCCGCACAGGAGGCCTAAGGCGTCGTAAGGACGAAGGGCTCGTGATACGGCTTGAGCCGATCGACATGGACAGTTTCGCGGCTTCGGCGACGCAGGTCCGTAGGGGGCGTCAGAGGTTCGATGACGTAGTTCACTGGAGAAGTTTGCTGTAGAACCCGGTAGGGTCCATGGTATCGGGATACAAACATGGAGGAGACACCTGGTGTCGAAGTAGGAGGCACCCACAACCAAACGAGAGCGTCAGGCGAAAACTGGTTGTGGGGGCGCCCGTCGTCATGACGAAATTTCTGTAGCGCTTGTTCTTGCGTTGTTAGAGAGCGAGCTAGTTGCCGACATTCTTCTGCATACCGGGCGGCTTCGGAAACCGGTGTACCCTCTGATAAGTCGGGACGGTAAGGAAGAATAGTGTCAATCGGAAATGACGGTTCTCGGCCGTATAGAAGAAAGAAGGGAGAAAAGCCCGTCGTTGCCTGGGGTGCCGTATTGTAGGCGTACGTGACATAGGGAAGGATGAGGTCCCAGTTTGTGTGGTTGGAGGCGACATACATCGAAAGCATGTCGCCAAGAGTTCGGTTAAACCGCTCTGTCAATCCATTTGTTTGCGGGTGATATGCGGTGGTACAGCGATGAATAATGCGGCATTCAGTGAGAAGTTCTTGAATGACATCGGCGAGAAAGACGCGACCTCGGTCGCTCAGGAGTTCGCGGGGGGCGCCGTGACGGAGAACGAAGCGTTGAAGCAGGAAGGAGGCAACGTCACGAGCTGTCGCGGCTGGTAGAGCGGCCGTTTCTGCATACCTCGTGAGGTGGTCTATGGCTACAATGACCCAGCGATTGCCAGCAGCTGTGTATGGCAGAGGCCCGTATAGGTCTATTCCAACGCGGTCAAAGGGTCGCGAAGGGCACGGTAAAGGTTGCATTGGTCCAGAAGAGCGGCAAGGATCAGGCTTGCGGCGTTGACATTCTGTGCAAGAGCGAATGTACTTTTGCACAAATGTGTACATACCGCGCCAATAAAACCTATGACGTAGTCTGGTGTAGGTCTTGAAGAGACCAGCGTGTGCACACTGAGGGTCGGCGTGGAAAGCGGCGCATACATCAGTGCGGAGCTGCCGGGGTATGACAAGCAGCCATTTGCGGCCGTCGGAACTGTAGTTACGGCGATAGACGATTCCGTCGCGGATGGCGAAGTGCGAAGCTTGTCGGCGGAGCGCTCGGGATGGTGGGCGTGCAGGTGAATCGGAGATGTAATCTATCAAAGATGAAATCCAGGAGTCCTTGCGCTGCTCCAAAGCCATGTCGACAGAAGCGAATGGGGGAACTGGGTCATCTAGAACGGAGACACTGACAAATTCGGCGTGGACAGGCAAGCGCGAAAGAGCATCGGCATCGGCGTGCTTCTTGCCGGAGCGGTAGACAACACGGATGTCGTACTCTTGGAGCCTCAGTGCCCACCGGGCAAGGCGGCCGCAGGGATCCTTGAGGGACGACAACCAGCAAAGTGCGTGGTGATCGGTAACGACATCGAAGGACCGGCCGTACAGGTATGGGCGAAACTTTGTAATGGCCCAGATGATCGCTAGGCATTCTTTTTCAGTGACTGAATAATTCGCCTCAGCTTTGGTGAGAGTGCGGCTCGCGTAAGCAACAACATATTCCTGGTAGCCGGGCTTTCGCTGGGCGAGCACAGCGCCAAGACCAACGCCGCTAGCATCCGTATGGATTTCCGTGGGAGCAGTGGGATCGAAATGGCGCAGTAGCGGTGGTGTTGTAAGCAGGCGCCGTAGCGTCGCGAAGGCCTCGTCGCAAGGCGGTGACCATGCGGAAAGATTGGGGTCTCCCTGAAGAAGCTCTGTCAGCGGTGCCATAATCGAAGCGAAATTTCGAATGAAGCGGCGGAAGTACGAGCAGAGGCCAATGAAACTACGCAAGTCTTTTAGAGTCGTCGGCCTTGGGAATTCTTTAACAGCACGGAGCTTTGTGGCATCGGGGAGAACGCCATCCTTCGATACGACATGTCCGAGAATTGTCAGCTTTTTTGCCCCAAAGTGACATTTTTTCAGGTTGAGTTGGAGGCCAGCGTCACTGAGACAGCGTAAAACCTGCTCCAAGCGATGAAGGTGAGTAGGAAAATCTGGTGCAAACACTACTACATCATCCAAATAACACAAGCACGTGTTCCATTTGAGGCCTCGAAGAATAGTATCCATCATCCGCTCAAAAGTGGCGGGCGCGTTGCAAAGGCCGAATGGCATCACACGAAATTCGTATAAGCCATCTGGTGTGATGAAAGCAGTTTTAGGCTTATCGTCTGCAGCCATAGGCACTTGCCAATAACCAGAGCGTAGATCGAGGGAGGAAAAGAATTCTGCGCCTTGTAAGCAGTCTAAGGCGTCATCGATCCGCGGCAATGGATAAACATCCTTTCGAGTTATTTTGTTTAGGCGACGGTAATCCACGCAAAAGCGGATCGAGCCATCCTTCTTTTTAACCAAAACAACTGGCGATGCCCATGGACTGTCGGACGGTTCAATGACACCACGCTGCAGCATTTCACCTACTTGCTCATCAATGACGCGTCGTTCTGTCGACGATACGCGGTATGGTCGCTGCCGTAGCGGTGAGTGAGCACCAGTGTCAATCCGGTGACATACAGTCGTCGTTCGACCCAAAGAAGTGCTATGGCTGTCAAAAGCAGGGCGAAATTTCTCGAGGAGACGGAGAAGGTCATGGCGTAGCTTGGAGTTTAAGGCGCTGTCGATGACGTGGCTGAAAACGTCTTCAGGCGATGTGGCAGGTGCGGGACTACCGGAGAGGGTGTTGACCTCGGACGATCCAAAAAGTTCCAACGTGGTAATGGTGTCGTAAGGCTCCACAGTGCCGAGAGATTCACCGCGAAGCAACGTAATCGGGAATGGGAAGTGGTTGTATACAGGAAGGTGAGTCGCGCCTGCTTGAAGGCCAAGCAGCGCGGTTGGCAGTGGTGAGATGTGGCGACGAACGAAAGCAGTGGAAGGTGTGAAGAGTACGGTAGAGTCGCAGGCAACGGAACAGGACACAGGTGCCAGAACGGATGCGTGTGGAGGTATCTGGAGGTCGTCAGTGAGGGACAACTTGGTGCGGGAAAGCGAAACGTCGTCAGATATGGCATTTCCAAGCGAAGAGAAGGCGACTTCTGCACGGGAGCAATCAATAACAGCTTGGTGACGGGAGAGAAAATCCCAACCTAAAATAATATCGTGGGAACAGTGGGGAAGAACGACGAACTCGACGAAGTAGAGCACTCCTTGAATTTCAAGTCTGGCGGTGCACGCAGCCACTGGCTGGACGTGCTGTGCTGTGGCCGTGCGGAGTAATGGACCGAAGAAAGGCGTCGTGACTTTTCGTATTGAGCGGCATAGTTTTTCGGCAATAACAGATATGGCGGCACCTGTGTCAATGAGGGCAAGCACAGAGACACCTTCAACAGCGACATCAATAACGTTGGGCGGCGAAAGAAGAGGGCTTGAGCGTTGCTACGATGACGCAGTTCTTGCCTCGGGAGCTGCGCCACCTAGTTTTCCGTGTCAGCGGTAGAGGGACGTCGACGCATCGGGGAGAGCGAGCGACGACGAGGAGAAGGAGAACGGCGGTCAGAAACTGGGCGATGGCTTGGGCGGGGAAGGGGTAAATCGCGGTCTGGAGCGTAAGACAATGGATGGTCGTACGCTGCTGTGCGTGGGTCGTCACGTGGATGAAGTGGACGGCGGCGGCACGGGCGTGCAACGTGTCCGGCAATACCACACGAATAGCAGATGGGCCGATTGTCCGCTGTGCGCCAAGGATTTACTCGATGCACCGGAGGTCGTGAGGGCGTGGAGGTAAAAACAGGGCTAGGCATCGGAGGCGGAGCCCGGAACGTCGGTGGGCGTGGTCGTGCGACGGCGTCGGCGTAAGTCAACGGGGTGGTGAGTTGAGGCGCCCGCTCCAGAGGAAGAACTTCGGACACTTGTTCTTCTATAACGTGTCGTAGGGTCGGACTAAGGGACGAACTTGACTCCGGCGGGTTGTTGGAGATAAGGGAGAGCTGGCGAGCAACTTCTTCCCGGACGAATGCCTTGATCTGCGAGAGGAGGGTGGAATCTGGAAAAGGGGAGGTCAAGCCGGACAACGATTCCTGATGGGGATTAGGGCGGCGGGTGAGGAGGCGTTGACGGCGTAGCTCGTCATAGCTTTGGCATAGTTCAATGACTTGGGCAACAGTAGAGGGGCTCTTTGAAATGAGCATCTGAAACGCGTCCTCGTCGATGCCCTTCAGTATTTGTTTGATTTTATTGCCCTCAGGCATGGATGCATCGACGCGTTTGCAGAGATCGATGACATCTTCAATGTAGCTGGTAAAGGTCTCACCAGGCTGCTGAGCGCGCGACTGCAGACGCTGTTCGGCACGAAGCTTTTGAACAGCAGGACGGCCGAAGACCTCGCTGAACTTCGTCTTGAACACGGTCCAGCTTGAGACTTCGCTTTCGTGGTTTCGAAACCACAAGTGGGCAATTCCGGTGAGGTAAAATGGGACGGTGGTCAATTTCGTGATGTCATCCCATTTGTTGTTGCGACTCACGCGTTTGTATGATGACAGCCAGTCATCAACGTCGTGGTCATCACTGCCGCTAAAGATGGGAGGGTCCCGCTGACGGAGTGTGCCGGGGCATACGGAGGACTGGGGAGCAGCTGGTGGTAAGCTCGTGGCGCTTGCGGAGGTCATGGTAGCAGGGAGAATCCGGCTGCGCAATTCCAGGATGACAGAAGACCCAGCAAACCTCCACCAAATATGACAAAGAAGTCTGGCACAGCTGTGGACGACACGAAGGACGCCGACAGGAAGACACAACTGCGTAGGCTTAGCCAGGTGCACCAGGAACAGCGTCGAGCCCGTGCCCCACTTCAGTAGCGCTGGCAATCCGGCTGCGGAGCTCTGCACGGCGTACTTCTTCTTCCTTACACTTTGTACGGAATCTAACAAAAGGTATTAGCAACTTCAGTGATATAATGGTGTGGCTTATATAACCCGCATGTACCGCATGCCATATAGCAGTTCGTGGCATATACATATACCTAAATTTATACGGAAACTTTTGCTCACGGACAACTCCGCCGACGCCGACACCGGATTTTCTGCGACACGGGGCCCTTTGGGGGACTGACAACCGATATTTATGGACCGTTTCTTATGGCGCAACGAAAATCTCACCCTCGGTAGTGTTTACACCTGCAGCGGTTACTTCCAAAAGTGCGTGGATATTTTCTAAGCAGAATTTTTCGATCTGAGCAGCCTCTAAAAAAATAAGAGTCCCTCGTCCAGCAACGCTGGGAAGTGATGGCGATGCCGATAGCCCGCCTCGCAAATTGTGAAAGCCGCCCATCGTCCTGCTTTCACTGGAGCTTCTAAGTGCAACTGAGGTTAACCACCTATATTGTCACCTTTCGAGCAACTTTTAAAGGTAAATAGACTGGTACAATAAGTTTGTGTTGCTGTACAGACCTTCATTATAGCTGCACCGCGTTTTTTCCCAAGTAGATGCTTACGTCATGGCTGGCTGGCCCCCGTCATCATTATTCATTCGATAGACGAGCCAAACCAAGTCATCAAAAACGAAGGCGAAGGCAGCGCCACTTTTCTGCTCACTACAAACGAAGGCTTATCTGCACATTGTAAGTTAGAAAAAAGTCATAACAGAAAGAATGTTACTGCATTTCAATAATAATAAAAAGACCAGGAACCGCGTACACTAGTAGAAGGTCACGTGGTAGACCTCTTAAATAGGTTCATGTTTTTGCCGCATGGGTCGCCAAAGGTCATTTGTAACGACTTTTAGCGAAGAATTAAAAATATAAATCCACGTTTAATGAGAAAAACAGGGCCTGTTCTAGCCAATACGATAGACGATCTTTCCATCCGCGGGGTTATCTCAATTCATGTTCTGAGCGATTGTCTGTCCCTTTAACGCTGTCGCGTTAATACGCGTTTGTGATGCAGTGTTTAGGGTGCTGGTTTGCCACGTGGTGATCCTGGGTTCAATTACTGTTCTATGAAATGCTACAGTGTCCAGATGTACGAAGTCTTGTTGTGTACTCGCCATGGTGCGATTGCACTCTGTAAATAAAAGAAACCGTTGTCGGACAGAATTAAAAAAATAGATGCTTAGATTACGGGCCGCATATATTTGGACAGCATAGTAAGCGTCGCTATTTTGAACTCTTGTGCAACATAAGTATGTCCGATTTATACGGCGGGCCGCTACGCAAACGTAATTATTTTCTCTGCTGTGCCACTTAAAAAAGTCTGCCTAAAAAAACGAGTTGCATATTTGCAGACCACCTAACTAGGGTTTCCTTTACTGCGAGCCGCATACACTCGGTTCGCATGGTTCGCGTCCTTATTTTGAACCTTTCTTCTGTATAGATGACTCTGTTATGAGCGGTGTTCAACTCAGAGTGTAGAGTAAGTATGCTGTTATAACTCACAAAAGCAATTTTATTCGTGGACGAAAACAACATCCAATAAACTAAGTCGTCGCGCAATTTATTGATAGATGATCGTTTTAACGCTTGCAAAAGTAAACAACATGACTTCTTTCGTAGCACAACGGTACATACGAAGTCGCGATTGTCGCGTATGTTTCTTTACTACTCATTGCTGCTAAACCAGAGCTTATAATTACAGACATAGTGTATTAATAAGGCACACTGGTGTAGTATACATACCTGATTGGTGAGGCTGATTGTAGGCTCAAACGCGCGTGCACACATCGAGCACGGTGCTCCGTCCCACCCACCTGCAGCATAAGCCGAGGCCATGCCGAGTTAAATCACTTACGCATCAAAACAGCTGTTTCCAACGCAGAATGCGCACTCAAAGTAGAGCACGCGAGCCCAAAAACAACCATCAGCAACTGGTACCGAGCCTATACCGGGCAGACAACACGGAGAGTTCGCCCGAGCCAGCGCGGGGGCTAAAGCTGGCCGCTCGTAGCACGGACCCCACAAAAAGAGTGCTTCAATCATACATTAATAAATCAGGCATCGACATTGTCGTAATTTTTTTAGCAATGAATCTTAGCCACTGCGGGGGACAGGCTAATCGGACTCGGCGGCTTTAAAAGAGTTTTTGAATAGATTATAACAAAATTAAAACTTTCAAAATCAGAATAGCGAGAGAAAATAATAAAGAAGTCAGATGAAGGTTATTGTGAAGCTTAAAAATAAATAATTTAAATCAAGGAACGAAATAAAAGTATCAATATATATGTGTATATTTTAAAGCATTTATTACGGTAATTGTTAAGTGTGCCTATAAAATTGTCAATTGTAATAGAAGCGTGCCTGTGACCGAATCTCATCCAAGATGCCCCAAGCACGGTTTGAAAGGGGATAGCTTTCGTTGTCTCCATCGTCCGTTTTCGTGTTTGGTTGATGTTCGGTGGTCTGTGCCGACCTATATGGGCCAGTGGTCGGGCACAAAAAAAATATAAATAGTTCGTTCGTTCCCTAATTTCGTTCTCTCTACCTTTTTCTCTATCGGTCTTTGGTTCGCTCCTTCGTTCAGTCGCTCGTTCGTTTGTTCCTTCGAGCTATTCGCTTAAATTGACAATCATTGTCCATAGTTTCTGCGCAATATTTTTTCCTCTGAATCCCTCTGCGTTGTCGAGTCTGAAATGGCGACTCTGATTCCCTGACATGTGCGAGGTAACCAAGAGTTGTGGTATGGCCGATGGTTAAAAAAACGCGGTGTCGCCTATCATCTGGGAAGAAAATGGTGTCAGGGTGCGTAGACACTTTGAAATGGCAAACAGCCTGCGCAGCTTAGCAAGCCAGGGGACGCTACTGCGAGGAAGCACGGGAGTATTGAAAAAACCAGCTACACTTACCGCTAATGTGACGCACTTGCTTGAAGGCCAGTGCTGGTATTTTGCCGGTAAAGAAATTCGCTTACCAGAGAGGATAGCGGTATGGCATCTTTGCTGACAGGAAACCCAATGTCGCCAATACATTCAAGTCACAAATATGCACTGATGCAGACGTAAAGAGTAAAAGCTTTCTCGAAAATAAAGGACTTTTGCAAACAAGCCAACTGCACCATAGGTTTTCAGCTCATAGGTATATGGCATACTTCAACAACGGCTGATTTAACGTGGGAAACCGTAATGCCTCGTTTTTTTCACACACGTTTCTTTTTTTTTTTTTGTCATGCTACCGCCTACTCAATGCCAGAACGATGAACTCTTGAACGAAAACGTGCCGCCTGAGATCACAAAAGTTTATAGAAAGATAAACGAGCAAATCTGTGAACACTGTGCCTCAAAGGATTTCAAAGTAAATATATTTTGCAGGAATAGCCTGCATATGTTCACGAAGACCAAATTTCGACAAGCGTTATTCCTTACAAAAACGCCTATTAACATTATTTAGAACTCCTACCAACTTTCTATTTACATTACCGACATTCTATTTACATTTACATTCTAGTAACATTTATTCATATAGTGTCAAAATACTTCTTTCTTACTTTTGTATAAAGAATATTTTATGTACACCGTTAACAGACTTCCTTCTTACTTTTGCATAAAAAATATGTTAAGTACAACGTTAAAAGATTTCCTTCTTACTTTTTTGTAAGGAACATTTGTTCATACACCGTTAAAAGACTTCCTACTTATTTTTTATAAAGAATATTTTAAATACACCGTTAACATACGTTCTAACTTTCGTCTAAAGGAGATTTCTAATACTCCGTCAAAGGCTTATTACTTTTGTGTAAAGAATGTTTTAATATACACCATAAAAATATTTATTTTTCCGCAGGACATGTATCTTCAGTAGGTGAACAGCTCGTGCTGTTTGTCCCCAAAAAGGTTTAGAATGGGAAGCACGTTGAGAGATTTTTATAAATTTGACGAACGCACATTAATGGGGATATATAACATAGTCGGGAATCAAGCTCTTTGTTTTAAATCGCAGTTTCAATCCAAGTCGGTAGCGAACTGTTGACGGAGCGCGACTAAAATATTTATAAACTATGCTAAGTTGTTATTAGAAGAAAATCTTTTAAACGTTCGACTGGACTAAGTGAGCCTGCGGGGACAGCTCAGTTTGAGAAAATTATCTGGCGCTACACAAACTAAACGGTGTGACGATAGCGGAGTACTATGCAGGCCGCGCACTAGTTGCACAGCCTTAATCCGGCCTTATTGACTCTTTTCCCTGCGCTTCCGTGGGCGCTTCCACGGGCGCCGAGACACCGTCTCGCCCGGCGAGTCGAGAGAGAAGCGTGCGCCAACAGGGTGACCCCCCTCGACGACGCTCCGAGGCCGGCGGTCAAAGGTGCGATAATTGACTAGTAGTTACCCAGGCTTTGGCCACGCTACGGGGTCACGGCTCCGATAGGTAGGTTCGAGAACGTATGTGAAGAATATAAAAAGCCGTGCGAGAATCTGGAGGGGATCAGACCACTCCCGTGAAGGGATGTAACGTGGAGACTGACCTTCTGCGGAAGAAGGGGATTCCCCGGCACGCTAGTCGACGAGTTCATCGAGCGTCTACATTACCGGAAGTAGTTCCTTCGAGATTTGCCCCGAGCTACGCCGAGATCGTCTGACTCAAGACCAGCATGGGTGAATACGATTGGACACTTAGTGTTCCTATTCATTTTGTACTTTACGTGTTGGATTCTTAGTGCTTGTCGTTATTTAAATTCCTGTGTTTTGTAAATACCCATGTGAATTATATTGTGTTTTGTCTAGCCTAAATGTGGACGTGTGTGTGTGTAACTGCCTTGTGTGAAGAATATATTTTGCTGTGTTTTGACAATTCAGGGCTCTGACTCGGTATTTAGAGAGCAACCGGCGTTCGCTGGTGCACCAGAGGGCCCATTACTAATTCTCCTTGCTTTCGTGGGATTATTTTCGGAAGCTGATAAGTCGGCCTTGTAATTTGGTCCTGCGTCTGCGCCTCGTTCACAGGGTCTGTGACAACGTATGAAATCTCGTCCATGGAGAAATCTTCGTTACACAAGGCATGAATGCTTAGTGTAGGGAAGAAACGAAAAGGTGCAAAAAGTTCGCACTTGTGCTCGGGCGGGGCCAATGAAGCGGCATGGGTAGAGGCGGGCGCGTGAGGCAAAGCGCTGAAGTTATCGGCGATGAGCTCAGCGACTTGGGCGGCAGTGATATGCCGCGCTACGGCAATTGGCAGGGCCGGGCAGCGTAGTACTCTTGGACGAAGCATGGCACCGAGGATGCGCCAACACCGGGACTGGTTTCGGGGGTCATCCAGAGTGTCGCAGAGACCAGCCCAGCTCTCCTTGCGGCGTTGCCTTGCGTGGCGACGGCACACGGCATCAATGTGACTTTAAAGGATCCAATGCTCTGCCATGGTGGTGCGGATCGCTACGCGCTGTGCTCTCCGGCGAGCAGCTTGAAGGTGGAGCTGTTTGAAGTCCGGTGCAGGCGTGTCGGCGGGCACCGCATAGCATACAGAGGCACTGCTGGCGCACTCAGCGATGTGTTCAGTGAAGAGGTCGGACGCGACTGGCACAGTTCGCGAAAACAAGGCCAGTTCACTACACAGTACGTGCGCACTTGTTGGTGGGCATTGTGAAGGGGTTCGAGAACGATGGGGAAGGGATGGGACCCCTGATTGTCGGGCTTTCGGTGCCACTCGAAGTGACAGCGCTCGGACACCAAAGAGAGGTCGATGACGCTGCGGCTCTTGACACCTCGTCGAGCAAAGGTGGGCTTGCCTGTGTGATGACGAGGAGTCCAGCCGCATGAATGGCATCAACAAGATCATGCCCGTCAGGGTCGGTGTGGCCACTCCCCCACGACGTGTGGTGGGAGTTAAAGTTTCCGCACAAAACATGGTCACCACTGATACGGTCAACTAGACGGATTAGGAAGTGGGAATCCCGCCTCTGAGCAGGCCGTACGTAGATGGATGCGACGGTGGTGTCCACGGAACCGACGCGGACCATTGCAGCCACCCACTCAACTCCGGCACACTGGATGTCTGACACGGACACAAGGGCGTGTGGTAATTGTGCACGAATGAAGAGTGATGCGCGGGAGCAGCCTGGTGGATCAGACGGGTCAGCACAGGGTTGGTCGGCACATGTACTTAGTTCGCAATCGGTGGCACTGAGGTAAGATACGTAGCCTGGTAGAGAGAGCTACCCCTCGCGAATATGAGTTTCCTGCAAAGCCAGGACATCATATTTACTCAGCAGGAGTTCTTCCGCGAGTTCTGTGTGGCGGCCGCGCAAGGAACGCGCGTTTCATTGCAATATCCGCGGCCGTGGACCGAAGGAGTTAGCCATGTTGAATTAGGGCCTTGTGGGCGGCTAACGCCGCTATGAACAACTGGTGGACGGGGGAGTCGCTTGGGAGGGTTCCGAGATAAAGCCCCTTTATCTTGAAAGTAGCGACACTCTCCTCCGCGCGGGCGCTTTCCTCCTCAATTTTCCTCGCCCGCCGGCTGCGCGCGCTGCGCACGGCACGCTATTGCGCCTGGGCTCCCGCGGACGGGCCGCAGAATTCGATGGAGGCGCATTATTTTGGGCCAGTTGCGCGCCACAGTTGCGTAGAATATTTTGAAAAATGGTGATAACAGCATGGAGAATGCTGAAGGCAACGTTTATGAGGAGGTTGGTTTCATCTTAAAGCCGTATGAATGACACACACTGATCTAAAAGAAGCTTTGAGGCGAGTTCTATACTCAAGTTATTTTTTCTGCCACATGATACGCTGCTTTACTTTTTGCATCTGATCTAGTATTGCTTGTGGCAGATCGCTTTATGTTTGGCAGTTTTTTCTTGTATGTGCGCGCATGTGCACCACAGGTATTATATTCAGATTGCCTTCTTATAATGAATTACTGGCGAGAGCATCGTCCGTCCATGTGTTTGTGTCAATGTCAAAGTAACTTTGGCGCTGTGGTTTCTGCATTGAATAGGATGGTTGCGCAATTTCAGTGCGATGAAGCGGGGCCGGCAGCCACTCATCACCCACAATAACACAATCTGAGGAAAGGTATTTGCAGATTATTCTTGAGGCGTCGGTGTCAATGAAGCTTAAAAATACTCGGTATACCTATGGGAGAAGGCATTCTATATTTTTAATCAAAAGAATAAGTTATTATACACTTGATTTGACTCGCTTCTGGCCTTCATTAGGTCACGTTACTTTCTGCACCTCAAACGCTCACCTTGAAACATATCCAACTAAGGGTCTCGCGTTAAAATGTTCACTAGCTGGCGCTCATCACCTGGAATACCACGGGTATACTTGCCACTATTTTTTGGGGCCCTGCACTCATTTATTTAAGTGACTGACGCACACATCGAAGTAAGCTGTAAATAGCTCCTCTACAAGCTGCTATTTCGATTTTCAGTACAGGCAACGGATCCTAACAATCACGAAAATTGCGATCGAGAGGCTGTATCTTCGGGTATATTTGTTCAGTGGAAAGCAGAATCTATAGTGCTTCATTTCCGATTGAATAAGAGTTGACGACGTGCGAGGTGATTGAGTCCCAACAGAATATTCAGCATTCTGAGAACCCCATTTTTCTGCAACGTACAAATTGCCGCAGCAAAAACGTTAATGAGCAGGCCGGAAGAATGGAAAAAATGCAACATTAGGGGATGCTTTGATACGAGCAATAAGGCGCCTTACCTCGCCAACAACACTGTTGCTTGCGGAACAAAGTTCTTCCGGCCAATGTTGTGCAGCCACTGCTTCTTGCGCAAGCCATCATGCTTTCCTTGCGGTATCGCAAAAACTGCATAGCCATCATCACGCTTCTTGCTGCAGTTATATGCGCAGCAGCACGGCGTAACGCCAGCAGACAGTGCACGAAACAGCGTGCAATGTTAGCGTGCGACGTTCTCTATAGACCTTTTCACAAACCGACGTTTGAGCAGCGCCATTGGCCGACACGAGCGACGTCTAGCGTCGCCGTCATTTTGGACTGTGCGCCTGCGAGAGCAGGCCGGCCGCACTTCGGTTGTGTGATCTTCGCCGCGCATTATTTCGATTGTTTTCTTCCGCTTCGCTTGTCTTGTGCCGCTTGACTTGTTACATGTCTCACGTGCTCGAGTGAGCGCTCAGTGTAGTGTGCCATGGCAACAGCAAGCCCAGCCAGTGGATGTGGTTTTTCTTCGTCAGTAGCGGCGGCAGCCGCGTCTGCTTCGTCGAGACCTGGCGTGCTAATCAGCGGTATATTTCATTGTTATTGCTGGGCACACGTGACCGTATCGTTGATTGAATCTGATCACCATTACGTTTCGCGATTGAGGGTTGCCTCATTTAGCGAAAGCAGGCGCGTACGTAGCTGTCGGGCAATGCTTATAGAACCAGGCGCCGGCGGCCCGACGACGCGTGTCAGTGGTTGGTATATAGATATGCGGTGGTTACTTCATACGCTTCCGACGCAACTGAACAGCTCAATCATGCAAAATTTATTCGATCTGGTGCGGTGCAGGGTGCTTATAACCAAATGTCAAAGCATAAAGCGTGGCGATCGAGCAGCGCGGTACCTGCAGCGAACCGACGCGTGGCAGTGATCACAGATGCCGGCGCGACTGATACAGCCCAGGTGCTAGATTTTTATTTTTATTATTTATTTATTTATAGATCCTGTCAATCCCAATAGGGATTATAACAGGACTTGTTATAAAGATATATTTGTTTACCTATTTTTTACGTTTGTTTACCTGGAATGGCTTTTCTTTCGAATGTCTGAATTTGGAACAAGCTTCGCTCACGGTGAACCTTAACGTAGATCGCGCTCGAAGTTTGTATTGAAGATATCGCGTACGGCAAGAATTGTTCGTGTGCGCTATCTCTGAAGCGAAATAAGCCAATACTATTGGAGCGTTAGGGCCATCTCTGCTCTTTCTCTTGTTTCCCTTACACCGTCTCACTGTGCTATGTTCATAATAAAGTAATGTCGAGTCTTAACAATTGTCGAATAAATACGTATGCATATGATAGTAAACCACTACTTACCGTGAGTGAAAAGCGCTTAGTGGTCAGCGAATCAGTCTCTGCACGCATGTAAGTATTTCACTTGATCGACTGTGCGAATTTATTTTTTTCGTTACTGTTATTCTTGCAAGCATGATGCTATTGTCCGCGTACTCATGCGAATACCGTTTTTTTTACTTTCTTACTTGCGCGGGCTCATTTAGCGCGTTTCTACGCCACGCACAGTTAGCGCATTACGGTTCCCGAACTTTAACACTGGCGCTAGGCCGCACTGATGAGGTTGAGACGTTCGTTTTTGCATTCTCTTGCTGCCCAAGCACATAGACAACGCTCAAAGATGGGTGAGCTCGATGCAGCACCACACTGTTGAAGTTAATTACCTTTTGGGCAGAGCCGCGTAGGGTGCGTGTGAATGCAGAGACAATGTTTTGGTGGACACAGGGTCTGCATACATCTTCCATAGGACACGATTTTTCCAGATCGTTGCGAATGTGTATTTACCGATCAGTTCTCTCGCAGAGTGCTCCAATTTGTATTATACCGGTGTCACACCGCCACTTTTGATAGCGATCGAGACCGATCTGGATCGGAATGTTCGACCGCGATTGGCTCCCTTCCGCAGATTGAGCAAAGAAGCCAATCGCGACCAAGAAATGCGACCCATATCGGGCTCCATCACGATCAAAAATGCGCCGTGTGACCCCCGTATTGGGCACGGGAATGAAGTCGTGTTTGAAAGAATAACAAATGTAGCCTCTACCACTACATACGAGAAAATATTGCATCAAAGAGCTGACAATTCTCGCAACCTGTTGGGAAATGTGCCAAAAAGAGTTTACCAAAATGCGTTATTTTACTGATGTGTGCATTGGTTCATATTACACTGAAATGCCAAGTCCTCAGGTGATGCAGGAAACCGGCGAAGCGTGAACATACCACATCGCGGCAGTGGTCTCGCGGAGTGCTGTGTTATGGACACACTTAGTCCACAAAATCGTTATTTTCCGCTGGTTGTTTATCCACCCATAAACTGCACAGTGCTGGCCTGTAGCCTTTTGATGATATATGCCATTATTTACGAGCGTAAGTCATTCGTGACAAAAATAAATGAAAACATCGAAGCAAAGCTACCACTCCGCAATGCAAGCGCAAGGCAAGCTCACAGTCCAGACCGAACAGGCAACACTGACACATGAGGGGTACGTGAGCCCAAAGTGTTGTTTGACAGCTTTCCTTAACGTATGACCCGCAGCTAGGGTGGCTAGAAGGGGAGGTGTGAATACCGGCGGCGCTTTCCTGCAGGCGCGCGTGACCCCCTTGCGCACCGATGCCACCAGGGGAAATATGGCGCTACCGCTCGCGGCGCGGGAAGCATAGCCGCGCCGGCATGCCGGCCTCGCCTCGCCTCCGTGCCTTCGCCGTCAGTTTTGGTCTCGTCGCCTGTTTTGTGGTGTTTCTCGCGATACATAGCGTGTTGCACAGCGTCGTCGTGGCATTGCCAATTGCCATCCTAGTATTATTCACGAGGCCTTTCACGCTAGCTCAATCTGATCACCACCGCCTTTTCTTCTTTTTTTTTTCTGTTTCCTTAGGTCTATCGTTCGTGACTTTATTAATAGAACTGCAGTCTTGATACCATGTCACATTCCTGCCCTCTCAGAAGATGCCTTGCCCACAGTACTTCCGAACTTGCCAAACTACATTAGAAGGACTCTGACGAAAGAAAGAAAAAGAAGAGATGTCTCACACGCTCCACGGGTCCCAGGTTCGGCACGCAAACCACTCCGGTATAGGCAGTTCCGCCTACTATGACCCTGTATGCCTGGACTACATATTCGACTCTCTGAGTACGAATAAAGTATTATTATTATTATTATCTTACAAGAGAAGCGGCGCTTGTCTATTGACAAGACGGGGGAATACATGCCCACCGGCAGACGTGGAGGCTGTAAATATACAGCGGGATGGAATGCCCAGTCCAGTCGCAGAAGAATTGTTCATTATCGAGCTTAAGCGACCTTTGGAACTGTGGTCACTGCAAAAGTTTAAACAAAACATTGCTCGTTACTGGACTGCAGAGTTTGCATTGAACGAAATGCTGCGCCTGTTGTGTTAACCAAAATGGTAGGGTTCTTCATTGGAGAAGGACTTGCCAGGGCCGCTATTTTGTAGCGATGACTTTAAAGTAATAATGCCTTTTCGCGCTTATCGCGCTTTGTCAGTGGTCAGAGCGACGGTCCGCTCGCGTTATCAACGGGATCAGCCGGCCGTGAGCGGTGGATGATAAGACTATTCCAAAATAAGTCATAAGACGTACATCGCTACAAAATCGCGGCCCAGCTGTAGCATCTACTTGGCTGGGGACCTTGGGGGCCTTGGGGGACAAACAGAAGGGACCTTGGGGGCCTTTTATATCTACCAGTCTATCAGAACCATTCTACAAGCTGGTCAATTAATGCCCTTATTGAAAACAAACTCACTCGTTTAATTGCATGCCAAAGCTTGGCAAAGTTTATGCAGTTGATCAATTGGTGATGTGCCAAAAATTGGTTGCCTAGAGCATTATGCTGCCCTGACAGCATCAGTTGTACGTTTTTATTGCGTAACAAGGATTCATTTTTTGCTTAAAGGTGTCATTCAGCAGGGCACTGAGAATAAACTAAAAGCACCGAAATATTGCGTGTTGTAGATCAAATTTTACCATAGTTGTTTTCCTCACTTAAATAAACTATTTTATGACCAGATCTGTTGCTGTCTGAAATCATAGTAAATTGCTTATTTGAGCGTCGAAAGGACATGCTACACGTCTTCAAGCGCTGGCACAAAGTGGTTTGTACGTCGAGAAGTAATCGGGTAATGACTGCAGTTTACAGGTCGTACGTACAGCACCCATAGGGTGATTACTGCTGACCTCGACGACGACGGTCGCATTTTGAGGGAGTCGAAATGCAAGGCACCTGTGTGCCGTAAGGTGTGAGTGCGCGTCAAAGAACCCGAAGTGGTCGAAATTATTCCAGAGCCCCCAGCCCCCATGATCCTGATCCGGAGGACAAAAAAAAAAGAAAAAAAAAACGCGTTTGAATCTATCGACGCAATGCGAACTGGGCCCGTAAAATCTCACAGGAGTAGTGATGTGGGCTGATAAAACGTTGATTTCATGGATAAAGACGTATATTCCATGACGCTCGCAGACAACGCGCGATACCCGAGGCTGGCGATGCGCTCATTTCGGATGCGTGCCTTCCCGCGCCTCGGTCAACAGCGCCGCCCTGCGGCATCGGTGCGCTGAGGGGTCACGCTTGCGCCGCCGGTATTCACACCTCCCCTTCTAGCCACCCTACCGCAGCTACTACGCCAGCAGGTTTTCTAATAAGTGCGAGCGGGGAAGGGGTCACACCAAAGGTCAATCACTTTGGCTGGCAGGTGCTGCCTGCTTGTTAGGATTTTTTCGAACCCATTGTGCTGGGCACTTTCGCTTTGGGCGGGAGAAGGCATGCTATGCATCTGTCACCCCCCCCCCCTTTCTTGGAACGTTGTTTTTATTGGTATGTTGTTTTGAGGGAGAGGGAGAAGGGCAATACTGGAAGCGCCGGCGATCCTAGCACAACACGATCCTAGCACAGGATTCGTGATTGGTGCCTCGGCGGACCACTCATAGCCACTCGGTGGCGAGTGGGTGGTAAATGCTTGGGGCGGGGCACCGAAGGGTTGAAAACGTGGCCGCGTCGCTCCGTCCAAGCGTTCTGGACAAACTACGGTGCTACGCACCATCGACTATGTCGATATAGGGTCGCCCTATGCGTACCAGTTCCGTCTTGTATGGGTTTTGTATTTTATTTGTAAATAGTTGTGAATAGAAGTGTTTTTTTTCTCAATCGTCATCGGTGTCTATTTCAGCTCAGCGAACCCGTCGCCGCTATTCGTAGCGGTAGAACTCCTCACTTGCGTACACCGTCTCTGGCGGTGCGTCTCGGACGCCCAAGTGGAGGAGTGGTACAACAACCTGGACATTACTACCGCTCTGTACATACACCCTCGCAGCGTCGGCGTGGAGTGCACAAGCGCCAAGTGTGAGGGAGCAAGAGGAAAGGGAACGTCTGGTTCTTTCGCAGCGTGAGTGTGACGTAGTGCTGCCTGCGGGGAGTGCGCACGCGCCAAGGGTGAGTAATCAAGGGGAGAATGAACGTCTGGCACGCAATCCGCCTTTTTCACGGCGCTACGGCGCATGCGCCCTGCCCTGGCGGATTAGTCGCGAAACGTTTTGGAAGGGTCACGCGGGCGGCCGTGCGGCCCCGTCTCGAGGAAACGTCCCCCCCCCCCAAAAAAAATAATAATAAAATGCGCTCGCACGCGCGCTACTGCAAGTGCAAACTCGTGCTGTGTACCTCGTTGAAACTTCACTGGTAGCTCGACGTCGCTGCGGTACCGAAAACGTGCGTAGCGTAAGACTGCAACTCCACTTTTAACAGAAAGCGGTGACGGCTTCGTCCAGACTGCACAGGGAACCACGTAGTTGCCGCCTTGCATTGATGGCTGTAATAGCAAATTTATCGATAAACCCATGCGTTACACTTGGACGACACTTAAAAACACGTTGCTGACGAAGACTTCTTGCAGCGTCGGTCCTCGCTTGCTGGTAGTGGCAGCGTGTGCCCGACTTACGTACTCGTTCAAGGCGCGGTAACACTAGGTCGATACGAGACCGACAAGACGCGCACGCCTACGATTGGCCGACCATTCAGCACTGTGTCGCTGAGACCATTTTATCATACCACGCCTACAAGACGTAACCGACGAGCGCGAGTTGTACTGCGACGGGCTTTCTTGTCGACGGTACCGATAAAATCAGCGTGCCGACCATCATTCGACCGAACGCGGCGCGATCGGCCTTCGAACCGATAAGGGCCTGTACACGCTCGAGCCGCCCATCGCCGCAAGCCGCACCGCATGCTGGCGGTCCAGTGGCGGCGGGCGGTTGGAGCAACCGGGCACAAAATTCGATTCACGCTGGGACCGGCGCAAGCGGTGCCGTACGCATGCGCCCTCTGGCTGGCAAAACAGATAACCAGCGACTGGCAACATGCAACACCGCGGTCGCAGCGTTTGTGTGCTGGCGACCAGCAAAATTTTGGCCCGAGCCAGGATTTTGTTATTACGTTTGTTTTCTTATTAGGTAATTTTCTGATTAGTGAGCTCGAGCGGTTCGCATGTGCCGGCATCCGCACTCCGATTTGGGGACGCGACGTATGTTAAGAGCCGGCAACCGAAAGGCGGGGCAAAGATGTTCTAAGTCGGCAACTATCGTCAACAGCAGACGACACTGGCATATTTTTGTCGGCGTGGGTTCAAGCTTCCGCGTCACGGCGAAAACGCAAAACTCTTGCACTGTCATACTCTGTTGA
The DNA here is from genome assembly GCF_013339745.2 of Dermacentor silvarum. Lineage (NCBI taxonomy): Eukaryota > Metazoa > Arthropoda > Arachnida > Ixodida > Ixodidae > Dermacentor > Dermacentor silvarum. Next base: position 371,140,848 of record NC_051154.1, on the reverse strand, counting down.
CTGCATGTGTTGCGTTGGCGCGCTGAGCCACCTCTCGAACAGTGATCTTACCTGCGCCTTTTTTTTCGTTTTCCTTTCTTTCTTTTTTTTAAATCATTGCTACCGCATATATACTGTTGTAACAACATACATCGCTATGTACTCGGTTGTGTGCGGCGTGACGGCGCATTTTTTGTAGATGTGCTAGCGAAAGCTTGCAAGACCGCGCGTGCGTTTTTAAGCCAATGAACAAGGGATTTGTCGCAGCAACAGCGTAGCACGCTGAAGCGCCGCAGCGTTATACAGGGTGTTCATTTATAAGTTTTAAATTTTTTTTAGAAATCCTCTGTGGCAGGTAGCATAATTCTTATCGTTGAGCTGGGTTATTCGATGAGGCGGACATTAGTAACACGAGAAATCCCATATTGAACTAATTAAAAAATGACTAATCAACTTCTTAGTTAATTATTGTACAGCACATATTGTGATTTACGAATTGGAGCCGGTGAGCTTCTCAGGCATATCCACTTAGGATGAATTTCCAGAATGACGCCAGTTTGGAGATATGTGCCATCAAACTCGCCCTAAAAATGCACTGTTGTTCCACTTACTTTTTTACCAAAATGCTGTTTTATACATTGAAGCACTAAAGTAACTGGAACGCCCATGTATTTCGTCCCACACTTTGGAAAATAATATCTCAAAGCTGGCGTCATCCTGGAAATTCATTTCAAGTGGATGCGTCTTGCAAGCTCACCGGCTATAATTCGTAAATTGCAATATGTGTCGTAAAGTAATTAACTAAGAAGTTCATTAGTCAATTTTTGTTACTTGAATATGTGTTTCGATTTTTTGTGCTACTAATGTCCACCTCATCGAATAACCCAGCTCAACGATAAGAATTATGCTACCTGCCACAGGCGATTTTTAAAAATTCCGTAACACTTTAAAATGAACGCCCTGTATATTAACATAATCTTATACAGATGGTTCTATTATCGCGGAATACAGCTGTGTAGATCGACAAGTCACTTCTCTTCATCACCGAGCACGCGAGTGAATATTCAACTACAGCTTGTTGATTTACTTAAGGTTTTTTTTAGTAGCTGCCAAGTTAAAAGTGAGCGTACAATTCATTACATGATGGAATATGACCGTGTCACACAGCACTCGTGTTTGTTCATTCTGTGTTATGTCATTGTTCCATTGATGAAAAAAGCCGGCGAAGCAGTGCCCCCGGGCCTGACCAGAATCTTCGAGGCTAACCTCGAAGATCAGGCCCTAGGGACGCTTCTAGACCCCTTCAATGACTTTTGGACATCACGCAAGCTATCACAAGAATGAAAAACAGCTAAAGTACGCTTTATCCCCAAACCGGGCAAGTCCCCGCACATTGACAACCTGTGGCTGATATCCCTCACATCATGCATAAGCATAATCATGAAAAGAGTAGTACTCAAATGCCTCCAACAACACCTGGACGAAACCCAGGAAATGCCAGACCCCATGTTTGGCTTTATACGACAACTTGAGACCCAGGACGTGCTAATGCAATTGAAGGAGATTGTCATCCCTGCCACACACCACGGGCCCTTCTCGCGCTAGACCTGAAGTGGGCATTTGACGTGGCACACGAGGCGATATTTCCGAATCTCAACAACACAGGCTCAACAACACAGTGGCGAAAAGTAAGGATGGATGTTCAGCCTTGCTGGTGTGGCATTTCATAGGTTGTAACCCACCATATTTTTAACCAGGCAATAAGGAAATTATATGGTCACGCCGTACCATCAGTACAACTGAAGTGTTGCTTCGCCAAGGAGTCTCACTTCCACCTTCCCCATTTTGTAAACACTTTGTAAATATAAACTAGCACATGGTATGTAGTCACATTATATGCTGTCTGTATGCTTGGTGAAGTGCACCAAGCATTTTCTCACCCTTAAAACCTGGGCTAATGCTGTCTTTTCTTTAATAATAATTATGCAATAACCTTACTCAATACATTGCTGTGAGAACAATAGTTGGCTTAACAGTAGCACTGCACACATACCCTCATACCACATTGCAGACATACTCTATAGAGGCTGGCCACAATCAGCGTATCTGAAAGCCAGCTGAACAGGGTGCGAGTTCATGTGTATCAAATAAATGTCTGTTCCATTGAGAAATTATATATCTGTCTGTGATATAATTATCAATTCAGAATACATATGGCAGAAGAACAATACAGAAGACAACACAATCAAGTTCCCTGTGAGAAGCTGCTTTTTGCCACTATTACATGCAGCAAAAAGAGACTTCATTAAGCACTACTATGGCTTGCGTGCCTCTTTGTGCATTGTACAAGAAGTAAAGGTGGGCGAATGTAAACGTTTTCAAATACGAATTGAATAAAATATTATTTATCAAATATTCAATAGTCATACCACGACGCACGTACCTGTAGTAACAATATTTATTTTCATATAAAAAAATTAGGTACCACACCTTAACTAGTGCAAAAAGAGAGCTAAATATTGGGCACAAAGGATAAGTTTTAAATGCAAGACTACTAATTGTCACATAAAAAAATCGAAATAAACAGTCTATCAACAACTTTAGAGCCTGGCTGCAAAGAAGCTTTTCAAGAAAGAATGGCCTCTGAATAACTAGCTTTCAAAAACGTGCAATATATTGTTCCCAAGAAAACATCAAAGTTGTAGAAAAGAAAAGAATAGCTGATGAAGGACCTACGTGTTGTAGACATATGTAAAACTACTCGTTGCAAGGAAAACAGCACAGACTTGTAGCATAAAAGATCAGTCTGCTAGATCAAGAAATGTGTGGTCACCTTTCGCGTGAAAAAAAGCTCATGGGAAAGTTTTCTTGCCAATATGACTGAAAGATACTTTCGTAAACGTGCTTGCCTTTGGGAGGCTACATACACTTGTTCACATGCAAGTACCTGTCGCGTATTCATTGTTAAAGAAGTTCAATTAATATAATGACACGAGAGCCTCCTCTGATTAGGAAAAAATAATACTTGTGTGGTCATATATAGATAACATTTACAATGTCAAGGTACCCTTTTACATATTATGCAAGTACTCATGAAAGACAAGACTGCAAGAAACAGCATAAAACTAATGCAAAATCTATAACTGATTATGTCAATAAGATTTCCATTTCATGCGGCAAAGTATTTCACAGGCAGATAGGATGTGACATCTGTGATTCAGAGATATGTCATTGTATTGGGGCACAAGTATTGTACAACTGATAATTTTGGGAATAAAGAAATAACAAGCATTGATTCCCGGTATGTCACCATGCCACTTGTATCTTAAAAAGGACTATCACTTATATGTCAAGCTTGCACCATTATGTTTATGTGACCATACATGTGTACCCCATCTGCAATGAACCGTTGCTTTAAGTTATGACCACTGTCATGTCATTCCCGTACATTAATTGTGGTTTTGCACAATACACCTAGAAAACTTTTGAGCGGCATTGCAGTACTTTTTCTTGTATGAGCACACTGGCTTTCTGTCACAACACCCACTTCGCATCCATGATAAATGCTGCAGTCAAGCAAAATAGAGTGTCAGACTAAGGTACCTAAACTGCTTTCATTCAAGAAAACCTCAAACAAGGTTTAGATTCTTGAGGACACAAGTTACTTGCGTCCTTTGATCTAAGGCTGTTTTCTGCATGCAATGAATGTTAGGATTTCTGCTGTGCAAATCAATGTTAACCTGATAAAAGGGATGGCAAGCCAAAACTTCCATTCGTGATAGTAGTTACTACTGGGGCCAGATTAACCTATGGGCTAAGGGGGCTGCAGCTCCAGGCTAGGGGGCCCTGTGAGAAAAATGTTTCCTTGAATTAAACTTTATTTCTTGTGTACAGTACAGAATAAAACATAATGTGAACAAATACATTGGGATCACTAGCTCGAGGCCAGTTGCAATCCATAAAAAATGTACAGGAAGCAAAGCAATTAATTTAGCACAGACACGTGTACTTAAACTCAGCAACAATATGCACTTTACATTAGAAGAAGTAGAGAATACAATACAAAGAATCTTCAAAATGCAAACGGTATCATTGAACATCTACAAGTAAAGGAAAATGGACCAGAAAAAAGAAAAAGGAAGCGGTGAATGTATTAATAAACATACGAAAGATCACGAAAATGCAGTTTTAATTTTTTCTGAAAATTAGCTGCATTTCTAACTTACGTGGGCTGAACGTTCCTCTCGACTTCTCCAACACTTCAAATTCTCCGTTTACCACACACATTACAAGCCTTTGGAACCAGAAAATTTTGTTTTAGTGCACTGCGTGTACAGCGTCCTGATTCGGTAAAGTTGGTAGCAGAGAGTGGGTAGTCAGTAACGATGCTACTGTTAACCATTACAAGAGTTTAAAAATTTAGTAATGAAGTAAACGGTAAAACGTGTACGTGTTGAAAGAGCGGTGTCGTGTTAGCATTGTATTGTGAGGAAGTCATAAAGTGGACAGCCCTCTTTTGAAGTTTTATAAATGGCTCAATGTATGAATGGCCCAGAGATGTAACACAGTACCACAGGTGGCTGTGGAACAAGCTGAAATAAATTTCTCGAAGGGTTTCTGTATCAAAACGATTTCGGCTCTTGAGCAGAATATAACAAGCCTTGCCGAGATTTTTGCAAAGCTTGTCAATGTGAGGTTTACATAGAAACAACTCATCTAATTTGTACAACCCCTTGATGGGCCCCTCAGAAATTTAAGAGGACCGTTCACCAGGGCCCTGCGAAAAATTTCAGTTATACTATAAAAGTTGTAAAGTGTCTTCCAAGGAGTATTCTACCACAAGAATTCTTTAAAACAGCATAGTAGCAGCCGAAATAGAAGCAAAGAATCTGTAGTACAAGAACGTGACCTGCTCTTCGTGTACAGAGGCATTCTTTCCTTGGCGAACAGCAACGCAAAGGACCTTTCTCTCTTGCCTACTCCCATATAAGAAACCAGGGTTCACCTCCTTCTCTCTTTTTTTTTGCAAAACACCTAATGCACTTTTCTTCGTTTTTTTATTGAGATCACGACAACGGCATAATACATCCATGTTACATTTACAAGTCGAACTGTAATGAGTTTCTTGACATGATGGCAGATAATTAATGTAAGGAGATGGATCGTTGCGAAGGTGCATGAAGCTAAACATTGTTCCCTCGTCAATTCCACGCCTTACGTCTCTCATGTTGCCTAGCTTTCTGTTGTCCTTTGGTGCAGGCTACATGGTGACGTTCACAAAAGATTGACAGATGTTAGGCCCTTCTCGCATGCCCATCTTGTACAATGAATTACTGTGGCGGTTAGCACTGGTAACATCAGTAGCCACACTAACCGTGATTACGCAGCAATATGGCACCGCCCATGCAGCCCAGACCACCCGCTTCAATCTCAATTTGCCCTTTTACTAGCTGTACGCCCTGACAGCAATAAATAAATGGTAAAAGCCATCACTGCGTACTCTCATCTCATGCTGAGGACAAAGCATTAGGTATTTTTTGTTGTTCTTATTGAGATCAGCTGTTTGTTTTGACACTGCTAGGACTACACAGGCAGTAAAAGTGGTTCGGTTTCTATTTGGCAGGTGGCACCACAGCAGTTGCAATGGTGATGCATTGACGATGCAGAACGCTACGAAGGCGTCATTGTTCACTGCATCATTAATTCCTACTCTGCTCTAGTACGGTACGTGATGACAGTGGTGAGCAAACGTCAAATACACGCTGAGCAGATGGCGCGGTGCATGTGAACATTTATCAGGGTGTTCACTCTTACTAAAACTGGCTCAGGAGGCTGTATTGAACTGCTCAGATAGCGTGTCGATGAAGCGAAGCCCAACAGTAGCATTCATGGAAACGCAGCCTTTAGTTACAACGTAGGAACATTTGTTGCGTCACTGCTCCAACAGTGGCTGATGTATCGAAAGGATGGCAAGCAGACGCTGAGCAGCTGACACAGCATGGATGAACACATCTTGAGGGGAATTCAGCCTTCCTATTGGCTTAGAAGCCCTGCCGCTGCCCCAGTGCTGCAAGGAACTACTGAGACGGAGTATAACTGGCAAAGCACATTGTTCAGCATGAAAGGTTGGGCAGTGGCAAAGAAGGTGCGTTGCAGTGTCGTCACATCCGCAAAAAATAGCATGCGGCACATTTGCATTGTTTACATTACAGCACATGACACCTGGCACAAAATTAATTATTGCAATACGTGGAGCAGTGATATAACTTTTAAGCTGTTCCCTAGCCTCCCCTCTTCGTAAAGAGTAAAATGTGCAGTGACAACACTGGAAACAAACAACACGTGTACAAAGCAAGGAAAGCTGGTTTGATACAAAACCCATACTGAGATGCAAAGAGCACAAACGACCAGCAGTGCTTCTGCACTGTTTACTTCAGAGCACATGCATAAAAAGCACCCTAAAGAGCTTGTAGTGTGTGTCCAACTCAGCAGCTGCTTAGCTACAAGAAAGTTCGGCCAAGGAGAAGGAGGTTTCATTATTTTTCATTGTATGTGTACACGTACGGTTTGTTTCCGCCTACTTGAATTTTGGTTTTGGCATCCTTGAATTTTGGGCCTAATGCTCTGTACAAACCGTTCTGTATGCACGGTTCACTTCAGAGCATATGCATATCGCATAAAACGAATACTTATACGCCTAGCACCACTGTGACACATTGCACGTATACATAACAGTACCCTTCACCTCGTACAGTAAGAACCCCAGCACTCAAACGCTCTGTACGTGTTCGCGGTCACCAAGGCACATCGCAGCCCCCAAAACAGCTCACATGAAGCAAGGCACAAACAGCACATTACGAATGGCTGCGATGACGCGACAATAAAGCTAATCGCTACAGGTCATATGGTCACTTCTTAAACACAAACCAGCACTGCACAATGCACATACACGTATCAGCTTCGCAGCGATGAAGCGCGCACACACAACACCTAGGTACACCATACGCTGAGATGGGCGACCGCACTATTTTCGTTCTGGCGCGTACTGAATGCATGTGTCATGCTTAGAATGCGCGTGTATGTGAACGCCTTCGCGTTTGTACTGCTCGTACTGCACAAGCGAAATACGGCCCAACACACACGAAATCGCCGGTTTCATTGCTTCCGACGCTCGCGTAAACACAACACATTTCCATCTGTTGCCGTTGACGATCGCACGCGCTGAAGAGGTCAGGCAGGGTACATCGGATTGCTGCGTTCGACGACTGTCTCCGCGAGTTCTCGATAACTCTTGCAATGATTCCGCAAAAACACAAAAACGACAAAAAAAAACAAACTGCCACAGCAGCCTAGGCCTCGCGCTTCGCTTCGAACCAGCGCCATCCCAGGTGAAAATTTCCAACTGGGATCCAACTGGGATCAGCTGGGATGAACTGGTTCCAGCTGGAAACCAACTGGTCCCAGTTACACACCAACTGGTTCCAGTTGGAAAGCAACTGGGTAGCAACTGGTTCCAGTTGGAATCCAACTGGAACAATTTCCAGTTAAACTGGGGGTTGAATGGACCCAGTTGGGATCCAACTGGAACTTTGACCAGTTGTACTGGAACCAGTTGGAATTTTGACCAGTTGTACTGGAATCAACTGGTTCCAGTTGGATTCCAACTGGAACTTGACCAGTTGTATGAGTAGCAACTGGAACCAACTTAAACATTGGCCACTTGTACTGGTAGCAACTGGTTCCAGTTGGACTCCAACTGGAACTTTGACCAGTTGTATCAGTAGCAACTGGAACCAACTTAAACATTGGATAGTTGTACTGGTAGCAATTGGTTCCAGTTTGGATCCAAATGAAATGGTGACCTAAAGTTTAACTGAAAGCAAGCAACATGCAGTGCTTGCTAAGACAGCAGCAGCTAGTCCTACTGATACTGAGCAATTAAGTTTGGAAACTGAAACTTAAATTTAGTTGGAAGAAACCCTGTGTATGGCTGATCATTATAAACACAGGTGGACTTACTTAAAGCCCCCCATGACATGCCATTTGCGCTTTCAATTGGAGAGCAATATTAATTCACTTCGGAGACATTAAAACTGGATGCACCTGTTTTATTTGTAGGTGAAAAGACCACATAAAAAACCAAATGTGATGCATGCACTAGTTGTACAGCTGGACAAAATGCACTTGCTTGCAATAAATATTAGGCAAAATAAGTCGGGCAGGAAAACAATGGCAAATTTCAACAAATGGCTTTTGTTCGATGCAAGGTTTGTTAATTGTTTTTCTGGTGCCCTGATGACCCAGATGGCACAGACTATGTTGCAGTCAGTTTAACACATAATTACAAGGTTGATATAGTGAATAAAGCATGCACTAATCAGGTTAGAAGGAAACGGCACCAAATAAACATTCAAATGCCTTGAGAAAAGTGTTAAATGGCATTGAATTATGATGAACAAGGTTATTACACAACTTTCTTTTCTATTTCATTACTGTATAAACGTATGTAATATGCGCACAAGTGAAGTGAGACATCATGGCTAAACATTACATAAGCGGCTAGTAAATAAGAATACAAAGAAAGGTACATAACTTTTAGTTGGCATCACATTCCGAAAGCCTAAGTAATTTGGGACAAGGGGACAATGTGCTGCGACATGAAAGTCACATCTTGCATTTATCCATGTTAAGGGCCACGGTTCACTTGGCATTAATAATGTTTTCTTCGACAAATGCTTCTGGGACCTATTGTAACACAGAAAATTCTGTTGTAGCAATTATACTGCACGGAATTCATAACCTTAGTTTTAACAGCTCGTCCTTATACCAGTTAGTTTTCGTGCTCACTCATCAATATCTACCGAGCTTTCAAGGAAGTTTTCTAGCACACTGATAACTGCTGCAAAGTTATGTTTAGTGTAATTATATATTATTTGAATGTTATTTTGAAATTTACAGCAGAACTACATTGTAGTGCGCAGTAACCAGTGATTTCTGATTCTTTGGCAAAAAATTAATATCTGTTATCTTGGATAGTAGTTAGGAGCAATATACTTGTTGCAGTTGCAGCACTTATGTTACACCCTGTCTATGTTAAGGCATCATGAAGATAATTCAGCAAAAGCCGGTATACGGAGGCCAGTAGCATGTAGAAAGAACAAGTGATCAATGACTTATATGCAAAGCCCTTCGCACTACTTTTACAAAATAGGTTTTGTCCCTAAAATCTATATATATACACGGCAAAGCCACCGGAAGTATTTCTACAAGGCTCTTCTGGGCCAGCTGGTGTGCTTTGAAGATATGTGCAGTCATTAACGTTGGGGTTACTACAAATTTCTTGCAGATTGCAAAATACCTTAGGGTAGCTGATCTGTCCTTAAAGGACACTATATGCTCAATCTTTACAAGCAAACCTGACGAGGTCATGAGAGCTGTGGAATCAGTCTTGTGTGGCCTGCTGTACTGCTCACTGTGGAACACATACCCACAGACTTCAACTCTGTCGTGTTCAGCAATAGGCCCACTTAAAATGTCATGAAGCTTAGACTTAACAAAGCTAAGGACTGGTTCATGCAATTCTCGTCGTTTACCTAAGTGCAGCACTGTGTTCTTGCACGAGGCTTTCTTAGCTTTTAACATGAAGTTTTGTGTTTGCATGGTGGCCAATGCTTTCAGTTTTTTGCTGCTGCTACTCATCAGCAAACGTTCCACAATTTGCAACGAAACACCTTTGGCTGATGTCACTAGCTCTTTCAGCTTACCAAGGTTAGTTTCAAATGCAAAGCATGAATGTGCCCAGAGCGGTCCCTGAAGAACCACACTTTTTGGCAAGTGCATAATTTGATGCATATTAAAGGTCATTTGCTTCTTGCTGTACAAAAACTGTGTGTCTACAACAAATCTCGTAAGGCAATGTGTGCTTTCCATGACATCTCTTGAAGACACACTGTCCTTCAGCATGAGGCAAATGCCCTTTACAAAAAGTGAGAAGTGTTTCAAATATTCTGACGGCAAAATTCCCTGAAGGCATGGGAGTGAAAAATACAAAAGCCACTGCTGCCATTCTGTGGCTTTCCAATACTTTCTCAAAGCCAAAGAACGCTGAAGGCGAACAAAGCAGAGTGGTGGCTTTAGACTTTGGAGGCGGTTGTCCAGCACTTCAAAAACATGTGGTGTCCCAATATAATATGGCTCATTGACATCTGTTAGCCACAGATCAGTGAGCTGCCGAGTCACACCAAGAAACACTTAGTGCATGTAATCAGGATTAAAACCCCAAATTATATCAAAGTGTCTCAGGTTGATGAGAGGAGACGGCCCTTTGATACCACTGATCGATGTTCCAGATGATGCAGCTTGAGCCATTTGTTGAAGTGTCAAGTCATGCGTCCGTTCTTTGGGAATGCTGTCTGCTGGGTACTTGATGGTTCCTACACACATGTACATAACCACACAAATTAACCATACCACACAATAGACTGCAGTACTTTTGATGCAATCAATCTTTCTCTGTTTTGTCTGTTTCCTGTTCTCGCCATGATTCTTCCCGACCAAAGGAGATTTCGTCAGGCCTTAGACTTAATCAACCTTTCACTGCAACTGAAAAGACTGCAAGATTTCAGTAAAATGTGCTCTATGTTTAGAGGACTGTAAAAGTAAATGTTTACGAAATTATATCAACATAGTATATTACACATCAAACTAAAATGTACCACTATATGAGGTCTGTTTGATTCGCCTGCACCACCTGAACCAGTTACGAGGTCCTGCACCTCAATTGCCATTTGTTTCAACATAGTAGCGAGGGCGACTTCTGAACCATGCCGAGAAAGATGCCCCCCCCCCCCCTGGGTTGGTTCTCGCTTTTTCTGCATCCTCCCTACTGACGGTACCACGTTAGTGCAAACATGCAGGTACGGAGCAGACAATGCAGCACACGGGCACAAGCACCACTGAAACCCTGCTCAGGTGCATCTGCTGTGTCTATGCAACGCGGGGTGTGTTGTTTACGTCAGACTTATATACTAGAATGTTTTGTATTTGCCATAACTCATAATTCAACCACTTGTATTCATCAATTTGCAATGCGATTTTGGATTAAACAACATAATGTCTATGAATTGTCAGCGCAGGTGATTCACTTGTGTATTTATTGCACTCTAAAGCCAAGGAACAAAATTGCAGGGGAACAATATCATCCACGTTTGTGTTTGTAGCATTTTGCTTGCACTGATGAAACTCGGCTGCACCATTTCCGACATTCTTAAGGCTCGCCATGAACTGGTTCGCATTGGTGCCGGCGAATCTAACAAACTTATGAAACTGCACCCACATTCCTTCAACATTATTTGTGTTAAATTGAATGTCATGTTGATGACAGTGCTCTTAAATTGAATTTTTGATAAGAGGGACTAATTTCCACAGTATATTTGTCTTAAATGAAGTCTATACATGCCACAGAGAAAGAAAGGCACCTAAATTAAACGAATGCAAGTTTGGCACAATGCACGGACAGGATTAAAGAGATGGATGAAGCAAGAGGAAAAAGATGAAAACAAGGATAGTCACAAAAATTTTCGCACCATCTACAGTCTCCCCTGGGTGAAGACACCACCCACAACCATGGTAGCCATTGAACTGGATAATGTTCTGGAGGAGTGCTCTTGCCGGTGCATCAGCAGTACAACTCACACAGTATACCTGAAATTATAAAGCAAGAGGTGTAATTAAAATATTACGAAGTAGTTTAAATGCACACATCTACGTCAGCTCAATTACCTTGGAGTGAATGCTTTGTGACCCAGCTTTCCATGTGAATCCGGCCGTTTCAAGCTGAATCATCTGCTCCACGAATGACTTTACGAACAGAGTCATGTCAGCATGGGACTGTCCATACCACAAAGCTGGTATCAGAACATTCTTGCTACGCAGATGTGGTGGCAACTCATTTATGGTCACTTGAATAGGCCAAATCGAATACTTGGATGACTTGAAAATCGGTGCCCCATCTACATTGAGCAGAAGTGTAAGGTCGTGGCGAGAAATCGTCGCCCTAATGTCTTTATATATCTGACCGTCAGTCAAATCGGACATTTGGCTGTTATCTCTGTTCTCAGCAATGTCTTCAAGTTGGCTGGAAAGGGCAGCTGCCACAGATGTATCAGCAAGGAGAGATCCGAGTTGCTGTTCGAGTGGCAACGTCAAAAAAAAGTGTCCATCGCGGAGCATTTTGTGGCCACTGTAATTTTTATGACAAACTGAACAGCAGCCCTCAACCCTGTTTCTTTCTTGAAGTTTTCCCGAAGTTTCAGCCAGCGGCGTCAAGCATTCTGTGCAGTAGAAGTGAAATCTCGCGGCTTCGACACCTGCACCAACATACTTCTTGAAAAGATATTTGGTTGCAGGAACGTCGTTCCTGTCAAGAACGTACGCGTTCAGCTTCTGGAGAGCTTCCAGGCCATTCCAGGAAAGCCAAAACTCTATCGCGAAATTGACTGTTAAAGCAAGCAGGTCTTGCGGCGGGAGACTGTTGCGTGCGTCGACTTCATGGTCACCATCAACTTCTGCATAAGCTGTTTCGGTACCGCTCTGGTCACCAGAGCAGAAGAACTGATCTGTTCCATTGGCAGCGTCACCAGACACTGTATCGGAAAACTGGGAAAACAGTTCATCTTCCATCTGACCATCATCGCCAAATTCTGCTGCACGGCCGTTTGTGTCAAGGGAGTGAAGGGGCGTTGTGTCACAGTCGGGCTGCTGTGGTAATGGCGTAGCAGTTGACACCGATACAGCAGACGCACTTGGTGCACCTGTCACTAGCGGGTCACATGAAGGAGTTCCCATCAAACGAAATCTCGTTGTCTTCGGGAGATCCGCGACACCGCTGTTCCCACCGCAGTCAAGGTAGCATTGTCTCCGCTTCATCTTCGGCACGTGAGGCTTCACACAGTGCAATACAACAAAACCGTTTTCACGCGGAAATACTGCGCAGAATTAATATATACACAGCCGCTCAATTTAACTCACTGTTCGTTAGTGCGAACCACCACAGAATAAAGTGCGAACCACGATCTGATTGAAACAAATTTAGTACAAGCGACGACGCACGCACATGCAACGTAATGCTGATGACGATGGCGGCAGCCTGTACAGTCACAGAACACCCATACGCATGCCAGACCGTGGCCCACATTTCCCAAATCTACAATAAAACTCTTGCCAGAGAGAAGAAAAAAAGGCGAGATGCTAAATAGGTATAATGCACATTTAATTATTATGAATGTATAGTTACCCTGACGTACTTAGCCAGTTTGCTTAGCAAAAAAATGTTTGCGCGTAGTTTTCTTTGGTGTTATTATATAAAATTAGCCTAAGTAAGCTTTGTGTGTCAGTGTGTAGACTCCTGAAATAATAATTAAAAAAGTCCTTGAAAAGAATATGGCCTCGAAGTAATTTGGTTGGGGAAGGTGATACGGACATCGCGATCATCACCGCCAGTGCTTGGCCACTGAGATCAGTGTGCTAGGCACGTTTTCCATGCGTTTTCTTGTCTGCTGCTGATCGTTTGTCTATTATTCCTTTTTTGTCGCTCGTCGTTTAGTTTCTTTATTATATATAGCTCAACTTTTGTCCTACATTTTAATTGTCGTTTGCTTTCTGAATTTTTATTTAGCCTCCATTCATTTTTTTCTATCTTCTTTTTTGTATTGAGTTAGTGTTAGTGTTAATATGTTTGCACTTGTACGGTTTGTACATGAAGAGGATAACCGGCTACATATCGTGCCAGTCGACGACATAGAAAAGTTTAATCCCGGTGATGATGCAGATTTTGACAACCGACTCCTATATTCTGTAATGTGGCGGGACGACTTGAATGAGGAAAATACAGGTACCTACAGTGGGCAAATCCTGATGCTGGACCGTAAGTAGCTCTTTCTCTCATTTATTTATGAGGTGTTCCTGTATATATTTCTCTGGCAATTGCGAAAATTCTGAAGTTGCTCGCAACATTCGCATATCTGGTAACCGTGTTTTGTGAACAGAACCATTTCGGGACGTCACCAATTACAAAACGTGACACTCGCGCATATAGACAGCGTGTTGAATTATTGTAGATTATTTTGCTTTTAAGTAGCGCCCATTCATTGAATGGTGACGATCGCTCTTGATGCCGGAATGTAGGACCGGTAAACTAGAAAAAAATGCTACGCAGTTCTCGAAAATATATGTACATCAAGATATGCGAAAATATATGACAGAAAAGCAGACGTGTGTGCAAATAAAAATAGTAACAGTAAAACTGTGACAGATGGGAAGTTATTGATCGTTATAGAGTTAGGGTAATATTATGCAGGTGCAATACATATTCACTCATGTTGCTCGTTAAATATAAATATTACGCCACTGGACTGCGACTGCTTTCATAAACTTCTTACAAGCATGTTCTCTTGGCTGCTAGGAGGTTAGGGGAAACTTTTTAGGAATGCAAGAAGCACAATGCTCAGTTTCTTTCGTTAAAGGCACACGAGACGGTTTGGAAAAGCGGCAAGCCAGAAAGAGGGTGCATATTCCAACCTTTATGTGGAGGATGAATCAACTGATGAAGAAGAAGACAGAAAGAAAGAAAGAAAGGTAGTGATTTTTTACGAGCTGTCGCGAGAGTCTAAGTCAAATACATCAACAAAGTATATATAGCATGCATTGTTTGCACATTTTGTTTAGCCTAAATTATATTTGTACTCCTGCATAAACAAATATGAGCCTTTGGATAGTATTGCACATTACATTGATCTAAGTGCGGCTCCATCTAGTTTCCCACGAGATTAGTGTGCATGCCTTCTTTTTTCTGTCTGTAGAGGCGCAAGCATCATCGTCATGCAGCAAAGACAACTGCATATGAGCAGATACTGCAGTCGAATGTAAAGGCGGCACTGAATAACAATTGTGTGCCAACAAGCCGAGCTGGAGAAAAAATGGTAAGCATAACTTGAATATAATAGATAGCTGATATGTCTTGCAAGGCTGACATTTATCTTGCCTGCAGGGTGAAAAACGGACACTAAGTCCGTCAAGTTCATCTGGTGAAAGTGACTCGCTTTGTTCTAGAAGTGAGTTGCTTAAAGCTATTAAAGAAAAGAAAATGTGGAAACAAAGGGCCATGGATCTGGAAGATCAAAACAGAAAACTGCTGGAGCAGACTTATTCATTACAGCGCTGCCTGCAGTCAGAGATATTTAATTGTAAGTATTCCAAACTATGGGGGGGGGGGGGTTGTGCTGGTGTTCAATTTAGAATTGTAAGGAATGCACACTTCACAATCACAAGTGTATAAAAGATATAAATCATGTGTTTTAATTGTTTTAGTGGAAGCAAGATTTCAACGTTGCAAATCTGGCATGAGAACTCCTACACACTCAGAAAGGGCCCAAACGCCAGTTGACGGGGACGACGAGAGATGTGGTAAGCTTGGCATGGTACAAGCAATGCAGCTATTCAAAGGGATGTTCATCTTTGATGACAAACGCAGGTGAAATATATGCATCCTATTTGTAAATTCTTCATGCAGATCTGCCAACCAGTCCAGCAGTACAGCAGCATGTCCCATATGCTGAAGCAGCTTCATCAGAGCCTGCCCAGACAGAAGGTAATTTTATACAGCATAGAAGTTTAGCAAATTTCAGAACATGGGGGTAATACTTTGAATCCCCATAATCTGACCCCTGTCTATGCCATTGTGTGCTTGTGTTATTCACCGTAAATGACATTGCTTTACACATGGCTTCATGTGCTTATTCAGACTGTGCTATCCTGACTGGTGGTGTGAACGAGCACTAAATTTATAGTAAATGGTTCATTTGAAACCGAGGCACACACATACACCGAGGATGCGCATGCGCCTTCACAAATGCCACGGACAGTGGTAAGAATTTTTGTGTTGATACATGCACATGTTTTCATGAGAAAATGGGCACAGTATCGTAGCGCATACATACCATGACCCATTAAAAAACTTTTTTTGTTTCCTGGCAGAGGGAGGGACAAAGGGCACCAAAAGTTGCAGTCAATGGTTCTACAGTTATTATTGTTGTTTCTTTGACTTTGCCTCAACAAAACCAAGGTCCTTCAAAGAAAAAAGTGGTTCGCAACCACACGTACAACCCAACACCAGACACTTATTGCATCCTTTCTTGTCATTATAACACTCTTAATATAGCCTTCAGGCACTGGCCCATCTGGCTCACATTGCTAAACAACTGCATCCTTGCAATTCACATAAGGCATTAAGTAGCATTTTTTTAAAGCATACGTATGTTTCGCCTAGTTGTGGACTATCTTGCAAAGTGTTTCTGACTTGAATGGAACCAAACAGCTACTTTAACTGTGCAAATCTGCTAGCCTTTTCAAGTCAGCATTCTGGGCAGCACTGTTGCTGTTGTGCTGTACTTTCATAAAATCTTGCACAATTTTAAAGGCCTGGCAGAATGTGTTAAAGTAGTTTTTTTTCAGTTACAAGAAGGTTTGAAGCAATATGTAAGAGAGTAGCTTACTACCAGATAGGATGTTCATATTCTTGCAAAAAATTGGATTTAATGCTTTTTGTGGATTGCAAAGAAGCAGTTTAGCAGATACCACAGTTCTGTGGCAAGCTCTATGTCAATCAGTTGGGCCATTGCCTGAATGTTAGATTAAGAGAGCGTTATAATGTCAGGAAAAAATGCAATGAGCAGCTTGTGTTTCATTGTAGCACATTTGGGCGCAAACTATGTTTAAAGGACCTTAGCTTTGCAAAAATACAGAGTAATGATAAAATTAGTAATTGGAACCAATGCAAATTGCAAGTTTACCTTCACTCTGTCGCTCCTGTCAGAAAAGGAATTGTCATTCTTGAATCGGCCATAGTGTGTGCTCTGACATTGATAGTTTTCTAGCACAAGAAGTCTTGTCACTGCCTCTGGCATTTAAAGGTATATGTGTTGTAAATATATATGCGTGTGCCTCAGTACCATTTGTTGAAAGTTAGCTTCTATCTTACTCCTCTTGTTTCTAGCGTTTAATACCTGTTACAGTGTCCTTCCCAACGAGGCCAGTTGTCAACTGTTGTGTGCTAAAAATGTTCCTTTTTCTGTTTACAGCGCAGAAGCCAGACTTTTCATACATGGGCGACGGCTTTGTAAGTTATATTTTGTTGCTTAACCACTGTTTAGCAATTTGTGAGCATGGTAACAGAAGTCCTTATTGCTCCTGTGTAGCGCAAACACTGCAGGTGTTTAATGCATAATAGTCCAAATTGAACATGGCGTGTAAAGCATTTTACAAACGAGCGGAGTAGTTACAGCTCGCCAAGTCCTTTCATATTTTCTGTGCTTATTGTCAGTTTGCTTATTTCTGTATGGTTCTATGTAAGCACACGAGCTAAATTGTCACAATCAACTTGGTTCTGCCATGATATGTGTTAGTGGTAGCAGAAGCTTCAGAAGTACTTAAATGATTAAGTACTGTAAGCCAACTTCAACAGTGTCAAGCATTGATCTGTGAAAACTGAGTGCTAATGTTTAGGAGGTAGTAGTGTTTGGAGGTAGTCAGATTAGTAATGTTAGTAATTGTTTTTGTATTTAATAAACAAGGTAAAAAAATGCAGTGGGCTGCTGGTAGCAGCAGAACCTGTAGCCTCTGCGTGACACCCTGTTAAGCTAATTTGGAGGCTGCCCCTTTTCTATTTTCATGGGTTATGTGTGTACATGTTACGTCAGCTAGTCCAAAGATCATTGACCATTGCAATTTTGTTTTTTGCAGTTTCACTTAAAGGACGGCTTCTGTGTTTCTGGCGCACAAGCGGCCAAAATATTTGGAAACAAAAAAGGCACGCTTGTGTGCAAGGACACAGCACAAGCACTGTGGGGCAGCGCCATCCTTGCGACCCGGAGTGTCAGCGGAAATATAGCCCCCAAGAAGAGGGCATTGGGCGAGCTGCCAAAACAGCAGTTAACACCTAAGAAGGTGGATGTTGTAGTGGGTAAGCTGCCACAAAATGTTAATGCCAGCACTAAGTATGCAGCGTTGTGTTTTAATGCTGTAGTTCACGTACTTGACACAGTAAACACTTGGGTGGTTTGTGGTTCGACTGGAATGATGGATGGCAGCACAGTATCCCTTTCCATTGGTTTTCATTCCTTGTACTGCCTCTGCTTTACATTGCTCGGTGGCAACCGAAGGACTTTGTGCAAAGCCCTTCTACAGAACTTGACTACATGTTTTCTCTGTGCTTGAAAACATAGTTCTCTAGATGTGCTGATAGTTTTCATCTATGGGAATGTGATATTGTGTTATGGTAAAATATCTTGCAAACCATGAAGTCAAAGCAAAAGTTAAGGATCACACAAAGCGATGGAACGAAAACTGTTAGGCCTAATGTTAAGAGACAGGAAGAGAGCGATGTGGATCAGAGAACAAACGGGGATAGCCGATATTCTAGTTAATATTAAGCGGAAGAAATGGAGCTGGGCAGGCCATGTAATGTGTAGGATGTATAACCGGTGGACCATTAGAGTTCTAGAATAGATACCAAGAGAAGGGAAGTGCAGTTGAGGACGGC
The DNA here is from genome assembly GCF_013339745.2 of Dermacentor silvarum. Taxonomy (NCBI): domain Eukaryota; kingdom Metazoa; phylum Arthropoda; class Arachnida; order Ixodida; family Ixodidae; genus Dermacentor; species Dermacentor silvarum. Next base: position 371,122,274 of record NC_051154.1, on the reverse strand, counting down.
ATAAAACTAGGTGGGTTGATGAAGTTAGGAAATTTGCAGGTGCAAGTTGGAATCGGCTAGTGCAAGACAGGAGTAATTGGAGATCACAGGGAGAGGCCCTCGTCCTGCAGTGGACATAAATATAGGCTGAAAAGAGCATGTCTTTAATGTGATGTCATGGAAATGAGCAAACATAATTGACCCGAAGCATTTATCCAAATTCTATTTGGGTACTAGATTTGCCATTTCATTCTTAAGTTATTGCTAGTGCAGATAATCTTAACTTTAACATAAGCTATAGGATTTTGTCATATATGAGAATATTAATTTTATATATTGCCTTTGCATCATTTTATCATTGTGTGATTTCTGAAGTTGCTTTTTTACTTATGCAATAAACGTAATTGTTTTCAGCTACAATCCAGCACTGGGGCAAGGAAAAAAACGTAGATGTGTCCGACACCATGAAGAACCTGTCAAGACTTTTAACCGAAAAAATTCAAGATGTTTCTAAGGCACTGCGGAAGCTGGACAAGTAAAACTGCAATGCAAATAAAACTGATTAACAGCTGAACTGCCTTTGTTGTGTGAAATCCATCAGCAGAACACTTTTGGTAGGCTTCTGCACGGGCCAGTTGCAATGGGGACCAACTGGGACCAGTTGCAATGGGGACCAACTGGGACCAGTTACAATGGGGACCAACTGGGACCAGTTGCAACGGGGACCATCTGGGAATTGTTCCATAAACCAGTTCAACTGGAACCAGTTGCATTCCCAGTTGGAAATTTTCACCTGGGATGTTTGTGCGGTCGCCGCATACATGATGCATACTGGAAAAATTCACGACCACCACTCGTGACGTCAGAGCGGCCATTTTAAGCGGACCACGCGAGGGCGGTGCGGCTTGCGGCGATGTGCGGCTCGAGCGTGTGCAGGCCTTAACACGATAGCCGCAATGGCTTCGTTAGTATATGTAAATAATCGCGCTCAAAGTGGGTCAAGACATGCCTACGAAGTTGAAATGCACAAGATTCTACCCTCTCAATCCGTGCACATAAGTTTGAGCCAATGTTGATCCTGTTCCGCGAAGGTTAATTAGGCCTGGCGCCGTCGAGTTCGCGCACCCGTTACCGGCGAACCGGTACTGAAAAGTAAGCAAGTTATAATGAAGGAAACTGCTTTTATAGTCCAATTCTAGCCTTAGCGATTTGAAATAAACTACCCTTCGCTTCGATCACCGCGTACACAATAAGCTGCAAGCGAAGACACAGCGCTGCGCCCAACGGCTGTGCCAACATCTGTACGTCACCGTTCCCGTAGGCTGCCGGTAGTATTCGCAACGTAGATGGGTGGGTTTTTGTGTTGGCATGCAGACACATTTCTTAATTCCTGAGATGTACTCTTTATCTCTGCGTCAAACCCGAAACAAGAGACGGTACATTCGGTACAGCAGCATAAACAGCCGCTTCGCTCAGTTATATACCAACGGTGTCAGCGATGGCATCCGCTTTGTTGCAGAAGAACAACACGGCCTTTAAATGAGCGCTTATGCGAGCACAGTTTGCTCTAATAATGTTTTATGACACGCGCAAACTAACTATCGTGAAGTTAAAGAAAAGCGAGAATCAGTAATAAATTAACAGCCCAATATTTGTAACTGGATCACAGTCGCCATTGTTTAAGTGGCTCAGGCGCTCATACTGACTCGTCTCACGATGGAACAACGCGGCTCATATGAGCAGATATGTGTTTTATTCAACGTTTTGACATTCTTTCATATCAGCGCCTTTTCATATATGCACCTTTTCCCCATTTTTTGACGCTAACAACGACCTGTGGCTGTAGATGCCGATGTAAACAAGTGCATCGCTTTGCTAAATCCGACGCGGAAGGCTGCGCACTCGAAAACATCTTATTTAAGCGAAATGTCTAAAGAATGTGTAAAAAGAATTACAAAAAAATCGAGGTGCAATTGCAGGAGTTAGCGCCAACAAACTCCAAAGCAGCCGCTACGGCAGAGGGAACTCAGCGTGCCTTTATCGGCCGCACTGTAAACAAAACAGCACACTCAGGCCTCCTCACCCTACATGTATATAGTTGGTGAGTGCTACATGGCTTCCAGGAACGACATGCTGCCCCCCAGAAGCCATTAATAATTATTCGCGATCCACGAAACGCACAACCGATGCGCACTTAACACGGGCGCAGGTTCACAAATCAACCGGCGAAAGCCCCAGCACCCTACCAAAACGTTTCCAGCGGCGCGCGGCAGAGGGCAGCACAGGAAAATGAAAAAGGCGGATTGGCTGCGTGGTTGGTGACGTCGTTCCTCTCTCACAGCACTGCGCGCGTGGGTCATTCTCTCTCCGACATCGCAATGGTACAGCCACGTGTCGTGCGTTCTCCCGAGAAGCAGCTCGCGTACGAAGAACGGCGCCGCGAACAGCGCCGGGAGTCCGCCCGCCGCCAACGCCAAACGTGTCCGTGGCTTCATTGCTCGGCACAAAGAGGCGCGTAAAGTGACACATAATTGCATAACACAGTTCAGAAACACTTTATTATGACTGCGTGATAAACCTTAAGATTAACACCGCAGCCGCCCCTTTTCAGCTTCGCTGGTCAACCATCTCCATGGGATGTAAGGGCCAAACACATTTTTAAGCGAAGCTTTGTAGGCTCACAAGTGTTGGTGGTGGTGGATGTCCCGCTGAAAAGTGGGCCGATCTTGGTGATAGAGAACAAAGAGTCCAAGCTCAATGGAACATACCTCTGTGGGCTCGGGGACCTGTAACGCGCTTTTGAACTACCCTTGTCACACGTGGGACCCAAAGAGACAAAATCACAAGCCCTTCCCCTGTCGAGAAAATGGGGGAAAGCGAAGCTTGCCGTCCGATTCTAGCTTGAGGGCTTCCGAATCCCAGGCGAAACGTCGGCGAAGGGCCATGGACTTAGAGTTGCGGAAGCGCGATGTTGAGACCAAACGTCAGCGAAGAGCAGCTGACCCGTAGTTTAGGGCACACGAAGCGGGACGCCTGCGACAGCGTCGTCTTGCCACAAACTTCGCTTAACCCCATTTTCTCGATAGGGGAAGGGCTGGTGATTTTTTTATCTAGCATTTTTTGCATACATATGCTTAATCTTTTTTTCTACTTCAAAATCTACCTTGTACCGCTACCTATAAATGCAAGAGATCCGGTAGCATCAATTCTCTGCTTTTTTCCACCAGTACTCTAAATGTCTCTTGCTTATCTCGACTACCGACCGGCTGATGGTTCCGTCCACTTAAAACCCAAGCGCTTCTGCAAGGTGTACGTTACCTACGGTTCTCATTGGGTGAATCCCTTCGCATCCGATTAGGATGTGCTGAGTGGTCTCCGGATTTTGGCTGCAGCATCAACATGCCTGATCTAGAACGTACACTCCGGAAGGAGGAAAGCGAGTGCCCAATACATAGAGAAAACATTCAGGTTCGATACCACGGTCCGTTTTACGGACGCCGCTATGTACGGAACGAAGAAAAAGGGCGCAGTGGCAGTGGTCTGCGACCGCCGAGGCCACGTCACCTCCAGTGCATCGACCCGCCCCTGCACGATCACGGAAGCGGAAGAGCTGGCCATCGCGTTAGCCATCCGCGAAGGCCAACACGCAAGCAAACCACTGACGACCCTCACGGACTCCCAGCAGGCCTGCCGCAACTTCCTACAGGGAAGAATCGCAAGACCTGCGGCACAAGTCCTAGCCCAAATGCCAAGGAGGACACTGACGACAACACCATCATTTGGATACCGGGTCACGCTGCCATCACGGGTAACCTGTATGCCGACAGAGCAGCTCGAGAATTTGCACATAACCGAGCACTCATCACGCCGACTGCAGATAACCCTGACCCAGTTGACCCCGAGTATTCATCAATCCTGAACTACCACAGAGGGAGTCGCTTGCGATATCCCCCACCCCATCGAATACTAAAGACGGAGGATGCCGCTGCCTGGCGTAGGCTCCAGACAGGCACTTACACGAACCTACACCTATTACATAGCCTGCACCCCACAGCCTACAGGGACGAATGCCCGTGGTGTGGGGCCACACCAACCCTATACCACATTACGTGGGAGTGCACGCTACACAATATAGAACACCATGACACGAACACCACGAGGGAGCAATGGGAGGCACTGGTGTCCATATCGGCCCTCGACGACCAGCTCAAGCTGATCCAGAGAGCAGAGAAGATGGCAAGAGCTAGCGGAGCCCTGGACTAGGGGCCCCAACCATTAGCGATGCCCCATTGGGGCAAGACAAAACTATCTTTGAATTAAAGTTTATCTATCTATCTATCTATCTATCTATCTAGTTCCGAATATTTGCTCCGGTATGTTTTTGTCCTTAGGCAACCGACTCGAGCCTCAAATATCACGGCACTGCCCTTTGTGTTATCGTACAGATTTTAGCTTCTAATTTCTCTTTTCTCCAATGAACATCCAATTAACTGTGTCTGTTTCTCTCACTTTCTTTCTGATTACTCCTGGTTATCTATTTACAGTTTCACTTACCCTGTACTTGGTTGCCAACTTTCTTGACCTCTTCCTCCATTCTGTGTCCACGCTTTTCAAGTACAGATACTTGTCCACTTAGGCCGCCCATTTATTTTACTTAGACACTTAGAAAAATTATCAGGCACCACCGCCAAGCACTTGGGGCAACATCCTTTTCCTGCAAGTTTGGAGAAACCGATACTTGGCTTCGCTACAGTTGTTGCACTAGCTGTGTAAGATGCAGGTTTATCGTGAGCAGAAGTGGTGAATTTCGGCAAATAAGACAGGCTACTATCATCATCATCGTCATCATTGACAGAAGCTGACCCCCCCCCCCCCCCTTCAGAAAAAAAGTTGCAGTGGCTTAGCTCGGCTATGCCAGGATATACGTAGCGTTAGCAAAGGTTCAGCTGATTATTCTTAGCTTTCCTGGTTGTCTAGATTGTCAAGGATTAGCTTGATTGTCATGCTTACTGCTGCTCCAATGACACACGCGGTATACGTATTATGTGGCACATGTATATAGCCTTCTTCTGTTCATTCCTCCTACGCTCAACCGCTAATTGCCAGGCAACTACTTCGGGATCCGATTAGTCAAGCTTCTCCGTTCTTCTGCGCTGTTGAGCAGCATTTGCGCTCTCCTTCTCCATGGCTATACCACACTGGCAAACGCCAGTCAGAAGCGCAGCGGCTCCAGCGCAGTGTCAGACGGCGACTGCCCAGCGAGCGCGCGCCGGCGCCAGTGCGTCTACCACGGCTACGACGTCACTCCTCTGGAATGCGCAGACCGGCGGCGGTGAGTCGCGCGCGGCGGCGGCGGAGTGCGCGAGAGGTGCCTAGGGTGCCTCGATGTCCTCCTCGCCCGCCGCTCTGTACAGGGTGGAGACAACTGCGTCGTCTGCTACGGCGTCCGCCATGTTCTTGCCCGCTGCGAGCGGCGCGTTGTAGGCGCGCGTGTGATGAGCGGTTTGACGGAAGCAATGCGCTGTTTTTGTCGACGACAGCACTTCAAACAGGCACTAACGCGTCATGACAGTAAAGTAGCAATATATTTTATGGCATCCGATTTAACGGAACAGCTAAATAATCTTCGTCACGTTATTTGAAGGGACACTTACGAGAAACCGGAAGTTGAGCTGTATACTGGTGGATTGCAGTCCTGTTACGATTACAGTCGTGTCATTCTTACTGCGAACAGAGCTTTAATAAGCGAGTAAACAGCAAAAATCTGAAGGATCCTACAATACCGAATCAGGGACGACAGAAATTGAGGAAGAGATATTTGGACTTCGATTACGAATTTCTCCACTAATAAGACATCGTTTTGCACCGAACAAAAACTGTGCGCATTCCGTAAGACCCCTCTTTTATTCCAGCTGAACTTCCAGTTTCTGTTTAGTGGCGCTTTAATGCTGTCGTCTGGAAATACCCTCGTAAAACGCGTTGCAACCGCTCATCAGCGTGGCGTGTTTTGTTTACGAGCTGTAAATACAGAAATTAGGTTGCGCGGCAATCACTGACTTTGTTTCAGAGTGGGAAATAATGCTTTTAACACAAGCGTTCGTAGAGGAATGCAAAAATTGCTACGTTGCCAGCATTGCTGTTATTCGGGCAGTTACGCGGTGAACCTGTGTTGCTGTGTTGTTGTTTTGTTGCGGCCGGACAGCAATTTCACAAGTGCACTCCGCTGGCATCTACCCCACATAACAACAGGCTATGCCCTTCCATATCACCCCGTCCAACCACCGTGGGTGATGGTTCAACCTTCGGTATGCGTGCATGTCCCCGGCATACTAAAGAAATCATTAGTTCCCGTTAGCGGACTACAACAACTTGCTCTGGCATACACCTGGTCAGAATACCAGACCTATGTTCATTTTACACAGACGGGTCCGCGTCACCAAATGCATCGACAGCACCTGTGGTGATACCAGCCCAGCAGATGACTCGAGGCTTCATTATAGATCACAATTGAACATCAACCGCTGCAGAGCTTGTGGCTATTCGGGAAGCGATTCGCCACATCTGCGGGGAAAGACCTCAAGAATGGTGCATTTCACGGACTCAAAACCCGTGCTGCAAATTTTGGGATGCTACCTGCGCCACACCGCATATCAAGTTCTGGCACTACAGATTACCGAACTACTTTCATGCGCTCAAGAAAAACACCACCGCATAGTGTTCCAATGGATCCCGGGACACTGTGGGCTCAATGATAATGAGATGGCCGATGCTGAAGCAAAGCGCGCCCTCAGCAATGGCCTACGAACTGTAGTGTCGTTCTCTAGACCGGACATCACATGCCTCCTGTCAAAATTAATGAGTGCGACGACACAGCTAGACGCTCATCACGTCCGCCTTAAAAGGCTGGATCCCGATATGCAATTTCCTGTTCTGCGTGGAATTCTACGCCCTCATACATGCCTAATACACAGACTGCGATTAGGCGTACGCTTTCACGCGCAAATACTTGCACATCATTGGACGGACAGACTCCCCGGACTGTTCAGTGTGTGGTGTTATAGAGACTATACACCATGTGCTCGTGGTGTGCCCTGAGTATGCGCGCGCAAGACTGACACTGGCAGCTACCTTGAGGCATTTATACAATGGACCACTGTCGGAAGACCTCTTGCTGGGCGCATGGCCACAGACTTGGCAGACGATAGAGACAATGCGTGCTATTTCACGTTTCTTAGGCGACACGGGCCTGGACTCACGATTGTGATAAAATTTATGCAATGTATCCTTTCACCTCGTTCCTCCCATTGTCATCCCCCAATGTGACCCTCTTTCTTTCCCTCTTCCCCTTCCTTTACGTAGAGTAGCAGGCCAGATGTTCCATTTTCCGGCCGACCTCTCTACATTTTCAAATCATTAAACTACTTCTTCTTCTGTGTTGCTTGTCAGCATGTTCTTATGCAGCCCTGGAAATTCCTATTAAATAAAAAAATACCGGTGCTAAAGAAAAGAGGTCAATAAGTGACGAGTAGACACGTGATTTCTGTCATGACGTTTCAGTCGCCATGCAGGTTTTTATTATGTCAGCTGTCAGGAGGTGTCAATTGCCACAGGTCTTTCGTAGATCTTAGACCAGGCATTTTGTACCGACGACACCGAGCGAACTCGTCGCAGCGATGTCCTACCACCTGCACCGGGCAGCGTGCGCGGCGGGCATGAACATGGCGGCGGCGGCTGGAACGAACCGGTTCTGGCGGCACCAACGCCGTCAAAGAATGTCTCCACCCTGTACGGAGCGGCGGGCGAGGAGGACATCGAGGCACCCTAGAGGTGCCGGCTCCGGTGGCTCCGGTGCGCAATCCGTGTGACATCACTCATCCTTGCGCATGCGCAGCACGGCTCTTGATGTGCCGCGCGAAACGGGCTTGGCTAGGCCAGTGTAGCTAACGCTACAAAAACCTGGATCCGCCCCTGGGAGTGGCTCGTGCCTCGTCTCCTCTCCGTGCCGTGCACATGTTGCCTTGACATGGGACGGTAAGGAGAGGGAAGGAGAGCATGCGCGTGGTGCGCGCAATGCTCGGAAGAGGGAAAGAGAAAATGAGAACGAGATAGAGCAGCACCAACGAGGCAATGCGCAGAGCTGCTGCCGACGCCGCCCGCGTTTCCCGCGTTCGCGCCGGGGAAATGCGGGCGGCGTCGGCAGCAGCTCGGCAGGTTTCGACCAGGCACGCTCCGGCAAGTGTGAAGCGCAGCTTGGCCGTGAGGTCTCCGGGGAGATAATGCTCGGAGCCGCCGCGACGGTGGCACAGCTCTCGTTCACTCTGTGGCGAGTACATGTAGCCTTGACATGGGACGACAAAAGAAGACCCGGCGACCTGAAGAAGCCGCTCATCTTGAAGTGTGCCGCGCGGCCAAGCAAGAATCTGCGCGTCGGCGGCGAGCCGATTCGGAATACCGTGCCTAGCAGCGCTTAACCACATAAAGCCACCAGACAACGAAGCCAAGGAAAGCATCGGGGAAATTAAGTGTAGCTGAAATTGGAATGTAGAAAATAATGAAGAAAAGGGAAATGGAAAGTGGACGAAAAGATAACTTGTCGCCGGCGGGAGCCGAACCCGCAACCTCCGCATTACGCGTGCGTTGCACTACCAATTGTGCTACAGCGACGGCCATCAATTCGTCCGCTAACTTGGGTATTTATGTTTACTAGATCTAGCCCTAGGAGTGTTAGCCAGCGCCACTCAGCACCATGGTGGGCGGATGTGGAACATCCTTTTTAGCCCGATGGCGTCACGATACACGTGATCTTGGGAGAGCAGGCACGTGGCTAATAAACCCTCGCATGCTACCTAATGACATCAAGGCTGCCAGATTCGAGACCCTCGTAATGAAATACGAAAGAAGAATGGGAACCCTTTTCTTCATTATTTTCTACATTCCAATTTCAACTGCACTTAATTTCCCCGATGCTTTCCTTGGCTTCGTTGTCTGTTGGCTTTATGTGGTGATGACTAATAAAATCGAGCCCCTCAGTTCTCACTCTTCTTTCGAGCGCACGACGGTACGCGCCGCGATGGCAGTGGTCTTTCAGCATGCCGCGATGTACGAACTGCTCGAGCGGACGATCCTACGCGCCGTAACGGCAGCGTCTTTCAGCATGTCGCGAAACGGCGTCCCTCCTGCAATCTTTGTTGACTGTATGCCGCTAGACAAGTAGTTATGCCTGCGCTGTACTAGCGGCCATCTGTCCCTTTAGCAACTGATAAACAACTGATGCAATGCATATGAGCTGGCAGTAATATACGTGCAAATTGCGCTGCAGCGCGAGCTCGTGCGCTGCTCGCTTGCTTTAATGACAGCGCTCGAATATCGATGTGCTGTAATCGATACTGGTTTGCTGCGCTGCCTCAACGTGCTGGCTTGAGGTCAAGGATGAGCACATTTAACTCTCAAACCTGTGCTCGTAGTGGGGTAGTGAAGTTGTCCAGCGCGCCCGACGCTCCGCTTAGTGAGACGTTGAAGGAAAACGGTAGAATCTGATGTTGGGATTCAGGCGTTCTTGCTCGTGGCAGCTCACGACGCAGCACTAACGATGGTGACGCTTTTTCGAGGCTGAGCTAGGTCTCTCTGGATCGGCGTCGTTGATTCTGTCTGCTTCCAGCATTACGTCCCAGGCCACACGGAGAGTCCATTTTCGTTAAACTAGGCTGCGGCCAGCTCGCAGCGTGGTCGGAGTGGTCTGTGAGAAGTGACGAGCCTTTTCACACTCGAAACAGTGCAGAAAAAAGTGCGAATCGACGCAAAACTCGGGCTCGAAACGTGCTTCGCCACAGCCACGGCTCAGTACTACCCAAGCTGGTACTACCCGCATGACGTTTTTCGCGCCACCACGCGCCGCTACTATACCTCAAACTCCAGCGCAAGACGCCCATAGCCGCGCCTATAAGAAAGCTTCGAATTATTACCGTCTTTTTTTCCTCCTATATTTCCATTTTCACATTTCTCCCTATCTTCTCTACTCTCCTTTCTGTCCTAAGATTAACTTATTTGTGGAACTAGGCTTCCTCCCTTCCTTTGTGGCACCAGGCGCTTCAAACAAAGAGAAGTTTATTGTCATCTCTACATTTTTACAATTCACTGGTGTAACACCACTCATTTTTCTTGATATACTGGTATCTGTTTACACACTATTACACACAATTATGCACTAGGTATGTGTAACATAAAATTTGATCAGTCTCAAGCAGTTATACAATGTTTAGGCTATTACATTGTACATACGTTCAGCCTTGCACAGTTATACAATGTTTAGTTTGACTCACAATACATTTGAAAATGCACTTGCAAATGAATCAGCCTTGTATTTTTATACAATGTTTAGGCTGCCCCTTATTTATCACAAAATTGTTATTCTTTAAATGTTGTTGGGGTCACATAATTCCGTTTTTTCCCCTAAAGTTCAAAGACTTAAAGGCGTGTTAATATGGAATAATTGGGATTTCAACTGTGTTTTCTTTTACTATCCAAAATTTCGTATGCCATTTTTTAAGGAATTTGTCTATTCCATTTTTTTCTAGCTCTTTATTTAATATTTTGCACATCATGATTCTGGTGTTTTTTAATGCCGGATACACCGCTTTTTGGGGCTTTTTTTATTTCAGCAAGCCCTCTTCTTTTCCATAAAATATACATTATTACTATGGTCAGTAATTTTTCAAAGAGGCTTTTCTTCTTCTCTTCTTTGGCTTGATTTGTTCTGAACTTGGTATTGGCTATCTTCCAAACGACTTTTGCTGAAGGGCATTCTTTGAATGCATGTCTTTGCGATTCAGGTTGTTTGCAGTTAGGACATTCCTCTGATGGTGTGATCCCGAACCGTGCAAGTCTTATTTTTGTCGGGAGAACTCCCCACCGTCTTTTCCATTCAAAGTCTTTCACTTCCTTCGGTAATTGCGCTTGTTTCCAAAATTTACACTTATGTGGTAGACTTTTTGGTACATCTTCCATATTCAACTCCTTCAGAGCCATTGTAGCGTTTATTTCTGCGGTCTTTATGTCTGCTAGTGGGGTTTCTGGACAGAGTTTTTCGATCGCTTTTTTTTGTATTCACTGATTCTTTGTAAAATTGAAGCGGGATTTCGGCTCTTGGGCCTTTCCAGATCTCTGTTGTGACAAAGCGATCAAGAGTGCTAATCCAATATCTCAGTAAAGGTTTTCCAAGGAAGTTATTCTCGTTAATTAATGAGCTTACTGTTTTTGCTGCCAGAGTTCGTGCTGTTAGAGAAACGTTTGGTATCCCTAAACCCCCTCGTGATGGGGGTATTCTAGTAACTGTTTTTGTAACTGGTGCTGGTTTCTTTCCCCAAAGGAAGCTCCCATGAGGGTAGTCAACCAGTCGCTTCACCTTGTTCACCACACTTCTTTTTTCGAAACTGTGGGAGGCTACCGGAGGTGAAAGATGCTTTCGGCCATCTGCACTCCTCCGGGCTGTCCAGGTTTGGGCGCGCGTTCTGTCAATAGAAACATTAAAACGCGAATTTACATGCATTTCTTTTCTTGTGGCGGATTTAAGCTTATCCAGCTACATCCGTTTCTTATTTCGGAAATTCTTTCCGCTTCTTGCGTAAAAGTACAACGTTAAATTGATCTCCTCGAAAGTGTTATGCGGCATTCCTAAATAAAGTAAGGCCGCATTCAGCTCGAAGACGACGTGGCAGAAGCGGAGAAGCTCACAGACGAGCACGCGCACTCGGCTGGCCGCGCATTGAGTGCTCCAGTGTCACGTGACCACTTGCAGGGTATTTAAGGAGCCGGAGGACGGGCACTCGGTCAACATAGGTGACGAAGAAGATCGCCTCAAATAGGTGATATAGCAGGGTTTCGTGGGATCGACTTGACTGTAATAGTTGTCCCTGAATATATGCAAAAGCCTGGGTGGCAGGGAGGGGGAGCTGAGGGAGGGAGGGCGGTTTGCTCCCCCTCCCACGTAACAGTGCAAAAGAAAGAAACAGCGTGGACGCAGGACACGTGGCAAGATATTCAGTAACGAGAACATGCTTGCATCACCTGGCAATAAAGCAAGACATGATAGATGGGAGGGTCCGCTATCTGGAGCCTGCCGTAATGTTGTATTTACACATTTATTACAGTTTTATGGTTTCTCCGACAAGCGTGATTGCTGATGCGAAAATCTCAGCATATACGTTTAATTTATTTTTAAGTGAATAAAAAAAATACTGTTCCATTATCTATTATAACATCGAGAAACCCATTCTAATCACGCGGATTGTCTTCGCTTGAGTGACCGCTCCCTTATCCCGAATCGGTGTAAGCTCGTTCAAGTGGTTTTTATTACTTGCACAACGGCTTCTTTCTTTGTTTTCGAGTTATTCCCAGCTGTCATGCCGACCTTAATACTTTCCTAATGAAAACGTCCGACGTTTTAGTGCCCTTAAAAATCATTTTCGAGCAAAGTAGGTTTTCTTAGCTGTGTTTCGTCTTGCGCTGGAGTTCACTGAAAAGCCCGTTATTTCCGCGCGGGTAATTTAAATGTTCCCTGTCGTAGACTACTGTCGACCGCTTTTGGTGCATTTGTGTGGGCCGTGCCTTCCGCGATATCGACCGACAATGTGACAAGCGTCGGCCAATTTTACCTCGTTTGGCTATTGAGCTCGAGTCGGTGCTGCAATTTTCAGCCTAAAAGTGTGGTTCAGCACTGGGGCCTAGCTAGCGAACACGGAGGTGGAAAATGACGAAGAGCAAGAAAGAAAAAATTCTCAAGAGAACCCTTCCTTGCTGCAGCTAAGGGGATCGGTGTATTTATTCCTTGCATTGCCCGCACTCACGTGTGTGTGTTCCTCTGACTCTTTATAAATTAAGGCACCCCTATTCACGGTGACGCCGCGTTTATATTCGAGCGTCAAAATAGGCACCTTCTCTATTGTGAGTAATTTTGCAGTCATGAACATCTATCTCGGAAAGTCAGGCTCAACTAATTTAATTATTGACCGCAAGTGGCTAAAGGAAAACAGCAGTTTGAATTCGTCTGTTCTCCACATTATCTATCTATGCGAAGACATTTTCAGTAAACAATCTTTTGTGAATCTAACGAAAGCTACGTTTAATCGGTTTCCCACCGCGCGTGGAGTACGCAAATGTTTATTTATTTATTTCTATTAATAAGTTATTTACTTAATTATGTATTGCCTAACTTGTACTGACTTATTACCTTACTAGCCTTGTTATTATTTAATGCATTCAACTGTGGCATTCTTGTTCATTTATGCCTTCTCTCCTAAAAACTTCTATTATCGTAAACTTTACATATTCCCATTGTTGTTTGCATTAATAATTCTTGTCATCATGCATAGGAGTTCCTATTTCAGTTTCTAACTACTGAACTTCCTTCTGAATATACTGATCATGTAGTTAACCCCGTTTTGGGCTTGATTAAGCTGATTCTGACTATTTAAGGGCGTCAGTAACTGACCACCGGGTTTACTGACCTGCCAGAGGTCACAGCCATCACTCCCTAAAAAGTTCCGGACGAACTCTGTCCACACGAGATCGATTGACGTGCACCTAGAGTTCAGCGCCCGCCCAGTTTTGCATTATGACGCAATCGGAATATGGCCTCGTATATATTGGGGATTTACATACAGCCAGCTATTTACAAAATGATATTTGGCACAAGTCGGATGTGACGGTGCTGCAATTTATACGACCCTGTATACATTTTTTTTTGCGGCTGAATGGAAAGCTTACGATCAAGAAGGCCTAAAGCGGTAACAGTTACTTCTCATAGCGATCAAAACTTATCACCTTAATTTGATTTCTTTCGGAGCTCTCCTACTTAGAAGTTTACGGACGTCGCCAGCATTGCTAGCAGAGAGACATGGTACGCAGCGGAAATTTAAATCTGTACCAGTGAGCGCGTTGGAACTACGAGAAAAACAACTAATTCATTTATGAAACAAAAATACCGCGTTTAGAGTTGTGCGCCAATACCCAAAGGCTTCTGAAGAAACAATGTTCAAGGCGAATTAGTTGAAGATAAGGTCTTCTTTGGAGACTTCCGGTCGATTTGACCTGTATAGGGTTCGTGGGATATGGATATTCGGGCACTTTCGTCTCGTCAAATCGGACAATTTGAGACTTTCTGCAGTGCACGTCAGGACAATGAAAAAGGTGCCACAATGAAGCTTGGACGAAAAAGGGTGACCGAAATTAGCGTGGAGCTATGTACGGAGCAGTAGCAATGCGTAATTAGAGAGAAAAGGTGGAAATGAATCTGAGATGTGCTCATTAAAACTGCGCGCGCCTTAAACCGGAAGCGGAAGTATGGTTTACTCAACTACTAATAAGGACAGATGCCGCAGATAGCGCAGTCTCAAAATGTAGGCCGATCGCGAAGCGCAGTCTAAGCAACAAATCACATGGAACACTTATGCGCCCTCGAAGATCCTGTATTCGATGGCAACCGCTGTTGACTCACCCTATTTTATCCAATTAATACGGAAATGTTTACTGTATTTTGTTTGTTTTTCACGTACATCGTATTGCCGCGAGATTGACCTAGAGGTGTCAGCCCGGTAGTGCAGATGTCGCGTTTAAAAGTTCGGCAGGTGTTAGACTCTTGTAGCCGAAGAAGGCGAATCCTGCTGCACATTTGGTAATACATGAAGTGCAGATGGGCCGTCGGCGGCACGCTTGAAATGTTCAGCACAGAGCATCGGACGATTTCGCCGACTTGCTGGAAATGAAATGCGTTGACTGCAGTAAACAGCCGAGGTACTGTTCAGCATATACCTGCTGATTAAGGACGGTATGAGGCTTTTGAAATCACGTAATTTTTTGTGCATCCAAACATGTATGAGGAGCATGCATGTTTGGGCGATGTGAGTGACGCCGTGCTTCGCTGCAGAAACCCCGCACCGGCAGATACTATTCTATAGACCTACACCACGGCGCTACGTCACGAAAATGCAGGGGCGCTGTCGTTACTTTCGCATGATCCGCTGTCGCGCGCGCGTTTACCTCAGCAGCCGCTGGGTTTCGCGGGTGCGGTTCTATGAGCGAGGTCTTTATTCTGTGATTTTACAACGAAGGAAACAGTGTATGCCGACGAGCTGCGTTGTTCCGAAATATATACACAAGAGGCTCAAGTGTCCATAGGTTTCCCGTTGATGAAAACCGTCGCAGGCAATGGGCCGCCGCGATAAAAAGGGCAAGTTGGAATTTGATACCACATTAGCCATTATGCGGCAAACATTTCGTGACAGATAATCTTGTCTGTTATTTTGCGTACCCAACGTATCTTAGAATCGTTAATAACATGTGATTACGAATTTTTTTGCAAGTGCAAGTACTCTATTTTTTTTCAAGTCTTGCCCAACTGGGGGAAACCTAGATTAGGATTAGCCTTGAATGTAGGTCTAGCGAGCAGATGCACCTGAAAGCAGGTCGCATTCAAATTTATTTTCATTTCAAGGAATTGAGCAACATGCATGTGTAGATAGCCTATGACACGTTCACATACGCAGGCTGCATGGTTACAGCTGTGCTAATTGCAGTGTGGATGCCATAAACGCGCCTAAAGGTGTTATAATGAATTTCTGAGCGCGAAATAAAATGTATGCAGTTGGTACGGAGTTGGAGCGATCCGACGGCCACTGCCAACAGCTCAGATTGCGTAGGCTTGCACAGGCGGCATCGCCGTATAGGCCCGGTACCTAGCCGGTCCCATCACCCAGTCGAGGTAATCGCTTCTATCGCCGTTCTCGGCGAAATAGAAATGAACTACAGCTGCTTTTTTGCATGAAATAGTATTTAAAAGTTCGGCAGGTGGTACACTCTTGTAGCAGAAGAAGGCGAATCCTTCTGCACATTTGTTAATAGATGAAGTTATACAATCGGGGTTAGACTTCCTTGTATTGGTAATGCTTTAAGTTATGCAGTCGGGGGTAGACTTCTTGCAAGCAATAACAAGCCGCAATGGGAAGTACACATGTGGCTCTCAGGTGACCTCCTGAACACCACATATGAACACCTAACGCAGTGCCTAAAGAGCAGCGTGTTAGTGCACGCCCTAGGCCACACCTTTAGTAAACGAGATGGCTACGACATGACGTGTGCAATCACGCAAGCACTAGGCCCACATTTAGTAAGCCAGAACCGTGGTCCAGCCGTGGCTTCAGCGATGGGTGCTCCTCTGGCACCCCGGCTCGATTCCCAAACTGACCGATATGTACGGAATCTTATTTTCAATGCCACTGATTTACTTTGTTTACAGGAACCTCCCTGAAAAATGTGACGTCACTCCGAGCATTTTTTCCGGCGTAGGCTATTTGTCGTCGCGGTGCAGTTTCGCTATGTGATCGACAAGGGCACCGCCAACATAGACACCTAAGACTCGCCATAAGAGTACAAAATTATGTTTTCTTCTCAGTACTAAACCACTGGCGTGATCGCGCGCAAAGTTCCGCAGGCGTTTTGTCTCGCCGACGTTAAAGCAAACACTGGCCGTCTCAGCGAGGCGGCTCGGCTGGTTTGCAAGCGTACCACGTTTCGTTTACTATTCGCACCGATGACACCGAGACAGACAGACAATGAACTTTATTAAAGGTCCTAAGCAGCACTGCCGCCGTTCAGGGCGGTAGCGCAGCGGGCCGCTCCCACGTGGGGACGGGGAGGCCGAGCCTTACCGCAGCGTCGTGGGCCCTCTGGACGGCCCTTAGCTGGTGCAGTTGTTCGGGGCGCCTTAGCGCTCCACTCTTCTTCGGTGATGCGTTGAGGGCCACGTAATGAGGGACACCGCCAGAGTGGAATGCTCTAAATTGCAACGCTCGCCACAATCGGGGCATTCCGGTTTAAAAGAGCTGAGAGTGGATAGACTAGGATAAGACCTTTGTCTGCAACATTCGGAGCGTTGCTGCCTGAGGCCTGGAGAGTTTCTCGTGCGGAAGAGGAAACGTTCGCCTGCCCAGCTGATAGTGCTTGGTAACCTCGTTGAATGCGAATAAAGTGTCTCTAAAGACCTCCCGACTAGTCTCGGAAGTACCACCTCCGTCCGACTCTGCACGGTGGCTTAGCTCGCGCGCGCGGGTGTGGGTGACCTCGTTGAGGTTAGTTACAGAGGACAAGTGCGACGCGAGTTGAGCCAGAAACCAGGTGATGGTGCGTGAGGAAAGGACCCTATCGCCTAGGATGCGAGCGACCTCGGGCGAAACGGAACCTGATGCAAAGGCCCTGATGGCCGCGCGAGAATCGGTGTAAAACCGAGACAATCAATTCATTTAAGCCCCCGTTAATCGTGTTATCAAAAATAAGCGCACTATGCCGAGCTGCGGCCAGACCGCAGGCGCCGTAAGCGAGCTAGTCCCACACTAGCGCGTGCCTCGTAATCAAATCATGATTTGGGCACCACCGCGCCTCCTGAATAAAGAAAAAAAAAAACATCACCGACGACTACGATACTCCCTTTTGAGCGCAGCTCTGTGCGTGTTTTCAATTCGCGATATATTGGCTGGCGCGGACGATGTGTCTCGTGCGGTACGTTGCAAAGTGAGCGAAGTGTGGCGCGTCTGCCTCGCAAATCTGTAGATCGCGAGAAGCAACGCGTGGGTGAAGCGCGGGCGCGATTCACCATCAGCCGCTGCAGACAAACCAGCCCCCGGAAGGCGATTGCTAGCTTTGGTACAGTGGCTAGAATGTAGCTTTGGCAAGGTATATGTAAATTGGCAGCGTAGCTTCCATAGAAGCCCACATGTCAAGGAAATAGGGGCTGGTTGCAACCTTCACCATCTACGTACCGGGGGCAAAAAATAACGGCTAGTAAAAAATAAAAAAAATAAAAGTGACGTCACAACCGGAAATGGCATTGACGTCCAGATCTTTTGCTGCTTGGTGCGAATGTTTGAATTTCTTCAGCGTCCGGCATAAAAAAAAAAAAATTATGGGGTTTTACGTGCCAAAACCACGATCTGATTATGAGGCACGCCGTAGTGGGGGACTCCGGAAATTTGGACCACCTGGGGTTCTTTAACGTGCACATAAATCTAAGTACACGGGTGTTTTCGCATTTCGCCCCCATTGAAATGCGGCCGCCGTGGCCGGGATTCGATCCCGCGACCTCGTGCTCAGCAGCGTCCGGCATTCCGACCGCTACGCCAGCAGTTATTTTCTTGAGGTTCAGGCGAGCTTACGACTCGCCTCAGCTGAAGCACCAGCGTGTCATTAAACTATAGGAGTGCGTATGTCCTAATGTCATCATAATTAGGGTATTATTGACGGCAATTGATCCAGTAGGAGCCTTAGGCAGGTGAGCTAATAGGTTTGAAATAAATGACAGTTCCACGGAGGTTACAAGAAAACTTCACTTTCATTCGTATAGAATAATGCAACCAATATAATTGACCAAGAAAAACTTGTTTCAATGGATAAAAAGTACTATGGCCAGCACACAGTCGTAATGTATAGGAACATATGCGAAACCTTTTCACAGAATCATTCGCGATTCCGTGCGACATCATGTATTCATATCCAACAGTTACCAGACAAGACAACACTGCCCCACATTATCATTTAGAAAACATTTGACTTACTAATTTTGCTTCCCGTCGAACACTCAGAGCCTGTGTTACGGAGAGTGAACGAACATTGCGCGATGTTTCTTAGCGGAGCCTTCCGCATTTATCGTCACAACGAGAGACGGCACGTCGAATGCCGCAGCGTGACTTGCAGGATAACAAAAAACCTGCACTCACACCTTTCACCAATGAATGCCGATGAATTCTTGGCCACGCAAAATTTGACGTGAAGCGCACGCCAGACTTAAAACGAACACGCTAGGAAAAAAAAAAAAAAAAACTCGGATGAAACCGCCGCGTTCTAGTGAGCAACGCCATTTCGCACGACATAATAGCTGGTTTGCACAGTTTTGCCAAGTCTTGCGCCAGAATGACTGGTTGGTAGGGGTCTCCAAGAACGAACGAATTATTTGTGAAATAGAAACAAAATTAACATTTGTTGTATTAGTACAGCAAAAATGTTTGAAACGGAATATTTACTCGCATGACAGTATTCTGATTAAAAATTTTCGACATCTTTTTCGCATAGGTCTCTTAGTTTCAGTGTTTGTCCCCCCCCTCAACTAGTTGCGCTTCAATCGTGCACCACATTTAGCACCACTAACTGATATCTCTGGCGATAGGTTTTGACACGCTTTTCGTTCCAAGCTTCACGACCTATTTAGAATGACCTTGGCTTTGGTTTTAAGGAAAGTGCGCGCTCGTAGAGGCTGCCGGAAACTCGAAGAGATTATTTGTTTTCTGTTTTGGTGAATATTAAATCGGGTGAAGCACGGGAAGCTGGTTTTCTTTGTGTGTCCGTCGAGCTTGCCTCCGCTCACCCTTGCCACTTTAAGTCCCTATATAGTAAAGGCCCAACCGCATGCACGCGATATTCAAGCGACAGCGACAAGCGACGCGACAGGCACACCCTGTCGCGCTGTCGTGTCGCGGAGTGGAGCAACCACATGAACGCGACATCGCGAAAAAGAGTAGCGACGGATTTACATTGTTGTGCGAATAAATGTTATCTTGCGCGCGTAAAGAAATCTCAATTTTATCAAAAGGTCAATGTTTTATCTAGACCTAACGAAAATGTGCTATCATCCCCAGTGAAAATCCGTCCCATGCATCCCCAGTGGAATTCCGTCCCATGCCGCCAGCGTAAGGTGCCGTGGCGCCATCTGTTGAGTAAAACTTAAAACACTTTCTCGGCTCTCGGTGGCGTCTCAGGCCTAATAGCGTCAAAACAAAACAACCGATCTCAGTAATAACGATAAGAGAGCGCCGATACTTAGTCTTCAGCTAGCGATGAGGTGAAGCGATGACTGATTGTACTATTTATTTTTCGCTGTCACAGCAGAGAGCAAGTTGCAAGAGCGAATTCAGATCGAAGCGGGCAGACTGATTGCTGCCATGTTGTTGTGCAATCGCTTTCCCCAGCGGATGTCGTCGCGCTGACTTCCGGGCGACAAGCGATATTTTCTGGCTGGCCAGAAACCGGCGACACGACCAGCGACAGCGACGGATAGCCCTCCGCGATGGCAAAACCTGTCGCTCGTCGCCTGTCGCTCGAAAATCGCGTGCATGCGGTTGGGCCTTAAAAGTACCGCCATCTCCTCTCCTAAAACGCTTGTTTTTTTTTCTTTACTTTTTGCTTGCGAAAGCAAGTCGATGGTGGCGCCTCTCGAAAGCCCCCATTGAAGTACAGTGGCTAGAATTCTAGCCACTATTGTTGAAGCTATGAGGCCGGGCGCGCGCCGCCGCCACCGGCAACTGCGGCTGCGCAGAGTGACTTTCGACATGGCTTTGAGGCGGAAAAAAACAAAATATAAAGAAGTGAAATCGCGCGCTATTGTCGTCCAATCGGAGATACCGGAGAGAGAAGCGGCATTGTTCAAAGGATGGCGGCACTTTTCTGAATATGTAGGGACTTTATTGCCACTCGCTCAGCGGTGTCACAAGTCGGCTCGCGCTCGGTCACCTGCTTCGGTTGTCGTGTCAAGTACGAAGATGGGTAAGATAAGACAGATAGGCTTGATCAGGCGTGCAAGGAACGGAAGCCGCTGAAAAGCGGGCAGACCCGGCCGCGCATTTACATTTGCACGCGCGTGCATGGATGGATGGATCGATGAGGCTGAACCCCTTAAATCGGGTGGTGGAATACGCCACATATCCGTGACTACTAACATATTTTGTACGTTGTGGTGGGTGAAATTTCACCCCTGCCTTGATTTTAGCAACCAATCAGATAACCTCCGTTTGGTTATTTCTACCCGTTTGGTTATTTCTACCCGCTTAAAGTCTATTTTGTCTCCACGGTCCCTAAACCCCAATGCTTTGAAAAAATCAGCCCCGTTGCTTTGCACTGTAGGTTTAAGCCCTTTACACAAAAGTATGAGGTGTTCAGCCGTTTCCGCTCTCTCTCCACATGCTCCGCACAACGTTTCTATACCTTGGCACTTGACTCGGTACATCTTAGTCCGCAGTACTCCCGTCCTGGCTTCAAACAACAAAGAGCTTCTCCTAGAATTATCATACATATTTTCTTTGCCAATTTCTTGCTTGAAAGTTCTGTATCTTCCCAGGGCTGATTTCGTCTGCATCCCTGTTTTCCATAGACCCCTCTTTGTTTCTTTAACGTTTTTCTTAACCGCTGTTTCTTGGTTTGCAGTCCAAATATTTGGTTCACAATTTTCTGGTCAGTTTGCTCCATTTTGTGTCAACATTCCTCATGTACAAATAACTAAAAACTCTCCTTGCCCACCGCTTTTCTGCCATTTCTCTCAATCGCTCCTCAAATTCTATCTTGCTGCTGGCTTCCCTGCCCTCGAATGACGTCCATCCCATGTCACCCTGTACCTCCTGATTTGGTGTATTTCCGTGTGCTCCCAAAGCAAGCCTACGTACCCCTCGCTGCGTAACTTCCAACCTTGCTCGAACCTCTGATCTCATGCACAGGACGGCACTGCCGAAAGTCCAACTAGAGACCATCACCCCTTTCCAAATCCCTCTCACCACTTCATACCTATTGTAATTCCATAGTGCCCTATTTTTTATGTTCCGTTAGGTACTCAGCCCCATTGTTTATCCACACTCCAAGATATTTGTACGTATCCACTACCTCCAGCGTAACCTCCTGTATCCTATGCTTGCTGCCCTGATTATCATTAAAAATCATGACTGCCGATTTTTCTTTACTAAACTTCAAACTATATAAGCTATCTCCCTCTTTACCACAGATGTCCATTAATCCCTGCAAGTCTTCCTTGCTGTCAGCCATAAGTACAATGGCATCCGCTGTGGGGTCTCACATGTGCTCTTGGGACAAAGGAACGACAACACAGTAGTGCAAACAATCAAAAGGGCATTTATTGCACCTGTCATACACTGATACACGCTAGCCGAATTACTACCAATAGAACATTCACATTGGCGCGCCGTAAATCAAGGAAGTCCGACTCGCCGCGACCCGATAGCGAGCGAATATGTTCGCCCCATGCTGTGACACCATCGCCTTATCGTTCACGTGTACGGTCACGCGAACGATAGCGCGTTCGAACGATACGAGTTTGTCCCATACCGGTGCCGTGCTCCTAGCCACGCGAGACGGTCTCGCGGAGCGTGGATCGGTGCACGCGCGGGACGTCCGCATCGCTCACCAATCCCAACCCGAAGAGGAACAGCCTTCTCCCTTTTGCGCCCGCGTAACCCCCCGCCGTCAGGTGGCGTTAGCAGCACAATACTAGCGCCATCTCCCGTAATACGCTGCAACTCCGCCGCCATAAAGCTACGCGGCGAAGCCGGATTACAGGAGACGGGAGCCATGCGGGGAAAACAACATCAGGGGACGCGTGAGAGTCGCGCATCCCTCCAACCTTAAATCACTGCATACCCCGGCGAAACATGTCAACACTGTCTAACATGAACGCGTGCTTAGCGAACAAGAGGTAGCTAGTACATGCAGCAGTGGCCAGACCGAGGAAATGTCCACGCACTTTCCATAACATGCGAGCCGACATTGTCTCTGGGGTTTACCGCTGGCGTCCGTTGGTCACAGCACGAGCTCTGCAGATTCGACGGCACGACTTGAGCCCAGGACTCCGGAAACGGTGACGCAGAAGTCGGCACGAGCAAGCGTCGCTCACGCCGACGCGCCTTGCTGAAGAGAGTCGCAGTAGTCGTTGGTGACTGCCGGCTCTTTTCCCAGCCGCCGAGAGTTGCGAGCCGGACATAGGCGGCCGCCGAAGTCGCGGCGCCGAATTGGCCACAGGCTTCTCCAAAGCCTGGGGCAGCTTGATTGTAGTCCGGGGCAGCAGCGCAGACGATGTGCAGGTAACAGCAAACCAGGGGTGACTCCACTCACGCTGCGTACACTCAACGCACTCGACAAACACTAAAGCAGTGCAAGGGTGAGGAATTCGGCATACGCATCGCCCACGTGGTACGATGTTCAATTCGGTTAGCAAAATTTTGGGCGGCATTTCAGATGCTAAGTTCACGTGAACAAAGCTTACTTTCTTGAGTCGAACGAGTAATTTCAATTCGTGCGAGGCGAACTAATGAGGGAAGCAATGTGCGACACCTCAACACCACGGTCCACCAGGTTGTGTCCCTCAACGTGCGACAGGCGGCTTTGTAAAGCCTTAGGCCTAATGCGCCGCTACCCTGACAACAACCGGCTTCCATAAACAACAAAAAAAACACCCCCTGAAATGGGCACAACTGGCAGCCGCAAGGAGACGTTAGCTCTGTGAGGTGGTCCTACCCCGCTCGGTGCACACAGCGTCCGAGTTGACGGCGCCCACCGTCCCAGACGGTGTCGGAGCGCCCGGTACCAGGCCGCAATACCAGTCAGCGTGCAGCGGCACCCGTGGCCCGCGGCCACCCGGCTCCCTGAGCCGCGACTTCCGAAGTCAAAGAGATAGAAGAAGCTATTTACATAAGAAATTCGGACCATCCACGAGGCTTCCGTACTCACTCGCTTCAGGCTTGCCAATGCTCCGCGGGCGCTAGGCCTCGCTCTCCCAGGATGCAGAGCACGTGGCTCTCGTACCGACGAGTGTACTTCAAAACACTCGCGAAAAGGCTTAGCATGTTGAAAAGTTCAAACACGCTGCAGCAACCGTCGCCTCGCTCAAGAAAGCACACCGCCGACACTAGCGATCAAAATCCGCGCTAGGACTACGCTTCGGTTGAAACATCTCGAACCAAGCAAAACTGTTAAAATTATCGTCCGATGCCCCAAGAGGTCCACGTTGGGCAGCCAGACGTGGGGTCTCACACGTGCTCTCGGGACAATGGAACGACAACAAAGTAGTGCAAACAATCAAAAGGTCATTTATTGCACCTTTCATACACTGATACACGCTAGCTGAATTACTACCAATAGAACATTCACATGGGCGCGCCGCAAATCAAGGAAGTCCGACTCACCACGACCCGATAGCGAGCGAATATGTTCGCCCCATGCTGTGACACCATCGCCTTAACGTTCTCGTGTACGGTCACGCGAACGATCCGAGTTCGTCCCATACCGGTGCCGTGCTCCTATTCACGCGAGACGGTCTCGCGAAGCGTGGATCGGCGCACGCGCGGGACGTCCGCATCGCTCACCGATCCCAACCCGAAGAGGAACAGCCTTCTTCCTTTTGCGCCCGCGTAACCCCCCGCCGTCAGGTGGCGTTAGCAGCGCAACACTAGCGCCATCTCTCGTAATACGCTGCAACTCCGCCGCCCTAAAGCTACGCGGCGAAGCCGGATTACAGGAGACGGAAGCCATGCGGGGAAAACAACATCAGGGGACGCGTGAGAGCCGCGCATCCCCACACCGCGTACATCAGTCCTGGTAATAACTGTTTAATCCATTCTCCTGGCTTGAAAAAGGAAAGGTTGAAGCCAAGTCCGCTCCTCTTTAATTTTTTTCTCTAATCTTTGTAAATACAGCATGAACAACAATGGTGACAGAGGGCACCCCTGCCTAAGCCCCTGCTGTATCTCTATAGGCTCAGATACCTTGTTTTCCCATTTTATAACCACCTTGTTACTTTTATAGATATCTTTTAAAAGATTACTTACTGCATCTTCTACATTTGAGTGCCCAGTATGTCCCACAAATCCTTTTGGATTACACTGTCATAGGCTGCTTTGATATCCAAAAATGCGAGCCATAGGGACCTGTGTTCCTTTTCTGCTATTTTAATACACTGCGTCAATGAGAACAAATTATCTTCGAACCTTCTTTGTTTCCGGAACCCATTTTGTAGTTTCACCAGCACCTCTGCGCCCTCCACCCATGCCTGCAGTCTGTGCTTTATAATCTGCATCACCACCCTGTAAACCACTGACGTCACTGTTATGGGACAGTAGTTGTTTATGTCGGCTCTGTCCCCCTTTCCCTTATATATATATATATATATATATATATATATATATACAGGTAGTTGATCGCAGCGCGCCCGCGCGGCACTAAAGGGAACTACAGATCTAGGTACTTGCTGGGGGCGCGTTGCGCGAACGCGCCTAGCTACGCGAATGCCTGCGCTCTACGCGCCCTAGCGCCGCTGCCTCCCCAGCTTCTGCATGTCTTCACGCAGCGCCGCAAGCTGATAGAGAGTTTTAGATTAGGGGGACGCAAGCGTAAGGGCCCACTAATCTAATGGTGAATTCCACTGGTCGATCTGGAGCACATTTTCTTGCTCCGTGGCAACGACATTTAATTCCACGGGTAGATCTAGAGCAAGTTTGCGTTTTCCATTGGTCGATTGGGATCGACCTGCTCCACGACGGAGCGCTCTTCGCTGACCTGCCGAGCAGAGACGGATTTCACCGAAACTCCGACGACGCGTTGGCGTCACTTCCGGATTGGTCGGGGGACTTGGCCGTTTTCAGATCTTTTTTGAGGCGTCCATCCCAGATACCACGCTGCTAGTAGAGTGTACTTGACAATGGCCGAGTGGGACGAGCGGCTGGGGCGGCACATGATTTGCAGTGAGGCGCCCGATGTGGAAAAATACTATGGCGGTGCTGCGATCGAAGTGGATTGGGCCGCATCCAGGTAGCGCGTTGGAAACTGCTGGCGATGCAGCTCGGCAGGGTCATTCGTACTACTTCGCGTGCTGGTATTTGCGTTCAGTCCGCTCAAATGGTGTTTATAATTGCATATTGACACGTCAATTCAGTACATTTCCGTGTGTTGTGCAGTTGTAGTTTGCTTGCGCTTTATTTTGCGCGCCGTGAAGGATTCGGGCGAGAGAGACAAAGACGACGAAGAAGACGTTCTGCTCGATCGGAGCTGTTCTGCTGTGTGACCGGTTGTTGCTTGTGTTGTTATTACCGTGACAAATTGGTGGAGGTGCTGGGTATCATCCTATGCCCTAATTTGACCTCCCGACGCTTCAAGTCCCAACCACCATTCCCGCGATTCCGGAGGAAAACCGGGCACTTCGCCACAGCCGCCGCTTGCAGGGACTACCTCCTGAATACGGCCCATTGAGCCCAGTCAGAATGTCAACCACAGGGGCAAGTACGAGTCAGACGCAAGAGAGCGACACAGTCCAATCCACTTCTACCCCGAGTGTCGTCTATCCAGCGCACGTTCCGAAGTCATTTCATGGTGACGTGTTCGAGGACGTGGAGGATTGGCTTGAGCACTTCGATCGAGTCGCCGCAGTCAATGAATGGGACGACTTTAAGAAACTGCGCTACGTTTACTTTGCCCTTGAAGACTACGCTCGCACATGGTTCGAGAATCATGAGGGCTCCATCACTAGCTGGCAAGATTTCCGACGACAGCAACGCGAGACGTACAGCAGCCCCGAAAGGAAAGAAAAGGCCGAACAGGCTCTGCAGAGTCGGTTTCAGAAGCCAAATGAAAGCGTGGCCATGTTTGTCGAGGACATGTCCCGCTTGTTCCGACGTGCTGATACAGGTATGGCCGAGACAAAGAAAGTTCGCCTCTTAATGCGAGGGGTGAAAGAACAACTCTTCGCTGGGCTCATGCGCAACCCTCCAGCTACCGTCGCCGAGTTCATGACTGAAGCGACGACAATGGAGCGAGCGCTGCAGCAACGATCCCAACAGTACGATCGCCAAAGCACCGTCGCCGCCGTGTCGTGTTTCACCTGCGGACATGATTTAGCAGCACTCCGAGAGCTTGTGCGAAGTGTTGTGCGCGAAGAGCTTGAGGAAGTTCGCAAAACTGCTTGTCAGCCGACTGTTACTGCGCTTGGTGACATCATTCGTGACGAAATCAGGACCGTGACCCAACCATTGGCACCAACGCGAGCGGAAGCTCCAGTCCTGACATATGCCGAAGCCTTACGGGGCCCTCAACCATCTACGGTACGACGTTTGCCTTCCCCTGTTTCAGCTCTGCCGCCACGTCAATTTCCCGCTACAAATGGAAACTCGTATGAGTACGTAGGCCCGCGAGATATCACACGGAAATCAAACGTGTGGCGCACCTCGGATAATCGGCCACTTTGCTACCACTGCGGCGAAGCGGACCATCTGTATCGTCAGTGTCCTTATCGGAGGATGGGCCTTCAGGGATTTCACCCTAACGCGCGTCGACCAAGTAATGGTGAGCGCCCACGCGAGATTGAGCAGTTCCTGGCCTCTCAACAGCCATGTTCTCCCGCACAAAGACGCCAATCACGTTCCCCATCTCCTCGGCGCATCATCTCGCCTAGCCGTTACTCTACGTTTTCTGATGTTCGCAACAGGTCCCCAAGTCCACGCCCACGCCAGGAAAACTGAGGACAGCGACCTCCGGGGGTGGGGCCGCTGCTGATCGTCCTGACAAACACCCTCCGACACAAAAAGTTCACGACGACGATTTATCCGCCACGCCATGTTCTGATAACGACGCAGTACTTTCCGCCGATATTACAGTAACCGTCGACAATTACCAGGTCACCGCCCTCGTTGATACCGGCGCCGACTACTCCGTTATGAGTGGTGAATTGGTGGCTACTCTCCGAAAGGTGACCACACCATGGAATGGTCCCCAACTCCGTACTGCGGGTGGTCATCTCGTGACGCCGGTTGGAAGGTGCACTGCCCGAGTGCATATCTGCGGCTCTGCCTTCATTGGATCCTTCGTCATTCTGCGGGAATGCTCCAGGCAGCTCATCTTAGGAATGGACTTTCTTAGAGAATATGGGGCCATTATAAATCTTCGAGAGTTGTTGGTAACATTTTCTCGTAACGCAATCTCGCACGAATGCAAATTGCACAAGATAGCTTTGCGTGTCTCTGATGATTCCGTGACCATACCACCTCGTTCCAGTGTACTGGTTACCGTAGTGAGCGACAAGGACCGAAATGCCCTTGGAGTTGTTGAAACCAATGTGTCCATCCTCTTCTCTCGTCAAGTATGCGTCGCCCGCGGCCTCCTCGAACTGACCAAACAACCTGCTGAAATCCTAATCACGAACTTCAGTCGCGAATACCAGCACTTCACGAGGCACGCTGTTGTCGCTTACTTCGAAGAAATCGGCGACGCGAGAACCAGCCTATCACTCGCAGAACTTTCCTCCGCCCAACACGATGAGAACCAGTTTACTATTCAACTCGATGTGAATTCTAAACTATTGGCTCAACAACAAGATAGTCTTCGCTCTCTTTTGCTTTCCTTTAGCGACTGTTTTGCCACGACGTCAAAAATCAAGCAGACACCCGTTGCGAAGCACAGAATTATAACCGAACCCACCGAAAGGCCCATCCAACAGCATGCCTACCGTGTGTCTCGAAGAGAACAAGACGCCATTCGTGAACAAGTCAAGCAAATGCTTGCTGACGACATCATTCAGCCATCTACAAGTCCATGGGCGTCACCAGTGGTGCTAGTTAAAAAGAAAGACGGCACACTGCGTTTCTGCGTTGATTATCGCAAACTCAACAACGTTACAAAGAAAGACGTCTATCCGCTACCTCGCATCGACGACTCACTGGACCGACTTCGACACTCCAGATATTTTTCATCCATGGATCTGCGTAGTGGTTATTGGCAAATAGAGGTCGATGACCGTGACCGGGAAAAGACCGCATTTATTACTCCTGACGGACTCTTTGAATTCAAGGTTCTTCCTTTTGGTCTGTGCTCTGCTCCTGCGACTTTTCAAAGAATGATGGACACTGTTTTATCCGGTCTTAAGTGGCAAACGTGTCTTGTTTATTTGGACGACGTCGTCGTTTTTTCGGAGACTTTCGAGCAGCATCTTCAGCGTCTTCGTGCAGTGCTTGATGCGCTCCGAACTGCAGGCCTGTCACTCAAGCCCGAAAAATGCCACTTCGGTTACGAGGAGCTAAAATTCCTTGGTCATGTCATAAGCTGCGATGGAATTCGCCCGGATCCTGAAAAGACGCGAGCTGTTGCAGCCTTCCCAACGCCTACGAACAAACGCGAGGTTCGCCGTTTTTTGGGACTTTGCGCGTATTACCGTCGCTTCGTACCAAATTTTTCGAAAATAGCTGAGCCCTTGCATTACCTCACAAGAGACAATGTCGCTTTCGTTTGGAACCCCGAGCACCATCGCGCTTTTTGTGACCTACAACAACGACTTCAAACTCCTCCAATCCTCGGTCACTTCGACGACGACGCCGACACTGAAGTACACACAGACGCGAGCAATGTCGGTCTCGGCGCCGTCCTTGTGCAGCGGCAAGAAGGTATAGAAAGAGTGATCGCCTACGCTAGTCGTGCCTTGTCATCGGCCGAATCCAACTACTCGACTACAGAAAAAGAATGTCTAGCTGTTGTGTGGGCGATATCCAAGTTCCGACCATATTTGTACGGAAGACCTTTCAAGGTAGTCAGTGACCACCATTCGTTGTGTTGGCTTGCCGGTCTCAAAGACCCCTCAGGCCGCCTTGCTCGATGGAGTCTTCGCCTTCAGGAGTTCGACGTTACGGTTGTCTATAAGTCGGGACGCAAGCACACAGATGCCGACTGTCTGTCCCGCGCTCCTGTAGAAACGACTTCGCCTGAGCTAGCTGAAGACGACAGTTTCCTCTGCGCCGTCACAGCGTCTGACTTGGCTCAGCAACAGCGTGATGACCTGGAGCTTCGCCCGCTCATCGACTACCTTGAGGGCCAACTTACACAGCCACCACGTCCATTCCGACGCATAATTTCGTCGTTCTTTCTCCGCAACAACGTCTTATACAAGCAAAGCTTTGACTCCAGCTCTCAAGCCGATCTTCTGGTGGTACCATCTGCGATGCGAGAAGAGATCCTGCATGCTTGTCACGACGAACCGTCCTCTGGCCATTTGGGGTTCACGCGTACTCTCGGGCGTATCCGCCACAAGTACTACTGGCCTAAACTGTCCCGTACCGTTAAGCAATACGTGAAGACTTGCCGAGACTGCCAGCGGCGCAAGACGCCGCCTATAAAACCAGCTGGCTTGTTACAACCTGTCGAACCACCTCGGGCACCCTTTCAACAAGTCGGAATGGACTTGCTTGGACCATTTCCTCAATCTTCGACTGGCAACCGATGGATAATAGTTGCGACAGATTATCTCACTCGTTACTGTGAAACAAGACCACTTCAACGAGCTACTGCTAACGACGTCGCCAATTTCTTCATGCATGATATCGTCCTCCGCCATGGCGCACCAGCAGTGGATATTACCGACAGAGGGACCGCTTTCACAGCCCAACTCCTGGATGAAGTGATGACCCTCAGCGGCACTGTTCATCGTCGGGCGACCGCTTATCATCCACAGACGAACGGCCTAACCGAACGGCTCAACAAGACCATCGCTGACATGCTCTCAATGTATGTCGACGTGGATCATAAGAACTGGGACAGCGTCCTTCCTTTCGTAACCTTCGCCTATAATACCGCCGTTCAAGAAACCACAGGATTTACTCCTTTCCGCTTGCTTCACGGCCGTGAGGTTACCACAATGTTAGACGTAATGCTCCTGCCCGACGCCTTCGCATCTACCACAGTGAATGCTGCCCAATATGCTCAGTGTGCCGAGGAAGCTCGTCAGCTAGCTCGCCTGCGCATTCGCTCTCAGCAACACTACGATGCTCACAGGTACAACCTCCGACACAGAGAAGTTACTTACCACCCCGGAGATAAAGTATGGATCTGGAGTCCCGTCCGCCAGCGCGGGAGGTCGGAGAAACTTCTCCGGCGTTATTTCGGGCCTTACCGGGTTCTTCAACGCCTCAACGACGTCAACTACACAGTTGTTCCAGAGAGCACCACGCGAAGCTCCCGCCGTACACCACAACCGGACATCGTCCATGTGGCTAGGATGAAGCCTTATTACGCACGCTGACCACCTACCTTCCCTACTTCGAAGGCATCGAGACGATGCTTTTCCAGGGGGGGAATAATGACACGTCAATTCAGTACATTTCCGTGTGTTGTGCAGTTGTAGTTTGCTTGCGCTTTATTTTGCGCGCCGTGAAGGATTCGGGCGAGAGAGACAAAGACGACGAAGAAGACGTTCTGCTCGATCGGAGCTGTTCTGCTGTGTGACCGGTTGTTGCTTGTGTTGTTATTACCGTGACAATATGACATGTACTTATGCCTTAAGAATAAATTCCTTTCTTTCTATTCTTTCTTTTATTCTTTAATGCCGGTCGGTGATTGCGCGTGCATTGCCGCCGCAGTGTCGGCTTTCATTCTACTATGTTATTGTACGGTTCCCTTTGGAGCACAAATATTTTTCTTGTTGTTCAAGCAGCATGAATTTTTCGTGGGCATTGTTGAGCATATAATTTTCCATCAGTATTTCTTGCGAAACGCAGACGAAGGAACAAGTAAAGCATATCTACCCCATCCGGTGCCTTGTACTCGGAATTTACGGGAAGTATTTTATAGCAAAAAGAAAAAGAAACTGCAGTGCAACATTTCATTAATCTTTCTGCCTTCCTCACGTAAGAGAATGCGGAGTAATTGGTATGGGGTCATTTACTGCGGTCGGACGTCGAGCGTCGAAAACGGTTTTAGTTAGTCATTCTATATGCTAATCTTTGGCCGTAAGCCGTACGTGGAATTTTTTTTGGTCCAGTCGATACTTCAAAAATAAAAAAAAATAAAATAAACAAAGCCTGCGAGGTAGCCCAATTAGTGGCTCTATAGTGAATACGGCGTGGCGCCGCTAAACTGGAGCTCGCGGGTTCACTCCAGGTCATGGAATTCGATGGGAAATCGAAGATGCCCAGTGTACGCGCCTCCCGCTCGCGGTGAGTTGTCGAGCCTGGCCCAGGGGAGGCGTTCCCGCGGTTATGACCGCGTGCGGGGACTAGGGGCACTAGAGGGCTCAAAGGAGGAAGGTACGCGCGACCCCTAGGACCGAAAGGCAGCTATATGTGTAGTTCCCATTGGTGCCGCGCGGCTGCGCTGTAGTCAACCGGCTGGACGTATCGACTACGCCTTCGTCTCAGAAATGGTCTACGAACAGCTATACCAAATGATAATAGACGAAAATGGAAAAAATAGCCTGGGAAGCGACCATACACGTTTAGTATTAAAGTTTGGGCGAGATACCAACGCATAACATGAACCAATAGCCTCAGAGTTTTTAAAAATGAATGACGAGCAAATAACAGAGATCGCAAACAAACTAGAGAAGAAAATTAAGGCTTTTCCTACAGCAGTCTGGGAATATAAGGAACTGGTGGACGTTATGCAGCATGAAATAAGGCAGACACGGCAAAACAATCGTTGGATTGGAAAGAGGAAACCGCGCAAGTGGTGGAACAAGGAAATAAAACAAGCTATAGAAGAGCGTAAAGAGGCATCTAGGGCTCATCGAGAAGCCAAAAAGTTGGGATTACAAGAAGAAGAGGTGCTCCTTAGATGGAATACATACCGAGAAAAGAAAAGGGTGGTGAGTGAGGTCGTGCAAGAGAAAATTAAATGCGCAAGTGAACGTTGGGTGCATAACATTCACAAAAGAGACAAAAGTGCCCCAAAAAGATTCTGGAACCATATAAAAGCACTCGGAGCTCCAACTAAAAACTCGCAAACGGCTATAAGGGATGAAGACGGTAACATCTACGAAGGAGACGATGCGCTGCGGTACATCACAGACGTTATTAGGGATAACTGCGGCACGAGAAAAAGCGTAGTTCAGACAACTGATCCAGCAACAGCAGAGAGGCCTGATATGAAAATTTAGCATAGGAAGCTTTTATTGGAAAAAGGCAGCAGAAAATGTCCCTAACAACACAGCAGCAGGACCAGATGAAATCTCAATACAACTAATCAAAAACCTCGGTCCAAAAAGCAAGGCACTGCTGACTGATTCCATAGAGAAAGTGATTAGAACAAAGAAAATTCCCGTTGGATGGCGTGAAAGCAAGATGAATCTCATCTACAAAGGCAAAGAAGATAAAGATAAGACGAGCTCGTACAGGCCAGTTACAGTAACGTCGGTGATATATAGAATGGCAATGAAAGCCATAAAATTAGAAATTTCGAAGTGGGTGGAGAAAAACGATGTATTGTGGGAACTACAGAAAAGGTTCAGGCCAGGCAGACGCTTAGAGGATAACATGTTTGTACTAACTCAGTGCATAGAGATTTCAGTAGGTCAGAAAAGACCTTTATCGTTAGCACTTCTAGATATTAAGGGAGCTTATGACAACGTAGACAGGCAATAGATGACGATTTCGTGGAGCTGCTGAGGGAGATATATAGAGACAACCAAGTACAAATGGTATGGGAAGGTTGAAAAGGTAATGAAATGGTGGGAATTCACCGAGGATTGAAGCAAGGATGCCCTCTGTCACCATTGTTGTTCACGCTTTACGTTAAGGGTATAGAAAGACTACTGGAAAACAGCGGATTAGGTTTTGATTTATCCTACATGCCTAATGGACAAATGGTGCAACAGAAGGTCCCTGGACTGATGTTCGCAGACGACATTGTGCTACTAGCGGACAGTAAAAAAAGATTTACAGATACTTGCGAATATCTGTGGCAATGCAGCGACAAATCTAGGCCTTAGGTTTAGCACAGAGAAATCAGGAATTATGATCTTTAATCAAGACACGAGTAACTTCGTGGTGTCAATTCAACAGCAAGTAATGCCCATAGTGAAGCAATATAAGTACCTCGGCGTACACATAAACCAAGGAGAGGATTACTCAAGCAACCACCACGATAATCTGAAAATAAAGGGGAAGCGGAATGCAGCAATAATGAAACGCAGAGCACTGTGGGGCCACACTAAGTATGAGGTGGTGTGTGGAATCTGGAATGGAGTAATGGTGCCACCGCTAACATTCGCAAATGCCATTCTATGCTTAAAATCGGATATCTTGTCGGGTTTGGAAGTTAACCAAAGATAAGTAGGCCGGTTGGCTTTGGGAGCCCACGGTAATACCACAAATGAGGCAGTGCAGGGTGACATGCGTTGGGCCTCTTTTGAAGTCAGAGAAGCACAGAGCAAAATTAGATTTGAAGAAAGGCTCAGGAACATGGATGAAAATAAATGGGCGGCTTAAGTGCACAAATATCTCTACATGAAAAGCGTGGACACATAATGGAGGAAGAGGTCAAGGAAGTTGGCAAGCAAGTACAGGATAATCGAAACTGTAAATAGACAACCAGGAGTCATCAGAAAGAAAGTGTGAGAAATAGAGACCGTGAATTGGATGCAAAGAATGGAAACAAAAAGGACAATGGAGATTTACAAGAATGAGGAGAAAAAATTAGAAGGGAAAAACTGTACGATAACACAAAGGGCAGTGCCTTGCTATTTGAGGCTCGAGCCGGTTGCCTAAGCACCAAAACATACGGGAGCAAATATTCGGAACTAGATGAGGCATGTCTATGCTGCAGTAAAGACCCAGATACCACTCAGCACATCCTAATGGAATGCGATGGGATCCACCCAGCGAGAACCGTAGGTAAAGTGCAACTCCCAGAATCGCTTGGGTTTAAAGTGGAAGGAAACATCAACAGATCAGCCGTAGAAATAAGCAAAAGACGATTATAGTACTGGTGGAAAAAAAGCAGAGAAAACATGGATAAGACCTGATCTCTTCAAATCATAGGTAGCGGTACAAAGTAAATTTTTGAAAAAAAAGGAAAAAGAATAATGAGAGGTATACAAAAATGCTAGATAAAGAACATGTATAGTATACCCGATTAAATCAAGCAGGCTAGGTGACCATTTGTCACCGCCCCGTTTCAAAGGGAATGCCAATAAATCATCATCATCATGGACGGGCGTGCGAATCTAAATGCGCGACCCGGCCGACCAAGCATTAGACGAAGATGGCTGACTCGCACGTGTTGTGAGGCTATGTGGCGTTCTAACATCGTGATTCCCAGTTCAGCACAGTTTTCCAGGTTCCTAATGACTACAGGTAAGCACATTTCACTCTATTTTCATAGCAGGTATTCATTTTGCATGAGCAAACCATGCAAGCCTGAGTGGACTGACATAAGAGTAGTGTCGCTCGACTCATTCGTCATGGCAGTAGCCCATCTGCTGCTGGTGAAATACTTGTAATGAAGGGCCGGAGTGCGTGTTTGTTGGGGTATACATTCAGTTCACTGTCAGTTCAAGGTTTGAGGCTTAAAAAAAGAAAGGAAGACGCAGCCGTGGTGCCTAATCATTTTTGCATTGGTTTGGATCTTATGGAATATATGTTTAATCATTATTATGTACAATGTTCCAGTGTGAATGAAAATTCATTGTGTAGATTGACACTTTCGTACTGCGTGGAGGTCGGTATTTTTTCAGTACGAAATGTGTGAATAAAATGAAAACGTTCAACATGTACTTATCTTGAGTTTTGGCTCACTGAGCAGTCGGCCAGCTTTTCTTGATCCACTTCACAACAGACGAACAAAATTAACGGATGATGGTGCCAGGAAGTTATTTTCTTTATGCTACCCCCCTCACCCCCCCTCCCCGTCACTGCGGACTAGTTGAACCGTAGCCCTATAACTTAACCACAAGTTAAGAATTTCAAAGCGACTACTTTCGCGAAATGTATCATTTTCACAGCGAATATTGGCAGTTACCGACGGTTTGCTGTATAAATATTTATGTATCAACTGCTCTGTGTACAGCTGCTCTGTATATTGGACAATCGGGACGATGTTTCAACGATCGCGCAAGAGAGCACCGGTTGGTGGTCAACAGCAACACGGGTGGGCACTGCAGGTGCTGTGGTTGTGCGCCACAACTGGACCAAACGACCTAAGGAAATCAAGAAACCGCACTGAAATGGAAATAATCCAGGCGTTCTTAATAAATAGAGCAGGCAGTCATTGTGTTAGCACGCAGTCAGTAATATTAGGTGACAAAGAATTGTCGTTCTTAATGATAGCCTGTAATCACCGCCAAGATTGGAACATGCAGCTGTCGTGTTTGTATGCCACTTGATTTGAGCCTGTAATGGACGCGTGTTCCTATGCGCGCTTGCCTGATAGTTCAGTTTAGGTCCCTGCTGTTACCTTTGCATTTCTCTCTACTGTGATGATCACTGCCTCACGAGCACTTGTTGGATTCCTTCACTCCTGTTCCTTTATCTTTACTACGATTACTTTGCACGGTGCCATGTATGAAACAGCGTGTTTTCTGCCGAATAAACAGTTGGTGCCTGTATATGTCATTCTTTGTCTAACTTCGTCCTCGTCTGCTTAGCGCCGTAGTCATGAACCAACTAGCTGCTAAATTGCCATAAGCTGGACGTCTTAAAGGTCTGCTACAGAGCTCTATTAGCACCTAAACTTTGGTAAAGATACTACCATATTTTATATACAGGGTGTTTTATTTTTGCTGCGCCAAATTTAAAAAAAATGCCTGTGGCAGATAGCACAGTTCTAATCCTTGATCTAAACTACTCGATGAGGTGGCCACAACTTATGCTAGAAATCAAAATGCCTAATTGAATATTTACCATCAATACGATAATTAACTCTTGAATTAATTATTTACGGCACATATCTTAATCTACAAACTGTAGCTAATGAGTTTCCAAGGTGTATCCACTTCGAACAAATATTCTGGGCTGCGCTAGTTTCGAGATTTTATTTTCAAGGTGTCCGACGAAATGCATTAGTGGTCCAGTTACTTTTGTGCTTCAATGCATAAGACAGCGTTTCTTTCAAAAAGTTAACTGGGACGCCCATTCCTTTCGTCGGGCACTTTGAAAATTATCTCGAAACTAGTTCAGTCCCAAGAATTCGTTCCAAGTGGATACGCCTTGCGAGCTCGCCAGCTATGATTCGTATATTGAAATATGTGCTGTAATGGAATTCATTAAAAAGGTAATTAGCGCAATTATTTTAATTATTCGATTAGGCATTTTGATTTCGCATAGAAGTTATGGCTGCCTAATTGAGTAGTTTAGGTGAAATAATAGAATTCTGCTATCTGCCACAGGCAATTTTTAAAAATTTGGTGCAGCTAAAATAAAACACCCTGTATAGCGTATTGTTTACTGGGGCCTATGCAAAATATTGTTCGTAAAGAAATGAAATTTTAGCATTCATATGACAACTCTATAAAGGTGCTGCAATTTTATAACTATGTGCTAGTAAATGTTAGCAACGACCAAAATAAATGCTCACTAAGTAGAAAAGTGTAAATGTAATTAGAACTGCATTACAATACATTTAAAAAGAAAATGTGTAATTTACAACACACTTCATGTACGCACGTCCACTCAATTAGCTCGTAACGCACGCTACTATCCGTTGCTGTGCCTCTTGGTGCATTATCGCACACCCCTCGCATTTTCAGGGCTGCGCAAGTGGACCCACACACACAGTAGCTATACACGCAAATGGTCAATCACGAACGTATGCATACACTAGCAGGTCGATCGGGAATTTCGCCATGCACCATTACTCTTCCCGTTAAGGCGGTCAGCACGTCTGGCAACCTAGGGACACACTCGCGCTACCTTTGCGTGCACAGCCATAAATAAAGACGACACCATACATCTGACATTTGTTGAAGTTCAGCATCTGTTCGTTCACATGTTCCACCAAACAATATAGAAAGTTAGTATTGTTCTGCTTGTGTGCTGCAATGCTATGTAAAATTTTAATCTAGTTTCTCGCAGGTTAAACATCCAGCAAGTTCACGACGACAACTGTGCAGCTCAAAAGCAGCCTGTCTTCCATGCTAAGCAGGGATATTAAGTAGCTCGGAAAGCAGGTGGTCCTGTAAACATGTGCTATCTAGTCATGTTGGTGATTTATACGATATCAGCACATTCTTAAAAAAATATGAACCAACCCAACTATATACAGGGTGTTTCAGCGAACACTTTCAAAAATTCTTAAAGGTTGCCTGTGGCAGATAGCACAATTTTAGTTAATGAGCTGGTCTACTCGAAGAGGCGGACATTACTTGCACAAGAAATTGAAATGCATAATCGAATAATCAACAAAAAATTACTAAATAACTTTTTAACTAATTACATGATGGCCCATATTGCAATTTACAAATTCTAGTCGTGGAGTTCGCAAGGCGGATCCACTTGGAAAGAATTCTCGGGATGACACCAGTTTCGAAATAATAATTACCGAACTTTGCGGAGAAATGCATTCACCCCCTCGCCTTCGGCTGTCTTTCGAGCCGCTCTTTTTGAAGAACCAGTGAGTCGTGGTTCAAGTGAGCGGCGGTTCTTTCGGAGAGAGGAAGCCCGTTCTCTCTCGTTCAGTGAGCCGTGCCGAACCGTTCCGTCAGAGCCGGGTCTTCTGCTGGGTCTCGAGGTTTCGATTTCTGACCGACGGATGGTGGCCGGCGTGGGCAGACTCGCGCTACTCGTACTCGCTCGCAGTGTGTGGTGTGCGCCGCAGTCCCTTTCGTTTTTTGTGCCTCCTATGGTGTGGCACCCGATGCCACCGAAGGGAGAAGTAAAGAAGCCCTAATTGGCAAAGGATGGTACCGTTCGTTGCCTGCTGCTGTTCGAACAATGTCTCACGACTCTCACCGATGGCACATTGTGCGCTGGTGCAACAACACTTCGAAGATGGTCTTCCGTGTCTTTAAAGACAACAGGTGAACGTACAGTTTACGTCCTGGTATTCATTTGTGCTAATTAGTGTAGTCATGAAAATGTCGCCCATGGCATGCACTTCTGTGCATTTTCTGAGCGTATATTATCAGCACGTCAATAAAACGAGGCCAATGATCTGTTGTGTTGTAATAGAACTTCATTTCTTTTTTTTTGTCCTGGCGCACGATGGAATGATCGCCAGGATCACGCGTGCGCTCAAGAGAAAAAGAAACAAAAAGAAAATGAAAGGTACGTGCGGCAGTTGTGGATCTTTCGTATGATTTTTCTATTGTACTTCAAGAAATTATTTCGACATTCATTTTGCATGGCGTTACAGCTCACCCATATTATAGTGAGCGTGCGTAGCTGAGTAAATGAATAAAGTTGAAAGATAATGTACGATCATTTTGTGTTCTCATTTTGACAAAGGTTGATTTAAAGTACCACAAAAACAGAAATGCTCCTGTAACGACGATTAGGTTACATATTTTTTTTCTGAAAAAAGTACGTCGCATTGTGCCTGTTACAGTATCATAAGCATTTTATCTCTAATATCAAAAAAGAAAGTTTCATTACAACTAAAAATTTATGCTTTTAAAATATGTAAAAATATTCTCTAAATATAACGAAAATAGTGATAACACTATTATTCAATTATGCATATATCGTTTTTTTTTTTCAAAGCCAAATAACTATAGAATACGCATAACACAGGTTACACATTTAAGTCAACCGGTGAGCCGTTTAAATGAACCGGTTCGTTTCAGTGAGCTGAGCCGTTCCGAGCCGCTCACTGAAGTAAGCCGTTTTGCCCATCTCTAATGTCCGGTACCGGCCTATCGTCAAAGAATGTGGCCAGGAGCCAAAAGGGAGGATAATGTTACGAGCAGCCAGCGACCAGCAGCTGCGGGAAAGGCGAAGGAAGAGGCAAAGAAAGATTCGCTTTTATATTGCATGGATACACGATGGAAGTGATTCAGCGGAGTACGCGCGAACTGTTTTCGGGCTGCAGTGGACAATTAGCGCTATCAAAGCGAAACTGTGCTCGACTACATTCCCAGAGGGGGAGTTACCTGATGCAACGTCGTCCGCTATTTAGAGCAACGAAACGGAGCGAGGTGATATATATGGCTAAAATATGCACGGGCACTTGTCCGCTATGTGGAGCTCTTCTGGAAGAGTAGTTTTATCTAGGGACGTTAATATCAGCTGCACCGGGGATGGAAACACCTGCGCTTCTCCAACACCGCCAGGCGCGTGAGGAAAGAGCAGCGGTTGTCATTCGCAACGTGCGCTCGTGAAATCTATTAGTTCGTTTGCTGTGTTTTCTCTGTGTGCGCGCGTTTGCGCTCTTTCTTTTGTTTCAAGAAAGAGGAAGTTGCAGACACCATCAAAAGTAGTCTTCGAGCATTCGCATAAAGGCGAGCTCGAAGCATATTTTTCTCGTGTCCTTCGGGAACGCTCATTGCCGCAACCATGTGGCGATCCTGCGTTAAGAGACATTCCGAACGGCCCCTGGCTGTTTCGAATGGGAGCGCTCTCTCTTGTTTTGCGAGGGACAATGTTTCTTGATAATACCTATCGGGACCACTGCCACCTTTATCTTAAGCACGACGCCGTGGGTGACGCTCCGTCGTGGGTAGTCCCGGCATTGCGCTCTCGCCGGGACGAAAGCCCTTCGTAAGGAAAGCCAAAAACAGACCGACCATTCCAACACAGTCCGCTTGCCTGTATCGCGCTTTGCGGCATTTCTAGGCGTCAGCAGTTCGAGTTAATGTATCGCATCTCAGGTAATATGCTCGTGCGTGATTTCTGAGAGCACGCACAACCTGCTTTGAAATGCATTTGAAACTTTGCAGAGATATGCGGTAAGTATACGTTTGCACGGGTAGCATTTTTTCCCTCATTCTAGGCACTTCGTGGTAGATCGGTGCAGGTTGCTGTCGTGCATCGCTGCGGGTCTCTTCAACTCCGCAGGACGGCGCTGGAGCGGCTGTATGCGCTGCATAGCATCCGTAAACGTTAATAAATACACGCAATTATCAAGACCTATATACAGTGATTACACGATAGAAGGGGAAAATAGCTGTGAGACGCAAAAAAAAAAGCAATAGCTTCGTCGACTAAAGAAAGTAAGAAAGAAAGCTAACAGGCAAGGCTATCTGATTCCATTCGAAAGGTAGGCCCTAAAGAGGCCCCATGTTTCCATTTTCTTGATATTAAAACAAAGAAAAAGAAGAGAACAACAATTTGAGGCTACATACATTCCACCAAACGAATAGGTTTTTGAATGCTCTTTTTTGTTTGTTTTTTGGTATAATTGAATATGTAATTCAAAACATTAAGTAAAAGTTTAAGCACACAATTCATCATCATGAATACAGATCTATGTCAGCTGAGATAAACCCTGCTGTAGATCTAGTCGGGAACTTTGCCAAAGGCACAGAAATGGATTGCTTCTGCGTTAGGATAATTCCTGTCGCGGACATTAAAGAAGCCGGTATGGAATTGATCGGGGCTACGAGCCAGGTAAAGGAGTTAAAAAAATGCGGGTAGTTCGTAGAACGCCGCCGCCTACAGTGTACTTTACAGGTATTTTAATTATGACCTAAACGGGAGAGGCGGGAACAATGCGATAATTTTCACGTTTAAACCTTTTGCTTTGTTTTTTTTAGATACAAGCTGAACTGCTCTAAATTTACCACAGACATTTGTCTACATTAAGACGGAAGCTTTGAGCATATTTGGGAAGCTTTGGAGCATAAATATATTGCACACGACGTAATATGTCCGACACCACCTTTTGGTGAAGTG
Source organism: Dermacentor silvarum (assembly GCF_013339745.2). NCBI lineage: Eukaryota > Metazoa > Arthropoda > Arachnida > Ixodida > Ixodidae > Dermacentor > Dermacentor silvarum. The sequence goes on along the minus strand of NC_051154.1, from coordinate 371,080,911 downwards.
GGACATCACGTTGAAGGAATGGGACATATAACACATGTCCCATTACTTCACGTCCCACGTAATACGTAACTCTCTGTACTGCCTGTAATTTATTTCTGAAGCCTGCTTTCCGGTTTTCCTTTGCGGCACTAGCCGCTTCACTTTGCACATCTTGCACGATCCTCGTTGGCTATATCACTGACTTCCCGGACCGCAATAATTAAGTAATTGTAGTAGATATTAAGCTCGTAGTAAATGTATGCCGCATAGGACAAATTGCAATATTTTCGATGTTTTTGGGACACCAATAATTTTTCCTTTCTTTTTCTTCTTTACCTCTTATCAGCTTAAATATCGAATCGATGCGCAAATGACGGCTAAGCACTTATGCAATCACAAAAAAAACGATAGTGTTTTATTCTACATTTCGGATCTGCATTTCACTTCTCGAGCAATTGTTCGTTTATATTTTACTGCCTAACGACCCCAGTAGATCAACTAGATCCATTCTTGGCCTTGATTTAAAAAAAAGCCTTTGACAACGTGTCGCACACAACAATACTCAACAGATTGGAAGAGATGAGCTTAGGAGAAACAACATACAACTATGTTCGAGTCTTCTTAACTGCCAGAAAAGCAAAAACCAGTATAGGAAATTTGGAACCGGAAGAAATAAATATAGGCAGCGCCGGCAAGCCACAAGGATCGGTGATATCGCCAAATAATAGCAAACAAGGGAATGAGCCAGAGGAATCAAAAATACAACTAAGTACTGCGGATGGAACACTCATACCTAAAGTGGATAAAATCAGAATACTAGGACTAATAATAGAGGCCAAGGGAAACAACGCAGAAACTCGCAAAATTAGAGGGAACGGTTTCTCAAACTATAAGAATAATTAAAAGGATAACTAACAAGCTCAACAGAATGAGATAAAAGGCACAATAAGACTGGTACAGGCATTTGTCCTAAGTAGAATAGTATACGTAGCACCATACCTCAGATGGTATGTGGCTTAAAAGAACAAACTAAAACGTCTAATAAGGAAGGTTTACAAGCAGGCATTAGGACTACCGATAAGTACTAGCACAGAAATACTACTAGCATTAAGACTACAAAGCACATTGGATGAACCCATAGAAGCTCAGCGCATATCACAGTATCAGAGACTCTCTAAGACCAGGACATGTAGGATTAAGTATACTAGAAAGATTGGGTATTAGCTACCACACACAACACAGAGAGAAGTAAATGGCAAGAGAGATCATGAATATGATTATGGTTCTCCCTCACCCCCTGCCAAAGAACATGCATCCCACACAACATGAAGGACGAAGACAAAGCAGAGCCAAGGAGATACACAAAAGGTTTGGGCAAGATAAAGCAGCAGCTTTTGTAGACGCTCCTAGACTCAAACGAAGGAAAGGATTCACTGGAGTCGTAGTAAGTCACAAAAAAGAATCTCTCACAAGCGTTACAATAAACACAGAAAATACATAAGCAGCAGAAGAAACGGCGATAGCAGTTGCAATAACACAAACTGAAGCAAAAATAATAATCAGTGACTCACAGGCAGCAATTCGCAACTATGCAAATGGCCGAATCTCCCCAGACGCACTACACATATCATTGAAATGAGCCAAAAAAATACAAGCACGATCAATTACTATGCCCACACTCCGACCTCACCGGGGGACGGCGGAAACAGCAAGGCGGCACACAACGCAGCTCGAGGGCTAACCGACCGAGTTGCCACAAACATTGGTGCCGTCAACTCGGGGGCCGCCGAAGAAGGTGAGGACGGAAATGGGGAGTGGGGAGACAGATTGGCCAAATACAAAGATATAACAACAGATTATAAAATGCAGAGGTGTATTCATCCGGCACCTCATGAAAAACTAAATAAATAGCAGTCTTTCCAGTGGCGGCAGTTAAAAACGACGACATACTGTAATTCAGTAATTTGGAATATACTATATCCAGATATATACGAAACAAACGAATGCAAGTCATGCGGCTCAAGAGCAACTCTTGAGCATATGCTGTAGAAATGCCAAGGGCTGACGAGTAGCAACGGGGAGAAAGCCTCTATCAAAAAGCCTCCGCGCGCGTTGGTGTGCTGTGCTGCTCAGCTCAGCCGCAGGAGAATTACTGTGCGCAGTCCAGCGGGCCGACGCTGCCGCCAGAGCCCAAGGGCTCGTGGCAGACGCTTAGGCAGGGTGAAGCCAACCCTAATAACTTGCTGGACAAAAATAAAGTTTTTACGTATACCTACCTACAAGTCTGTGGTAGCTCACGTGCTGTGGGCTTTCGTTCTATTTCTTTTCATTTATGAAGCAAGGGACGAAAGGAGATGCAACTATCAGAGGCACATTGGTCAGAGATGACACAGTAGAGGGTAGCTATGACGACTCGACAACAGTATATAGCACAGTATTTTCGTTCATGCGATATGAACGTACTACATTAGACTCATTAAGAGCTACGTTAAAAGCAAATGAAAAGACATTTTAATGCGACCAACACAAGAGGCGCCAGACGTTATTTTACCACGTTTACTTCCTTCCTTTAAACGATAGTTACCTTCCTTAACAACACCCGGATCGCGGGAAAAGAGGGAAGAAGCTTCATTTTTCGCCACCTTTCTATACCTCACAGGAGGGTTTCACCCCGACCCGTGCTTCGCAGCTGTTGCGTACGTAATCAGCTAAATTCAACTCGTAATTTGAGGAGAATTATTTCGGTTTACGTGTACGTGTTGAAATGCTGACATGAGCAACTAGACTTTTATGACGATTTCGTTCAACCTTCCATTAAAAACATGTGCAATAAGTTTTGTCACTGTAATTACTTTGACTAGTGAAGTGATTGCTCTCGCTGCCTCATATATATATATATATATATTGCAAATGCTGTCCACCTGGGGCGGTATTCTGTAAGAGTCTACCTAGTGGACTGTCCATTTCGGCGGCCGTTGATTCGCTGCTGCTTGACGGGCAGGAAGGAGACTGGCTAGCACCTTCCTGCACGTCAAGCAGCAGCGATTCAACGGTCGCCGAAATGGACAGTCCGCTAGGCAGACTCTTACAGAATACCGCCCCTGGGCACATAATTACTGTGCAGCCACGTGCTTCCCGTAGCTTTCGTAGACTTTTTTTTTAGCACCCGCCGTGGTTGTCCAGTGGCTATGGTGTTGGGCTGCTGAGCACGAGGTCGCGCGATCGAATATCGGCCACTGCGGCCGCATTTCGATGGGGACGAAATGCGAAAACACCCGTGTATTTAGATTTAAGTGCACGTTAAAGAACAGTAGGGGGTCGAAATAATTCTGGGGTCCCCCACTACGGCGTTCCTCATAATCAGATCGTGGTTTTGGCACGTAAAATCCCATAATTAATTAATCTTTTTTGAGCGCCGCTCTTAGGCGCCCGTTCCTGGGTTGAATGTCGGCGTCCCCCGGAGTAACCGCGCGAACTCGCTCGTGCCACTGCTAGCACCTTTGTCGTCGTATTCTTCCACAGCTGACTCCGATGCCGCTCATCCTGCCTGCGTTCCCATAGTGCCCATCCCTCTGGGAAGGCGCTGACGGCACTGGCCCACTGCCAGTCGGTGCGGCGATTTGGGTATCAAATTGTTTGCCTCAATATAACGCTAAATGAAATCACGTGTACAGCGGCGCTCAAACACTGACACAAAGGGCATTCGCGACCTGAATCGTCAGAGCGCCCCGGCAGTGCTTCAGATGTCTTGTGTGCAACGGTAACTAAGCCTTATTTCGCGACCGAGTCCGCTCCACTGTGGATAAACATAGCCTCATTACCACTGTTTGAGCAACCCTGTGCTCGAAATAGCGTGTAAATTCTTTCCCACTGGGTTGTAGTGCCAGCGGAGTGCTCTCAAACAACCAACCAAGATGTCATCAAAATATGGAGGCAATTTGACCCCGAAAAAGCGACGCATTGACAGCGATAACAAGGTGTCACACTACTGCATGAAAAAAGGTAATAATCGGAGTATAAGCGCCAACTCTTTGCGGGTGTAGCAAAACGGTGCTCGACTGCATACATCCCAGGGATGGTGTTACTAACCTGACGCAACGCCATCCGCTATTTTGAGCTAAAAAACAGAGCGATACGATGTCAGATTTAAGAGCGAATTCCAATGGCGGATTCAGAGCACTTCCGGAGCAGCATTTTTGTGTTTTTTTTCTTCATTTTTTTTTTTTTTTTGAGGAGCACTGTTCCACTGGCAGAGTGGCAAAGCACTTGCGGAAGCGAGATCACTCCGTGGAGCAGCCGAAACTGCTCGGCCAAAATCGGCGGAGCGGACCGGAACTCTCGGCTGACGCATTTCCTCTTTCTACCCGGCATGCCTATATTTGTTCACGCCGCGACGCCGGTATCGACGGACGCAGTGGACGCCGCTATGTCGCGTCGCGCGCTTTTCGTCGCGCTGCTTGAGAACGACAGCTCTGACTGTGACACTTCAAGTTGGATTCGTGTAGCGCTGAATCTGACAGCGACGCCGAAACAACCACTTACGGGCACGCCTTCGAAATAATCTTTCGCCTTCCTGCCAAGAGACCAATAGTCGGCTGCGTCGAGCACGTTAATAAACGAAGATTGCTACGGTATACTCTATTCGGTGCACCAGCCTCCAAACTACAGAGGCTGCAGCGTAAACGTGGCCACAAGTTACCGGCAATAATAGCTCCGAATATGGCTGCCTTCAAACCCATACCCATTCACTGCTCTCCTTAAAAAAGGGCTGCTTCCCTTCGTGCCGCTTGAACTACGCACAAGCGGACGCCCTGGGCGTTTCATGAGGCTTCTAGTGCGTCGTAGTTTCAATTGTCGCTTTACATGCTATCATCGAGAGCGTCTCCGTTTCTTCACTGACGCCGACAGCCGCATGTGCAGAGCCGCAAAACGAAAATTAGCAATTTGTAAAAGTTTGTTATTTTGTTTGTGCTTTTTCTTCGTACTTTCCTTCGTGTTTTTGTACGTTGGCTTCCAATTTGCCTTTTAGCACATATGTCTTCCACTGTGGCCTCTCTCTACGTCCCCGTATATAGTGCCCTGCGCGCTGTTCAGACACCGATGTACGACGGAGACGGCAGGCGATCATCCCCTCCGGCACGCAAGGGACGCTGGGTAGCTGCATGTCCGGTATACATGGTGTGCACCCTTGCTCTGGTCTTGCGTCCCAATTGCGGATCTGGAGGCGTCGCTCCACGCCGCAGGGGCGTGCTCGCTCACGGAGTCGGCCGCCCACTCTGAGTTGTCCATCTGGAGCTGCTGTGCAATAGTAGCCAGTAGGCTTCCTAATAGCAGCTAGGAAACCTACATGCCAGAAACAGCGCTTAAGCTGGGCTCCCCAACAGCAGCATCAAACCGTGGTTGGAAGTACCTGCGCTTGTTTCGCCTCTTTCGCGTCTCTTTCGCCGCGTGCGCTCGTGATGACACGTACACACTAGCGGCAAAACGCGCGCGGCACTCCGCCGGCGGCAAGACGCGAGCCGCGAAAGCAGCCGCGAAACAGGTTTTTCTTGCTGCGGCAGGGATCGCTCCTGGACCGATTTTTTGCGGTTGCCGCGTGCCGCGGATGAAGGAGACCAATGAGAGCGGCCCGCTTCCGTGACGCGCGCGCGCAATTGGTGTCATGCGGACCCGCCCAACTGCTCTTTCCGTACTCGCGTCCAGTGTTAGCCGGAAACTCGTTTCGCACTGTCATCTGTGCGTGTCAGCTCGCGGACAGAGCTGACTGATCGTTCGAGAAGGGGGGAGGAGTTTATGCTGTCCCGTGACTTAAAGTCCCTATATAAGAAAAGTACCGCCATCCTTTGATAAACGCCGCTTCTCTCTCTCCCGTATCTCCGATTGGACGATGATAGCGCGCGCTTTTCACTTCTTTATATTTTCTTTTTTTCCGCCTCAGAGCCATGTTGAAAGTCCTCTGCGCAGCCGCAGTCGCCGGTGGCGGTGGCGGCGCGCGCCCGGCCTGAAAGCTTCAACGTGGACTTTCTAGGTGCGCCACCGTCGACTTGGCTTTCGCAAGCAAAAAGTAAAGAAAAAAGCAAGCGCTTTAGAAGAGGAGGCGGCGGAGGAAAGAGTAGATGGCGGTACTTTTCTTATATAGGGACTTATCGTGACTGCCGCAGCAGCGCGCCGCCGGTTGGTGTGGCCACCCTGCCGCAGCTTCGTTTTGCCGCCGCGGCGGCACGCTGCGCGCGCTTTGGCTAAAGTCCCTTATATAGGGACTTTAGTTTTGGCGCTAGTATGTACTATCGGCCAAGAAAGTAAACGGACCACGGCACCGGTGGCCGGAGCGGCTGCCTGGCCACAACGGGGCGCTGCTGTCTCGCTCCGCGTAGGGTGCCTCGATGCCCAGCGCCGCCGTCCAGGGTGGAGACAACCCCGCTGGCGCCGCCATATTGTGTCACACGAGCTGAGATTCAGCTACGCTTGCGTTCATAAAGTGTTACTCGCGGCGCGCTTCCAAGTGCTTTGCCTTGATGAGGATTTTTTTATCGGTGTCCCATCTGCATATCTTTATAACCAATAGCCGTTAACTCGTCGAAGGTCGAAGACGTAAATGTATGGCGCCGGGAACATGCCCCAAGTTGCCTAATTCAATCACATTTAATATGCCGTGTGTATGTTTAAAATACGCACTATTTTTTTTGCACTTCGATGCTTGGTATATAAGGTTTGCGACCCCCTGTGTGTGGAAGTTTTTCTTTTTCGCTGTTGTATTTTGGTTTACACGTCACGCCTCCTTTACCGTAGCCAGCCACTCGCGCACGGCGGTTAGTTTCCCTTGCGTTGCGCTTGCTCTTCGTGTTCGTTGCAATTATTTGACGATATCTACGCGCAATTTTTGCTTTTTTTGCCCACAAAACTGTGTGCTAACAGGATTAAGCTGGTGTCAAAATAACTGCGATGTGAAAATAAGGTTTAGTTAGTGCTGTAGAGAAAAATGTAACGTAACTTGTCTGTGTCAATCTTGCGTAGTACACACAAGAAATCAAACGATGCACAAAATACATTTACTTATAATGTCTAGTACAATCAATCATGAAAGAGATATGTACATGAAAAATTATATGTACTGTGTGGCGCCTGAAGGTTATGTGGAAAGACGAGATAAAAAAACAAATTCGCAAGGTAGGCTCGACACACAATTCGGGATAGAGAGTTTTTTTTGTTTATTCATTACATGGGGGGGGGGGTTCAAGTGAGTACATCAACCTTATTACACACAATATAAATCGAAAACAAGAATGCAAACAAGAAAACGCAACCGCGGGTAATATTAATCAAGATATCCAGCCAGATATCCAGCCAGAATACATACATCAGCTACCATCGAATACGTCGCATCAGCCAAACACATCGATGGCGAGTACAGAACATTTCATAAATAACCATTAGAACACTGATAACTACATTGAAAAAATAAACAACACTGCATACATATCACGTAAAAAAACCGTCAAATACAGATTAGCAATGTTTTTCACTTCGAAAATATAGTCCATGATGATGTAGGGCTGTTGACTTTAACAGACGGCGCCCATCCTGTCGATTTCCCTCGTATTGGTCCTCTTCAAAGTGTTTCTAAGTACAGGTAAAACAACAAAATTGATTATTGATATGAAAAGTTGCCTTGTAAATACAGAGAACCTATTACAGTGCTTAAAAATAAATTTTAGCAGAAGCAATGCTGTATTACCTCGATTCACACGTTTCGAAGAAATGCACAGGCTACAACAGACACCATGCCAGAAAGCGCCGAAACATTTTGGTCCCATGATGCCCCTTAACTCTACTACACCTGGGCATACCGTGCAGAGGCACTTAAAGACCGTCACAGTACCCACTACGATCGGGAATGAGCACGAATGACCATCGGCTTACGATCACCACGCTACAAATATGTACAAGTCTAAAAAATCAGCTATGTAACGTAACACCCTGAGGTCCGCAAGATATCTCCTGAGAAATCAGAGAAAATCACAATGTTTCGCTTACCACGTACAAAACAGCCGCTCTCCCCAGACGAAGCACTGCGTTCTTTAGTCCCAAATAAGCAGTACCGAAAAAAGAAAAAAAAGAAACAAGAGACACACACGATGTGTGCTTCCCGTGAAAAAGGAAAATAGGTGGCTTACGTGACGATTCGTAGCTAATGTAAGACTATTTCGCGGCTAAGCATCTTCGTCAGTCCTTAAAATAAGGGTACAGACTGCGCCCATCAAAACGAAAAAGGCCTATGCGACGCGCGCTCGCAAACCATACGCTACTCAGACAGCATCGGTGCAGTGCTTACTTAGTTCGTGAGCGAACGTAGGTACGTGAGCGAGGATCAGGGAATACTTTCTTATTTAAATGAAAAACACGGTGCGGTAGTCTAAACATTCTTGACACTTACCTCGCAAATGCAGGAGTTATCCGTTGCCTTCCAGTGATCGCGCTTTACTTGGGCTTCCCATCTCTTCCGTCGCTCTGGGTCCCGGGGGAAGCGAAAACAACGCAGTCCTTTACGCGTCGATCCGGCGCACTTGGGAACACAACAGCCCGTCATGTCGACACGATGCACTTGATAGCTTGTCAGTCATGCGGCTGAACACTGTCTAGCAAGTAGAAGCGTCCGCGAAGCATCCGCGCGCACTGTGCCTCGAACTCAGCACCGGCACCAAGCAATCGCAACGGCTCGCTGTGACACAATATGGCGTCGCAGCGAGAAAGCGGCGGCGCGGGGGCGGTCAAAGGTTGACACCACCCTGAACGGCGGCGCTGGCATCGAGGCACCCTAGCTCCGCGCGCTTGGGTCGAGAGTGCCGTGGGTGGCGTTAAGCTTCTCCCTCACTCTCGCCCTGTGTCTTGTCACGCTTGATAAAATGTCTAGTGCCTCGTCCGGTTGCTCTGCTGCTGGCGGTCGCGATGAAAGGGACCGTGCATAGCCGGTACTCAACACGTGGCGCGGTCGTGCAGTAGCCGACGGCCGCAGGGAGGTGTTCAAAGTGCACGTCAAGCTTCGCTGGTGCGCAAAACACGTAACACTATCTGACGTCGCTGCACGAAGTTGGGACGGCAAGATTTTAAACGCATCTCTTAGTCGTCAGCACGTCCCGTGCTGGGGCACGTCCACAGCTTCACGCCCGCAGCCGAACCCACAGCCTCACGCCCGCCTCGGCTGCGGGAGGCTGTGGGTTCAATTCCCACCGCCGCCGGGCACCCACTGGTTCAAAAGGGTACAAGCGTAGCCCGGCCTGGCGTTCGGCTTCCTTCAGGGGTGATACGCTTGGGAAAGGAGCCTGCGCCCTGAATTCCCGTCGAAACCAACGTGAGCACGGGAAAAAAGTGATGTCTGGGCCGCTCCCATGGCGGTCATTTCCCATGTGGCGCCCCAAGCACCTATTGAGGTGGGGGCGCCTTCGGGTTGAGGTCAAACACCCCTTTTCAAGCGTTGAGGTCCCATAATGGCCGAGCACCAGGCCGGGAGCGTGCTTGTACCTATTTTACCGGTAGGTACCCGGCGGCAGCACTTGCCTCCCACAGCCGCGGCGGATGCTCGTCTACAAGGCCGTCTGTGGTTGGACAAGAGGCGCCCAGAGACAAGAGCTGAAATCTCTATTGGGCCCTCTTTCGAGATGTGGACCCCCACGACAGCCGAGCACCAGGCCAGGGGACATCTCTACCCATTAGAAAAACCGGTGGGTTCCCCGCGGCACCAGGATTTGAGCTCGGTACTTCGTGCATACGAGGCGGATGCTCTACCGCTAGGCCATCACGAATACAAGGGCACGTCCGTGTCCTTGTATTCTGGCTTCGTCTTGTCGTAGAGAAACCTGTAATCGCGTACAGTTTCCTGTAATCTCCCTATTGGAATCTCCTTAACGATGTAGCGAGCGCGCACGGAGAAAGCCACGGAGCGAAATGCGGACGGCGCCGTCGCCGCGGGAGGCAAGCCGGGGGCAAGCCGACCTAGTTACGGCCACCATTCCTGCGTTGGTTTGCGGCAGACGGAGAACGTCGCAAAAAATGTCAGTTTCGCCCTAAAGGCGAAGCAATGAATGCGATACCAACACAGCAATGTCATACGAAGTAAGGTGAGCGGCTTTGGTAGCAATATCAATTGTAGTAAACATGAGCTTATTAAGTAAGCAGGTGCATGTGCTGCGGCGTAAGTAGACCGACATGAAGAGAGATTCGATGACCGCGAGAAGGTGCGTGTGAAACGGTGGTGTTGGTGAGAAGCGCTTCCCGTGGGCAGCGCGTGTGAAGGGACACACCTGTAGCGCTGCACTGCCGATCCGGGCAGCATTGCATGTGTAGTGTAGTGCGTTCGCTGTCCGTGATAGCGCGCGTCCCGGCATGCTTCCGCTCGGGCATACGGCGCGTGGCGAAGATTTTATCTATAGGGAACCTCACGGCGACGGCAGAAATCCGGTTGATGTGTCCATATAATTGCTATCGCAATAAAATGGATCTTGCATCCATTCTCTGCACGGCAAGGAAACCTTGACGGGCGCGAGCACAACTACCCGCGCACGTCAGTCTGAGAACATCAAACGGTGCACGGCAAGTCACTGCGCCGCTAACGTGAACGTGCCTTTATCCCGCAGGCGTGAAAGAGCGCGCGTCAGCCGCCGCTGCGGCGCCTTACGCAATGTTGCGTAAACTCGAGCAGCAAGGGACGTAGGCGACAGACACTAGTATGGAAGGTTAGGTCAATATAGGCAAAAAAAAAAGAAAAATAATAGAGCCGGTCTTTGTGCTTTCACAGCGCCGGGGTTTGCTTCCCTGCGGCCGTCGGCTACTGCGCGCGACAGCGCCATGTGTTTAAAACCGGCTATGCACGGTCCCTTTCATCGCGACCGCAAGCGGCAAAGCAACCATACGACGCACTAGGCATTTTATCAAGCGTGACAGGACACCGCGCGAGAGTGAGGGAGAAGCTGAACGTCACCCACGGCACTCTCGACCCAAGCGCGCGGAGCGAGACAGCAGCGCCCCGTTGTGGCCAGGCAGCTGCTCCGCCCATCGGTGCCCTGGTCCGTTTACTTTCTTGGCCGATAGTACGTGCCGTGAAAGATATTCGTGCCCTTGCACCGTTTTCTCTTTTTGCGTGCTCGTGTTTGCGCTCTTTCTTTTGTTTCAAAAAAGAGGAAGTTGCCAACACCAACAAACTAGCCTTTAAGCATTTGCATAAAAGCAAGCCCGAAGTATATTTTTTGCGTCTCCTTTCAGAACGCTAATATCTTTAAGTATGTTGCGACCCTACATTAAGAGACCTTGCGAACCGCCCCTGGCTGTTAAATACGAAGCATTTCTTGGCGAACATTTGCTACTTTGACAGTATCTATCTATCTATCTATCTATCTATCTATCTATCTATCTAGCCGCCTACGTCTTTCTGCTCTCATCGTCGTTTCATTAACTTGGTATGTACCAAAATTGGCATACTATGACTCGAGTATATGACGAACATAAATGATATGTCGTGACATGAATGTCATGATATGCGTGTCATGTAGGTCATGAAACAGCCGCCTACGTCTTGGTGCTCTCATGGCCGTTTCGTTAATATGGTAGGTACCAAAATTGGCATAGCATGACAGGAGTGTATGACGAACATAAGTGAGGTCATTACATAAATGTCATGATATGCGTGTCATGTTGGTCATGGCAATGAACAAGCGAAAAAGATTAACACTAAAAAAATGTCACAGTTTCGCCCTAAGGGCGAAGCGATGAATGCGATAGCAACACAGCAATGTCATACGAAGTAAGGTGAGCGGCTTTGATAGCAATATGAATTGTAGTAAACATGAGCTGATTAAGTAAGCAGGTGTGCTGCGGCGCAAGTAGACCGACATGAAGAGAGACTCGATGACCACGAGAAGGCGCGTGTGAAACGGTGGTGTTGATGAGAAGCGCTTCCCGTGGGCAGCGCGTGCGAAGGGACACACCTGTAGCGCTGCACTGCCGACCCGGGCAGCATTGCATGTGTAGCGTGCGTTGGAAAATGTGGCCCGACTATTACTAACTGATTGAACAAGCGTGGTGTGAGCGCGCACAAACAAACATGAATAGATCACACTGAATGACTGCAGACAACGACTGTCAAAACGCTGGCAGCAAGCGCATATATACGCCGCAGCAGCGGGCGAAGGTACGTGCGGTCTATCGCTTCAACGGAAACTAAGGGGCGAATGGATGGCGCATAAAGGTCAGAGCCGTGTGGAGATAACAGACGGTGCGGTCGAACGAACGACGAGCGCGGTTGTTGGCAGCGTAGAAGTGCGCCCCCCCCCCCCCTCCCCGCTCCTTCCGGCGCTGGCTTCCCGCTTCCTTGCTTGCTCGTGGGAGAGATAAGAGACTGTGCGGACGAGCGACCAGCGCGGTTGTTGGCAGAGAAGTGCCCCCCCCCCCCCCTGATCCCTCCGGCGCTGGCTTTCCGCTTCCTTGCTTGCGCGTGGGAGATTGAGTGCGTTCGCTCTCCGTGATAGTGCGCGTCCCCGCACGCTGCCTCTGGGGCATACGGCGCGCGGCGAAGATTTTATCTATACGGAACCTCACGGCGACGGCGACGGCGACGGCAGAAATCCGGTTTAAGTGTCCATATAATTGCTCTCGCAATAAAACACTTAAATGGGTTCGGGCGTTGGTACTAAGTGAAGGAAACACTAAATGATGCTAGTAGAAGTCATAGTCATAAGTATGACTCAGCTAAAATGACAATGACTCAGCGAAAAAAAAGATTAACACTCAAAAGCCACTCGAATGGGTTCGGACGTAGGCACTAAGTGAAGTAAACTGAAGGATGATTGTAGAAATCATAGTCATGAGCATGACTCAGCATAAATGGCAATGACTCAGCGAAAAAAGATTAAGAATCAAAAAGTACTGAAATGTGTTGGGACGTGGGTACTAAGTGAAGGAAACACTAAAGGATGGCGGTAGAAGTTAGTCATGAGCATGACTCAGCAAAAATGATGACTCAGCGAAGAAAGACTAACACTCGAAAACCAATGGAATGGGTTCGGATGTGATACTAAGCGACGGAAAAGGCTAAAGGTTGATGTTCGAAGTCATAGTCATGAGCATGACTAAGGCTTTCGCCTTAAGGTCTCTTAGGTGTAGCTAAAGGGACTCCTGAGGATTCATGACATTCATGCGTGTCATGTAGGTCATGAAAGAGCCACCTGCGTCTTGGTGCTCCCGTGGTCGTTTCGTTAACAGGGTAGGCTCCCCGCACACTGCTTCGCGTAACATCGATTCCCACAGGGCGTGGGATCTGTAGGCTTTTTCGAATGGTATCTCTTCATCTTATTCGGAAGTGACAGTCTAGTCCGATATTATCTATCGAGACCGCTGCTACCTTTTTTTAACGTGCGATGGTGTGAGCGACGCTCCGTCGTGGGTTGTCCCGGTATTGCACCCTCACCTGGGCGAAATACCCTTCCTAACAAATGCCAAAAACAGACTGACAACTCTAGCACTGTCCGGCTGCCTGTGTCAGGCATTACGTGACATTAGGGCATCAGTGTGCGTCCCGAGAGCACGCACAACTTGCTCAAAGACATTTGAAACTTTGCAGAGGTATGCGTAAAGCAGGGAAACGATGGCCTTTTTAATGTATTTAGCATTCTTCGCCTCCTGCAGCCATTTTGAGCCTGCCTATCTATCAGCAGGCGCAAGTTGCAATCAGCTAACGCAAAACAGGTGTAATTGTAGATCGGAGGGAGAGGCCTTCGTCCTGCAGTGGACACAAAAATGGGCTGGTGAAGATGTTCTATCTATCTATCTATCTATCTATCTATCTATCTATCTATCTATATCAATATATCCTCTTACACCGACCCAGGGCCGAACCATTGCGTTTTGCTCCATGTCTCATTTTAATCCGCTATAGCCTATGTCTGAAAACAAACGACGCAAGGTAAGTTTCACTGCACGCCACACAAGAGGCGCTGGCCGCCGGTGTTCAGTCACACTTGCCTCAAAACTTCGTGCTGATATTCTGGTACACTAAAGTGCTGACGAGCTGCACACAAACGAGGCGGTCGCTACAACACATGCGCAGACAAAATGCTGTACAATAGCAAATGTCGAATGTTATTGAGTTATTTGTTCGTAAGTCTCTATTAAGAAAACCCAATTATAGCCGCGCCTATAAGAAAACTTTGAATTATTACCGTCATTTTTTTCCCTCCTATTTTTCCATTTTCACATTTCTCCCTCTCTTCTCTACTCTCCTTTCTGTCCTAAGATTAACTTATTTGTGGAACTAGGCTTCCTACCTTGCTTTGTGGCACCAGTCGCTTCACACAAAGAGAAGTTTATTGTCATCTCTACATTTTTACAATTCACTGGTGTAACACCATTCATTTTTCTTGATATACTGGTATCTGTTTACACACTATTACACACAATTATACACTAGGCATGTGTAACATAAAATTTGATCAGTTTCAAACAGTTATACAATGTATAGGCTATTACATTGTACATACGTTCAGCCTTGCACAGTTATTGACCCTTTTCGCGGAGCAGTTTGCTCTACAGGAACGAGATGGCGCTTTCGGCCGCGCGCCATACGTTGCCTCAGCGAATGCGCACGAATACGAAACCATTACTGCTTCTACCCTGCTACTGTGCGATCAGCTGGCGAAAATGCAACTGGGTGTGCGCTAATGCACTATGCCCAAATCAAACTGCAAAATGTGTAACGATAAAGGGAAGACGTGTGCGGTAGTTCGCTGCAAAAATAGTGATTCACATATTAATGAATGGAATCGACCTGTGTCGCCGCTGCCACATAAGGACTGCCTGTGTTGCCGCCCTTCGCGAGGCACGGCTTTCCTTAAGGATACAAAAATATAATTCAACCGCCTGCGCTGCATAGATAACCTCCAAAGAAAGGACTTCAACTCCGGAACGTCGGCACATAAGAGGGAGTACCGCTCGTTACAAAAGGAAGTAGTGCCACTTACTGGCATAGTAAGCTTCCCGCACGCTATCTACACACATCCACCCTTATTCGCACGTAAACTTACGCCCACCCTATCGCCAACGTGTGAGTGAATAGGCGCGCACTTGAATCAATGTGCTTCGGACGGCGACTGCACCGACAAGTGACGGCGACTACACCGACAAGACACGAATGTTGGAAACAATGTTTTGTGACGGTCCACAGAGTAAGCGAGGGACTAGCGATAATACGTATTTGCTACGAGCTACCACAAAGTACAGAACATTTAAATTCCAAGCTTTGTGCACAGCAACAACAAATTTATCGCAGCAGAGCACACCCGCGAGTGATTACGCTGAAAATAAACAATCAGATAGTGGCCGCACCGAGGAACTTTACTGAGTCAGAAATATGACTAGCCGCTGTTTCAAAATGTTTGCCAAATAAAGAACGCAGAGCGCACTGATCCCGATTTAATTCATAAGCGGAAAGTTTGGACAGTTTGGAATACATTTCTCGCCCCGCTTTTAGTACAAGCACCGTATACGCTGCTCACGCCGTTCGGACAAGGCTTAATGAGCTCTGAAAGCACTTACATGTCCTCTAAAGCTGTGGTCAAAGCTTCGTGTCGTGCACGCAGTCACCGTCTACGATACGCGTCCAAACAGCGGTTCCGGCGTCACGCGCTTGCATTGTAAACGCGGAGGCAACGGAGGCGGCTGAGGCAAGCAATGGACTAGTCACCACGTGATCAAACATGGCAGCGCCCACGGGAGCGCCGCGAAAAGGGTCAATACAATGTTTAGTTTGACTCACAATACATTTGAAAATGCACTTGCAAATGGATCAGCCTTGTATTTTTATACAATGTTTAGGCTGCCCCTTATTTATCACAAAATTGTTATTCTTTAAATGTTGTTGGGGTCACATAATTCCGTTTTTTCCCTAAAGTTCAAAGACTTAAAGGCGTGTTAATATAGAATAATTGGGATTTCAACTGTGTTTTCTTTTACTATCCAAAATTTCGTATGCCATTTTTTAAGGAAATGGTCTATTCCATTTTTTTCTAGCTCTTTATTTAATATTTTGCACATCATGATTCTGGTGTTTTTTAATACCGGATACACCGCTTTTGGGGGCTTTTTTATTTCAGCAAGCCCTCTTCTTTTCCACAAATTATACATTATTACTATGGTCAGTAATTTTTCAAAGAGGCTTTTCTTCTTCTCTTCTTTGGCTCGATTTGTTCTGAACTTGGTATTGGCTATCTTCCAAACGACTTTTGCTGAAGGGCATTCTTTGAATGCATGTCTTTGCGATTCAGGTTGTTTGCAGTATAGGACATTCCTCTGATGGTGTGATCCCGAACCGTGCAAGTCTTATTTTTGTCGGGAGAACTCCCCACCGTCTTTTCCATTCAAAGTCTTTCACTTCCTTCGGTATTTGGGCTTGTTTCCAAAATTTCCACTTATATGGTAGACTTTTTGGTACATCTTCCATATTCAACTCCTTCAGAGCCATTGTAGCGCTTATTTCTGCGGTCTTTATGTCTGCTAGTGGGGTTTCTGGACAGAGTTCTTCGGTCGCTTTTTTTGTGTTCACTGATTCTTTGTAAAATTGAAGCGGGATTTCGGCTCTTGGGCCTTTCCAGACTCTGTTGTGACAAAGCGATCAAGAGTGCTAATCCAATATCTCAGTAAAGGTTTTCCAAGGAAGTTATTCTTGTTAATTAATGAGCTTACTGTTTTTGCTGCCAGAGTTCGTGCTGTTAGAGAAACGTTTGGTATCCCTAAACCCCCTCGTGATGGGGTATTCTAGTAACTGTTTTTGTAACTGGTGCTGGTTTCTTTCCCCAAAGGAAGCTCCCTATGAGGGTAGTCAACCAGTCGCTTCACCTTGTTCACCACACTTCTTTTTTCGAAACTGCGGGAGGCCACCGGAGGTGAAAGATGCTTTCGGCGATCTGCACTCCTCCGGGCTGTCCAGGTTTGGGCGCGCGTTCTGTAAATAGAAACATTAAAACGCCAGTTTGCATGCATTTCATTTCTTGTGGCGGATTTAACCTTATCCAGCTACATCCGTTTCTTATTTCGGAAATTCTTTCCGCTTCTTGCGTAAAAGTGCACCGTTAAATTGATCTCCTCGAAAGTGTTATGCGGCATTCCTAAATAAAGTAAGGCCGCATTCAGCTCGAAGATGACGTGGCAGAAGCGGAGAAGCTCACAGACGAGCACGCGCACTCGGCTGGCCGCGCATTGAGTGCTCCAGTGTCACGTGACCACTTGCAGGGTATTTAAGGAGCCGGAGGACGGGCACTCGGTCAACATAGGTGACGAAGAAGATCGCCTCAAATAGGTGATATAGCAGGGTTTCGTGGGATCGACTTGACTGTAATAGTTGTCCCTGAATATATGCAAAAGCCTGGGTGGCAGGGAGGGGGAGCTGAGGGAGGGAGGGCGGTTTGCTCCCCCTCCCCCGTAACAGTGCAAAGGAAAGAAACAGCGTGGACGCAGGACACGTGGCAAGATACTCAGTAACGAGAACATACTTGCATCACCTGACAATAAAGCAAGACATGATAGATGGGAGGGTCCGCTATCTGGAGCCTGCCGTAATGTTGTATTTACACATTTATTACAGTTTTATGGTTTCTCCGACAAGCGTGATTGCTGATGCGAAAATCTCAGCATATACGTTTCATTTATTTTTAAGTGAATCAAAAAAATACTGTTCCATTATTTATTATAACATCGAGAAACCCATTCTAATCACGCGGATTGTCTTCGCTAGAGTGACCGCTCCCTTATCCCGAATCGGGGTAAGCTTGTTCACGTGGTTTTTATTACTTGCACAACGGCTTCTTTCTTTGTTTTCGAGTTATTCCCAGCTGTCATGCCGACCTTAATACTTTCCCAATGGAAACGTCCGACGTTTTAGTGCCCTTAAAAATCATTTTCGAGCAAAGTAGGTTTTCTTAGCTGTGTTTCGTCTTGCGCTGGATGGAGTTCACTGAAAAGCCCGTTATTTCCGCGCGGGTAATTTAAATGTTCCCTGTCGGAGACTGCTGCCGACCGCTTTTGGTGCATTTGTGTGGGCCGTGCCTTCCGCGATATCGACCGACAATGTGACAAGCGTCGGCCAATTTTACCTCGTTTGGCTATTGACCTCGAGTCGGTGCTGCAATTTTCAGCCTAAAAGTGTGGTTCAGCACTGGGGCCTAGCTAGCGAACACGGAGGAGGAAAATGACGAAGAGCAAGAAAGAAAAAATTCTCAAGCGAACCCTTCCTTGCTGCAGCTAAGGGGATCGGTGTACTTATTCCTTGCATTGCCCGCACTCACGTGTGTGTGTTCCTCTGACTCTTTATAAATTAAGGCACCCCTATTCACGGTGACGCCGCGTTTATATTCGAGCGTCAAAATAGGCACCTTCTCTATTGTGAGTAATTTTGCAGTCATGAACGTCTATCTCGGAAAGTCAGGCTCAACTAATTTAATTATTGACCGCAAGTGGCTAAAGGAAAACAGCAGTTTGAATTCGTCTGTTCTCCACATTATCTATCTATGCGAAGACATTTTCAGTAAACAATCTGTTGTGAATCTGACGAAAGCTACGTTTAATCGGTTTCCCACCGTGCGTGGAGTGCGCAAATGTTTAATGTTTATTTATTTATTTATATTAATAAGTTATTTACTTAATTATGTATTGCCTAACTTGTACTGACTTATTACCTTACTAGCCTTGTTATTATTTAATGCATTCAACTGTGGCATTCTTGTTCATTTATGCCTTCTCTCCTAAAAACTTCTATTATCGTAAACTTTACATATTCCCATTGTTGTTTGCATTAATAATTCTTGTCATCATGCATAGGAGTTCCTATTTCAGTTTCTAACTACTGAACTTCCTTCTGAATATACTGATCATGTAGTTATCCCCGTTTTTGGCTTGATTAAGCTGATTCTGACTATTTAAGGGCGTCAGTAACTGACCACCGGGTTTACTGACCTGCCAGAGGTCACAGCCATCACTCCCTAAAAAGTTCCGGACGAACTCTGTCCACACGAGATCGATTGAACTTGCACCTAGAGTTCAGCGCCAGCCCAGTTTTGCATTATGACGCAATCGGAATATGGCCTCGTATATATTGGGGATTTACATACAGCCAGCTATTTACAAAATGATATTTGGCACAAGTCGGATGTGACGGTGCTGCAATTCATACGACCCTGTATACTTTTTTTTTGCGGCTGAATGGAAAGCTTACGATCAAGAAGGCCTAAAGCGGTAACAGTTACTTCTCATAGCGATCAAAATTTATCACCTTAATTTGATTTCTTTCGGAGCTCTCCTACTTAAAAGTTTACGGGCCTCACCAGCATTGCTAGCAGAGAGGCGTGGTACGCAGCGAAAATTTAAATCTGTACTAGTGAGCGCGCTGGAACTACGAGAAAAACAACTAATTCATTTATGAAACAAAAATACCGCGTTTAGAGTTGTGCGCCAATACCCAAAGGCTTCTGAAGAAACAAGGTTCAAGGCGAATTAGTTGAAGATAAGGTCTTCTTTGGAGACTTCCGGTCGATTTGACCTGTATAGGGTTCGTGGGATGTGGATATTCGGGCACTTTCGTCTCGTCAAATCGGACAATTTGAGGCTTTGTGCAGTGCACGGCAGGACAATGAAAAAGGTGCCACAATGAAGCTTGGACGAAAAAGGGTGACCGAACTTAGCGTGGAGCTATGTACGGAGCAGTAGCACTGCGTCATTAGAGAGAAAAGGTGGAAATGAAGCTGAGATGTGCTCATTCAAACTGCGCGTGCCTTAAACCGGAAGCGGAAGTATCGTTTACTCAACTACTAATAAGGACAGATGCCGCAGATAGCGCAGTCTCAAAATGTAGGCCGATCGCGAAGCGCTGTTTAAGCAACAAATCACATGGAACACTTATGCGCCCTCGAAGATCCTGTATTCGATGGCAACCGCTGTTGACTCACCCTATTTTATCCAATTAATACGGAAATGTTTACTGTATTTTGTTTGTTTTTCACGTACATCGTATTGCCGCGAGATTGACCTAGAGGTGTCAGCCCGGTAGTGCAGATGTCGCGTTTAAAAGTTCGGCAGATGTTAGACTCTTGTAGCCGAAGAAGGCGAATCCTGCTGCAGATTTGGTAATACATGAAGTGCAGATGGGCCGTCGGCGGCACGCTTGAAATGTACAGCACAGAGCATCGGACGATTTCGCCGACTTGCGGGAAATGAAATGCATTGACTGCAGTAAACAGCCGAGGTACTGTTCAGCATATACCTGCTGATTTTTTTTACGCTCCCGCGGCTTATCCTTGTACGGCCACGCTGGCGGCAAAAACGCGCGCGTCAGGCCGCGAGCGGCAAGTTGCCGCGCGTCAGCGCCTTGCCGCGAAGGCCACCGTGGCAAGCGCGTCTAGCTGCGCGGCAGTGCGATAAGATCTCGCGCGCTCTCGAAACGCGCGAGCAACACCGTGAGCGGAAAAGGTGCGATCGGAGAGCGTCCAGAAATCCCTCCATAGAACTACAGTGGCATTCTAGCCACTGTATAATGGAACCGCGAGACGACGACGATCGTCGATTGAAAACCGGGCGCGGAACGGCGGCGGTCCGATTGCCATGGCTCCGTGACGTCACCCTCGTCGCTCTGGATTGGTCATTCATCTCGCGGCACTTGCCGCAGAATAGGGTCAGAGACTCATTTCGCGCGGCACGCCGCAATATCCCTGATTTCTGCCGCTTTTGCCGCGCGTGGCATGACGCGCGCGTTTTTGCCGCTAGCATTGCACAATCGTTGTAGTTAAATTACAAGCGCATTGCAATGGGTGTTCATCCATTTATTGTCCAGAAAACTGTGCGTACCACGTTGAATAAAGTACCACTTTAGCGCTTAAGTCCTGGTCAAGGCCCGCCGTGGTGACCTAGGGGCTTTGGCGTAACGCTGCGAAGCCTGAGGGCGCGGGATCAGTCCCCGGAAGGCAAAGCTAGTTTCAGTTTCAGTAAAGTCCCTATATAAGAAAAGTACCGCGATCCTTTGATAAACGCCGTTTCTCTCTCTCCTGTATCTCCAATTGGACGATGATAGTGCGCGCTTTTCACTTCTTTATATTTTGTTTTTTTTTTCCACCTCAGGGCACGTTCACACTGGGGAATCCGGCGTCTACAGCGAACTGATTTCTCCTGCCGCCGAAATTCGCGTCGTTCATACTGCTTGCCTACCGCGCCGCCGGAACGTCGGACAGACGCCTTGTGGCGTCGCAGACCCTACCTCGCAGCAGCATGGAGCTTTGACAGGCGTTTCACTCTGCTGCATCTAGTTTTCATATTCGGTGATAGAAAGAGTGATTTTGTCCACAAAATGCAGTCAACTAAATGGAGAAAGCGTGACAGAAACGATGCGAACGACGCAACAAACACGGTGCGTCGAGCAGACGACAGCTACTCAGCCTGTGAGCTCGCCTCAGCCTATGGGCGCTTGCCAAGGCGTTCGCTGGACTCACTCCGCCTTTCTATACACTATATTGAAACTACGCACTTATCTCCTCTCGTGTAGAGTTGGCATGTTTTTATTTTGCGGCTCTTCGTCACTGCTTGCAACGACGATGATGCTAAGCCTGCTGGCATACACCTTGCTGGCGATGCACGACGCGTAGAAGCATTCGCCAAAGCAACGACGCCAGCGGTGGCGGGAGGTTCGTCCTGCAAGACCGCGAGAAGCTGGGTCACGCCACTTTGTCAGGTCACGTTGTGCTTCACATGGTGCTTGTCGAAAACGATGGGGTGGGCACGCACCTATTCGATGAGCATTTCTAAGACTGCGACATGACGAGCGCGTCGGACTTGGCCGCCATCTTTCGAATTTCTCACTCGCGCTCCGATTGGCCCGCGGTGAGGGAATCCGGCGGCAGCTGCCGCAAAAATCGGTCCAGGAGCGATCGGCGCGGAAAGGGCTATTCCGGCGGATCTCGCCGCCGCCGAACTGAGTTCCGCGCCACTCCAGACGCCGAATGTCTCAGTGTGAACGCGCCATCAGAGCCACGTTGAAAGTCCTCTGCGCAGCCGCAGTCGCCGGCGACGGCGGCGGCGCGCGCCCGGCCACGGTAAAGTCCCTATAGACCTTTTCACAAACCGACGTTTGAGCAGCGCCATTTGCCGACGCGGGCGACGTCTAGCGTCAGAACATGTTATGCCACCATTTTGGACTGTGCGCCTTGCGAGAGCAGGCCGGCCGCACTTCGGTTGTGTGATCTTCGCCGCGCATTATTTCGATTGTTTTCTTCTGTTTCGCTTGTCTTGTGCGGCTTGACTTGTTACATGTTTCACGTGCTCGCGTGAGCGCTCAGTGTGGTGTGCCATGGCAACAGCAAGCCCAGCCAGTGGATGTGGTGTTTCGTCGTCGGTAGCGGCGGCAGCCGCGTCTGCTTCGTCGAGACCTGGCGTGCTAATCAGCGGTATATTTCATTGTTATTTCTGGACACATGTGACCGTATCGTCGATTGAATCTGATCACCATTAGGTTTCGCGGTTGAGGGTTGCCTCATTTAGCGAAAGCAGGCGCGTACGTAGCTGTCGGGCAATGCTTAGAACCAGGCGCCGGCGGCCCGACGACGCGTGTCAGTAGTTGGTACATATGCGGTGGTTACTCCATACGCTTCCGACGCAACTGAACAGCTCAATAATGCAAAATTTATTGGATCTGGTGCGGTGCAGTGTGCTTATAACCAAATGTCAAAGCATAAGAGTGGCGATCGAGCAGCGCGGTACCTTCAGCGAACCGACGCGCGACAGTGATCACAGATGCCAGCGCAACTGATTCAGCCCAGGTGCTATATTTTTATTTTTAGTATTTAGTAGTTATTTATTTATACATACTGTCAATCCCAATAGGGATTATAACATGACTTGTTATAAAGATATATTTGTTTACCTATTTTTACGTTTGTTTACCTGGAATGGCTTTTCTTTCGAATGTCTCAATTTGGAACAAGCTTCGCTCACGGTGAACCTTAACGTAGATCGTGCGCGAAGTTTGTATTGAAGATATCGCGTACTGAAAGAATTGTTCATGTGCGCTATCTATGAATCGAAATACGCCAATAATATTGCAGCGTTAGGGCCATCTCTGCTCTTTCTCTAGTTTCTGTGCAATGTTCATAATAAAGTAATGTCAAGTCTTGATAATTGTCGAATAAATACACATGCATATGACTGTAAACCACTACTGACCGTGAGTGAAAAGCGCTTAGTGGTCAGCGAAGCGGTCATTGCACGCACGTAAGTAGTTCACTTGATCGACTGTGCGAACCTATTGGGAAATGTGCCGGAAATAGTTTGCCAAAATGCGTTATTTTACTGATGTGTGCATTGGTTCACATTAGAATGAAATGCCAAGTCCTCAGGTGATGCAGGAAGCCGGCGAAGCGTGAACATACCACATCGCGGCAGTGGTCTCGCGGAGTGCTTTGTTGAGGACACACTTAAGGCCCAACCGCATGCACGCGATTTTCGAGCGACAGCGACAAGCGACGGCGACGAGCGACAGGTTTTGCCGTCGCGGAGGGCTATCCGTCGCTGTCGCTGGTCGTGTCGCCGGTTTCTGGCCAGCCAGAAAATATCGCTTGTCGCCCGGAAGTCAGCGCGACGACTTCCGCTGGGGACAGCGATTGCACAACAACATGGCAGCAATCAATCTGCCCGCTTCGATCTGAATTCGCTCTTGCAACTTGCTCTCTGCTGTGACAGCAAAAAATAAATAGTACAATCAGTCATCGCTTCACCTCATCGCTAGCTGAAGACTAAGTATCGGCGCTCTCTTGTCGTTATTATTGAGATCGGTTGTTTTGTTTTGACGCTGTTAGGCCTGAGACGCCACCGAGAGCCGAGAAAGTGTTTGAAGTTTTGCCCAACAGATGGCGCCACGGCACCTTACGCTGGCGGCATGGGACGGAGTTCCACTGGGGATGCAAGGGACGGATTTTCACTGGGGATGATAACATATTTTAGCTAGGTCTACATAAAACATTGACCTTTTGATAAAATTGAGATTTCTTTACGCGCGCACGATAACATTTATTCGCACAACAATGTAAATCCGTCGCTACTCTTTTTCGCGATGTCGCGTTCATGCGGTTGCTCCACGCCGCGACACGACAGCGCGACAGGGTGTGCCTGTCGCGTCGCTTGTCGCTGTCGCTTGAATATCGCGTGCATGCGGTTGGGCCTTTAGTCCCCAAAATCGTTATTTTCCGCTGGTTGTTTATGCACCCATAAACTGCACAGTGCTGGCCTGTAGCCTTTTGATGTGTATATATGTCATTATTCACGAGCGTAAGTCATTCGTGACAAAAATAAACGGAAACATCGAAGGAAAGCTACCACTCCGCAATGCAAGCGCAAGGCAAGCTCACAGTCCAGACCGAACAGGCAACACTGACACATACTCTCCACGCCAGACCGTCGGAAGCGCCCTCGTGAAAACGTCTATATAAGAAAAGTACCGCCATCTACTCTTTCCTCCGCAGTCTCCTCTCCTAAGCGCTTGCTTTTTAAAGCGAAGCTTTGTACCTCTACCAGCCAAGGGTTCTGTCGTGTCCGTCGTAAGCAAAAAACGATCCCGACGAACCGCTAACAATTGCAGGTGTAGCAGTATAGCTTACTTGTATTCAGGCATTCAGCGTACAACTAAGCACTCGTTTTCGCAAGAAAAACCACAAAAACAAGCTTCAAAGTGATGAGCCAACATGATGGATGATAAGGGCTGCGGGCAAACAACGGAAACAGTCTCGGCGCGGTCCGTAAGATTAGATTGCAGCTGTTGCGAAGCTTATGCAGCTGCTTGAAAGAGGGTTGACGTCATTCGAAACCCTTCCAGCCTAGTAACTGCTTCGGTTCATTTTCTAGACTACCCCACTATGGGGTAGTCTAGTAGTGTATATCACACCGATCATAAAGCAGTAGTGAACATTGTTGTGAAGTAAATAATAATAAAGGCCGTGGTTAAAGTTACGTTGTAGTGTGTGAAATATCAAGTGCGCCGCAGTCACCGTGAGGGTGTCGTAAAAAGCTTCGCTTTCCAACCACCTTCACAGGGTGGATTGGCGGGCAATTTTTTCTTTACATTTTGCTTGCGAAAGCCAAGTCGACGGTGGCGCACCTAGAAAGTCTACGTTGAAGCTTTCAGGCCGGGCGCGCGCCGCCGCCGCCGCCGGCGACTGCGCAGAGGACTTTCAACATGGCTCGGAGGTGTAAAAAAAGAAAATATAAAGAAGTGAAAAGCGCGCGCTATCATCGTCCAATCGGAGATACAGGAGAGAGAGAAGCGGCCTTTATCAAAGGATGGCGGCACTTTTCTTATATAGAGGATTTGCAGCAGCCGGTTTGTGCAACTGAAATCAGATGGCGCCACCGGAGCGCCGCGCGTGTTGGACATCTCTGGCCTTGGGCGCGCAAACGAAACTACCATTGCTCAGTCGCGAAAGCGTAGCCAGCGGCGTTTAACAAGCGCAGTTTGTCAAACGTCGAACAATATTCTGCTCCATGTGGAGATTAAGAGGGAAAACGTGTGCTGTGGTCAGATGCAAAAACTGTGATGGCGACATTAAGCTGTGGAACACGTCGGTGTGTGAAATACACGCGCCACAGCTGCATCAAGACTGCCCGTGCCCGAGGCCGTTTTCCATGCGCCGATTTCCTCAAGGAAAGAAAAACAAGCTCACCCGACAATGCTGGATAGCGAACCTACAGAGAAAGAACTTCAATTAGGGCACATCGGCAAGAGTAATTGACAGATCATAGTACCGAATAAGCGAACGCGCTCGGCGTGCGGAATAGTGTATCAACTTCCCATCTTGCGCTTGCTGTGCATTAAGGTCACCGTGCGGTGTTTCCGTGGCAGAACACAAGCATTAGCGATATCGTATTGGAACAGTCACCTGCTATCAGTGATGTTTATCCTTAAGCGAAATTACACGCCACGTGCGTATATGCGCCGGGATCGGTGCCAATTAAGGCGTACTAGTTGTCGCGGTGAGAATTCCTGCAAAAAAGATTGGAAAAGTGCTATCTGAATCGCATTTTTAAATGGTTAAGCTTGACGAATTCCTGCCTGCGCGTCTGATTTTACATATGTTGGTTTCGCTGCTGTTTCGGATGCACGGTGTGATCAGAACATAGACCTGGCGTTGTTTGTGGCCACAGGTGCGCGAAAGCTAGCTGTGTTGACGCTGTAGCACAAAATTATTGTTTTAAACAACTCTAGAAGCGTTGGTTGCGTGTTTATCGTATCGTTTATCGTAAATGTCAAGAGAAACCATGAAAATAAAAGTAAATAATTTCAAACTTACCAGTTTGACATTATTTGATTAGCTGCGTATTAAAGTAGTGGTAACTACAAATCAGCTGTTTCCTTCTGCCTTGTGTCTTTTAGGTTTCCCCCAAAGCGCATGCTGAATATATATATTATTTACTTTAATTTTCATAGCCTCTTTTGACATCGCGAAATCTTGGCATTATTTGACACTATGAAATTATGACATTATTTGTGATTATGGAAAAGACATTGGCAGCACATTGCTATTGCCTTTTTTGTCACATTTGTGGCAGTTTGCAATAAGAACTGCATGCGTTACCCATGTGCGTGCTTTTTATTTATGTGGACTCCTTTATTCTTACGTTCAAATAAAAGCAAACCATTGTAAATATTACATGAATCACCCTTTTCTTTCAGGCATGTTCTATTCACTTTGTTGATGGGCGTCCAACCATGGACTATCCCTACTCAACACTGCAGCTTGGAACACAGCTTTATGCTGCAGATGCCATCCTTGGATTGACACAAAGCTTTCCCAACATTGCCAGTGTCAAAAAGGTTGATGCCCTCTGCAAACCCACTGTAGTCCAGTGCAGGCTTCCCATCTTGGTCGATTGCCTTGACCATGTAGTCGTAGACAACTGAAATAGGGGAGAAACATTTGTATGTACTGCGGGAATGAAAAAAAAAATGGCAATGAAAGAAAGCTGATTTTTTATTTACTCCTCAAGACATCCGCAGATGTTTGAAATAACTAAAATAACACGATATATACAGTCTGATATTAAACTGATCGTTTGGATTTATAAATTATAGTTCTGGAGTTTCAATAATTCATACATATTTGATTACTAAGCTGGTGTTGCTCTCCTATGAGGAGTTTGGAAAGTTCAAACTCTCAGAACTACGTACATGGCGTCGACGCAGCACACAGATTTTCAAAATTATACGTGCATAAAAAATAAAACGGCCTTTTTAGAGGGTTATTTCTTCGGATCTCTTTCTTTCTCGTTGTACCTCGTTTTCTGTCACACTGAGCTAGAAGCTGCTTACATCGGTCTACGATCGAAATCGGACACTTCGATTACGATTTGCGGATCACGACCGACTGGATTCGGATCGAGGCTCAATTGCGATCGAACGTGCCCGTGTGACACGGGTTTTACTATGAAACAACACCCGTTCGGGGGCATTCAGTTAGTGGATCCAACAATCACAATCTGCCGCTCTGAAGTCAACTACGCGAAACTATTGCGTGCCCGCCGCACAGGTGAATTCTGCAGAGATCAGTGCACCAGTATCGAGGCAAACGCTTGCCTCAACGTATGTGCGAAGCTAAAATACCAGCGAGCGAGATGTCAACACACAAGCGGACACGGATTTTTCACTCGGCGCTCAAGCATACACATTCGAGGCCGTCAAGCAAAGCGCGAGAGGCTGGGCAACCACTTCAAACAGCTCAGATCGTAGCTTAAGTACACCACACTAACCACAAAAAGAAAAAGAACTAGCGAACTGACGTGAACGCCGCACAAGAAGCCTCCATGAGCTCGAATCGCTCGGCGCGAACGAGCGACGCGCATGCACGATGATCGAGCGCCAGAGCGCTCCGGCGCGAGCACATACAACGTTAAAATGACAAACAATGGTTCACTTACATGATCGTTGAACCATGGGACAAAGCTTTGTGTCGTCGATCCAGCCGCTGTCCATCGGTGGACCCGAAACAACGCCGCTTGCCGCACCGTTTCCCACGACTACAGCAGTACGGCTCCTTCGCTGGCCTTCAACCCAAGGCCAGTCATGCCGGCGCAATCACGTGATCAAACATGGCCGCGCCCGTGCGCCGCTGCTGAAAACCGTCTATAGGGACTTTAGGCCACGGCCGCCTGGACCTAAAACCCCTATATATAAAAAGTAGCGGCAAGATCTTAGATCTTGCCGCCACCGCGCTCACCCCGGCGTTTCCTCCTTGCCGCCGCCTGTCGCCCCAGCCTCCTCCGCTCCCCCATTGGCAGAGTCGGATGGCCGCCCGGTGCTGCAGTTGGAGCTGCAGCACCGGGCGGCCATCCGACTCTGCCTGGGCGTCCCCCGGAGCTCCCAGATTGCCGCTACCCTTGCGGAGGCTGGAGCATGGCCCCTGTCGCTCCTCTTCCTGCAGCAGGGGCTGAGGCACGTCGACCGCCTCCACCATGCTCCTGATGGCAGAGGCCTGCTGCGTCGCCTCCAGTCCCGGCCTTCCTCAAGGATGGGTCAGCTGTGCCGCCTCTACGAGGAGGTGGTTGGCAACCCACCGCCGAATGCGGTACAGCTGCCCCCACCGCAGAGGCCTCCTGTCCCCATCGCCACGGAGCTGCCCGGGATTTCGAAGAGGCGCTCGCCCGCTTGCGCCCTGCAGCAGACGGCCGCCTGCCTCCTGGACGAGACCCTCGGAGACCACCTCCTGGTGTACGTCGACGGTTCGGTGGTACCGGACACCGGCTCTGCCACGGCGGCCTGCACGGCACCAGCCCTGCAGAAGAGCAGGCAGTGTCGACTGCCCAGACACGCCAGCTCGACTGCAGCGGAGGTGGCAGGCCTCCACCTGGCCGTCGACCTACTCTCCGAGGAGCTTCCTGGGGTACCAGCGGCCATCCTCTGCGACTCCAAGGCAGCCCTCCTCGGCCTGCAGAGGCCAGAAAGCGCCAGCCTTGGAGTCGCACTGCTGTCTACCCGGCTGACAGCGCTGCAGGACGCAGGCCACCCGGTGTCCCTGCACTGGATCCCCGCCCACGTAGGGATCCCGGGCAACGAGGCAGCCGACACCCTGGCGAAGGACGCCCACCACACCACTGTGCCCCTCAGTCGGGCCGTGACGGAGGGCGACTTCACAGGACTGAGGCTGCGGCGATACCTGGCGACCCACCACCCAGACAAACGGGTGGCACTGGGATGCCCCCCACGACCACTCCCCCAGCGAGGCCTGGCTCGCAGGGAGACCTCGCTCCTTCTCCGGCTCCGCATCGGCTGCAGCTGGACGGCAGCACGCAGCTACCGACTGGGACGAGCGACGTCCCCGGCCTGCAGCTCCTGCGGGGAGCCGGAGACGATCGAACATCTCCTGCTGGCCTGCCCGGCGTACCTCCAGCAGCGGGGCCCACTCCTGCAGGAGTTCCGCCGCCTGGGCCTCCCCTCTGGCAAGGAGGAAGATCTCCTCTTCCCCGGCCGACACCACCTTTCTGCACTTCGAGGCGTCGTGGAGTTCCTTGACTCGTCAGGGCTCTCCGCACGCCTCTAAGGACATTTATACAAGCGGGAAGGCCTCACGGCCTCCCACCCCACCCCGGGCCTGACCGGCCTGGCACAACACCCCTGCAGACTCTGCAGCACACCAAGGCCTTCCATCTCGGCCTGATACGTGCCGCCTATGCCTGCCGGTTTTGCTTCGCCCAGCCATGGCGACTCCACTCTATCCTTTCTTTCGCTCCCACTTACCCCTCCCCGTTGGCGCTGAGCCGTGCTCCCTCAAGGGCTGCAGAAGATAGCGCCAACCTTTCCCTTTCCCTCAAGAACCACTTATCGCTCCCCCATTGGCCAATCCGTGTCACGTGGAAGCACGCGTTGCGCTTTTGTACATTTTTTTTTCTTTCCAGCGCGCTCCGACTACCATTCTCGGGCTTGTGCGACGAAAGTGCTGTACGGACAAACGGATCAAACGTGTTAGGGACAAGATCTTCGTTGTGATGGCATGCTGCTACGCCTTAAGTTGCCGCGACCGACAAGGCGAGGGCAAAAGGCTTTTTTTGTTTACCATCCGGCGTGCGCAAACGCTTGCTGCACACTTGATATTTGCGCCGTGTCGCATCGTCGCGTTGCGACTTCCAAAACGGCATTATTAAGACCAGTTACTGACTGACGAAGCAAAATCGCGCCTCAAAAACTTCTCCGCAGGGCGCGATCGAAGTTTTCCTTGGATTTCCTCTGGTAGCGCGTGAGCTGTCGTCTGCCACGGCAGGCCCGGCGCAGGCGGCGTCACCGTCGATATCGCGCCTCGATCGCGCTGGTCGCGCCGAGCGCGATAGTGGAACGGAGGAGGAGGGAAGTGGATGGCGCTAAGGTCCCTGTATTTTTCAAAGGTAGCGCAAACTCCTCCTCTCCGCACAGTTTCCTCCTCGCCCAGTGAACGAAATGCGCGGCCGCTACCGCCCGCTTCATATCGTATCGCATGCGGCGCGTTGAAGCGCTTGCTTGAAACGCGACTGTTCTGGGCGCATTTTCACAAGTCTGTTCGTACGTGAGATTTCTGCGTACGATATGTAGTACTTTCAATTATTAGTAGAATCTGCATCGCTCAGACGAGGAAAACGAAAGGTAGAACAAGTTAAACGCAATCCTAAGAAGCCTTTACCACTGCTGATTGTTTCTCGGAATCGAATGGTGTTCTGTTTACCTGACGCATTTACGAAAACAAAGAGGTACATCAAACTATGCACACACAACACGGCGAGTACATTTATGTGGTAAATACTCTCAACGTGTTTTTTTTTTTTCAAAATGCATTCCGCGCGCTTTTCTTTCCCCGTCAGTTATATGCCTTGGTTCCCGTGTGTGCACGCACTTTCTGCGTTTTGCTCTTTAATTGACGACTCTTTCATTATGCTCATTTTATTAGAAGTGATGCTGGTATTCACATCACCAAAATGCGCCCTTTTGTTCGCCGCAGAGCATAAACCGGGACATTTTCTTTTTTTTTTAGTTTTTGGCTGGTGGTGAACTCGCGAACGCACCCACCTTTCGCGTTCATCACTAACTGCGCGAGAACAGTGATAAGAAACCCCCTCAGTAATGACTTCCCTCGGTGGCAGTCAAATTTGTTTCTTCCGATACGGTGGAGCCATATCGCTCGCCGTTTGAGGTTTTGTTGGTCACGAGGAACTGCAAAAAGCTTGCCCCCCTTGGCAATATGCTATTCGAACATCCAACAGCACAGCAAGTCGGCATCCTGCAGCCGAGCGCGTCTTCAAAAATGCAAAAAGCTTACGCTCACGCACAGCGCACATGTGTGCGGGTGTTTCTACGCTCACTAATGGCGCCGTTTTCCCGCGATAACGAAAGCCGCGCGGGTTATTCGTCACGTGTCAAGCCTCGTCCAATGGAAGAGCTCAAAACGGCGAAGAAGTCTGGAGAGGGGTAGAGGGCGGGGAGGAAATTCTCCTTTCCTATTTGAAAAATGGTTTGCGCTACCTTTGGAACATACAGGGACCTAGATGGCGCTACTTTTTATATATAGGGGTTTTACCTGGACCCCGCCGCGCGCGCCGATCCAGGCAGCCGTGGCCCGGCCTGAAAGCTTCAACAAGCTTCTTTCTAGGTGCGCCACCGTCGACTTAGCTTTCACAAGCAAAAAGTAAAGAAAAAAGAGAGCGCTTTAAGAGAGGAGGCTGCGGAGGAAAGAGTAGATAGCGGTACTTTTCTTCTATAGGTATACTTTAAGTTTCAGGGAACATGCGCGCTCCTAACGGTTGCCGGACATCCTAAGTTATTTTTTATATTTCTCTTTTCGTGAATTTTCAATCGGGCGAAGCGCGGGAAGTGGTAGTCTTCGTGCGTCCGTCGAGCTGGCCTCCGCTCACTCTTGCTACTCGATCAGCGATATCAGAATTCGGATTGCTCTTGGTCATCTACTTCGGTTGTCGTCCCAAGTATGAAGATGAGAAAGATAACACAGTGAGGCTTGATCAGGCCTGCAACGAACGGAAGACGCAGGAAACTAGGCCAACCGAGTGTTTGAAGATGACTAAATCGGGGCATAACGTGTGTTCTGCGGCTCTGTGGTATTCGAACACCGGGAATTCCAGTTCTGGGCCGGTATTTTGTAGCGATGCCTTTAAAGTAATAATGCCTTTTCGCGCTTATCGCGCTTTGTAAGTGGTCAGAGCGACGGTCCGCTCATGATATCAACGTTGATAACGGGAGCGGACCGTCGACAAAATACCGGCCCTGCCAAGTTTTTCAGGTTTCCTAATTGCAGCAGGTAAGCACAAGTATTTCACTTTATTTTCTGAGCAGCTATTCATTTTGCGTGAGTAAACCTGTTCTGTACAAGACTGAGTGGACTGACATAAGAGCGGTGTTGCTCGAACCATACGTCGTGACGGCAGCCCATCTGTTGTCGGTGAAATGCTTGTAATGAAGGACTTGAGTGCGTGTTTGTTGGACTATACATTTTGTTCACTCTTTATTATACAATCCGATGCATGTAGCCAGTTTAAAATTATGTAGGTCTTCTCGTAATGTAAATGAAATACATGTACTGTACTCTATCTTCTTTCTGTAAGCCACAAAATGGCCTTCATACCATACGTGATAGTCGAGTTTCGTGGGACCAGCCCGTGGCTGATTCACACTACGCCGACACGACAACAATTTTCGTCGGCCCACTGATGACGACAGCAGTGTACAGGACAGAAAACGCTGTGGCTTCAAGGAAGGAAAACGCTGTTGCCAACAGTCGGCTGACCAAAATCGGTGCCGTACGTGTCGTCGTACTGTGAATCAGCCTTTAATAATTTTCGCATTGGTTTAGATCTTCTGGAATCTGTGTTCAGTCATTATGTACAAATTTCCGCACTGCGTGTCATTAGTCATTATGTGTTCAGTCATTATTATGTGTTCAGTCATTAGTCATTAATGACTAATGACCGCACTGCGTGTCATTAGTCATTACGTGTTCAGTCATTATGTACACTTCCGCACTGCGTGGAGGTCAGTCTTTTTCCAGTAGGGAATGTGTGAATAAAAACAAAAACGTCCAACGTTTTCTTGTGTTCAGGTTTGGCTGGCCGAGAAATCGGCTAGTTAGTTGATCCACAACACACGAACAAAATTAACGATTGATGGTGCCAGGCAGTTATTTTCTCTACGCCCCCCCTCCCCCTTTATATCTGTGGACTAGTTGAAGTGTAGCCCTAAACGGAACCGCAAGTTAGCAATTTCAAAGAGACTACTTTTACGAAATGACGCCATGTGATATATTCACCGTGAATATGGGTAATTAGCGACGGTTTGCTATATGGATATTCTTCATCATAATTGCTTGGCACTGGTGCGTACGAGCGATGTCTCAGTGGTTTGAAAAAGGAATCGCAGCTTGCATCGTACACATGTCAGAAAGAAAGTGCTTCCTAAACACGGCACACTTCAGCGGGTTCTGCTCCACTGTCGCCGCGCGGCCAGCGGACCTGCAAGAGAGCACGAACACAGCTCGCTTGCATGTGAAGTGGGGACGGAGGGCTTCCGCGGCAACCCTCCTCCTCCCGGCAACGCGCCCTCACCCTCTCCCTTCTGACCTCAACAGTGACATCATGGAGGCATTGTTTTGTTTGCGAATTATTTCCAGAAGGATATCCGGCAACCGTTAGTGGTGGAGGCGGCGCTGTCACCGCGTATATTATCGGCTAAAACCTCTCAATGTAAAAAGTAGCGTCACGCTTTGCAGAATGCCGCCTCCTCCTCGCACGCATTGTCCGAGGCCGTCGCCGCGTCGGTATTGGCCTTATGGCATCACGTGGGCCGTTGCCCCGCCGGGCGCTTGCTGCGTTTGTTTACGATCGTGCTCCATCGCCATTTTCGCCTGATAAGCGTCTACCGACTGGCGAGGAGCACATGTTGGTGCCGTTGCTCTTCTGCGTTGCTTTGGGTTGCGATTGATTGAAAACTTTATTATTCCACCGAGCTGGCGTGCCCGCCTTTTAACCTACACGTAGGTAGGGGGGGGAGGACGACGAAGCAGTCCCCGCGCGTTGAGGACGGTGAGTCTTCACGGCCTCAACGGCCAGGCGGATTGCTCGACTCTGGTCGTCTTCAGCCTCGCTCTGGAGCAAGGCCTCCCAGGCTTCTCTACTGTCAATGTTTTCCTTGGCCCCTGGGGAACCAGCACACTCCCATATTACATGGTCTAACGTACCTTTCTCCTTACAAATTTTGCAGAGGGCGTCGTTGTAGTCCCTCGTCTGAGTTAAGTAGATCCAATATGGTGATGTATAATTGTTTCCCTGGAGGCGCCGCCAAATGCGAGCGTCCTCCAGAGAGAGAGACCGATGCGGAGGCGGAAATATTTTGTAGCGTTAGCTACACTGGCCTAGCCAAGCCCGTTTCGCGCGGCACATCAAGAGCCGTGCTGCGCATGCGCATGGATCAGTGATGTCACACGGCTTGCGCACCGGAGCCACCGGAGCCGGCACCTCTCGCGCACTCCGCCGCCGCCGCCGCGCGCGACTCACCGCCGCCGGTCTGCGCATTCCAGAGGAGTGACGTCGTAGCCGTGGTTGACGCACTGGCGCCGGCGCGCGCTCGCTGTGCAGTCGCCGTCTGACACTGCGCTGGAGCCGCTGCGCTTCTGACTGGCGTTTGCCAGTGTGGTATAGCCATGGAGAAGGAGAGCGCAAATGCTGCTCAACAGCGCAGAAGAACGGAGAAGCTTGACTCATCGGATCCCGAAGTAGTTTCTTGGCAATTAGCGGTTGAGCGTAGGAGGAATGAACAGAAGGCTAAACGTGGTGCGGAGACACTGGAGCAAAGGGACGAACGTCTAGCAAAGCGGCGTTCGTTGCAGTGGCTTAGCTCGGCTATGCCAGGATATAAATATACATGTGCCACATAATACGTATACCGCGTGTGTGTCATTGGAGCAGCAGTAAGCATGACAATCAAGCTAATCCTTGACAATCTAGACAACCAGGAAAGCTAAGAATAATCAGCTGAACCTTTGCTAACGCTACGTATATCCTGGCATAGCCGAGCTAAGCCACTGCAACTTTTTTTCTTTCGGCTTTGTAATGATCTACAATTTCCCTGTACGTGATGATGCTATCTTTGTTCCCTGGAACTGGCTGCTCTAGAGTTGCCCGGTGGTAGAGTGCTCGGGCGAGCTCGTGAGCGGCTTCGTTACCTTCGACTTCTTCATGGGCCGGAACCCAAACAAAAGTTATGTCCCTACTAGGAGGGTTTTTGAGTAGAATTTTGAGGGCCTCTTCCGAGATTCGCCCTTTGCTAAAATTTCGGATAGCTAATTTGTTATCGCATAATATGACTCCCGCTTTTGTAGCCGCACAAGCGAGCGCTACTGCAACCTCCTCGGCTGTACAGGCGTCCCTCGTGCACGTGGAGCACGCTATCTGAACGCACCCGTCGCCATATACCACCGTCGATACCGCAGCCCCGTCTCTGCCGCAAGCGGCGTCCACGTACGCTACTTTATGCGCCGGCGTGTTTTTAAGTTTATTTACTAGAGCTTTAGCCCTGTGAGCTCTCCTCTCTTTGTTGTAGATAGGGTGCATATTTTTAGGTAGGGGGGGGGGCAATTTGTAAGCGTTTACGCACGTCCAACGGTATGTCCTTCTTGCCAGTCGGGGCACCCTTGTCACATTGGATTCCTACCCATTCCATGATTTTTCTCCCTGTTTTGGACTGGCCTAATCTTTCCAACTGAGATACTCGTACTGCCTCAGTGAGCTCAACTAGCGTGTTGTGAACCCCCATTTTGAGAAGAAGGTCTGTCGAGGTCGAGTCTGGGAGTCCTAGGGCTCTCTTAACGCTCTTCCTAATGATCGCATCTATTTTGTCCTTTTCTTCTTGTTTAAAAACAAGATACGGTGTGGCATACGCTATTCGACTAGTAATAAAGGCTTGCATGAGCCTGAGGAGGCTGTTCTCTTTGAGGCCCCTGCCTTTGAGTGCAACTCTCCTAAAGATCCCCGTGACTTGCGCCGCGTATCCTTCTAACTTTTTGATTGTCGTGAGGTTGTATCCATTTCTCTGGATATACCATGCCCAGAATTCTGATTTCCTCCACCTTGGGAACCTTCTTTCCGTTTATGAATACATTGATTGGTCTGCTGCTCCCAGCGTGTCCCCTTTGATGTTTTGGCTCAATGATTAATAGCTCCGATTTCTGTGGCGAGCACGACAAGCCTCTGCGGGCCGCATACTCTTCCACCATATTTGCCGCTATCTGTAGTTTAAGTTCGATGGCTGCGTCACTCCCACTGTTAACCCAGATGTTGATATCAGCGTACATGCTAAATTTTATCGATTTAATCTTACTGAGTTCCGCCGGGAGACCCCTCATCACTATCTTGAATAGGAAGGGTGATAGCACCGACCCTTGAGGAGTCCCCTTGCTCCCAAGTGTGATGGGAGGGGTCTTTACATCCAGAAATTTTATATTCGCCTCCCTCTGTGACAGAAAGTCTTTGACGTATGTATATGCCCTATGACCCACACCTACCTCTTCGAGGCCTGCCAAGATAGCCTTGTGGCTAACGTTGTCAAATGCCTTGGTGAGGTCGAGGCCTAGGATCGCCCTGGTGTCAGTTGAGTCGTATCGGTCTAGGATATCATGCTTAAGTCTGAGCATGACATCTTGTGTACTGAGCCCCGGCCTGAATCCAACCATTTCATGCGGCCAGAGATCGTTCTCCTCCATGTACCTGGTCAGTCTCGTTTGAACAACATGCTCCATCAATTTTCCTACACACGAGGTGAGGGAAATTGGTCGTATGTTGTTCAAGCTGGGTACTTTGCCTGGCTTTGGAATAAAGACTACGTCTGCCTGTTTCCATGTCTTTGGGAGTTCTCCCGTCTCCCACACCTGGTTCATGTATTTGGTTAGTGCGATGACAGACTCATCGTCGAGATTCCTGAGAGCTGTGTTCGTTATCCCGTCCGGACCCGGGGCCGATCTCTTTCTGAGGTTATTAATCTCTGCTCTAACCTCTGTCGAGGTGATGGGGGCATCGAGATCTGGGTTGCGAGGTCCCTCGTAGTCCTTAAACACCTCGCTCTCTGTTTTTCCAAGATATGTCTCTTGGAGCTCGCTAATGAGCTCGTCATCTGTACCAACGAAGCCATGCCTCGCTTTCACCTGGTTTGTACTAGCCTGCATTTTTGACTTACTAGGGTCGATGAGATGTCTGAGAAGGCTCCAGGTTTTGGAGAGACTCATATTGGCTTGCATCTCATCGCACTTGCTGTACCAATTCTGCTCGCTGAGCTTAATCGCATATGTTTCGATTTCTTTATTGAGTCTGGCTAATTCGCGCCTGATATTCCTGTTCCATCTTTGTGCTTTGAGTCTTTTCTCCAGGTTACTCTTTCTGCTCCACATGTTCAGCAGTTTGCTGTCTAGCGCTGGGGGTGCGTCCTCATCCTCTAAAGTTGTAGTCGCTTGCCCTATGTGCGTTTTAAGGAGCTGTATCCACTCGTCGATATTGTAGATATCGTCCGGAAGTGATGCCTCCTTTCTTATTTCTCTGAATTTATACCACTCCGTTAATTTCGGCTGTTTGATGAGGCGAGTCTTGACGCCTTTTCCTAGCGTGGGCGAAATAATAAAGTGGTCGCTGCCTAGATTTTGTCCTGTGCTTCTCCACGTTACTGTTCCCGCCATATGGGTTATCGTGAGGTCGGGTGCAGTGTCCCTGGTTATACTGTTGCCTGTGCGCGCAGGGACGCATGGGTCAGTATGTAGAGTAAGATCTAGCGTTTGTAGATCCTCCCAAATTCGTCTTCCTTTGGGGTCTCTGTAGGTATATCCCCATTCCTCGTGAGCCGCGTTGAAGTCTCCCATAATGATGAGCGGTCTCCCAGCTGCGGCTTTGAGTGCTTTGCGGAATAAAGTAATGAATTTAATTTTCTTCTGCCTGCGTGTGCTGTACGCATTTAGCAGGAATATGCTATCTCTATTTTTCTTTCCTGTGATAATCTCAACGAGAACAGCCTCTGCCTCGCTTGGGGAGACATCATGGACTATGGTTGCAATGTTTCGCTTTACGAAGGTGGCGACTCGGCATTTATCCTCCTTGCCGCTGTCAAAGCTTTGGTAACCCGATAACCTAACAGGGGCCTTACCCGTTTCCTGCAAGACTATGGCTACGGGTGCTTCCTGTTGTAGCTCGAGGTATTGTTGCAGCAACGTTCTCTTCCTTTGGTACCCCCTACAATTCCACTGTCAGAATGTGGAGGCATTTTTCTTATCCGAACGTTTATCCATTTCTATTAAGAATCGCTTCTATTGCCCCGATTTTCTCGCACAGCCTAGCTATTGTCGTGCCTAAGGTATCCATCGACGCACTCAGGGTGTCTATCTTGCAAGACTGTTGGTTCACTTGTGCCTGTAATAGCGCAATTGCTCCTCCATTCTGTAGCGGTCCTGTTTTCATAGTTTCGTTCTCCTTGTCCATTTTTGTCAGCCACGTTTCAATTTTCTTTTGCCAGCTCGCCAGCGGGTCGGTCTCCCCCGCCTTGCGTTTGGAAGGGGGTTGTCTCGTAAAATCAACATTCATCACCTCTTCCTCCGGTCCAGATGAAGCTGGCACAGGAGCAGGAGTGATTTGGGTGTTGCATTTTTTGGGAGCCTCTGCGGGGCCCTTCTCTGTTTTTAGTGCGATCAGCTGATTTTGGGTTTCCCTCAGCAATCGTTCTAACCTCATGTTTGCTTTCTTATGCTCCTCTATTTGTTTCTTAAGTAAGCTAATCTCATCTTTATCAACCTGGGAGCCCTTGCTACCAAAGCTTACCGACGGATATTTTCTTTTTTTCTTTTTCCCCCATGGGTCCTTGGGGTCCCTGAGCGGCAGGCCTGGTCCCCGGCCCTGGTCAGCAGGCCCCTTGGCTGGAGTCTGCTGGCGACCCCCTCCGGACCACGAACTGGACCTATTTCCTGGTCTCGAACTAGATCTCTCTCTCGACTGCTGCCCCGCCTGGTCACTGGTAGCATCCCTTGCTCTGCCTCGGTTTTCCTCTATAGGTGCCGATTTGGTGGCCTGGGGCTCGCCTTGAGTCGGGGCTTGCGCCTGGAGCTTCTCTTGTTCCATCTTCTTCTCCCATAATCTTTTCTTGATGATGTACGGCATGCGATATATCTCCCGGCACTTGTTGTCACCTAGGAGGTGGGCTTTCTTGCATAGCAAGCATCGAGGCTCGCAGCTGTGATTTGGTTCCGGGTTGGCTTCTCCACATCCCCGACATCTGACGTCGTCGGGGTTCGGGCAAACGTCGGCCCGATGTCCAAGTTTTCCGCAGGTGACACACACTTCGTATTTTTTCTTGTATAGGTAGCCGCGTGTGGGGAAGCATCGCAGGTAAACTTCCAGCGGCACTTTCCAGTCTTCAAACAGGAGCAATACAGATTTGGATTTCGCTCCCAGTCTTCTGACTCCAATAATCGAAGGGTTTTTCTTATTTCTTCTAAGTGCATCGAGGATTTCTTCGTGAGTTGCATCCAGCGGGACATCATGGATCACTCCTTTCCCCCCGTTTTCCGGCATGGCAATATACGCCTTCGTCTCGACCATCGATCTACTGACCCGAAGTGCCGTGATCGCAGCGTACTTGCTTGCTCGTGCTGCGTCTAGCATAGCTATCATGATCGATTGCTGCGTCAGGTTTGGTGATGCTACGTCTTCGTCTGCAGCCTCCGGGTCGACGCCGGCTGCTTGGGCCAGGTAGACGTGCATGCGCAGTCTTCCAACTTCTTCCAGGATGCGAATAATACCTCCTTTCGGGCAAATAATAATTTTCTCTGCACGTTCTGGAACCTCCGCGTACTGCTTCTCGACCGATCTTGCAGCCAGTTTCTTCCCCAGCCTGGGGTTAGGCCTCGTACCGCTCCCCGTCGACTCGCGCACAGCGGATGCGTCGCCGTGCTCGGGCGTGAAACGGCCTTTCCTCCGAATAAACCACGTTCCCCCGCTTGAGAGCTCGTCCGGGGAAGCGGCATCGTCTACGGTCTCCATCTCCAGGCTCATGTTAGCTTGCGAGCGCCGCACGGCCTCACCGAGGCTTCGGCTTGGTTCCTTCACGTTAGGCCTAGCGCTCAGCCGGCCGAGCTCGAACTTCAAATGGCAGTAAAAATCGACAAAATGCGCCTACCCACAGAAATTCAGCATCCCCACGTTGCTTGTAGGTTCCGTCGATCGCTGCTAAGTAGAATTTCCACGAAACGTTCGATAATCCGCCAAAGCATAGGAAAATAGCCGAGCCGACACGAAGCACGTCCGCCACTTCGCCGACGCTCAACGCGTTCCCCTTTGGGTTGCGAACGCCTGGAACTATGTTTTGCGGCAAATGTGACGTCGCTTCACGCCAGTTTCTATCACCATGACCTGCTGCGCCTTCGGATGCCAAATAAGTTTCAGCAAAGGCAAGAAGCTTAATCGTTTTGTACGCCAACAGGCTTGAATTCGCGGGCACGCGAAACTGCGTGTGAAAACGTGATTACGAAACTTTTGCGATTCAGCTCAATATTTTTGACATTAGAGGCTCGAGCATGAAAACTCATCTTAGGAAAGCACCTCTGCCTTTTGTTGTTACTTACTAGCTTTCTTTAGAGCGAATAGCTTTCTTTTCCTCTTTTGTTCTTGTTCGTCGTTAGCGGCTACCTAGTGGATTTCCTATACAAAGGCACCGATGAAAAGCGTGCGTGCTCTCCCGAAACCGAGTTACGGGGTGCGTTCGTCGCCGAACGACAGCACCATAGGTCTTTGAGACGTACAGTCGCAATCTTTTTGAGGGTGAACACGGGAACGCGCGGCCTTCTGAGCTCACAGCGTGGTTCAGCGGCGGGAAGGAGAAGCATTGCTGAT
Organism: Dermacentor silvarum; assembly: GCF_013339745.2. Taxonomy (NCBI): domain Eukaryota; kingdom Metazoa; phylum Arthropoda; class Arachnida; order Ixodida; family Ixodidae; genus Dermacentor; species Dermacentor silvarum. The sequence continues at coordinate 371,039,988 of NC_051154.1, read as the reverse complement.
GCGCAGTGTGTCCGGCGTGCGCAAATTCTCTCGCCGCATGCATTGCGTCACGCAAGCAAGTGCGTGTCGTCTGCTGCGCGCGTACCGCAATAAGATATCCGTACGGTTCGGGATTGGTGACGATTTTGAACTTCTCATTACGCACCCCACAATGCATCAATGAACTTGAAAATATATGTTATGTATTGTGGGCGTTCTCACGATCATTCGTAATCTGTAGCCAGGCCACGCATGCTCATGACACTTGTGGGCGTACTTAAAAAGCGGCTTCCGTCTTTGAGGAGCGTATATATATTCTTGCACACTACCGCATCTGTCAGAGCAGCAACTGAATTTCAGCATGGCCCGCGTTCCCGAAGAAGAGAGGTGGAAAATCGTACAATATTCGCTCAAGGGATATTCACAGCGCTCCATCGGTGCTGTCGTGCACAGGCCGCTAAAGACCGTCAACAGGATTATTCAGGCATTCAGCAAGGAAGGCCGACTCTGTGATGCCCTACACAGGCGTCGACCAAAGGCAACGACGGAGGATGAAGACGCGCTTATGGTAGCTGTTGTAGTCAAGAACCCGTTCCAGTCCGCGAGGCAAGTGCCGGAGCAGCTAGATATGGACGTTTCCCTTGCTACGGTCCAGTGACGCCTCCGAAGTGCTGGACTGCGAAATTCTGTAGCTGCACGAAAGCCAGTGGTCACTGCTTCGAACAAGAAGTCACGTCTCCAGTTTGCCCAAGCACACGCCTCATGGATTGCAGATGACTGGGGCCGAGTGATCTTCCCGAATGATCTGACTTTTACAACTCGCCAAGACCAACGGCTGCGAGTTTGGCGAACCAGAGGCACACGGTAAGAAACTTTTCTTAATGCACGTTTGATTTTGCGAAGGATGGTCAAAAATACGATTTCCATGCAGTTACAAGCCAGCCAATATGCAGGGAGTCGCCGCGAGTGGCCGAAACTTCGTGAACGTGTAGGGCGCGGTGTCAAGGCATATGGTGTCGGGCCTCTGCATCGCATAGAAGGTGCCCTTACATTGCAGCGATACTGCACAGAAGGTTTGGACAATGTGTTGCTGCCCTACGCCCACAGCGTCTTTCCGGATGAGGACTTCATGTTTCAACATGACCTGGCGCCTGTTCACACGGCAAAAGTTGTCAAGGAACATATAGGAAATCGCAGAATCAGCATGCATTCCTGGCCGGCCATAGGCGCTGACATGAACATCTGCGAAAATATATGGGGGTACATTAAAGCCGCCATGGTGCGAAAACCTGTCCGCCCGATGACTGGGTACGAGCTGTGGGCAGCCGTTCGACAAGAATGGGATGACCTTCGAGCGCATCATGACTTTGTGCCAGCGCTGTACGCGTCACTGCCCTCTAGGATGGCAGCAGTCCTTTCCGCAAAGGGTTGTATGACAAAATACTAACATCATTGAAGAAAAAATTATTGCTGCCTACTAATACTACTTCTAAACGGATCAATCTTTTGTTGAACTTGCACCAAATAAAAGTTCGGATGTTTGTGTTCCCTTGCCTGTTCGTTGTACGATAAGAACACAGCAGAAGAAAAACTAAACAAAGTGAAAAGTTGAAGTAATTACAATAACGCCAAACATAAGAAGCACAACATTCTGAATGAAAAGCATCAAAATCGTGCTTTGTGTCATAATTTGGTTTCTATTGAGAGGAAAAAACTGCTAGCAGACGACACACGCGCGCTGCGATGACGTAATGCGCACGAAAGGAGCCTACCCTCCCCGAGCACGCGCGCAGATATTGTGGCTGCCGTCTGACGGCGCTGGTGATATAGAAAGCCACGCGCTCCCTTGTTCACCCTCAAAAAGATTGCGACTGTACGTGCAAATTCGCGTCAGCTTTAATAGAGAGTTTTAGCAGTGGTACGTTACGCTACGGTAAATGCGGTAATACCGTACCGGCTGATGAGTGTGCATGCGTGGACTTTAGCGTATGGAAAGACTATCATACGGAAAGACTTTCCGTGCGGTATACTAGACGGTAAGGAGCCTTCCGTATACGGTAACGGGCGCACCAAGTTTCGTCGAGCCAAGACACAGCTAATCCCAAAGCTAGTCCTTTATTCTGTGCTAACACCTAACACTGAAAAATGGCGTCGATGACGGACTGCACACCGAGCCTGCCCGCTCCTCGCGTGCGTTTTACACGGGCGGGCGACTTGATTTTACTTCAAGTCGTCAACGAAATTCGCCCTGTATGCGACCCGATGAGGTGGCAAGAAGTCGCCAAAATTGTTGAGGCGAAAACGTGCAAGTTGTGCAGAGCTCGCCGCGTCAGGGAAAGATTCGACCTCCTGCTCATACAGTTTCGCCGGAAGGACACTACGAACCGTGCCAAGTGAGTATTCGGTCATTCCAGCGACGCAGGCGGCGCCACGCGGCCCTCTTCCGAAGCAGTCACCCGGTGATAGAAATCTGCGACTCAGTTCGGCGGTTCGGTCTCGCGGTTGTCATGGACGTGCCGAAGATGAAAAAGGCGAATAGTAATCGCATTTTCAGCCAGTGGTGCAGCGTGCCGCAGTTCTCAAACCGTGCCGTAGCGGGCCCTTGATTGCAATCGTCTGCAGGCAGAGCGATTTGACGCTGACCTCGGTGTCTGTAAGGGACTTTATGCCGCAGCATATGATGTGATCGGCGTTGAAAGCAGCTTCGCCTTCATTCACATACCTTTGCGTATCTTTAGCGAGATAAATCATGGTCTGCAGCGAAACTAGAGAGCCTGACGTAGCTTTGCTGCTCGAGATGCACACGCTTGCGAGACTGCCTTATCACCATCTCGGCAGCCATTTTCACCTACCGTCGCGCCGCCTATAGTCGCTGGAATGACCGAATACTCTTATGTACGTTACTTCAAAGACATTGTTTTGCCCCGGACCGTCGAACCTGAAATTCTGTGCTTTTACATAGGTCTGGTGTGGAAGAAGCAGTTAGTGAGTGGGAAGAATTGCTCAGAACATGTCTGACTTGGCCAGAGAACGGGCTTACAAGCCGCGCGCTGTGGACCAGCAGATCAGGGAACGAAAGCGTCCCCAAAGCGCTGCACAAAGCGACGCAGTTACGAGTACCACAGCTCACATGCGGTCTGCTGCAGCCAAGTCGGTGCGGAGTTTATCTGATGCAGTCATGAAGTCAAGGGCTATGAGCGCCTTCGCTGCGGCTTCGGCGGATGCTGACGGCGGCCAGTCGTCCATCAGTAAGGACCTATAGACGATTTCGCTCGCGCGATAACAGCAGCGATGGTGCGCTCCCAGGAAACTTCTGGTCACGAACCTTATCAGTCTACTGTGCCGGATCACAAAGCGCACTCCTGCTAATCTATATCGCCGACACTGCCTTTCTTGCTCGCTATAGTTAGCGGACTACGTCACTGAACCAAACCAGAAGCCGTCCAGGGCGCATGTTTGTAAACAGCGAAAAGGTCTATACTACGGTGTAAAAAGGAAGGTGATCCGACGGCGGCGCGAGGCGCGGCCACTTATGGTATCTTCGACTGGTCGCCTCGGAGCGCTCTAGATCGCTCTCGCGAGCGGAGTTGTTTTCGGCTGGTTGAAAGTAAAGTCCCTATATAAGAAAAGTACCGCCATCTACTCTTTCCTCCGCCGCCTCCTCTCCTAAAGCGCTTGCTTTTTTCTTTACTTTTTGCTTGCGAAAGCCAAGTCGACGGTGGCGCACCTAGAAAGTCCACGTTGAAGCTTTCAGGCCGGGCGCGCGCCGTCGCCGCCGCCGGCGACTGCGGCTGCGCAGAGGACTTTCAACATGGCTCTGAGGTGGAAAAAAAGAAAATACAAAGTGAAAAGCGCGCGCTATCATCGTCCAATCGGAGATACAGGAGAGAGAGAAGCGGCGTTTATCAAAGGATGGCGGTACTTTTCTTATATAGGGATTTTAGTTGAAAGAGGGTGCGCGCCTTGCGTTCGGCTGGTTCTTTTCGATCGCTCTCCTCCCGCGTCGAGCGCTCTGAGGCGCTCCGCGCCCTGTCGTCGGAGCAGTCGTCGAGATGAGAGCGTTTCCAACAACGTCATCACAGCACAGCGTCGCCGTTCTTGGCGACCATCCACCGTAGCCTAGGCAACCTAGGCCACAGCATGCTGGCGGCTCAACGAACGGTCGTCCCACCGGCGCATCCGCCGGTTTAGCTTTGGATAGGCGAAACATCAGACGATAGCAGTAGTCACGTGGTTTCGCATCTGCCATTTCCCCCTCCGAGAGCGAGTCACACGTTCGGCTTGCGCGCTTGTCATCTACATCTGAGTCCGGGGAACGGCGGATCTGCATGGCTCTGCTTCGGGGGATGGATGCGACCAGTCGAAGATACCATTAGTGTGACTGTACGCACGCCGCTGCCGCAAGGGGCAGCACCTGTTCTGGGGGCCACTTTTTTGCTCGTATTCTGGCGCTTTTATGGGCACGCGCGGCAGAAGTGCTTTATTTCGATGAATTTTTTTAATTGAATTTTATTCCGCAACAAGAAAAAGCTACGAGGAGGGCAGGTAAAAGCTGTAAGAACAGCTTGAGGTGCCCTGACCCCCCTAGCACACGGGAAATCATAAAAGCGTGCGGCTAAGGAAGTACAACCTACTAAGGAAACACAATAGATATAAAACGTCACTTGAAAAGGGGATTACGAAGCAGTCATAAAGAACAAGGAAATCGTCGTATCACATCATTATACAAACATTAAACGCAGTTGTTTTGGTGATGTACTAGATATGTCAATGTTATTTTCTTTTATTATGTGGTTTAGAAGTGTAGGCAATTGAAATTTTAACATTTGATTTCCGTAATTAGTTCTACATTTCGCGACATAACACACTTCAGGATGGCGTGCATTATAAGCATGAATGTTTTTCTCTGGCCTTGCTAGGCTTGTCATGTCATCATTATTTTTCAGCAAACCGAGTTTATATAAACGGCATAGCTTGTAATCATACATTGATGTAACCTGAATGATGTGGTACTTCTTAAACAAGTCTGCAGTGTGGTAGCGATATGGGACTTTACAGGCTAGGCGTAGAGCACTTTTTTGCAGGACGGTAAGTTTGCTAATGTTTCCAGCTGCTGTTGTTGACCATACAAGAAACGCGTAATTTAATAGACACAAAAATAAAGAGTTATATGTGAGTATGTTAACAGAGGTAGGAAAATTGTAGCAGTGGCGGCGCATAATGCCTGTTGTCGTAGATAGTTTATTAATAATGTAGTTCACGTGATCAACCCATGTCATGTTTTGGGAAAAATACACGCCCAATGATTTGAAGCTTTTTACCACTTCAATTTTAGAGTTGTTTAACAAAATGGTGGGTAACTGGACATATGCGTGGCGGGGGTGAAATAAAACTGCCTTCGTTTTATTAATGTTTAGTTTTAGGGAGTTCATATGGGCCCATGCATTAATTTCAGACAGTGCGCTATTCACTCGACAACCCAAATCGGCACATGATTTGCCCGAAAAGAATAAACTCGTGTCATCAGCATAGATTATATAATGGGCTGTTTTATCAATGTGGACAATCTCATTAATATAAAGTATGAACAGAAACGGTCCCAGGATGCTTCCCTGAGGGACGCCTGTTTTAATGCATTTTATTGAAGAACGATTTCCTTCGATGGCAACAAATTGAGTACGGTATAGTAAATACGACTTGATTAGTTTGTGCGTGACACCTCTTATGCCATAGTGATCCATTTTTTGAAGGAGAATATCATGATTAATGAGGTCGAAGGCTTTTGAAAAGTCTAAAAAAAGCCCAAGCACCATATTTCTACACTCGAAATTTTCTAGAATGAATTCCTTTTGGGCCAGTAGTGCGAGCTCTGTAGACTTGTTTCTGCGAAAGCCATACTGTGCAGAGCTTATCAAGTTGAAGCGGTCAGTGAAAAAGGTCAGGCGTTTCAAAATTATTTTCTCCAAGCCTTTGGAAAATACAGGCAGAACTGAGATAGGGCGGTAGTTGGACATATCATTTCTATTACCCTTTTTATATACAACTGTAACTTTTGCTATCTGCATATTTCGAGGGAAAATTCCTGTAGACAAACACATATTATATATGTAGGTAAGGCATGGTGCTAGTATATCAATGACATATTTTACAGGTTTTATTTGAATATTGTCCGCGTCAGTGGCTTTGCTATTGCTGAGGGTTAGAAATGTGGCTACAAGCTCACCATCTGAAACTGGCTCTAAAAATATGGTTTGGTTAGTTCGGTCATTCATATATCTTAGGTCAGCGCTGCTGGTGGTAGCGTCACCAACTGATAGGAAGAAATCGTTAAATGCATTAGCTAGCTCAGAGCCTTGAACTTCTATTCCGTCTTTTACAATTTTAGTTACTGCCTCAGATGCACTACCAATTACAGTGTTTAATGCCTTCCAAACATTTTCTGTGCGTCCTTGTGTCGAGTTGAACAGGTTAGAATAATATTGCTTTTTTTGCATTCCGAAGGTGTTTAGTACCAAAATTTCTGTATTTCTTGAAAGCTTTGAGGGCTTCAGGGGATTTACTCCCTATAAATGCCTTAAACAAATGGTCCCGCTTTCTTATAAGCTTGAGGGATTCTTTATTTACCCAAGGTTTTTGACTTTTTTTGCAGGTTTTAAAAGTCTTGACGGGAAAACATGCGAAGTATAATTCAGAAAACTTCTTCATAAACAAATCGTATGCCAAGTTGGGGTCACTCGTTGCGAAGACTTCGTTCCAGTTTGTTCTGCCTAAGCGGTCTCTAAAAGCGGATAGTGTTTCTGGGGTAATTAGTCTGTATGAAAATTCCGAATGCAGTGGTTTAGGTGTGTTAGTGAATTGACTGACAAACATAAATATAGGCAAGTGGTCGCTAATATTATGAACTAAAGTACCAGCCTTAACAAAGGAGGGATCAAAATTGGTTATAAACAGATCTAAAAGTGTTGTTGATTGTGGAGTGATTCGCGTGGGGGATGTTAGAAAATTTTTACAAGAATGAGAGTTTAACAACAATTCGAGTTCTAATTTAGCACTGCTATCAGCTAACATGTTGATGTTGAAGTCACCACCTAGAATTAGAGCGTATTTTCTTTCACTGATGAATTCTAACAGAGAGTTCATAAAGGAGAAAAACAAACGGACATTATTTGAGGGAGGGCGGTAACAAACACAAAAAACTGAAGTACCACATCTAATAGCAAGCGTTTCATAAAAAGGAGTAATACAGCAGAATTCTGAGATTAGCTCGGAATCAATTAAGTTGGAGATTAGCATTGCTACGCCACCACCCCTTTTGCCTTTGCGGTTCATGTAATAGGATTTATATGTTGGAAATGTAAACACGTCCTCTTCCGAGGCAAACCAGGTTTCTGAATACATCACAACATCAAAGCGTACTTTCGCTTCACTAAAAAATAATCCAGTTGATCCTGCTTATTTCTACCAGATCTAAGGTTAAAATGAACACAATTAAGGCAGTTTTGGCAACCAGTATCATAGAAGTTTTTAAGGTTTATAACGTCTACCTGCGCAGTTGAGGAAGGAAGCATGGTGAGAGGGCTACTAAAAGAAATATCAGAATACAGTGCCCGGTAAAAAGAGCATATCACAGTTTATCAAGGTCAGCCGCGCAACGAATGACAACGGCGCTCTTTTCCTTACAAGAATCTTGCCGTTACAATGCCATGAAAAACAGTAGCCATTACGCTCTGTCCAATCCTTTGCGCAGCGGAGCAGCTCTCTGTTATGTTGGGTCATGTTCTCAGTGATCGAAACACCCGATGAATCATTCCTTAGGGCTTTCCGCTTTTCCAGCCACTTATCGCGGGTTGACTGCTGGGCAAATCGGACAATAATACCAGGCGTTTTGTTTGGCTTTGATGGTAGTGTGTGAATAGCGCATATGTCATTCCCCGTCAGCTCTGGTAGGTTAACAGTCTTAGCCAGGTCATTCAACCTACACAGCAAATCCTCGTTTGGCGCAGCTCGAATGCCATGTACTTCTATGTTTAGTTTCCTACTGCGAAACTCGAGATCATTTACAGTCGCTTTCAGTTGCTGAATGTCATTTGAAGTGGAAACCGCTTCTAATCTGCCTACACGCCTGTTCAAGCTACTAATGTCTTGCTCCTGTTTAACCTGTCGGTTCAGGATGTCATCGTACTTCTGTGACAATAGCTCAATTGAGTCCTTAATCCCCCCAACTTGAGCTGGCAACCCAGCCAGAGCATCAAGCCTCCTAGTTATATCTGCCAGACAGATAGTTAGCTCAGCATTAAGGTTTGTTTTGTCCCCACCGTTGGCTTTTGATGGACGGCAAGTAATGCATCGCCATGCCTTGCGGCCGCTCTCGCCTTTGCTCTTGAATGTTGACTCCGACCAGCCAGAACAATTACCGATATGATAAGAGGACTCACATTCGCTGCATTTCAGGACGCGGCCGTCAAGTGGGAGGGGCTCATCGCAGGACTGACATCTGTTGGCCATGTTCCGTGGTCCAAAAATACACGGCAGCACTCACTTTGCCAAAAGGCACATATAGCACACAGCACTGAGCAAAGCAGAGAACACGGTGGCAACGGCGGTAGCGGTAACGTAGCGTTAAACAGAAAAAATAAGCGAATTTACCAACCTGGATAGGCAAAAAAGAACAGATAAGCGAAGCGTCCTTTCACCACCGCCGCTGCCACCCGTGTGTCCAGTCGCAGTTTCGGCACCGGAAGTGCGACAACACTTGCACGAGGTCAGTGACGTCAATCAGCACGCAGTTCCGCAGCCACGGCAGCAGCTTTCCGGACGTCTGGTGGGTGGAGGAAATTTAACGTTGAGGAACACGTTGAAAAAAAAAACGTCGCTTAGGAAAGCAGCAGCAGGCGCGACGATTCCAGCAATACACGAACAGTGAAGCACCGCCTGCCCAGAAGTCAGAACCAACCTGGATAGGCAAAAAAGAACAGATAAGCGAAGCGTCCTTTCACCACCGCCGCTGCCACCCGTGTGTCCAGTCGCAGTTTCGGCACCGGAAGTGCGACAACACTTGCACGAGGTCAGTGACGTCAATCAGCACGCAGTTCCGCAGCCACGGCAGCAGCTTTCCGGACGTCTGGATAGGCAAAAAAGAACAGATAAGCGAAGCGTCCTTTCACCACCGCCGCTGCCACCCGTGTGTCCAGTCGCAGTTTCGGCAACGGAAGTGCGACTGGTCGTTCCCCTGTTATATGTCGTTCCCCTGCTAAAAACGACTCTACTTGGTTGGAGGAACGTCCCTTTATATTTCTGCCGACATTCCGATTGACTCCGACGCGGCGAGCAGCGGTAAGCGCAGTGCGCCGTCTGCTCGAGCAGACGACGCGTCTCTCTCGTGTTCGAAATGACGGTATTTTGACTGTAAGTGGCATGAAACCTTCTACCTGCTCAGAATTTGGCGTCTAAATAACGAAAAATTGCATATCTTTGGGTATGGGTGTTTAAATGCTGACGGAGGTCGTAATTATCCACTGTTTTGCCGCTTCTCCAACCTGAACACGTGCTGCCCCTAGCGGCGGCGCTCACTTCCGGTCACACGAAGTGGCCGCTCTCTCGCCCCAGCGCGGGCGCGCCGTCGGAGCACGTATCTTCTTACACCGTGGTCTATACCCACTTTTGGTGTTGCGTTGTATCGCTTTGCCCGACCTGTTATATATGCTACGCTAAATCAAAGCGAAGTCCATAGTCGGTTTTGATGGGCAGCAGGAAAATTTCAGCTGTAGATAGTTAACTAAATTAATTACCTTTCAACCAAAATAGCATTTATTTTCGTTTTCTTTTTGTACTAATCTACCCACTATGGCCAGAAATAAAGATGAACAACTTGCTGCATGTTGCTTCATTGTGGAACTGTATTTGCACTTTACAGAGTGAAGAACAGCTTGTAGCAAAGCAATGAACAATTGTGTGGCTTTAAGTCTTATTATGACCTCAGCAAAACTGTAGTCACATTGAGTGCAATTTCACAGGATAACTGTACTCATGAGTGACATTTTACAGGATGATCACAAGCACAGATACTTTTTATTAACTTAATAGCACTCTAGGTACAGCGAGAGGTTGACAAGATACACACAGCACATTTATTTCACTGTTTAATAACAGTATTTCAGCAGTTGTACCAAACAAATCCCCCGAAAAGCATACAATATGCTGGTACCAGCACAAGCCGAGGCTTAGCTCTATTTTATGAATTAGCATCTGCGTTCGGCTGTGTTCAGGTGTTGATACTATTGTGACAATGTGCGACTATTTCATGTGTCTGAAGTCTTGTAAAACTCCAATGAAAGTAATGCTTCTGTCACGCTTTTGCACCACATAATTTTGAACAGCAGTGTATCTCTGTTATGCAGATGATGGCGCAGATGTGTCACCTGCAGAGTCTATTCTGTGTGGGTTGTATGGTGACGGAAATGCAGATCCGGGCATTGAAAATGAAGATCCGGGCATTCATGCGCTGTTGGAGGACTTCGAAGCTTCCAGGCCTGACAGCAGTGCTGTTGCCGACGCAGCTGACCCTGACAATGGTGCTAGGGATAGAAGCCCTAGCACCATTTGTGGGCATGGCACCTGTGGCGGCAGCAGCCCTCGAGCATCTTCTGTGGGTGAAGATGTCAATGAACCCATTGATAAAGGTATTGTTTTGCGTTTCATTTTAGATGTTGTACTTTGCTTTGCCGCCATGCACATAAACAGATTGCTACAATTTGTGCGGTGACAAACTAACTGCGAGGTGTCAGACACTAGGCACGCGTCAAGCAAAGTATTTAGACATATGCAAACCACGCACCCAAAAGAACTTAAGTTAGTAAGTGCAATGTGCATGCACATCATTACCAAAGCTACTCTCATTGCACAATGCTGCCCTCATCTCCACAAACTAATGCTATAATATTAAAAAATATAAGCTTAGTACAAGTGTGAACAATAGGCGATCCAACGGGCACTTCATTTTGCTAAAGTCATCTGAAGAAAACATAAAATAAGGCCGTGAGAAGGCATACGGTAAATTTATTTAAGTCTATTTGGGATGCAGAAGTAAGCAAATTGAAAGAGGATAAAACGAAAACTTGCTACAGGTGGGAGCAAAACAATTGCACTGCCGCAAGCGGATTCATTCCGAATTTCTTAAAGGGACTGGAACAATTTTGGTGGTTGTGTACAAGTGCTCTCAGTTAATCTCACTTGGGCGAACCATGCATTGGCTTCCAACATTACGTCATCAAGAGTGCTTGAAACAAGCCACTCCATTAAGCTTATTTTATTAGCATTTGCTTGTCTTGCACTGTGGGTGTGTGCACGGAGTAAACTGCAATGACTGCACACTGTAGAAGATGTGAGCACAGCACGTAAACATTATTTTCAAGTTGCCATCACCACAGTAATGATAAAAAGTGGAAGTAGAAAATGCATTTGTCACCACGTGGTGTTGTGCCCAAGTACGCAAGAGAACCCATGGCCACACGATGTAAAGGTAGAGGGGGAATGCAGTGGCTTAAGAGAAGGGTAATGTTTAACCATGTGTAGCTGTTCATTACAACGCACCGACAAAACATTTTTGTAAGAAAGAAATTTTTGTAAGAGACTGCCTAGACACAGTACTCTGTGTCTAGGCAGTCTCTTAGCCTAGACAAAGTCTGTATCAAATAGTCATTAAGCTGTCCCTTGTCATACAAGTGGTGTTATTCGATGTTGCAACGCTCAGCATTTCATCCTTTAATTTCATTTTTATGCTTTCTATTATGAGTTCGAGCGCAACTTTTGAGCCTCTAGATACACTTTCTTGGCAGCCACACACTTGGCGCTCTTCACGTCAGTTGACACGACCGCTTTTGCTCACATAAGCGAATTGGGCACACGTTGCTTGTTCTCCTACATGCATCAAAAATTCCCTGGGCTACAGAATTGATACTCACTTGGTTGATAAATTTACACACTGCTTTTTTAAAACTTATTAAAGACTTTCAATAACATTCATCAGAAATTTGTACTTTGTACTCAACATATCACCACTAAATTTTGTTTGCATTTTTGCATAGATTACCTATTGCAAGAAACAGCTTAGGAACAGGCAACATGACAGGAAACTCTTGTATGCTACCTCATAGCACAGCAATGCCAGTCAAGTATTCTGTAAAAAGAACAAGGGGTTTGCAGGGGATTTTTTGTTAGTTACAAGGTGCAATATAATAGGCGTAAGACAAGGTGGCTCGGCATTGTATCTTGAATGGCATTGTAAAAAAAGTGAGTGGCCAGCTTAAGTTGGCACACAACTTTTGAAGACCACAGAGGTCTGATGGAAAAAACTTTATTGATAAAAGCACCTGCAAGTTTGCCGACCCGGGCTCAGGCCACCCAGGCATTATGTGCAGTGTGGCATAGCCTTTCCACCGCTGCCCGGACCCACTGGATTGCCCATAGTTGATCACACAGAATATCATTTTCCTTTTTCTATTTCTTATACGCTGACACTTTCTCTTTGAACTGAGTGAATAAAACAAGAGCAGCAGCTACCACTTCACAAAAAGAAATTCTAGCACATTTGGCATTCCCTTGGCAAGTCGAGTGGGAGATCGAATCATATTGTAACATATAACAGTGTGCAACATGCACATGATAACGCTTGTGCATTACCTATGCTACTTTATTTTTAATGGACGCGCAGTCACACACACAGAAGTCCTCCACAGCCCCAATTGGGGAGTGCTCAGCATTCCACAGCCACACGGCCACCATATAGAGGTGAGTGAACAAACGATGTTCTGAATAGGTATCAATAAATAGGTAGAAATAAAAAAATTGCAGGTATAAATTAAGTATGTCCAAAAACCTATGTTTAAAAAAGCCGATGCATGAAAAAAAAAGTTAAACATCCAGAAGTTACGAGCTCCGCGAATATTGCTTGCAAGAACCAGTTTCTGAGTGTCCAGGCATGACAGCGAGATGTATTTTTTGTATTTGAATGTTAATACTTCCCCCTTACACTAATGCCCCACAAGGGCGATGTAGGTACTGTAAATAAATAAATAAATAAATAAATAAATAAATAAATAAATAAATAAGACGCTGCCTAAAGCCCAGACCACATGTATGCTTGCAGACGTCTACGCACCCACGCATGCGCCGACAGTGCGGCATGGGGAACAGCTTTCTGTTATCGCGTGCTTGGGCTGCCTCGCGTCGGCGCGCCTGGCTACAAAGCGACGGCGCGGTACATTCAACTCTAAGTGAAGCAGATTTATACCATTCAAGAAAGTGCTTCTTCAGTTTTTGTGCTGATCTAACAGCTTTAAAAATACTACGTTTATAGATATCGAAGCATTTTGAAACACTGTCAATAACCAAGACTTAGAGATTGACTCCAACCAAATAAGAAAATTTACTAGCCCGACGTTTCGGAACCAATTCGGCTCCTTCTTCAGGGGGTATTCTTCGGAGGTGGCGGTGTGCCGCTTTTAAAAGGTCCGTCGTGACAAAGGAGAGGAAGGGGGAGAGAGCGTGAGGTGCGGAGACACTTGGCAGGGCACCTGTTCTAGACAGACAAAATAGGTGGTGGGGTGGGGGGGGGGGTGGGGGCTTCGGCGTCGCTGGTCGGCTGGGTTGACCGATGCTGGGCGCCCTTTAGTCGCGGGAATGCGTTGACGAGGGACAGGGGGGGGGGGGGAGGAGTTGTTTTGGTGTTGCTGACCTAGAGCGGGGCGTCCTTTCTTCCCTTCGTCGCGTCTGCAAGGCCATGAACATACAAAGAAGGAAGAGTGCCCTTCACGCGGTCTATATTACCCGCCGTGTTCTGAATGTGCCAAGACTCGAGTAGTAGCCTTTTTCGCCAGTTTGTCTCTGTTTGAAGGATTTGGGTTTCTTGGAAAGAAATCTTGTGGTCGGCGTCTTCGGAATGTTCGGCGACGGCGCTGCGTATTCGGTTGAATGTTCTAACATCGTTTTCATGTTGTCTGATTCTTTCTTTTAGATTTTTGGTTTCCCCGATGTACGACGCGGGAGAGTCGGCACAGCTGATTTTATAGACGACGCCTTGAGCTTTTTCTTTTGGTGGACGGTCTTTTGGTTTAGGAATGAGGATATTCAAAGTGTTCATCTGTTTATACCCCTGTCACGTACACGGGCACCCCCGAACTCCTTTGAACACCGTCGTCTTTATCTCGAAGCAGATGCGCTCAGTGTCACACGGTCTCCCTTTCGCCAAGGGAATTTAATGGACCTTTTCGCGAAGGGAGTTCGAAAATGACCATTACGGCTGGACGGAGTACTCTCGTTCCCAGATAGCTACAGCTGCGAAGAAAACCACGTTAATAAAATCGTCGTAACTGGCTCACTTACAAATTTTAGCATTATTATTTGTTTTGCCTTTGGTTATACACCACGTCATTGGAGCTTTCAATTTGTTTTTAAGGACATGAGCGCCTGTACTCTCTACACCATACATCGCCATCCCGCATGGGAAAGTGTCGTTCCGCCATTTCGTTTGTTTATCCGCGCGCGAGCCGCACGTGTCCATTTTCGTTTGTTTATCCGCGCGCGAGCCGCACGTCTTGTACGGAGAAACTCCGCTATGAACGATCCCGGCGCCTCATCGTCTGCTTCGCTCGCACCGGCATCGGGGCTTCACAGCGGCAGCAACACTTCGCAGCCATGGTCAACGTGGACGGAGGCGGAGACGTGGGTCCTGATCCGGCTGTGGGAGGACCACCTCCCGCAACTCCGAGGGGAGAAACATAACGCCAAAGTGTACGACGCCATTGTGGCAGCTCTTGCGCAGAGCGGCATCAAGAGAACTCGCCGGCAGGTGCAGACCAAGATCGACAACCTGACCCAGAGATACAGGTAAGCAACGTGCAGAGAACGAGAAAAGGGAGGCGCAGGAAAGCCTTAGTTTGGCGGTACTCGGAGATATGCAATAATAATTGAACATCGCAATACGAGCGCGCGGCGTTTTTCATAGCTCGGGCGGGCGTATTGATTACTAAACACGCACAGCACGAAATGAACAGGGACAAGACCGACACGCACACGGCGCCAAACTCGGGGCTTCTGCACAGAGCACCTCTAGCGGACACACAGGCTCGGTTTCGTCTTGTGCTCTCAAATTATGCCATATCGGATACATAAAATAGCTTGAGAATGCTTTGCATTTATGCATAATTCTTCTGAGTTCCATTTTCCATGAGCAGAATCAACAAATATGGCACATCAGCATGCTTAATAATTGCAGCTAGTTTCTGTGGCTTTGCTTTAAAGGCGTTTAACCAGATTTTGCCTTTAAATTTTACCAAAATGAAACGGTAAATTTTAAACTTCTTTTGCACACTAAACTATCCTTTCGTTGCATATGTGCACATGTTTTTCGTCCTTTCAAGTAATTTTCTCCGTCTTTTTTTTTACACCATGGTGGCAAAGTATATCTCAGCATTGATGTTGTCGCGCCACTTATGCAAACTCAATGCAGTTTAGGTACCCAAATCTTCAGTCGCCATTTCTAAAAAACTACAGATAATGAATCGTAAACAAGCATATCAAATGAGCATGTAATGTTGCATATACAGTCATGTCCACATGTCATGGCATATAACAAGCATTTGTAAACGAGTTTAGCTTCTACTGCTTGTCTATTATTTCAGTTTTCTTAATTGTTTATCGTCGCTTTCTGCGTTTCCAGAAAAGAGTCGCGGGAAAGGACGAAAGGGTCCTCGCCGTCTCCCTAGCCGTTCTATTCTGAAGTACACAGGATCTTGGGTGCCCTGCCGGCGAATGATCGCTCCGTAATTCAGGAGAGTCCTTGCTCTCCAGATGAAACTGTTGAAATGGTAAGTGCTAATATACGTGCTACGTTAACCTGTTTATAGAAAATAAGCCCCGAAATCTAGATTTGCCACTTTTTATGAGCACCTGAATGACTTCCCCCAAAAAAAGTTTCCTAAAGAATTAGGAAAACTGGCATACCCCACCTAATACACGAAATACTTTGCTTGTCATATTCACAACAAGGTTGTTTTGTGTGGCAGATGACCATTGTGGCTTTGCACTCGTGTGTAAGGAAATACCACTGAAAACAGCCAATTGATGTGTAGGTGCATGGCATAAACAACAAATTAATTTATTCATTCCAGATAATTTCCAGCATGGAACGTTCCGATGGAAATACGTCTGGAGAGGAGGAGGTGGCAGACGCAGTGGAAAACGCAAGCGATAGCCAAGGGCCTGCATCGACCACACAACAGCGCCGCCCACAAAAGCGGAAGAGGCAGAGTGCCACTGAGAACTTCCGGAATAACTTGCTGGAACAGCAAAATAAGCTGATTGCAACATTGCAAGAGGCAACTAAAGTTGACCAAGCTCTGCGGGAGCGGCAAGTGAATGCGCAAGAAAAGCTGGTGGATCTGCTGTCCCAGTATTTTAATCAATAATTTCACTTTTCGACTTCCGGGCTTGGCTAGTGGTCCATCTGTTGGTGAAAGTGCATGGCAACTGCAGCTCGAATGTTTTTTCCTGTTGCGATGAGTGCATGCGTAGTGTGTGTTGGCTGCTGAAATATTGTGTCGTACAGCTGCGCCTCACCGATCCACTGCTGCGATATAGCATCAACAAAGTGTTCGCAAATATTATTCAGTACACAGCATATGCCCTTATTATAAGCGGGACATTGCTGATGTCACATTCCATTCTCTTCATTATAAACCTGAAACGGGCTTTAAGCCGCCCAAATGCATTTTCTACTATTCTGCGAGATTTTGATAGCTGATAGTTGAAATTCTTTTGCTCTTCAGAGCTGCTTCTGCTCGCAAATGGCTTAATAAGGTTCGGCGTGAGGGGAAATGCTTGATCACAAAGTATCAGTGGGGGCACAGCAACGCCGCTTATCAGGGTGGTTGGGTGCCTGAATGTGGGCCCCGAAGCAAGGCGAGACAGGCTTGACTGGTGGTAGACATGTGCATCATGGCATCTTCCCGGCGATCCAACGTTTGTGTACCGGAACACGTAACAGTGGTCCACCAGGGCGAGCAGTATCACGCTGTGCCTGTAAGAAAAAGCAAAATCACTGTTAAAGGTAAAGTCCATGACAAAGAAACTGGATAGTTTTATGCTGTAAGCACACATGGCAAAAGAATGCATTTTAAGTAATGAAGCAACAGCATCAGATAGCAAGTAATATATTTTTAGGAGTATGCTGAACAAACTACAGTTATCAAGAACATGTGGGATATATGCAATGTAGCCGGGATAAGACAAAACTTTTTAGGAGCTCTTGCATCATACCATGTCATAGCTGTTTCATTTCTGTGAGGACACTGTTGGGTAAAAATGCATAGTAAGCACTGAATAGTATGACATTCCTGGTACTTCATTTTTTTCGAATGTGGGTGTTTGCAAATTTACCTTGGTGCCACAATAGCTTGCAATACCACGCATACACAACGCAATGATGCACTCAAGTAATTACTCAACCTGTGTTCATCATATTCGCACGTTCATTATCCTGATGATGAATGTAGTGTTTTGTGGCGCAAGGGCCAAGTATGGCCAAAGAGCGCCAGTTCATTATCCTGACCATCAAGGTGAATCTTAGTTGTACTGGCTACTTGCTAAGGTGCAGTCCACAGTTAAATGCCGCTAGCGCTCATGCCCTTTTAGAATGCATCACAAAGGTCCAATTGTCACTGTCAAGCACAGAACTGATCACCGTAACCAAACGTAAACCAGAATCTCGTTGTCATTGACTCAACCGATCACGATAGTCAAACAAAAACCAGTGTACAAGGACGGGTCATGATAGCAAAGTTTGGAATGCTGTACGCTCCACAATACCTAATTATTAGCACTTGTAAACAGTAATGTACCTTTGCATGATGATTGCAGGCTGCGTAAAGTTGTTCTCTCTTTTTTTACGCGAATGATATTTGGTGTAGTTTCATTGCCTTTAAGCCATCCAGGATGCCTGGTTACAACAATGTATTTAGCTTACATTTGAAAGCACTAGTGTCATAATCTGCATCTTAACTCATTACTGCAACGTCACATTGCCATATAGTAGGCATGTTTGAGGAAAAAAGCTGCCTAGCTTGGAAGAATTTTTTTTCTTTTGGCAAGATTCACAAAACTACATTTCTGTGCCTTAATGTCGTATCTTATCCCGCTTCAATCAATCGCCTATTGCTGCCCTATTTGTAGTAACGCTCGCCCTTCATTTCATGCACTTACCAGCCTTTGTAGTTATAATAGTCGCTGGCGTGTTCCTTCGGCGGAGAAACCGGAAAATGACATCCGTCCAGAGCGCCGACACCTTGCGGGAATCCGGTGGAAGCATAGAATTCCCCGATGTGGTTCTCCATGTCATTTCCAGTCACCATCTTGACCCACTCATGCTCCAATGATGCCACCACGGTTTCGCAGAACTCGCGATAAATGATGTTGACCGTGGATCTGCCCATGTCAAATAAGTGGGCGACTGTCCGGTCCTCGGCAGATGAACACAGCTTATAAAGGGCAACGGCGACACTCTTCTCCACAGGAACGGCTTCGCGCATGTTCGTAGTCTGGCGTTCCATCGTGGGTCGGCAAACGTCGACTAAATATTTGAACGTGGTTTGAGACACGCGAAATGATTGGCGGAAATTTTGGTCCCCAAAGTTTGGCAGCGTATTCTCAAACCACAGTACATGACGAGGATAGGCCCAGACTTCCCTTGGCGCGCGGCTAGACGACGATGCCAGCGCAGTCAGCATGGCGTTGTTCGCAATAATTTGGCGCTTGATAGCGCGCACTTTCGCTGCTGAGGCTTCCATTTCCGCTTCAATGTCAGTTATTGTGGCCATGGCGAGCGCGACCTTCTTTTTCACGTCTTCGTCACTCATCTGCAAGCAGTTGATCTCACCGCAAGCACAGCACAAGATCACAACTCGAAGCGCGCACCGATGAAACAACGTGACCAATGCGCCCATGCACGAATGCGAGAGCGCAATGTGGCCAGCATCGCTTTCAACTTCGCTATGCTTGAAATGCGAACGTCTTGCGGTAACATACCGTAAAATTTCTCGCTGTGATTTTATTAGAATACATACTACGTTAAAAAACTACTTATACTTTACTTAAAGGCGACTATATACGTGAAAAGTTGCACGGGGAAGTAAGCACACCAGCGCCGTTTCTGTCCCATACGGCGCCCGTCGAAAGCTCGCACTGTGCCGTGTAGCACCGCCGCAACTCCATTGCCATAAATCTCCATTAGGGAGTTCATGTTCAACGGAGTTCGCGGGTGCCCGTGTTTTCGGTAGACTGAGAATTTTAGATTGCCGTTGGTTCGTGTCTCTTGCACATCTAGGAATGGTAGCGATCCAACCCACACAGGCCGCTACCTACACTTCTCATCCAACCATCCGGCAAACCACAAGGCATCGATCGTAAATTCTTTATTGAAAAGAGTCGAAACTCATTGCACATTGGAATCAGATCAAAAGAAAGAAAGGAGAGCGGTTCTCAACAAACTCAAAAGGAACGGCTATACAACGGAATTCATTCGAAAAACAACCCGACCACAAAAAAGAAAAAAACAAACAAAACAAACAAACTACGAGAGCTCCAACCTTTGACTCCCCCTCGACCACAGAAACGAGTGTCCATCCCATACGTCAAAGGTACCAGCGAAGCTCTCAGCCGAATATTGAAAAAAGAAGGCCTCAAAGTCGCGCATAAACCGATGAACACTTTGAATATCCTCATTCCTAAACCAAAAGACCGTCCACCAAAAGAAAAAGCTCAAGGCGTCGTCTATAAAATCAGCTGTGCCGACTGTCTGGCGTCGTACATCGGGGAAACCAAAAATCTAAAAGAAAGAATCAGACAACATGAAAACGACGTCAGAACATTCAACCGAATACGCAGCGCCGTCGCCGAACATTCCGAAGACGCCGACCACAAGATTTCTTTCCAAGAAACCCAAATCCTTCAAACAGAGACAAACTGGCGAAAAAGGCTACTACTCGAGTCTTGGCACAATCAGAACACGGCGGGTAATATAAACCGCGTGAAGGGCATTCTTCCTTCTTTGTATGTTCATGGCCTTGCAGACGCGACGAAGGGAAGAAAGGACCCCCCCCCCCCCCCCCGCTCTAGTTCAGCAACACCAAAACAACTCGCCCCCCCCCCCCCCCTGTCCCTCGGCAACGCATTCCCGCGACTAAAGGGCGCCCAGCATCGGTCAACCCAGCCGACCAGCAACGCCAAAGCCCCCCCCCCCCCCCCCCACCCCACCACCTATTTTGTCTGTCTAGAACAGGTGCCCTGCCAAGTGTCTCGGCACCTTACGCTCTCTCCGACTTCCTATCCTTTGTCACGACGGACCTTTTAAAAGCGCCACACCGCCACCTCCGAAGAATACCCCCTGAAGAAGGAGCCGAATTGGTTCCGAAACGTCGGGCTAGTAAATTTCCTTATTTGGTTGGAGTCAATCTCTAAGTCTTAATCAATTTTCCCAACCAGACAGGTAATTCTGTCGAAATGTTTAGCTTCATGTCAATAACCAAGTATGAAGTGGCGCCTGTCAAGGCGTCAACGAGTGAGGCCAGTGAGCGTGCGCTGTCGCACGTATTTGTGGATGCAAACCGCCATTCCTCCATAGGCGCGTAGACGCGACCTTGCACTTGTCCGCAAGCGTACGTGTGGTCTGGGCTTAAGTATATGCATGGTTCTTAGATGTGTGTCATACCTGCTTACTATTAAGTGCCTGCATCACGGGCTGTGGTGCTATTTAGAGGTGCGCAGAGAGCCCACCCCTCCCGTTTTGTAGAAACTTGGACAAAAACAAATATAATTAGAAGTGAAGCTTGTTTTTCTTTCTTGTTACAAAGAAGGAAGCTGAGGCTAAAGGCCTGATGAAGGCCTCCTCTGCCCTGTGCAGTCTTCAATCACTTAATGCATATAACTGAATATAATGCAACATAAACTCAATATCTCAGGTGCACTTTCAAGTGGCACATAGAAGCAAATAAGGAGAAAACATTATAAATGGCATTATACAAAACACAAGTCAGAATCAAATATTTACGGTTGAGTTTTTTTAATATGCTCAAAGACGCACTAAAATTAACATTTGTTGACACCTGATGAAGTGTTGCAGTTACTTGAAAATTTATCTTTGCCATAGTTGGTGTGTTTTAGGGTCCTGGTTGATTTGTGTACGAAAATAGTATGTGTCATGAGACATAGGATTGTTTTTAATGTGTAATTTATTGCACATAGCTATAGCATTAGCACATAGCATAGCATTGTGTGTACTTTACATACAACTAACAACGTCTTGAAGGAGGCGATTCTTTTTGGAATTGCTTATATATCTTTGAGCAGATATTTTCTTGGCAACCTTGAAAAACGCTGCAGCCATCAATCTTAAGAAAGGACATGGGCCTTGGAGACAAAAAAGAAAAATGAACTAAAAATTATTTCTAATCTACATATCACGGCACACGTGCTGGCTAAAAGCTACCCCAAAATGGTCAATTTTGCCCATGAGAGCACGCAAAATGACCCATTTTGTTCTGTTCGTCATTCCAAAACCGCTTGGTGAAGAGATGGTATGCCATGCACAAGAGTGTATGGAGAGTGCCCTGAAAAGAAAGTTTTTGTGGTTGCCCAGTTGAGCTGTACTCAATTGTGGTCACCTTCTTTGTTGAAGAATAGGGCTTAGTGAATTGCATACTGCTTTAGTTTCATCACCCTGGAAGGTCATTCAATGGGGCGCAGCATCGCCAAATTAATTATATACAGCTTTGTGACATTGGATGTGCTGCTGTGCGATTGCGTAGCTTACAAATGTAATGGGGAAGAAAAATGCCGTAGCAGCAGCGCTAATGGGGGCCCATGAGAGCATAGTAGAAATAGGATGTCCATGCCATTTGATAAACACAAGGGCAGCTTCTTGTCTCCCATCAAGGGTAGACGAAGTCCTTGTGGACTTTTTCTTCTTGTTTGAAAAGAATTGACAAACGAAAATGTGCACTTAAGCAGTTCGGTGGATTTCGCTGGGAAAATGCCTAGAGAGGCTCCTAAATGAATGTGTGCCTCAAATGTTTTCCTTCTTGAAGTGAAGAAGATATGCCACAAGAAGCTCCCCGTTTCTGACCTACTACCACATCCACAAAATGCCAGTGGCGTCAGCACAAACGGAAGAAAGTTTGAACAAAAGAAAAAGATATCAGTTGGCTCTGTGCCTGTGAAAAGAGCGAAAACTACTGACGTGTGCAAGACTGGGTCAACTACACAACTACAGGAACGCTGTTCGTGTTCTTGAACTCATGGTTCCGCAAAGCTTGCTGTCTGCATTTTAAGAACATTATTCATGCTTTTGCTACAGTAAGCTGCCGCCTGCAAGCACAAGCACTTCAAGTACACAAGCCTTTACATCTTGGGCTTCTTCAGCACATCTATTCAAGGCTTGCGAGGCCAGTGTTGCTAAAGCAGCACAAGGAGATCCGTTTGACTAAAACAGCAGAGATGTACAAAAGCACGATGAAGATTTGGTAATCGGGCAACAAGCTAGGTGCGTTGTTGACAAATTCAAGTCAAGGGAGAAAGAATATTTTGAGGCTGTTATAAAATACACGGCTACTGCCTGCGTCTACATGTGCTGAAAATTTGTTCTTGGAAATGATGTACTGATTAGTGCACGAGTTGCGGGTACAGAAGCCATCAATACAATGTCATTTAAAGGTGTGATCCGGTGGATTATAATCCCAGCCTTATTGTAAACCTGCAGCCTTTCAAAATTCCTTCCAATGTGCTGCAAGAGGAATGGGGAGCATGCAGTGGAGAACCATCTCGCTGCTTAGAGGTGCAGATGAACTTGCAAAATGCAGCCTTATCGCTCAAGTGATGCTGGGAATTCTCTCTGTACCGCATAGCAGTGGTGAATGGGAGCGGCAATTCAGTGAGGAAAACTAACTTGCACCAAGGTCCAAGCTTCTATGTCTGACAAGACGCTTGGACAGGCAACGACATGGCGATACCATGGCAAGGACCATGTTATTCGCAGGTCTATTCCAAGGTCTTTTGAAGAGGCCAAGTGTGCCACAACAAAAATTTGGCAGCAGTGGTAACTGCAGCTTAGGACATGACTTGGACTCTTGCAAACAGTTACGTGTGTAGGCAGAAAACTGACTTGGTTTATCACTCCACTTAAACAAATATTATATATATATATATATATATATATATAAAATGCATTTGGAGAACTCCTTCCCCATGTTCCTGTAATGATATGCGGATTATTTTAAGACTGCCCCCTCCCCGCTTAGATCTTTATAGTGCCTTGTCTGTGAAACTGGCAGGTAACACAATGTTTCTAGCTGTACACAGGATAGTAGATTGATCAATGAGAAATATACTACCCTGTGTACAGCTACAAACATTGTTCTCGCTTCACCACCACGCTGTTTCTCATGAACTG
The DNA here is from genome assembly GCF_013339745.2 of Dermacentor silvarum. Classification (NCBI taxonomy): domain Eukaryota; kingdom Metazoa; phylum Arthropoda; class Arachnida; order Ixodida; family Ixodidae; genus Dermacentor; species Dermacentor silvarum. Next base: position 371,016,515 of record NC_051154.1, on the reverse strand, counting down.
CACGCAAGGCATGCTCTTAAAAGCCGATATCAAGAGCAAGTGCTCCAAACTATCTTTGATAATCTTTGCTTTCCAAACCTTCCTGGAATAATTTCGTGCCACAGAAGAAACGAACCTGCAACCATGAGCACATGCGGACCGTGTGTGTTGCAGCGGCGGTAAACTGGTTATTTGGTCACATTTCTTGCTTTGCAATTCCAAAAGAAAACAAATTATGCACATATTCTTCCAGATTACATCACTTCAGAACAACAGACTTAAGTTTGGGAATTTTAAAGAAAAACGAGTATGGCCATTTAAAAATATTTTTAAAGCACCGCCAACTAAATAATTGGCCTAAACTTGAGTGCTTCTCGTAAATCTTTAGTACCATCTAGACCAAAGATATTTGCCTCAAATTTCAACAATGGCAACAGCCTGAAAAAGTTTATAAACTGTTCCATTCGCAGGTATAGAGAACAAAATGAGAAAAATGTTTCATGTGCATGGGTTTTTATTCTCATCTCAATGGCCATACAATGCTTTGCAATGCTTTGACACATACTCTATCACTAAATAGTTTGAGCGACAGCCAAAACACTTCTTTGCCAGGCAACGTATACTTCTGACCTACTGGGAACTTGTATATTTTTCTCTTGAAGACAAGGTACTTCTCGCACAAAACTAAGATTTGTTTCATCTTTCTTGGCACTCTATAGCCAGATATAGTTCTTTTGATTACCATTAAAAATGGTCACTGGTCATGCTCAGCCGAACTTATTGGACCACACCCTGCATGCATATTTAAAGGAATCGTCAATACAGTGTAATTTTCATGTTATGCACTGCCATTGAGAGTAACAAATGACACTATTTTTTCTTTCAAGAACTGCCAGTAATGGCAAATCAGCTACAACATTCAGGTGGCAGCACGAGGTCCTCCTATTTGCCAACACCAACAAACACCAGGCGGATACCAATAAGAGGTAAATGACCAAACATGTTTGCATGACCCAGTAGCTTGTGTTATGTTACAGCTTGGGGAGCAATATCATCGGAGATGATGCGCATAGCACAACAAAGAAGAAATGGTGACATACATGGCGCACGAACATATATGGAATTGTAAAGAGAACAAACAGCACACAGCACTGGGACATACAAGGACATACACGGCTTGGGGTGCAAGCTCACGAGTGAGACATGATGCTTAGGGCAGAACAAGGAAGAAACAGTGACAGACATAGCACACGAACATCTTAACACAACCACAGGTTGTGACATCTGTAGAGAAGACGATTTATTCCTTATCCTACGATGTAAAGTGCTTGGAATTCCGTGGAACACAACAAAGCACAATTTAGCTCACAACAAACATTTTCTTGATTTCATCGAGCACCACAAAGTGCATTTGCCTTTTAGGACAGTCATTGGTGTGCTCAGTCGTCATAATTGTTTCTTTGTCCTCACAGGTGTGCAGCGACACAATTAAGCGACCATTGCCTATCTGGAGGCCCGCTCGCTACGGGAGTACGAGGTCGATAGCCGTCGCCTCCAAATTGACGAGAGGAGGCTGCAGCTGCTGATCCAGGAGCACTCAGACACAATGAGGCTGAAGGAAATGGAAATGAAAGAGCACCAAAAGGAGAGAGAAGCACAAACCGAAAAGGAGCGCCTACAAATGCAAGAGCGCCAAATGGAGAGAGAGGCGCAAGCTAAAGAGCGGCGCCTCATGACTGCCCAGCGCAAAACTTACATGCAGCACCAGGAAATGCAGCTCCAAATAATGAATAATTCATTTAATCAATTAAAGAACTATGCATGAAGAGAAAATTGTCATCCACACAACTGCGTCACAAAGCTACTTCTTTCCAGAACAGTTGCTCTATACTATCTCGGTTAACCTGGAGGCTATGCCACGTATCCCACTCGTTATAGGGCCAACTGTCCTTGGCGCGGTGCCATACCCACCCTGATACATATAACCTGGGAGTGCACTAAGCGCCCTCGTAGGCCAAATACCAGTAACTATCCGAGTCTAGGCTGCAGATAAAGCAGCACTCCGACACCATGAGGATGAAGGAAATGGAAGTGTAAGAGCGCCAGACGGAGCGAGAGGCGCAAGCTGAAGAGCGGAGCCTCATGGCTGCCGAGTGCAAAGCTTACATGCAGCACCAGGAAATGCAGCTCCAAATAATGAATAATTTATTTAATCAAATAAAGAAATAGACAGGAACAGAAAATTGCCATCCACACAACTGCGTAACAAAGCTACTTCTTTCCAGAACAGTTGCTCTATACTATCTCGGTTAACCAGGAGGCTACACGATTGCAGAGACATGAATGAATTGCAGCTTAAACAAAAGCGATACAAAATAAATATAAGCAGTCGTTCAGTGGAGTAGTTCACTCATCTGTATTTATGAAGGCACAACGTAGCAATGCTGCTCTCACAGTTGCCAACATTTGTGGTGTTCAATGCACGACTTGGATTATGCAAGTCTAGTCATAAGCAAAAGAGCAGCCATTGCAGCCTGCAATACATTCACTATACAAAATGAAGAACGCCGCTGAAAAACCAGGTGATGCAACTGCACACCCTTGAACAACCTATTACAGCAGATACACACTGGCAGTCTTTGAACAGAGTAGTTCACTGATCTGTATTTATGAAGTGAAGGCACAACGTAGCACCCACATGAATGCTGCTCTGACAGTTACCAACATTTGTGGTGCTCAATGCATGACGTGGATTATGCCAAGTCTGGTCATGAGCATAAGAGCAGCCGTTGCAGCCTGCAATACATTCAGTTTTATTGCTTCACTATACAAAATGAAGAACGCCGCTGAAAAACCAGGTGATGCAACTGCACACCCTTGAACAACCTATTACAGCAGATACACACTGGCAGTCTTTGAACAGAGGAGTTCACTGATCTGTATTTATGAAGTGAAGGCACAACGTAGCACCTACATGAATGCTGCTCTGACAGTTACCAACATTTGTGGTGCTCAATGCATGACGTGGATTATGCCAAGTCTGGTCATGAGCATAAGAGCAGCCGTTGCAGCCTGCAATACATTAAGTTTTAATGCTTCACTATACAAAATGAAGAACGCCGCTGAAAAACCAGGTGATGCAACTGCACACCCTTGAACAACCTATTACAGCAGATACACACTGGCAGTCTTTGAACAGATTAGTTCACTGATCTGTATTTATGAAGTGAAGGCACAACGTCGCACCCACATGAATGCTGCTCTGACAGTTACCAACATTTGTGGTGCTCAATGCATGACGTGGATTATGCCAAGTCTGGTCATGAGCATAAGAGCAGCCGTTGCAGCCTGCAATACATTCAGTTTTAATGCTTCACTGTACAAAATGAAGAACGCCGCTGAAAAACGAGGTGATGCAACTGCACACCCTTGAACAACCTATTACAGCAGATATACACTGGCAGTCTTTGAACAGAGTAGTTCACTGATCTGTATTTATGAAGTGAAGGCACAACGTAGCACCCACATGAATGCTGCTCTGACAGTTACCAACATTTGTGGTGCTCAATGCATGACGTGGATTATGCCAAGTCTGGTCATAAGCATAAGAGCAGCCGTTGCAGCCTGCAATACATTCACTATTAATGCTTCACTATACAAAATGAAGTACGCCGCTGAAAAACCAGGTGATGCAATTGCACACTCTTGAACAACCTATTACAGCAGATACACACTGGCAGTCTTTGAACAGAGTAGTTCACTGATCTGTATTTATGAAGCGAAGGCACAACGTAGCACCCACATGAATGCTGCTCTGACAGTTACCAGCATATGTGGTGTTCAATGCACGACGTGGATTATGTAACTGTAGGCATATACATTTAAAGTGATAGCACGTTACACAATATTATATAATTGTATACAGTGCATTTAGTTGTAGACGAGTAATGAACTGCTCCTCAATAGCGTGATTTGACATGGATTCGAACACGCTGGTTGGATCTGCAACAAGTACGGAATGTGTGTTGGAAGTTGAAATGGTAGAGCTGGCATTATGGTGGAACATACAAAACATTAATGAAACTCCATGAAATGTGTGAAAAGCTGGCTGTGCTATAGTGAACCATTTCAGGTAATGGTCCCACTTGCTATATGCCTGTATGTGGCATTCCCTATCTGCAATGTTGTAGCGCCATCGACGCGATTGCCCTGGGAAAGACGAGGTCAGGCGATAGCACGAGAGGTGTGGGAGCTCGGTTGGCGCTGGGAATCGTGACACATATAATCACAATAAATTTTTCTTTAGGAGAGACCAAAAGCCGCTCGTTGCATCATATTTGTGGTCGTGTTACTTACATTCAAATCCAGTACTTTCAGTGACCATTGACTGACTGAGGGGTGCAGGACTTTGGCAATGGTAGCAGCAGCAAAGCAGCTGCCCAAATGGTATACCCTATAGTGTTAGATTTCTTGTGAACATGGGTGTACTGTGAAAACACTTGAAAGGAATTTCACAGTTGCTGCAGCATCACGTCTGGATCTGTGGATCACTGAGCGGTTGTTTGATCACATGTCTGAATTCCTGTTGTGACTGAGCGGTTCTTTGATCATTAGCTTAGGCTGTCTGTTTTCTACATATTGTATTACAGCAATGGCGTCAGAGTAGCTGCAAAAATGGGATTTTGCTGTACAATGGCAGGTTGGTTGCTTTTATGACTGTTACATTGCTCTATTTGCTGCAACTGCCGCCAAATGTTGCTTTACCATGTCTGGTGAATGCCTTGAACATGAACATTTGGATGATGCTTGTGAAAGTATGACATACTCCTTGTATGTACAGAAAACTATCACACCGGTAGGTGTGGTGGAGTCACTGATGAAATAGAAGTTGAAAAATGAAAGTTCTCGCAAAATCTGGAAGTGTTCATGGCGCTTGCCGTAAAAAATGTGTAACAATCCAAGCAAACATAAAGATAACCTACCTATCCTGAAGAATATGAAAGTGATGCTTCAAGTAGTCAACTTAAAGCTTGATATACTGGTGCCGATCAAGGAAAGAGTTGAGATTATATAGAAGGATTCAGTGCAATTCATGTTTAATCAGGTTGGCAATCTTGTCAAAACGACCAAATAAAATTGTGACCTTTAAGAGATTGCCATGATAACGTGATGAGGTTGCTGGCATTATTTGGTGCTTGGGAAACAAAGCATCACAGGTATGTGGTGATTGGGCTTCTCAAAAAATTAGGTGTGCCACTAAAGGTATCTAATGAATTGAACGCATAAACCACTGAAAGAAGTTGAGCGTGCAAAGGCAAATGGCTACAACTATATTTGCACAGTAATAGAAAAAGTTGTAATTGGGCTGATGGTGCACAGGTGATGAATGTATATTGCGTGTTCGAGGGCTTAATTTTTCATGAGCTACTCATTTTTGTTTTCCTGTTTTGTTTCCATGTGCCTTAGTGAGTGGAATGCCTGACTGCAGACTCCCGTCATTATGTACAATTAATGAAAAATAAAGTAAATTTTTCTATGGAACTTTTTTTGTAACTTCTGTTCAGTTGCAAATGACGCAGTTGTCCCTACTCTGCACTGAATGGTGAAGGGGGGGGGGTGAGCGCATGCAGGCACCCTATTTACTGGAGCTTTGGGGCGCCCTCACCATGGCTGCTCACATGCCCATTTTTCTGGCTGTAACAATAGTCAGTGCACAGGTGTTTTTAACGTTCCAGGATTAAGTAAAGTTGACTTCACTATGCACAAAATTTAGATTACGACAGCTCAAGATGGCAAATGCCATGAACTGAATATAAAATTGCCTATAAGCATGCATTGTGCAATTGAATGCCTGTGAATTATGTAATGCCACTTTCATGAAATTGACTGGCATGGTTTGCTTGAAACTGAAAACATGTTCGATCCTCAGTTGTCGCAGACTCACTTCACTATAACATATTTGATAATGCAGGTGCAGATTGTGAAGGAATTGAAGCGGCTGTTACTCTTGGTGAGAATCAGTCATGCTCATTAGAAATTATAGCTAAGGCTATATATACATTACTTCAGTTGAGATCGACTAATGTTGAGATAGAAGCTCAGCTGTGGCACATAGGTACCGGCGAATAAATTTAGAAAGAAAAAAAATTCTGGCACAACCCATTTCACGATAATGCCGATGCTAATACGATAGCAATGAAACAATGTAGAGACATTGTATTGTCACCACAGAAATCAGTCATGTATGAGCCGCGCTGCTCTCTCACGAGTCCCTCTGGACATGCTACGCCTGTTAGCAGGGTTGCCGCTAAGTCGTTGCTTGACATTCGATTTCAATCTGCCCAGCACCTAAGACAATTTTTTTGTCATTGATGAGCGGCCCGGCCCATACCTCGTGACCTATTTTTGCTTCAAACTGGGTGTCCTCAGCACAACAGCCCCAGTGCTCTACCCATTATACCATGGATTACCCAGTGACCCAAGTTTACGGAAAAATGGATAAAGACCCGGACAGACAGGAAGATAGGATATTCCACACTTTTCAGGGTCTAAGAACGATAATTCTAGGCAATATACACAACTGGCCCGTTATGGATACTGTCACGGCTACTGGAGACAAGAGCGAAGAGCGGTATTTAATTGAGGCAATGAGGACAAAGCGTTCAGTTCAAACTTCTTCTTCTCTAGCACCTCGCTTGCAAGCTCGAGTTCGTCGTCTTTGTCGTCAGCGTGGTTGGGCACAGATAATGTCGCGGCATTTGCCCCCTTCACAAGGAGCATCGACCCGATTCTCGGCGGGTAGCACCCGGTGATCAGCAAACCAGAGAGTACCCATGTCATTCAGAAAAATAAGGTTTCATGCGCACCACGTGCACAGTCTCAGGCAGGTTCATACGGCGCCTCGAGCAGGATGGGCTGTCAGGAACAACTTCATAGTTGACGTCGCTAAGGCGTCGTAGAACCTTGTATGGTCCGAAGTATCGGCGTAGAAGTTTCTCCGCGAGGCCCGGCGGCGTACTGGAGTCCAAACCCAGACTCTTTGGCCGGGATGGTAGACGACGCATCGATGGTGTTTATTGTAACGTCGGGCATCTCGCTCTTGCTGGCCAGTTATGCGAACGCGCGCGAGCTGTCTTGCTTCTTCGGCGGCGCTGTAAAATCTGCGGCGTCAGTCTCCAAATCGCTGGAATCATGAGGCAGCATAGCATCCAGCATTGTAGCCACTTCTCGACCGTGGAGGAGATTGAATGGTGTCATTTTTGTTGTTTCTTGCCGAGCCGTGTTATAAGCAAACGTGACGTAGGGTAATATTTGGTCCCAGTTCTTGTGGTCCACATCGACATACATGCACAGCATGTCTGCGAGAGTCTTGTTGAGGCGCTCCGTAAGTCCATTGCTTTGCGGGTGATAGGCTGTTGTCCTTCTATGTGCCGTGCCACTGAGCGTTAGTACAGTTCGCAAAAGTTCAGCCGTGTGCGTGGTTCCCCTGTCGGTTACGATGACCGCTGGAGCACCGTGCCTCAGGACGACGTTTTCAATGAAGAACTGTGCGGCCTCGGCTGCTGTGCTGCTCGGAAGTGCCTTGGTTTCTGCATATCGCATAAGGTAGTCTGTCGCATCTATGATCCACTTATTTCCGGCGGCAGATATTGGGAATGGGCCCGAAAGGTCCATCCCAATTTGTGCAAACGGCGTTTCCGGCACTGTAACAGGATGTAATAGTCCGGCAGGTTTCGCAGGTGGTACTTTTCGTCGCTGGCAGTCAAGGTACGTTCGAACGTAGTGCTTCACCTGTGCTGCAAGCCGTGGCCAGTAGTACTTCTCTTTGATCCGCGCTAATGTTCTTGTGTACCCTAGGTGGCCTGAGGTAGCTTCATCGTGACAGGCCTGCAATATTTCATTGCGGAGAGTTTTAGGGACGACTAGTAGATATCTGTTCCCTGTTGAAGAGAAGTTCTTTCTAAAAAGAACACTGTTGCGTATGCAGAACGATGACAGGTCCCTTGAGAACAATCCAGGCTTGTTTGTGGTGCGGCCTTCTAAGAAATCAATTACAGAAGCGAGCTCCTGGTCCTGTTGTTGTTGTTGAGAGATGGTGGCCGCATCAACAACTCGTAAAAAGCCTGTGGATTCGTCATCATCTCCGCCTGACGACTCGATCGGCGATCCGGAAAGGCAGTCAGCATCTAAGTGCTGCCTTCCTGATTTATAGACGACTGTCATGTCGTACTTTTGAAGCCGTAGGGCCCAGCGTGCCAAACGTGCAGATGGATCTTTCATGTTGGTCAACCAACAGAGAGAATGGTGGTCACTTATGACTTGAAATGAGCGGCCGTATATGTACGGGCGGAACTTGGTAACTGCCAATACTACAGCCAAGCATTCCTTCTCTGTGGTGGAGTAGTTCGATTCGGCACGTGACAGTGTTCTACTCGCGTAAGCGATGACTCGCTCAGCGCCGTCTTGCCGCTGAACAAGGACGGCGCCTAGACCCACGTTGCTGGCATCGGTGTGGATCATTGTGGGCGCATCCACGTCAAAGTGGGCAAGAACAGGTGGAGTTTGTAGACGGTGCTGCAACTCGTTAAATACCGCCTCCTGCTCCTCGCCCCACACAAACGCGACATCTTCTCTGGTTAGGCAGGTCAGCGGTGAGGCGATGCGTGCAAAACCCGCAATAAATCGCCGGTAATATGCGCATAGGCCCAGGAAGCGTCCGACTGCCTTCTTGTCCGTAGGCCTTGAAAACTTTGCGACAGCTGCGATTTTCTCAGGATCAGGTCTGACACCTGTGTGGCTTACAACGTGGCCCAAAAACTGCAGTTCTTTATAGCCAAAGTGACACTTTTCAGGTATTAAAGTAAGCCCAGCGGACCGTATGGCTTGAAGAACTAACCGTAGCCGTCTGAGATGTTCATCAAATGTGGCAGAATAAACAATCACATCGTCTAGGTACACTAAGCAGGTCTTCCACTTAAGGTCTGAGAGAACGGTATCCATTAGCCTTTGAAACGTGGCTGGGGCGGAGCACAAACCAAAAGGGAGAACTTTGAATTCATAGAGCCCATCAGGCGTCACAAAATCAGTCTTTTCGCGATCCCGTTCATCGACCTCTATTTGCCAGTACCCACTCTTTAAGTCCATTGACGAGAAGTACCGAGCATGCCGTAGCCTGTCGAGGGAATCGTCGATGCGTGGTAAGGGATACACGTGTTTTTTCGTAATCCGATTGAGCTTGCGATAATCGATACAAAACCGCAGGCTACCATCCTTCTTCTTAACGAGTACCACGGGTGACGCCCAAGGACTTTTTGACGGCTGGATGACATCATCTTCTAGCATTTTCTTGACTTGCTGCTGTATTGCTTCACGTTCTTTCTCAGCCACGCGATACGGATGCTGCTGGATGGGTATTGCTGTTTCCTCCGTAATAATGCGGTGTTTCGTCAGTGGTGTTTGACGCACTCGGGACGTTGTAGAGAAGCAGTCCTTAATATGGTCAAGCAGTTCTCTGAGACTTTGTTTCTGTTGCGGCGCCAAACCTGGGTCAACGTCGACGACGGGTGCATGTGGCATCGTATCGGTGGTTGATTCCTCTTTTGCAGCAAAGCAGTATTGAACGTGGTCAATTTCGTCAAAGTATGCCACAACGGTGCCTTTACTGATGTGCCGGCGTTCATTAGTAAAATTTGTCAGTAGTACCTCTGTGCGACCACCGATTAGGCTGACGATACCCCGAGCGATAGTAACACCTTGATGGAACAGAAGTGCAGTTAATTGTTCGGCTACACCGTCCTTGTTAAACTGTTCTCCGCAACTGACGGAGACAAGACTGCATGATAGTGGTGGTATGCAGACGTCGTCGTCGGCGACACGTAACGATGTACGTTGGCGCTCGTCGTCGTGGCTCGTGTCTATACTATTCGATAAGGTTATCTGGCCATCCCGTATGTTAACCACGGCGCCGTACTCCCGCAAGAAGTCCATTCCAAGGATGAGTGATCTGCAGCACTCTTTTAAAATCATAAAAGAGGCGACAAAAGCTGTATTTCCTATCTGGAGTCGTGCAGTACATTTTCCTGTAGGTGTCATTATCTGGCCCCCGGCATTTCGAATATGAGGGCCCGTCCATTGCGTTTTGACTTTCTTAAGCCGGTCTTCCAACTGCTCACTCATTATCGAAAAGTCTGCGCCAGTATCAACTAAAGCTGTCACGTCGTGTCCATCAATCGTTAGGAGTAGGTCGGCACTCACAAATTCGTCGGTGTTCCGTTTCTCCGGGTTGCTCTGCTCCTTTCTCAGTAATAATGGGAGATTTTGGCCGGTTCGATGACTTGCAACCTTCCCCCCGGAGGTCGCTGATTTCAGTTTCCCCGCCGTGGGCTTAGAGAGCGGCCTCTTACCACGTCGGCGAAACTGCGATGGTCCGGCGAAGAATAGCGTAACGGAGATGGCGAGCGCGACCGTAGATTAGCTGAGCTGCCTTGTTCCCGAGTGATACTGTCGTCGAAACGTGGATTTCTCTCTGGAAACTGTCACGGAGTAGCAGGTGACATTTCCTGGATGCCACCTTGGCGATTAGGGAAAAAACGATAAATGTGCCCTGGTTCGCCACAGTGAAAACACAATGGTCGGCGATCAGCAGTGCGCCATACGTCGGTCCTGCGAAGCTGGGGTCGCCTGAAATGCTCTCTCTGTATCCAGGCAGCAGTAGGTGGCCACTGGTGGTACTGCTGTACTGGCACGGTAGAAAGAGGGCGACGGACAGCGTCTGCGTAGCTATATGCACGTGGCTCGTAGCGTGGCTCGAAGCGTGGCTCGAAGCGTGGCTCGAAGCGCGGCTCGGGACACGGTTCAGGGAGTGGCTCAGGAGATGTAAATGCTTGCGGGATTTCTTGGCGGACAACTTCAGCGGCCGAAGCAACAGTTAACTCCTTCGGTGTCGCAGTTTGCTTCGCAATCTCCTCGCGCACAATGTCTCTGATCAGTTGACGCAGCGAGGTCTCGTCGGTCACTGCCAGAACTGCGGCTCCTGCAGGTGCATCGTTAGTTAGGCGTTCGTATTGCCGGCTACGCTGCTGGAGCGCCCGCTCAATTGCTGTGGCTTCCTCAATAAATTCTTCCACTGTTGTAGGCGGGTTTCGCACGAGACCAGCGAATAGCTGTTCTTTGACGCCGCGCATGAGATGGCTCAGCTTTTTCGAATCAGGCATGTTGAGTCCGCGCGGCGAAACAAACAAGACATGTCCTCGGCAAACATGGAGACACTTTCGTCGTGTTTCTGAATGCGCAACTCGAGAAGGCGTTGTGCATTATCTCGGCGATCAGTGCTTCCGAAGGTATCAATTAGCCGACGGCAAAATTCGTCCCACGTTGTCAAATGTGCCTCGCGGTTTGGAAACCACGTCCTTGCGCTACCGTCAAGAGCGAAGTACACATTGGAAAGCTTCTGGTCCGGACGCCACTGATTGACCCTAGCCACGTGTTCGTACTGGTCCAGCCAGTCTTCGGCGTCTTCATACGTGTCACCGCAGAAGCTTTTGGGGACTAGATTGTACTGAACAGTCATCCGTGTTGTACTTCCAAGCGCCATTTCCTGAGTCGGTGCGGTCGCTGACAAACTTCCTTGCAAGAGACCGAATTCCGGGCACAGACCTTGCAGGCGGCGGCTTGCGCGATGCACAGGTGCCTCGACGCGTGGATGATGTCTTGAAGGGCTGGATGCAGGGCTACTCGCAGGAGTCGTCCCAATCATTAGGTGAGGATGCGATACCCAGCACCTCCACCAGTGTCACGGCTCACTGGAGACAAGAGCTAAGAGCGGTATTTAATTGAGGCAATGAGGTCAAAGCGTTCTGTTCAAACTTCTTCTCTAGCACCTCGCTTGATGATGATGATGATGATGATGATGAAGCCTATCACGCCTGTCGCTCCTACCCACGGAGGGGGATTGGCCAAGAAATGGGTGGATTATTCCAAATTAATATGGAGGATACATTTCCGAATATCTATGAAATTACTATTGAACAGCGTAGAGTTATATGTTAAAGTAAATCAAGAAAGTCATATCGAATGAGTAATAAATAATTTGAAAGTACAAAAAAAGGATAAAATTTAGCAGGGTATTCGTTTGGAGTCTGTCAGGAACGTTTGGACGGCGAAGCAAGCATCCCTGTGGCTGAATCCCAAAGTGGACGCCCCGAACGAAAGAATATTAGGTTCTGTTAAGTCCAGGCCAAGCCTTCGAAAAGGTATTTCCAACAATCGTTTTCTTGCCGCAGTAAAGCGGCGACAAGATAGAAGAAAGTGGTGTATCGTCTCTTCCTCATTACAAAACGGGCAGAGGGGGGAGGGAACCAAACCCGACCTGTGTAAGTAGAAATTTAGGCAGGGTATACGGCAACGTAATTTGGTGAGAGAGACCTCAAGCATCTTTGTGTTACAGGATTCGCTACGCCAGGGAAATATCAGGTGCTTATAATCTGGAGAAGCAGTCAGAGCTGGGTTTGATAAGGCTTTTCTAATTGATCGCATCCGAAATCTAGCCGCCGTGATGTGGGCAGTCACTGGTAGAATAGGAAGAACAGGGCCGGAAAGTGAGGTCTTTGCCAGTGAATCAGCAGTTTCATTAAAAAACACCCCTGTATGACCAGGTACCCAAATCAAATGAACACATCGCACATGGGCAGGAACTAGCATGTAAAATAGTTTAGCATAGGTGAATCATTAGTGGCGGTAAGGGAAGAGCATACAGAAAGGGATTCAGTAAGGGTAGCAGCTGTTGTAGTCGTTTGGTCTAAATTACGTAAAGCTAGAATTACTGCTAAAAACTCGGCCAGAAAAATAGGCACAAAATCGGGCAATCTTAAAGAAAAAGACCAGTCGAGTGCAGGACAAAATATCCCAATGCCAGTGTTTTCCTCGCTCTGTGATGCATCTGTTGCAATGATAATATTTGCTCCTAGGGAGCTTAGCTGGTCTTGTAACATGGCGTTTAAGATGCTGTAAGGTAGTAGTTTTGCGTGGTTTGGGAAAATATCGTCGAACCTGATATCCAGGTAATTTGAATGCGTATTGTTAGGAAGCACATCGCGAATTTGCACATTTAGTGGTTGAAGTAATTTTTGCACAAATATAATCTGTGGTGTATGAAACCTGGGCCAATGAACGGGAAAAATAATTGTGGATCGGAGATGAAAATTATTTGAGGACGGCTTAATGGTGATTCATATAGTCGTAAGAAAGTCTGAACGGTCAGAAGGTGAAATCGGCCTAGAATAGGTGGGATTCTCGCTTCCAGATATAATACGGCATTTGCAACGTGTTTGGATGGCCTAAGCACAGACGTAGCGCCTCTCGCTCTAATAAAACTAGCGGTCGAAGCTTGTATGATGGAACACCTGAGAATAAAACACAGCCAAATTCTAGTACTGAACGAACTTACATTTTATATACCATCAAAAGGGATTTTCTTCGCATACCTGTTCTTCGATTGCTTAACTTGCGCAAAATGCCCATTGTACGAGCTCCTTTTGTTGCAAGATATTCAATATGCGGCCGCCAGTTAAGATTTCCATTATAGATAACTCCAAGGTACTTCAGTGACTCTACTTGTGGGATATCTTCGAGATGATAGTTAAGCGATATGTATACTGGGTCTTTAACGGGAAAAACAAGGATAGCACACTTATTAGCATTCAGGTTTAAGTGTAAGCTATCCAGCCAGCCTTCCAGTTTCTTTAGATAGGACTGCAAAATTTCGTTAAGGGAGTATAGGTCACTAGCCATACCAAAAAAGGCAATGTCGTCAGCATAAACGTAGGTACTGACACCTGGGTGAACGGGGATTCCGCTCAGTAAAATATTAAATAATATTGGTGAAAGTACCGATCCCTGAGGCACACCTCTTGTTTGCTTGTGTTTACCAGATGAATAGCCGCTTCGAAAACAAAAGAATTCCCTGTCTTTCAAAAATTCATGCACCCATGCTACAATATATCCTGGAAAGGCATGGCCCTGTAACCGATTTGTTAAAATTGCATGTTCAATGCTGTCATAGGCTTTACATATATCTAAAGTAACTAACGCCGCATATTGTTTTTTCTGTCTGGCGATGTTAATGCGACTTTCAAGGTCTACATGCGCGTGCCATATTGAATAGCCAGATCTAAATCCAATTTGACAAGGAATCAACAATTGATTTTCATCAATAAACTTCATTATATGCCCGTGAAGCACTCTTTCAATAAGTTTTGCTATGTTTGATGTCAACGCAATTGGTCTGATGTTGTCGATAGTATACCCGGCCCCTTGCTTTTTAAGTAACGGAATAATTTTGGCGATCTTCCATTCATGTGGAATCTATGCATTGCTAATAGAGTAATTTAGCAACTTCAGAAGCTCACGTGGGGCTTCTTTGAAGAAAATTTTTAACATTGCATTTGTTATTTCATCCGGGCCAGGCGCTGTAGTTGGTAACCGTAACATGACCTGTGCTAGTTCCAAATAGGATATCTCTTTGTAGTCCGAGAATGTAGGAGTAAGAACAGAATTTTGAAGACGCGTTGTGAACCGGCTCTCCAATCATTTAGCCAATAGGTCTAAGGACTCCTGCATTTCCTGTGCGGTATAGACAATTGAGTCTACATTCACGCTCAGTGGGAGTCTGTTTCTAGATCGAAGGAAATAAAATAAAGCAAGTTTGTTTTTGGATTCAGATAGAAATCAAAATGTTTTTTATCGTACTCATCTTTTGCGTGTTTGACAGTGCGTTTGAAGGTTGCCGAAATAAATTGATAATCTTTCCAATTTTGTGGGCTCTGATTATGTAGAAGTTTTTTCCAAGCAGCTTTTCTTCTGCGATAAACTCGTGAGCACTCATTGTTCCACCAGGGACTAGATGATGTACGTTTAGCTGTCTGAATTACGAATTCAGACTTTTGTCGGGACATCTGTAACGCTGAACAAATTTTCAAGCCCATTTCTTCGTCATTAGTATTAGTTAATGACGCAATGGAAGAGTGTAAGCAGTCTTTAAATTTTTTGCAATTAACAAATATTCTGTCTTGTCGCTCAACTGATGTTAATGGGCATGCAATTTCGAAGTATACTGGGAGATGATCACTGTTTGTAGAGAAATCAATCGTAGTCCAAGATGTCACGGCAATACTTGTGCTAGAAAACGTCAATTCTAACACTGAGCGAGATTGGCCACGGACAAATGTGGGTCGTCTCATATTTAGGCATGAAAGATTTTTATCTATGGTCCAGTCCCATAGACGCGTCTCACATGCATCTGTTCTGTAACCCCATGATACGTGATGTTTGTTGAAGTCACCAGTAAGGATGACTTGATTTTTGCAGCTGTGTACTGTGTACGCCCGTAGGGAAATAAGCATTTATAATCGAAAAAGTACGGTAGCCTGGTATGCTAAGGTGTACTGCCAAAATTTGACATTCCGGAGACGTTAACTTGAAAGCTATTTTAGCCTTATAACAGAATTTAGATGACAACAAAATCATTAAACCACCTCCTAGTGAAAGGCGATCTAATCGAAAAGGTCGAAAATCTTTAAAATTACAATTTTTCTCTGGAGTAAACCAGGTTTCTTGTAAAATTATTACATCAGGGTTAAGATGCGTTGTTAAGCAATTTAAGTCTATTGAAGCAGAAATCAAGGAACGACAGTTCCACTGTAGCACTTTTAAAGAAGCTATGGTGATGATCTAATTGATATAATTACTTCAGCGACTACCGTCGCAATGTACTTTCTTGGATACCAGAATGAGAAATACCCTTTTTGTTTTTGGAATAGGGACAAGACGCTGTTACTGGAGAACCAGTTCGCTTATGCGGCCTGGTATCATGACCTGTTTCCATGTCATCCTGTGAGTCTGTCTGACGCGAAGTACAAGGATCGGATCCAACAAACGTTGGGTCCGATTTGGTATTCGGCGCTAGGACTGAACTGGCTACCTGTTCTGCAGCACAAGCAAGCGATTTGGTGATTGGTGTTGTGGCTGTTTGCAACAACTGTGTGATCCTAGCGGTAAACACTTGGGAAATGCATTCTGTAACAGTTTGAACAATATGTTGCATAGCCTTTGTCATCGCTTTTTCCACTGCTGACTCAATGAGTTTAGACAAGTTGTCTTCATTTAAAGTCGACTGCCTCGCAGTGACGCCAGCGTATCCAAAAACTCTGTCCTTGACGACTGCAATAGCCTCTTGCCGCGAACATCTTCGCCTGTCAATTACCTCGAGTACCTGCATTTCATTAGCTTTTGCCGAGCAGTTTGCATAGTCAGCCGCATGGTTTCCTCCACACAGGCAGCATGTTTCGGTTTCAGCTGTGCACTCATTAGGGGAATGATCCTCACCACAGACGCGACAGCGTGCATTTGATTTGCAGCCTCCTGCACTATGGCCAAAACGCCGCCAACAGTTCCGACACTGAAGTGGACGGGGACGGGAAGGGAGAGGATCCACTCCAAAAATAAGTGGCCACACTTTTAGTTCAGATGGGCAGGACATACCAGCAAACGTAGCAATGACCGATTCAGTGGCAACTTTTTCCCCGTTTACGAGTCGGTTGCATCGGTATACGGCTATGACACCAGCATCAGACAACTTCTCCAGAGTCTCAGTTGGGCTCAATCGAGAGTCTACGCCCCGGACAATGCCTTTAGTGCATGCTAGATGGGGAGGAATGAACGCACTCACCGGCACAGATGCAAAAATCTTACTCTTTAGGAGGTCTGCAACACAGGTCGGATCTGATGACCTACAAACTATCCCACCTCTTCCAAATTGTCGGACATCGCTTATCATTTGGAAGTGACGCGTCATGGCTTGGAGCTCGGCCTGGACAGCCTGTGGGTTGTTCAGCCGGATGAATCCACCACTCGAGGGCACCAGCGCGACAGGGATGCTGCTAACACCGCTGCGGAAGAAAGATTCCAAAGGCAAATCATCAGGAGAAAGGGAGGCTGACCAAGGGCTCGGCCCTTGCCCAGGAGAGTTTTTAGACATCAGCGCTGCTTCAAGCACTAGGTAAGTCCTGTAAATATGAGATGGTTAAGATGAGTAGGTCAAATCCACCCAAAACTCAGCCAAACCACCGCGCAGTTAGCTTGCCAGCAGACTTCAGCGTGGACGTCGGGACGCCGATGACCAGGATGATCCGAAACGGCTGAAGACCAGAGAGCGAGTTGATGGACGTTCGAAGCTGCCGACTGAGCACTTCACCCCTTCTTCCTCCCAGTGCTTGCGACACGGTGCCTTTCAAACCACCTCGCTTGCAAGCTCGAGGTCGTCGTCTTTGTCGTCAGCGTGGTTGGGCACAGATAACGTCGCGTCAATACGTTGCCGGCATTGCAGGAGAACAATTTACAATTTAGAGCTTCTATTGGTAAAACCACAACAATATACACAATTTTGATTTCACGAGAAACAGTAGTGCCATCTAGTTTATGTATTCATCTACGTCGCAGGCTCCAGAAGGAGTATTGCGTGGAGGGGGGAGGGCATCACATAACAAAGGAGCGAAAAACTTATACGTTAAAAATATAAACAGCGACACAAGATCAACGCAATAAATTGAAAAGAACAGAAATTATAAAATCGTGAAGTAAAATTCTACCATTAGAAAGCTGGGTTATACAGTGAATATTACGATTGCATAATTACATAAAGAAAGTTACATACACCAGAAATAGAAACACTTGAACACTACCCAAACATACTTTTGTGTCTGAAGGTTACAGTATTGTTAATGTCAGCAATGTTATCGAGAAGTCCCTTCCAATGCCTAATGGCACGTGGCAAAGCAGACAAGTCAAAGGCATTAGTTCGACCAAAAATGTGCTGGACGCTAAGGCGATTGTGCAAGCACCTAGATGTGTGGGATGGACAAACAAGATGCAAGGTGGACGACTGCTCACTATGAATGATTTTATGTAGCAGACAAAGCGACACTACATTCTGGCATGATTCCGAGGATGGTAGTGACAATGACAACATAATGTTAGATACGCTCAAATATTGGTTGCAATTCCTGGCGATTAAACGTGCAGCACAGTTTTGGCTATACTCAAGAATGCGGATTAGATATGCCTGGTGAGGTGACCAAATTGAACCTGCCAATTCTAGTCGGGTCAAGAATAATGTTTGATATGCAAGCTTTCTTGTGAAGGAAGGAGCAGCATGAAGGTTGCATTTTTGAAGATTGATGATCAAAGCACTTGTGCATATGGAGGTTAATCGATGCTACATACAACAGTGCCACAGTGCAGTCAAGACATTGCAGTAGTGAAAAAAATTCAGAGCACTTATCAAACAAGGACATGTATGCAAACAGCAACACAACACACATGGAGATGAGATGCAGTGCAACAATGCCCTTGTAGCCTACAATGTGTGGTTACTCAATATTTAGAAGCAACGGCACTACCACTAGGGCAACTAGAAGTGTTGTGCACGGGTGACGAGTTGACCGTAGTATCAGCACAAGGCACAGGCTGTGAACTTGCGGGGCGATCAGCTGTTGCGACAACAATGAACTGTAGACTGCCTAGGTCGAAGGGAACACAGTACGTTGGCCTGTTGGCTCTTCACTGATGTTGCGTAAGGGCCTATAATTTGTGCAGAAAGCATGTGGCCATCCATGGCTCAATCACAGTTGTATGGTTGTGGGTGCCGATATTGCTCTTAAATTTTCCAAAAATGCAGGCATGACCAACTTAGTCGTCTGCAGTTTCACTTTTCTGTCACCACCAAAGAACACTGCCAATGGTGCAGTTTTTTGGTAGGTTTAACATCTTTTAAAAGCACCTTAAAAGAACATTGCCAAGAATTTCTCATCAAATTGAGAAAACACAAAGAACAAACCAGTTTAGCTAGCCTCCCCATTTTGCAAACAGAATAGCAGCTCACTTTGAAGAAAATCGGCCCATATTGTCATCATGCTTACTGAGGGCATGCAAAGCGTGGAATGCCAGATTGGGAGCAGTACTGGGGCACTCCTGACAATCTTCTCATGGTAGACATTGTCTTATAACACATGCTAGGCATGTATATATGCTACATGTTTTTAATGTGAGAAAAACTGCAAAGCTGGCCGGCAGCATATCGCAGCACCTTCGCCATCGGCGTCTGTCAAGCAAGGACTGGTTACGTAAATGTTATTGCGTCGACGCTACCGAATAGGGAGGGCACAGAGGCGCCGCTCCAGGGCGCCGGTTCGCGAACTGGCCGTTGCCAAGACGCCGACGTGAATTGGATATTTCGAGCGTTGGCACAGCACGGATTTCACGGCGGTCTGCCACCACAGCTGCACCACGCGTTTCAAGCACAGAGCACAAACTGAGGCCTCATGGCGTTCTGCCACCACAGCTGCGGCATTCGTTTCAAGCACATTACTTGAACCACACATTCAGCGCTGAACCGTGCGCGGTCGACGCAGTCACATGTTTATAACTTGTAGAGAGCAGCACATCCCTCGACGTCCGTTATGCAAAGGCGGACGCGGTTCGCTGAACTCCGCTGCCGAGGCGCTACACCACTTCGACATTTCAATCGTCACCACCTCCACATTGTCAAGGAACACGGATCACACAACGCAGGTTCTGTATTGCCAGAACTCACCGAGGCCAAAGCCGCACTGCCACACAAGCACTACTCACGGCTTTCCGCCAAGTAACACAAAACCTACAACCAATACACAAGCAACGCAAGCACAATCACACACGCAATGTTGAACAACGCGCGGTCGGCGCGGGCCAGAGAACGATCACGCCGAGAACGAACACGCCGTCACATGCCGTCGTCGCTTGGCGCCACCATCGCGCCTTCTCAAAAGTCCCTAAATGATCGTGTCCCTAGGTGCCTAGGATCGAGTCACGTGAGGGATTTTTATTGACCCTTTTCGCGGTGCAGTTTGCTTTAGAGAAACGAGATGGCGCTCACGGCGGCGCGCCATACCTCTCCTCAGCGACCGCGCACGAATACGAAACCACTACCGCTTCTACCTTGCTTCTGTGCGATCAGCTGTCGGAAATGCAACTGAGTTTTCGCTAACACACTATCTCCAATCATGCTAGATTGAATCATGTGGATTGAAGACGTGTGCACTAGGTGGCTGCAAAAATGGTGACTGGCATGTTAAGGAATAGAAGGACTCTGTGTGGCGAAGTTCGCGGACCGCTGCTGAAACTGTCCGAACGTGTTTCCGGCACTTCGAGATGTACGGCTTTCCTCGAGTATACAAAAATTTGCTCATCCGCCAGCCTTGTATGGCTAACCTTCAAAGAAAGGACTTCATCCCCAGAACGTCGGCAAGATTGAGTACCACTCAAAGGGAGTAGCGCCGCTTCCTGTCATAGTAAGTTTCGCGCACGTTATCTATACACATCTGTCCCAAATGGCAGAAAAACTTACGCCCACTCTATCGCCGACGTATCAAGAATAAGTGAATGGGCGCACACTTAAATATATGCGCACTGTATACGCACAATAAATGACGGACTACACCTACTGGCGCACGAATGGTCGAAGCTGAATGTTTCGTGACGGTCCACAAGAGTAAGCGAGTTACGAGCTGTTATATTTGCTACAAGGTATTACAATGTACAAAACAGCTACGTTTCAAGCCTTGTGCGCAGCAAGAACAAATCTACCGGAACTGAGCACACCCGCGAACGATTAGTCAAAAAATAATCAGATAGTGGCCGCACCGATGAATTTCACTGAGTCAGAAACTGACAAGCCACTGCTTCAAAATATTTGCCGAATAAAGAACAAAGAGCAAAACCCACTAATCCTGACTGAATTCATAATCGGAAAGCTTGGATAGCTTGGAATACATATTTAGCCCCGCTTTTAGAGCAAGCACCATATACGCTGCTTGCGCCGTTTGGACATAGCTTAATCAGCTCCGAAAGAGCTTTTGCATGTTCTCTGAAGCTGTGATGAAAGCTTCGTGTCGTCCATCTAGTCACCGACTACGATATCTCCGAAAACAGAGGTTTTCTAAGCGGCGCCGGCGTCATGCACTTCCATTGTAAACAAGGAGGCAACGGAGGCAGTTGAGGCAAGCAATGAACGCGTCACCACGTGATCAAACAAGGCAGCGCCCACGGGATCGCTGCGAAAAGGGTCAATACTTATAGCGTCCTCGATCACCTTGCCCCGGGGTTGCCCCGAAACCAGGATGGTGCGCTGTGCACCGCGGTGGTGGAGCACTGCGGAGAGTCAACATCGAGGACAAAACTGCACCCTGTGCAGATGCTTGCATGCAGCGCCACTTTGCCCCTGGCGCGCAAAACGTGCGCAAAACGCGCGCGCCCACGTTTTATTGTTTGCAGGTGCAGAGCATACGCGGCAAGCACTCGAACCTTGTCAAACTGCGTGCTCCGACCAAGGAGGATACATAAATCATGTATTCTCCTTGGCTCCGACATACCTGGTTACAAGCACACACCAATGGATTTTATAATTAATGGCAAGATACATAATGTGGCGATGTCGGTGGATGAAATGAACGATTTTATTGCGAGTAAGTATTTGTTTTTAGCATCGCACGCGCGGGGAGTCGAGCGTATTGTCAGCAACACAGCACGGTGCGCTTCCGCGGCCCGCTCCCAGTAAGTTCTAGTAGCACAAAGATGGGGAGCCAAATTATATCCTTACTCCGGTGTCGCCGAGGTGCCTGACGACCCGTTCAACGAACCTGTCCACTTTCGGTCGCTCTTCGCCACATTGTTTTCGGACGAGATCGATCAGCATGTCGTCTTCGCTGTCAGACGAACTTGAAAAAAGCTCATCGATTGCGGCACTAGCAGCGCTTCCTTTCTCATTGCCGACATCTCGACTAGTTAACTCCGTCAACTACGTGCAACCGCAGCTTTCGGGCCAGGTCGTGCGCGCGCGTCCCGCAGTGCTTGCTGGGATTGCACCCCGGTGCACCGCCCATTTTCTCGGTGCGAGACGGGGCAACGGAAAACCGCCCCAACAGGGTGCGCTTCCGGTGATCGGGGATGGTCGGTGCGCACCGAGGCGCCCCGGTGCGCACCGGTGCGGGTGATCGAGGACGCTATTACATTCCAGGCACTATAACGCAACCAAAAAGTGTTCTGTGCAAGCATGATGTCGCTGTTGTTGATGTAAAGTGCCGACCGTCACGGTGACACGGACATTTTGTTACGATGGGTTCTGCAAAAAAGGATTGCCGTAGTCAAATGTGAAAATGTACACACAAATAAAATTGCAAATAAAAACGGCTATATTTGGCTACGAAATATTTTGCACTTTTTTTCTGTTTGGCTACATTTGGGCTACAACTTCTCTAGCTTTTGGCTACGCGGCCTCGTTGGACCTGGCAACACTGCTACCGCGCCAGCTTCCCCCCCCCCTTTCTTTCCTTCCTTCTTTCCTTCCATCGAGTCGAGTTGACATCGTTCAATTCGACTCGATGTCGAGTTGAACGATGTGGTGGTCAGTACCAAGAGTGTCTGGGAGACAGGTCCAGATCGCGTTCTTCACGTCCCGCGTAAAGGTAAGGTCGGGGTTGCTGTCTCTTGAGACGCTGTTTTCGACACTCGTAGGCTGGAGCGAATCGTTCCACAACGTGAGGCCGTGTTGCTGAGCGGCGTCGTGGACCTTCGCGCCTTTCTTCGTGGTGGTGGCATAGCCCCAGGTGGTGTGCGCGGCGTTAAAGTCCCCTACGACTACGAGCCGGTGGCCTCTTGTGCGTTTTCGGAGTTCGCGGATGAAGTGATCGTAGTCCGCGAGCTGGTCTCGCGGTGGGTTATATACGTTAGCCACGTAGAGGCTTTGGTGCGACTTGCGGTCTGGTATAATTTCCACGATAGTGTTCTCAATCGTGGTGTCTTCTATCCTGTGTTCTTGTGCCGTAATTGTGTTCTTGAGATGTATGGCGGTTCTTGTGGTTATGGTGAGGGTGTTGTATCCTGGAAGCCTAACTTTTTTGGTGTTGGTCTCTTGGAGGGCGATGATGTCTGGTTGATTTGTCTTGGGATATTATTGTAGATTTGCTAAGCGGGGTCTGTAGGATCTACAGTTCCAGTGCCAGATGCGGAAAGTCGATTGCGAAATGGGCGTTTTACAGTTAGAGTTTGCCATCCACAGGAGTCCCAGGTGCGTTAACGCGCTCCCGTTCAAGAGAGTTCGAGCGGGAAGGCGTCTTCCTGTGTGGCCGTCGTTTCTTCCTTCCGTGCCCTTCCTCCGGTTCCGCGTGGCTCATGTAGTTGTTCTTGACATGGGCTATGAAGTTAGTGAGCTGGGATTTCATCTCATTGACTTGGGCTGTATGTGTGTCCATGGTGTGGCTGAGTGTCGTGAACTTGTTGCCGATTTGGGTATGGATTGGCTGCAATTTCGCTTATAAGATTGCTTCGAGCTTGGACTCAACTATCACTGTGACCTTCGATTCAATTAGAGCCTCGAGTTTCGTTTCGATGACGTGTACAATCTTCTCCACGACAGTTTCAACTTCTTGTTTCGTGAGGTTCTTGGCTTGTTGTTTAGCTAGTTGCTGTTCTTGACATAATTGAGTGAGCTTCTCGATGTTGTCATTCTGCTTGTGTATAATTTCTTCTCGTTCTTGGCGTAGTTGTGTGAGCTTGTCGATGACGGAGCCTTGGCTTTGGATCTGGTCCCGAAGGCTTTGCAGCGCCTTCTGCTGATTTCGAACAATGTTCTCCAGAGCCCTGAGCACCGCGGTGTCTGCAGTCGAGAAATCCGAAGAGCTCGTGTTGCGAGGTAACCCCGCGCTGCAGCAGCATTGTTGACTCGTTGAACGGAGCGCGTTCGGGATCTCGTGCCAGACTTGGACCTCGATGGTACGATAGACCTAGACCTAGACCTAAACCTAGACTTGCTTCGGCCGGCATGGCGTCGCGGTGCACTGCCCGAGCTTGTGGACGGGTTCCCTAGCTTAGGAAATTCGTCATCGCTGCTTAAATTCCTATGGCTGTTTCGAACTTTTGCCTTGTTAAGTTGTTGTTGTCTCACTTGGTAAGGTGGTGGCTTGGGTCCTAGCTTCTTTAACGCGGGACCTTTAACGCGACAGCGTTAAAGGTCCCGTGTTGCAGAAAATCCGACGTCGCCGTCGGCGTAAGCATCGGCGTCAGGCGGAAATAATCATGCCGAACCACATTATCCCGAACCACCCAGACCGGGCGGGCCCTTCACGTGGCGCAAGGCGTTAGTGAACAAGTATTGAATTTCTCAAAGTAAAATCCGTCAGAAAAATTGTAAAGTACGACTTAACCACAACCTACAGACGTGAGTGTCGGATTGTAATTTGAATATACGAGAAAAAAGCCTGCTAAGCAGCCAGGTACCTTTGAATGCTATCGTGTTTCACTTTTAAAGGCGAAGCTTAAGCGTCTGCCAATTCTGATGGTGTTTCGCAGTACCCGCCGTGGTTTCTCAGTGGCGGTGGTGTTGGGCTGCTGGGCACGAGGTCGCGAGATCGAATCCTGGCCATGGCGGCCGCATTTTGATGGGGGCGAAATGTGAAAACACCCGTGTACTAAGATTTAGGTGGACGTTAAAAACCCCATCGAGGTGCTCCAAATTTCCTGAGACCCCACTACGACGTGCCTCATAATCAGATCGTAGTTTGTGCACGTAAAACCCCACAATTTTTTTTTGTTTCGCTGTACTTTGGTTTTAGGCAACATTGAGGGAAATGTTGAAAACCGAGCCTTTCTAAATTTTGATCGGGCCCCATGTCGCAGAGAATACTGTGTCGGCGTCAATCGCGTCCGATAACGCTATCGGCTCAACTCTTAAAGGTGAAGCTTAAGCGTAATCCAATTTTTTTAGGTGCAAAGTACCTTATGCGCTCGGGCTGTCGGCGTCTCCTGTCGTCGTCGTCACGGTAAAGCAAGCGGTTGGCGCTGGCGCTCGGCACGCGCTCGTTCCATTGCTCCCGCATTCGTCGTCGTCGTCGTGACTGATGAGCTGCGTTGCCGCTCATCATTCCAGCGTAGAATTTCACTTCTCTTGTGTCGTCGTAGTGGGGAGGCCGCGTTTACGGGGTTAGGAGCCATTTCTTACGCCAATATGAGCCCATTAGCGGCGCACCTCTCCAGGTTTCACGTTAGTGGAGCTGCATTTCGCTTAATGGGTCATTTGACACACATAAAAGCACATAGCCACTCGAGAGACTTCGCAGCGGGTGGAAAATTTTCAGTCCTCACGTGACTCGCATTCGTCATCACCCTATCGAACAATCCTGGTTTTAACTTCAAGGCGCCCGCCGGGGGCGCCGTGCCATATGTGTTGCATTGGTAATACACGAGCACCAAAGTTGCAGTTAGAAATGTCGGCATTATGTCCGGTGCTCCCTAAAAAATCCATCTAGGAGCGTTTTTTTTTTTGGATTCTCTATCTCCAGATAATGTGCGGCCGGCGACGTTCAAATTCGTATAATATACGTAGATCAATGGGAGTTACTCACAGTATTTCGTTTCAGGGTGAGTCTCTCGCATTATATTTTATTGTAAAACAGCAAGTCTAACGTTAGTGTAACGGCCCGTTCAAATTTTTGAATTGTAACTGGAACGAGTTCCTTTCTCAATAAAGGAACTTGTAACGGTAACTCGTGACAGTGACATTCGGTATTCTAATCGCCCTCTTTGACAAATGCCGCCGACAAACTGACTTTCGAGCGGGCTTTAAATTTTGAACTTATTTTTCTCCAACGAGGTTCCTGATATTTTTCCAAGCAATGAACTTTTCTGTCAGCAAGTTTGATGCCGCCCCATTGTACGTTATATCGTACTTCTAGCGCGTCAAATGAGGCACAACCGTGTATTGAAATGCGTATTTCTGATCTATGCTCATATGTATGTTAGCTCAGCATCAACACTCAACATGTCTTATCAGAAAAGAAAACGCAGATAATTACGCGGCGGCAAATATCTACTTCCTGAGCCATCTCAAACTGTTTATAAAGAATGCGACTGGTAAGCATCTGGATATCACCAAGCAGGCTACACGCGGCTGAAAGTAAAGCACGGCGTCAACACTCCCCCTTGATGTAATTATCAGTATAACCATGCATTGAGAAACATGCACATCTTTCATAATGCAGCTGCGGTAATTGATTTATTAACATGTACACGATTTTGTTATAAAAAAAGAGCGTTCTTCGTTAAGCGCGCCCGCTGCTCTCGCTTGCCTGTGTCTGCTGCAGTTAGAACACGCGACACCTCCACTGTTGCCCGCAATCCTGCCTGTATCGTCCAGAGACCAAGCACGCTTGTCCGCAGTGGTCGAGTTGCCGCCTGCTTAACTGCGTCAGCATCGCCTAGACGTAGCTCTTGTGTTCGAGATCTGTTCGTTACGAACGCGGAGGTCACGCATGGCGGCATGCATGGTCATGCATCGGCCTGTCCTTTAGTGTGGTAAACATTTATGAGTTACCTACCGGGATAGCACTGTCCTTGAACAGCTCGGTGTTCGAAACACCAGGGCTATTTGTATCAACCCGCTCGAATCGCCAGAAACAAAACTAAAATAAGAAAAACTATCAATTAACGCGGGTTCACACGAAGAACCCCACTGGCTCTGATTATGATGCCGATGTTAGCGGCGACGGTTTTATCGCACTTGGAATTTATACGGAACATCACAGTGACGCCGAAGCCGATGGCAAAAAAAAAAAAAAGCCGGCGCTGGCGCCGGTAAAGCCAGCGCCGCAGTCAGGTCTCTCTCTCGCTTGTATGTACGACATGCCAACGTTTCCGATTTCCAGGTGGGTTCACTTCTTTTCCGCCTATAGACGCTGCAAACACTTGTTTTGTGAGCTTCGATGGCCTTTTTGCTGCTGTCGTTCGTCAACAGCTAGTCAGGGGAGTTCATCGGCGGTACAGAAAGCCACGAACACTTACCCGAAAAGGCGGGAGAAATCTTACCTTTGAGGGATGCGTAAAACGTGCGACGCTCTCGCATGTGCGAAAACTGGAAAGGGCAAGCTAAAGATACAATAAAATGCTAGTAGATGACTGGTGAAGGTTACATGTTGTTTTGAATTAGGTGCTGTAAAAACAAAATATTGTTTTCTTTTTCCCACGTACGAAAACGTGAACAAAACTGCGGGATTGCGTCCAGCAGCAGTGAAATAGGCGCGCTGTCGTTCCGTATACTTCGCTTCATAGCCAAAGCTCTCCGCAAGTATATAGCATAGTTTCATACAATAATTAAAGAATGAAACCATGAAACCAGCTGCAAACCAGCTGGAAGCCATGCTGAGAATAAACCAGGCGAGGGCCGTTGGATCGAAACTTCCTTCAGGTAGTGTCCAGCACAACCGAACGGTCTGGATGGCCAGCATACTGGGACAATGTCGCTGGTTTCTGTTACTTACTTAGTTTCAAGTCCCCAGAAAGGTGCAGGGAGAAGACGAAGGCAGGGGTGCTATGCAGGATGCGCCGAGTTTGGCGAAACTCGGGATCTTCCCGAGCTCTGGCGACGCCCCAAGATGAAAGAACTAATGTTAACAACAGAAATTTTGTCCGTCGGCACGCCTCCAATTTCATTGGTTCTTCTAGATTCACTCTGGTTGGCTATCATCGCTTGGGCGTTGCCATATGGGCGGTCGACAAACTGGGGCTCACGCGATCATACGGTCGGTGCATGATCGTGCCTTCTTTCACTTGTTTGTCGTTCCACCGAGTGCATTAGAAGCACAAGCAAGTTGTAAAATAAATGCAGTTAGTACAATAATATTAGTCACAATGTGGGTTGTAAGCATTTTAATGTTTACAAGATGTACACTGAATGCGTATTAGACTAATTTGCAGTTTAACACGTTTCGCATTATACCACGAGGGGACGCTCGCCCCCCTTTTTTTCCCTCTTGATTGGATTGGCGCGGCTCGCTACGTGCTTGTGCTCCCATTTCCGAGCACATATTGGTGTGCGCATGGTTTTCACACTTGTCTCAACAGATCGCTCGTTGCTCGCGCTAAAGTAAGGCTGCGAGACGAAGTGAGCGTCGGCTAGCACATAAGTGGTTTGCCGCGCGCTTAGCGTGTAAGCACGCAGTAATGACGGAAATCAATGGGTCAGAAAACTACGCTTTATTTTCATTTATTTTGTGATGCACCCTCATACTAGCTAGCGCTGTGTGGTGGCTTCAAACAGCCGCAAGAAGGAGTCTTTATACTGGGTAGCCCGAGCGATCCGTGGCTTCAAACAAACGCAAGAAAGTGTCTTTGCAGCGCACGTGGCCGTTGACTGCCATCACAACCATCCCAGGTGGGACTCCAGCATCGGTTCAGTTATCCTGTGCGCACCGCTGATGAGGTAGCGCTTCACTTTTTGACAGTAACTTGCGATTTTTTTTTTTTTTTTTGCGTGTGAACGCCCGTGATGGGGTCCACAAAGTTCACGCTGTGGTTGACTGTCTCCCAATGCACATTGAGGCATAGCCCCGTTAGCATCTACTAAATTTGGGATACAGTTGTATGCCGACAATTCGGTACTTTGAATAATGGTCCCCGGTTGAACATTCGCTGCAATAATGGCACCTAGCTTCGCCGCCTTTCGTCGGTCGACCTTGAAAAGTCGCAGCACTCCTCTGGTCGCCCAGACGATGCCGAAGACCCATGGGCCACCATTTTTAACACCGCTGTAATTTTGGCGGCTCGGTGAAACGTTGTCGTCCGTCATTAGCTGGCCTCGGTTGTACTTTTGCTCGCCGCGAAGAAGGCACTCGTCAATTTGCGCTATCTTCCCGGGGCCACCGAGTGAAGGTCGCGCCAGCAGCTCGTTCCTCGCGACCTCACGGATGTATTTCCTGCAGTCGGCGATGACGTGCTCCGACAGAGGAAACAAGTCGCAGGTGATCTCCTTCAACAGCCACATGTATACGGTTTTGCTCACGCAGTACGTGAGCCAAATAATTTGCCGCCCGGAGAGGCGGTCGTTCGGACGGCCGAGGCAGACCGTGTTAGCGAAGTAACTTCCTTCGCCTGTCTTCCCGTGCAGTGCAGCGGTACTGTGTAATTGTGAAAACTGCTTTCAGCACCTGTTGCACCGGAAGGCAGCTCTGCGTCCATTCTGAGTATTCATATATAATGTTGCCACTTCGCCATCACAGATTGGTTGGTCCGGGTTGAACCCCACGTCCTCGCAGGTGCCCCAGTACTCCGATGACGACGCCGGAACTGGCCTGAGGCTGGGATCTCGTGCCAGACTTGGACCTCGATGGTACGATAGACCTAGACCTAGACCTAAACCTAGACTTGCTTCGGCCGGCATGGCGTCGCGGTGCACTGCCCGAGCTTGTGGACGGGTTCCCTAGCTTAGGAAATTCGTCATCGCTGCTTAAATTCCTATGGCTGTTTCGAACTTTTGCCTTGTTAAGTTGTTGTTGTCTCACTTGGTAAGGTGGTGGCTTGGGTCCTAGCTTCTTCTTGCACTCCTTTCCGGTGGTCTCGTGTGCTTCTTCGCATATTTTGCACTTGGGTAGACATTCGTGATCCTCGAGTACTGCGTCTTGTCCGCACTTGTAGCAGAAGTGTTTTCTGGGACTGGGGCAGATGTCTGGTCTATGTCTAATGGCACCACACGTCCGGCAGTACTGCACGGACTTTCAATAGGGCTTACAGCGATAGTCCTCACTTTGGTAGGTGATGTAGTACGGGACGTGCGGCCCGTCGAAAGTGATGACGGCCGTGGAAGATCGACCGAGCATGCGTGCACCGAGAACTGTGTATCTCGAATCAACTCTGAGGCCAGCTACGATTTCGGCACTACTGGTACCTGGCAGGAGACCGTAGATGACGCCTCTGCTTACGTCGTCGGGATGTCTCACGTGGTGGTTTACATTGAAGAAGGTGCCGCCTAACTGGATGGTCGTTTTGCTTTTGAGCTTGGTTGCACGTTCAGTGTCGCTGGTACTCGCAATGATGACGTTTTCTGCCCTACCCTCTGCGTCTGAACTCGAACGTTATCGTGGAACTCCTGTTGCGTGAGGCCGCTGGATTTCCGATGGGGTGGGTGACTGCGCTTAGGTTCCATTTCGATAAGTCGAGTCCGACTTGTGGCCTGTAGACAATCTGAAGTCGTCGGTTGGGAAAGGTGGCATCTTGTGGTTGCGTTGTTTTGACGGTTGCGGTGTGGGCTTAGGGTCTTGTTTCGGCATATCGTTTTGCGCTTTATGGGTTCCGATGCTTGTTTTCTCTTGCGCCCGACTTGCAGCCATTCAATGCATAGTTGAGAATGCATTTTTTTATTTGTGCTTTGTCAGCATGTGGAAGCGAGAAGGAACACTGCACTACTTCGTGGTACGTCACTGATGGCTTCTTGAACATGTGTTTCGGCAATATTTGGGTTGTTCGTGAATAAAAGATCTAAAATGTGATTGCCGCATGTGGGGTCGTGAACTAGTTGCGTGAGGTCATGATAATGAAGTGAATCAACAAAACGAATGTGTTCGGCCCGGTTAATCTGTGTACTAACGGATGATGTGGACCAGTCTATGGCAGGGTAGTTCAAATCACCGCCTATTATTAGGAGGCAACTAGGAAACCTGTTAGTAACCAGCTCGACTGCTTCATTGAATAGGTCAGTAAACTCAGGACGGCTGTCGGGTGGCCGGTAGCATACGCCTAAAACACACCGTGAGTGGCGAAAATTGACAGAAATCCAAAGTGCTTCTAGGGGTGAGTCAACGGCAATGATAGAAGGCTGACAGGCCTGTTTCACTGCAATAAGCACGTCTCCTCCTCTAGAACTCGTCCTATCTTTGCGAAAAATTACAAACGATGAGGGGAGCGTGAGATTGTTGCAACATGTGTCATGTGAAAGCCACGTTTCCGTTCCAAGAATGATATCTGATGAGGTGGCATTAATGATCGCTTTCAATGTGTGAAGTTTGGGGGAACATGCTGCGAAAGTTGGCCAAGAGCAGTGACACCGGGCTGTCATTAGTCTGTGCGTTGTGCGTATTTGCAGGCTGTCATTCGGTTTGGTGCTTCTCTGCTTTTATAGGGATTACTTTGCCCGAGGCATGGTCATACCGGTAAATGCCAGAGCGCATGTGCAATTGGTAAAGCGCACGGAAAAGCGTTCATTTGGTTTCCTTTTTTCTTTCGCGTAGTCCCGTAACCTTTTCGCGCTAGTTGCATCGTTGGAGAAAAGTCTTCTTCTAGCCAAACTTTAGGTGTCTCCAGGTCCTTCAGCTTGCTTGCGTTACTTAAAGCATCCATTATTGACTTGAAGTTCAAAAACTTCATATTATAGGTCGTTTCGCTCCTTCTCGACGCTGCCCTACGCGATGCGCAGGTTCGATGTCATCTGTCTCTATATCCAGGTGATTTCTGAAGAATTCTTTAACAATTCGTTCCGATTCAGCGTATCCCTCCTGCTATTCCTCGGGAATTCCTTTCCTGATTGGGTTATTTCTTCTCATTCTGTTGTTCATGTCCTCAACTGTATCTTTAAGCCCAGTGTTTGATCTCTATGTTAACTTTGACTTCCTGGACGGAATCAGCCACCGCATCAATGTTGCTGTCAAATTTCGACACATTCTCTATACTTTTTCAACAGCGTTGATACGCTCTGTTATGCTACTGATTTCTCGCTTCATCTCACTCAGGGAGGCGGTTGTTTCGGCATGACACTCCCTAAGCAATGTCAATACGTCATCGATCTTAGGTCCTGGGTTCACCTCCACGTCACCAGCGCGGAGCAACAGTAAGGCAAAACACAGAGACAGCAAAAGCGAGGAAGGCCTGGGAAAAAAGAATATGGGTGCAGTCAAATTGCGCCAGGCAAGAAGTGTCATGGTTGTATTTCAAATCCTTGCAATAAACAAACGATCTGATCCGCACACGATGCGTGGAAACGTCGACACCCATTTATACAGGAATGCACACTCAACAGTGGGGATTCGCAGCCGCAAATTTCGCGCCTAGGCAGTTTAGCAAGACAAATGCGAAGCCTACCTAGAATAGCGAAGAGCAGAGGTTCAGCATCTGCCACAAGTGGCCACAAATCCCGGGATGGCGATGCAAAGTCGGTGGTTTTGTGGATTCTCGGAGCAGTTACTTGCACAGTTGGTGGCGCTGCCACTACCGGCAACGCAGGTCGTTGAATCACCCGCCCAGGGAATCGCGCTGATGATAGTGGATAGGATGACGACTGCGCGGAAATTCCGGCAGCGTACAGTAGCCAGTCACTTGAACGGCACGGGTGGAGGCACGTCAATCAAGAAAAGCGAAGAGTAGAGGTTCAGCATCTGCCACAAGTGGCCGCAAATCCCCTCAAAAAGCGAGGTGGGACTCACTGCGCGCACGGCATTCTATTGCGTCACACCTCGTTTGAGGGGAGTAGGAGAAGCGTCGGACTGCGTAAGTTTTTGACTGCAGTAAATTCGGCACCAGCCCTCATTTTCAAACTGCACATACCTGGGGAAAGGCGCATATTTTTGACTGTGCTATACCTTTAGGATCAGCCCACATCTTTTAGACGGCACTATCTTCAGGATTGGCCAATGTTGTATGTGTTTCTAGTCTAATTCTCTCCGGGAATGAGGCTTGAAACAAACACACGATCAGCGTTCGCATAATTTCTTGAAACCTGTCCCTAAAATGAGGCAAAAAAAGGTCTGTTTTCACTCAATTTGCTGCAAGGTTGCTAAAATGGTCCCTATACTTCTGAGTAATTTTTTTCAACGTAGATGCTTTTGAACACTATAACATTCGCTGGCGTATCGCCACTAATTTACCGAAACATCTCAAGTTTGTCCAAGTTTCGTCTGACTGAGGAATAAAGAGTGATTTTTGCCAGCGGTGTGCAGTGGGCTTTTACATTACTATTATACTTGAATAACAACGGACGATGACAAGCGAAATTAAAAAAAAAATGTCACAGTTTCGCCCTAAGGGCGAAGCAATGAATGCGATAGCAACACAGCAATGTCATACGAAGTAAGGTGAGGGCGGCTTTGGTAGCAATATGAATTGTAGTAAACATGAGCTGATTAAGTAAGCAGGTGTGCTGTGGCGTAAGTAGACCGACATGAAGAGAGACTCGATGCCCACGAGAAGACGCGTGTGAAACGGTGGTGTTGATGATAAGCGCTGCCCGTGGGCAGCGCGTGCGAAGGGACACACCTGTAGCGCTGCACTGCTGATCCGGGCAGCATTGCATGTGTAGCGTGCGCCCGACTATTACTAACTGTGGTGTGACCGCGCACAAACAAACATGAATAGAACACACTGAATGACTGCAGACAACGACTGTCAAAAACGCTGGCAGCAAGCGCATATACGCCGCAGCTGGCGAAGGTACGTGCGGTCTATCGCTTCAACGAAAACTGAGGCGGCGAATGCACAGCGCATAAAGGTCAGAGCCGTGTGGAGATAAGAGACGGTGCGAGCGAGCGACGAGCGCGGTGTTTGGCAGAGTATAAATGCGCCCCCCCCCCCCCCCCGCTCCCTCCGGCGCTCGCTTCCCGCATCCTGCTTGCGCGTGGAAGATTGAGTGCGTTTCGCTCTCCGTGACAGCGTGCGCCCCCGCACGCTTCCGCTCGGGCATACGGCGCGCAGCGAAGATTTTATCTATACGGAACCTCACGGAGCCGACGGCAGAAAATCCGGTGGAAGTGTCCATATAATTGATCGCAATAAAAGAAAATTGGCAGCCGATCCACGAAGTGAATGCTGACGATAGAGCGAAGCTACTTGGACGATCACCGCTGCTGCTCGAGCTTTCGCTTCGGGTCTTGCTGCTGTTGCCGGCGTGCTGCTGCTTCTCGTGCTCGTTGCTCTGGGTTAGCTTCGCGGCCATTGCCGTTGAGCTGCCACGTCTCGTTCTCGAAGTGTAGGATCAGAGTCGCGACGTTTGAGCTTACGTTCGCGCTCCTCCATACGGCAGTGCTAAGTGTAGCGACAGCGGCGCGGCGCCGGCGCAACCAACGTTGGGCGCAACACCTGCGTGCGGTCGGTATGCGCGCTGCGTGCGCTCTGCAAACGGTTCTGCGCATGACGTCCGTGCGCTTGCTCGGAGAGGGGTTTCGGAGCGTCGGTATGCTGGCTGCGTTAAAGCCCCTTCATGTTAGAAAGTAGCGACACTCTCCCCCGCGCGCGCTTTCCTCCCTCAATTCTCCTCGGATTTCTCCCCCTCACCCGGCCGGCGCGGCGCTGAACCCTCCAGTGGCTCACTGCAGCCGCATTAGAATCAATGCGCGCGCTTGTTTATTCGGCCCTTCAAGCGTTGTATGGGAATTTATCCCTTGTGAAACTGTCATGACGAAAGTACGTTTCCGATAGAACGTCGTGACATTTTTTTTAGGACGCTTCGATAAATACAAGCGGAAGCGCTCCGAAAAAATGAGTACCAAGCAGTGGCTGAGCTGTTTACCTCTACGTCGCCACTTGGATAGTCCGTAACGCGGAGGTGTATTGGGTGCATACAATATAAGCAGCGTAGAGTGTAAACTAGCATTTGGTTCACAATCTTCGCTCTTAAAATGCTCAGAGAAGGTAACCAAGAAGAAATGTGATAGTTTACTTAAAGTGAATTCGCCAAAATGAGTGGGCCAAAAGCCTTTGTACCAATGCCACTGTGCAAAATACGTGCTGTGTTTGCGAAACAGCCAACATAGAACTTTACACACGCGCCTGTATTCCCTCACTATGAAACGACGAGAAATTACATTCCATCACCTCTGGGAGTAACCTAAGTCTCCCTCTCAAAACAACAACAACAACGACAACAACAAAAGGCTGATTGCTTACACGGAAAACTGCTAGACTGGCACTGATAATTAACTTACAGACTTCAGATGGCAAGTTATCAGAATTGAGGGAGATTATCAGAAGCGCGTGGCTTGTACTTAATGAGGCATGCGCGAATAATACTAATCCCACTTATCTACATATATATTGCGGTTCATGCCTTCGCAACATAAAGTACGTAAAGAAAAAGAAATGCTCGCAGTATTGAAACTTTGCAAAGATACAATAAGCACGCAATAAGAGTAAAATAGTTCCTTGGCTTCACAAGTATCAGGCTCAAGGATCACACGCACACAAACAGCGCGCGCACACACATACGCGCACACACGCACGCACACACAAACGCGCACACACACACGCACACAACTACAAATATGAGTTACAGGCATTAACTCACAAATTACATACATTTTCAAACTAACGCACGCGCGAAACACAAAAGCTTGTCACGGCTCGAAGAGTCACCAAAAATTTCAGCCCGACTCACTTTAGAAAAAAAAACTATATGCACAGTTATCAGTGCTCTGTATTGAACTGAACGAAGAGTCCGGCTATGGGAAGAGCATTAAAATCTCCATGCAACTTCATCCACAAATATGAGGAAAGCTGCAACATTCACCTCGCAAAAGAACCGTGCGTTAGAAGGGGCGAAATCCTTTCTCCCGATGTTATGGGGCCACTGCTTCCGACCACGCATTCCGTTCAGCTCGGGGGATATAAATAAGGCTTGCCCTTTCTCTGACCTGCTGCTGCATTGAAACGCGCAGCAGCAAGGCATTTTCATTGAGAACGAAGCTCAGATGCCTACGAAAGGATGGAAAAACTTGGGAAACCACGTTCGGAGCCGCAGGGCGACCACTACTTGGACTGCTCATGGCGAGCGGGAGAAACTAAAGGCGCGCGAAAGCAAGTTGCGCGCAGTTTTCGTGACGTCAGGGTCACCTGACGGGGTAGTCTCGCGCGCCGCAGCCATTCAGCGTGGCGGATGCGCTGCCTCTGCGAAAGAGGGGGAGAAAGGAGGAGGTTGACCGCGCCGGCGAGGGTGTTGCGGCGTATATCAAAGCGTGTCGCTACTTTCTACATCAAGGGGCTTTAGGCTGCGTGCGCGACTGCGACGCTGACGGCGACAACGAACATCGTGAGAGCCTAAGGAGCTTCGCTCCTTAAAATTAAAGTCTGAGATTTATGTGCCAACAACCCCGATTTGATTATGAGGAAGGCCGCAGTGAGGGACTACGGAATAATTTTTGACCACTGGGGTTCTTTAACGTGCACCTAGTGCACGGTACAAGTGCGTTTTTTCATTTCACCCCCATCGAAATGGGGCCACCGCGACCGGGATTCGATCCCGCGCCTTCGGCTTTGTAGCGCAACGCCTTAGCCAGGATGCCGCCATGGCGGGTGACAATTGAACTTTAGTGTTTAATCTCAGACCACAAGGTTCCAATGCAGCGCGATTAACAAAAAACACAAGCAACCGGATTCTCCTAGCACCGCAAAGGCAGTTGATCCAGATAATCACTGAACATTTTCTAGTTTCTCGGCACTCCCGAAGATAGCAAAATTCAGCAGGACGCGAAAGGTTGCATGTTAACACGGCGAGGGCAATTTCGTGATCTTCATGCAGGTCAAATACTACGCTTGTGCCCGTTGGTCTACCAAAGCCTCTTCGCAGTACTGATTTGTCAAAAACCATGCGATAAGGAGCCTGTGTGCAGGCTCGTGTGATTGAGCCCAGCCACTTCTATGTATATGCCTTCCTACAGTTGATAGTTCGTTATGCAGCTGTTATGTTCGAAACCTCACAATAAATTTGTAAATGCCCACCAATCGAATTTATTGAAAGTGCAGAACCGGAGCGTTGAAATACGGGTTCTGCGCTATCACTAAAGAAAAAAAAACCTTTGTGAGCACGTTGTGAATCCCGTGAAGGGAACATGCTTCATCATGCTCACATAGCCTAAGCGCCATAGAGCCAATTTTGGTAGGTCACATGTAGCGTTCGAAGAATAAAATGGGTTCTTGGAAGGCTAATTTCGAAGCAACTTTCCCAAACTTCGAAGTCGCGAAAAGTCACCGCTTGTCCTTTCCGTCGGCAAATCGAAAAGATACTCTTTGCAGACACACCAAAGTCGCTAAATTTAGCGACATCACGAAAATGGAAAAACTGTACACGATACGAAAAAGTGGATGTAACTCGCTAAGAAAGATTTCCTTTAAAAAGGGAGCCACATGGAGCACTACAAAAAACACTATTATTTCGCGTTAGTGTGTATGAGTGCAAGAATGGCCCAATTTACGATGACTTCACTATACCATCGCCGTCGCGAAGTACCTGGTAGTATCAATACTTGTTGCGATGCTAGTTGGTTCTATATTCCGCAAAGTTAAGAACGCACCCAACCGATTTTTTCCGCCTTTGGTTGCGTCTTAGCAAAATACGCTGGTAGTAGCAACCGTTAGAGTGTTGAACGGCAGCTTTGGCAAGAAAGCATGGTACTGTTCGCACCGTGACAGACCTGCTTATCCTTTTAATCAAAAGGTAGGTAGGTGAAAAAAAAGCTTGGAGGACGCTTAAGCTTCGCCTTTAAGAGTGGAACGTTATAGCATTCAAAGGTCCCGACTGCTTCTCACGCTTTCCGGGAACTGCTGCTTATGTAATCGTAATAGTTACTGGGAAACGCTGGCGGCGAGCACTATGAACGAAGGCGAGCTTTCTGGTAGAAACACGTCTTCTGCGTGGGCCGATCCCGAAGGTGGCGCACAGCCACACCCAAAAAGACATCATCTTCGCACTTCTGTTATTGGTGCGCACTTTTAAATTTCAGTCTGAGAAAATATAACATAAAAGGCATGCGCTATTGGTGTTTTCGTTTCATGAAATTTTTTTGGGCTGTAATTATCAAAACTCCCAGGAATAACATTGTCAAGAATGTAAGACAAGGTATAAGCAACTTAAATGGTAGAATTTTGTAGCAGTACATAACCCGCATGTACCACATGTCATATAGCAAGGCGTGGCATATTCATATACCTAAATTACACGGGATGATCTTCTCTAACGGACAACACCGCCGACGCCGGACGCAGTCGCCCACCGACACCAGATTTCTGCGACACGGGGCCCTTAACGCTATCACGTGAAAGCATTCCACGGTAGGAGCGGGGTTGAGATAACGTACCGCTAAACTTCATCATAAAATTTCTTGGAAAGACTTTCACTGGCATTCACCTCAGCGTTAATTCTCTTCATTAACGGCTTGAGGCCACATACAGCGGGCGGCGAGTGCAATTGTCATCATGGCACCAGCTGGGCCGCTGCACATGCGCTGCGAACGAGCGGAAATCTGCCTGTTGATAATAGCTATATATTTATAGATTAAAAAGAGGTTTGGTAGGATCACGTATTTACGATACGTGATCTGTTACTAGTCCGGTGCTGTCAACACATCAAACTTAGTGAAAAGCTCCTACAACCCTCTGCAATCTCGCCCACTTGCATGCGGCGATGATAACGAGAGCAGTGGTGGCATAACAAATGCAACTGGTTGACGATGACATAACGGCGAGGATGACTACTGTATCGATATGGTAATAAAGCGTGTCACGATTCACTCGACGCAGGCCCTTATCGTCGCGCACACTCTGTACTCTTCTGAACTCTTCAACACTTTTTCCCTTATTATCTTTAATACGAGCACTGAATAAACCAAGGCGTCTTTTCCCTGGTCGGAACTGGCCCGTGCGTGTCTTTCATAGATCAACGACGAACATGGTGTCAGTAGTGGTTACGCGAGCCAGCCGCTGCCAACCAAAGGAACATCCGCGAACAACCGCCACCAGCCACGCAAGAGCTGTCATGGAATTTCTGAAGCCGCCAGAACACTTCGCCTAGGGGAAACGCCAGTAGAACTGGTACCTGTTCAAACAGAAGTTTGAGCTGTTCGTATCTGCGCCAACACCACAAGGAAAACGTATACAGGACCCACGAAGACAGCTCTCCTCCTAAGCGTGGTCGGCGACGACGGTTTGGAAGTATTCAACACGTTCGTGAGGGCGAAAGCAAGCAGGATTATGACACCGTCATAAGAATGTTCGACGAGTACTGCGCATTACAGCTAAATGAGGTGCGTGAACGCTACGTGTTTCGCCAGCGAATACAAGCCCAAGGTGAGCCAGCAGAGCAGTTCATCAGAGATCTAAGGAAGCAAGCACAGTCTTGCAATTTCGGCACCCTGGCTGAGTCGATGATACGGGATCAGATTGTGTTCGGAACTAATGGCAAAGTACGCGAGAAACTGCTGCGTGACAACAAGCTGTCGTTGTCGAAAGCTGAGCAAGTGTGCAAGGCAGCTGAGTTTTCTACCGCACGAAACAAGCTCTGGGACAGAGAAAATCAAGTCGACGCATTGAACGTGATGCCTAGCATCGAACCTCACCCACAGACGGCGACGCCATGACACAGGACAGGTGCATCGACGCGGCAAGGGCAACGTCAAATAGCTAGGTGACCCAGAAGTGTTCAAGTGCCGTAGTGTGGGCGACGACACGCGGCTCGGAACTGCCCGGCATTTGGGCGCACCTGTCGGCGGTGCGGTGGTAAAAATCATTTTGCCGTTAAATGCAACAAGCAAGTTGCGGAAGTCAAGAGCAGCGAAGACTTCGACGTTCTCGACATCTCAGCCAACAGGTGAACCACTTACAAGACTGGGTAGTTCTAGCACAAGTACGAACACGGTGGTTGAGCTTAAAGTGGACACGGGTGCTCAAGCCAATCTTCTACCGCACTGCATGTATCAACGCCTCCAGCCAAGAATGCGAATGAAGCCTAGAAGCTCAGTACTACGAGCGTATGACGGAGGGATTATCGAGCACTTGGGAATCGTGACAACTATGGCCACTATAGGCGAGAAGTCCACTGACATCAATTTTTTTCGTGGTGAAGAAGGGAGGTAAGCTATTCTAGGGCTCCACGCCCGTGAGGCCTTGGGGCTTTTCCAGCGATCAGTGAGCGCGGTAACGGCATGCAACCGCGAACAAGTGCTTAGAGAATTTCCCGAAGTTTTCGCAGGCACGGGGTACCTTCAACGTCCATACGCGATGGTGCTACGGGAGGACTCTGTACCTGTCGTCCAGATGGCCCGGCGCGTGCCGCTGTCCCTGCAAGAGCCACTACGACAGGAACTAGACCGACTGCTCCAGGCAGGCATCATTGCCAAAACAGAGGAGCCGACAGACTGGATGAGTCCCCTAGTAATTGTAGGGAAGCATAATGGCGAACTACGAGTGTGCATGGACCCCTGGAAAATCAATGAATGCTTGAAGCGCGAGCACTACGAGATGCCGCGACGAGAAGACATCGAGGCTGAAATCGCGGGAGTCCAAAATTTTTTCTCGACTCGATGCTGTCAGGCTTCCATCAGATACCGCTCGACAACGAGACATCTAAACTATGTACATTTCCGACTCCTTTCGGACGATATAGGTTTTTGAGACTGCCATTCGGAATCGCCTCGGCCTCCGAAGTCTTCCAAAAAACAATGAGCCAAATATTTGACGCCATCCCAGAAGTGCGCGTTTACGTAGATGATATTCTAATATGGGCGCCCACAAGGACAGAACATGATGAAAGGCTGAAAGCACGCCTGGAAGCAGCACGCGTGGTACAGAGTCGGCGGTGACATGTTTGAGTGAGATATGACGCTTTGTCAAATTTTCCAGAAGTAGAATTGCTGCGTGACACGTCGTCTGCCACAGTCATTGATAAATTAAGTGCGATGTTCGCAGGTATGGCATTCCAATCGAAGTTTGTACTGACGGAGGGCTCAATTCACCATCAAGAATTCTCAAATTTCGCAAGCAGTTATCACTTCAAGCACGCCATTTCAAGTCCTAGATTTCCACGCTCGAACGGCTTAGCCAAAAAGGTGTGCAAGGAATTCTGAAGAAAACCACCGAAGGCAAGAATGATTTTTGGCTTGGATTACTCAGTTACAGATCCAGTCCCTTGGAGCACGGTCAGTCACCAGGCGAGCTGCTTCAAGGTCGACGACTGCGCACCCCGATACCTGACTTTCAGGAAGCAACACGCCAGCTGGTTAAAAGCATCGGCAAACTATGCCAATGGGACACGTCTTCCCCTTTGCAGAAAAGGGCAAGTTGTCCGCGTTCAGGGAGACACATGGTCAACCAAAGCAAGAGTAATCAGCCGCATGCGGCCCAGGTCCTACGTCGTAAAGACAGAAAAGGGCAGTGTGATACGACGTAACCGTAAGCATCTGTTGGCAACGAGAGAGCCGTTTAGTAGTTCCAAGGAGGATGCGTCCGATGAAACGTTTGACAACGAGGAACCAGACCAGCGTCAACTACCAACAGGCAACGTGGATGGAGGACCTGAAAACGAGGAACCAGTCCGACGTCAGCTGCCATAAGGCCATACCAGCACGCCAGCCCAAGCTCTTAGAAGGTCTACGTGATACAGAAGGCGACCGGAGCGGCTAGCGTACCGCGAAACGTCGTTCAGCGCTCGTCACTGGTCAGCGCTCATCCAACTACGGTTATGCAAAAGTTTTTGCTTTGTTGTTCAAACTAATTCAAAGGATGGAAGATGCATCGATATGGTAATCAAAGCCTGTCGCGATTCACTCGATGCCGGCCCTTATCGCCGCGCACACTCTGTACTCTTCTGTTCTCCTCTGTACTCTTCAAACACTCTTTACCTTATTAACTTTAAATCAGATCTGAACAAACCAAGGCGTCTTTTCCTTGTTCGGAACTGGCCAGTGCGTGTCTTTCATAGATCAACGACGAACAACTACGACGATAGCAACGACGAAAGTGGCATGCTGAGAACGATAACGACGCAGCAATGAAGAGCACGACGCCGTGTCGACGTATGTGTTGCAGTAAAACGCTGCATGGGGTTTGTGCAACATAGCCTCCTAAAACCCATTGTACCATACATTGCACATTGCATTCTACATGTTTTATCATTCTCACTCGGAAGTGATTACGCAAAGTATTCATTTTGGGTATAAAGTATGGTGTATGTGTAACTGTAAAGAAGTCGTTTACTCATATTCTTCTCACCCGCTTTCGAGGAAGTTGGCACTCAGTTGATCTATACCTCTGTTTCGTCCCAGACGGCCGAAATCAACATTGAGTGTGTTTCCAAATCGCTGGAATTGCATGAAAATACCGGACGCGCCAGCACATGGCAATGTACAACATGTCGTTCCATCTTGATCTGAGTTTAAGCAATGCAATGCAGTTTTTACCATAGCAGACATGAGGAGATGATCACGTACATGGAGACCCAGTTTTTGACATCTAACTGTGGTATTTCAATTTAAAAATTGTTTTCCAAGTTTATAACGTCACAATAGACAATAAAACCCCTTGAAGAGCATTTATATCGCATAGTAGTGTTCGGGTCTCGAAAGGCTATTTGAATAAGCGATACATTGATCAGTGGGCAACGCCGCGGCGTAGTACTGCGGGCAGGCAGAGAAAACCCTGTTTGGAGCTGTTTAACTAATGTAGCAGTAAAAGGCATATATCAACGCGCGACCCTTTGTACATTTTAATGCACCTTGCCTCTAAACGTTTTAGCGCGAAAACGTTCAGGGCCCCGTGTCGCAGAAAATCCGGCCTAGGCTTCGTCGTCGGCGTTAAGCATCGGCGTCTGGAGGAAATAATCATGCCGAACCACATCATCCCGAACCACCCCAACCACACAGGCCCTCCGCGTGGCGTAAGGTGTTAGTGAACAAAAATTGAATTTCTCAAAGGAAAATCTGTCAGAAAAATCGTAAAGTAGGA
This sequence comes from Dermacentor silvarum, assembly GCF_013339745.2. Taxonomy (NCBI): domain Eukaryota; kingdom Metazoa; phylum Arthropoda; class Arachnida; order Ixodida; family Ixodidae; genus Dermacentor; species Dermacentor silvarum. The sequence continues at coordinate 370,973,933 of NC_051154.1, read as the reverse complement.
ATTATCCACAAACCACAGGCTGATAGCGTTGGATTGCAATTTGAATATACGAGAAAAAAGCCTGACAAGCAGCCAGGGATCTTTGATGCTATCGCGTTCCACTCTTAAAGGCGAAGCTTAAGCGTCCTCCAATTCTCATCGTGTTTCGCTGTACTTTGGTTCTAGGTAACATTAGGGGAATGTTGAAAACCGAGCCACTCTAAATTTTGGACACGTGCGCGCCTCGGGCAACAGCCAACAATGATTAAAATGATAAAAAAGGTCCTAGGCCTTCACATTTTGATATAAGATGGCTTAAATTGCTCCTGTCAAAATGTTTTCCCAGCAATGTATTTGTGTTCAAAGTGAAGCCGACTTTAAAGGGATCAGTGTAAGCTTGGTCTTTGTAAGCTGGCTTTCGCATGTTGGGTGTTGCAGTGAAGCCTATTCATAAAGAAAAATGTGATGCGAATGGAACCCGATAATGCTATCGCGTTCCTGTCTTAAAGGCTAAGCTTAAGGGTCCTCGATTTTTTTAAAAGGAACTTGGAAGTGATTACACATAAAATTTTACCCAGAATATAAATTTGAATGCGCACGGAACTGTATATGGGAGTGGTTTAATCTAACCATCAGGCTTTGTGACGTTTCCTCATTATAAGAGCAATCTTTACCGCGGAAGATCTTATCTAAATATACGAGAGAAATTGTCTTTCTCGCATCCACTGCACCATATTTGATGAGGTTTGTTGCATTTAAGAGAAAGATTAAAATATGCTTGCTGTAGTAGGGAAATTTTTTTAGGATCATTAGTGTCTTGCCAAAATTTGTTGAAAATGGGAAACTGTAAGAACAGTAATTTCAAGTTTAGTACCCTAATTCACTAATAAAATATATCCCACTTGAGTAACTGCTCGAACTGAGACATTTCAAGCGGCTCAAATTTAAGATTCTTGCTGTACATTTCTCGAAAATAACCGTGATCTGTGAGCAGAACTTTTGAAAAGCCCTCGTAAACATTACAATATCGATGAAGTTGTAAACGCGCACAGCACATTTTCTTCGCATGTGAGGCTCTAACACAGGCAGAGTTTACATAACTGCAGTAGGGTGTCTATATATATATATATATATTATATATGAAGCCACAAACAACGACACACAAGGACAACATAGGAGAATTACTTGTAGTTAATATTGAAATAAACACGTGACATATTATTGGTAATGAAAATGGATGAAAAACCAACTGGCCGCCGGTGGGAACGATCCCACATCCTCGCATTACCCGTGCGATGCTCTTACCATTGAGCTACCGCGGAGCCGCTTTCCGTCCCTTTCTGGGAAATTTATGTTTTACAACTAGAACTATCCCTGGGAGCGTTAGCCAGTGCCACCACTCACAAACCATCGCGCAGATGTGGAACATCCTTTTTGCCGAGGCGTCACGAGTACGTGATCATTTTGGGAAGGCAACTGGCCAATAAACCCCCATATGCTACCTCATGGCATCAACGTTGCCGGATTCTACTGCTGCAAAATTCTGCTTCAGAATTTTCAAACATTTTGCTTGCATGTTTTTAGGCTTTCCGTCTTCTGGCAATTTTCGTAAAATTAGAAGTCCTTAAATAAAATTATGATTCACACAGTCAGTAGACATTAATCATAGGCGCCCACTACGGAGGGGCTGCTGGGGCCGAGCCCCTCCGAAGTCTGCATGTAGAGGTCATATATATGTATAATTCAATCAGTAACCGATATCAGGCCAAGCCGCATTCACTCGAAATAGGAATCAATAGCAGTCTTGCGCAGCAGTGCCTATACTCGGACTCACAGTAAAAGAAATAAATAAAATAGAGGCTGCCTAGGACGGTACTCTCGAGTGAGATATTTAATTACAATTACCTATTTAAATGACAGTACCGAAAGAGTTACTGGCGGCTCGTCGAATGTGCTGGAAACTACAAGCACTAGGTTTTCTTCGAGTAACGCAATTGCTGTTTTTTAAAATCTTGGTGCATGGTAGTTGGGACGCTCTGTATAATAACTTGGCGCAGTCGTTTCCTCTTCGCCGCTGCATCTTACTCTATGACGCCAATACATTTACTGCACTGATGTTTTGATTGGATGAATACTTGTTCGGCTGAGTTATTAAGGCGAAAGCCTTAAATGCCTCGTCATACGGTGGCCTTGAAAACACGGCGTGCTGGACAGAAAGTCACGTGAGCTCGCCGGGCGCAGAGACGCGCTCGTGCCACTGCTCGCACGTTCGTCATCTTCCACAGCTGGCACCGATGCCGCTCATTATGCAAAAAAGGCAAAGTTAATTAGGATTGAGTTATTTCATGCACTCGAACTCACTTCCTTCTGGGCAGCCGAACCATCGAGCTTATGTGGGGGTCGAACCCATACTTTTGTTGTTAAGGCGAAGTTAATTAAGGCACTGTTAAATTATATAAAGTTAATTAAGGCACTGTGGTGGGAGTCGCACCCTCGACCTTTGGTGGGAGTTGAACCCACGATCTTATGTGTTAATTAGAGCGAAGTTAATGAAGGCACAGTTAATTAAGGTAGCGACAATTAAAGAACTCCAACCACGAGCTTTGGCAGGCGAAAACAAATAATGGGAAATAACCACGCATTCGAATGAGAATGTCAAGTAATTTAATGAATGTCTCTTAAGCGCGCAGACTTTCGCCTTCAGCTCTTTGGCATATGCTAAAGTGACTGTCAATTTTTAGTCTACTGCTCACATTTGACGCCCGAAAGCCGTACCATGAATAATGAGCAACCCCAGAGTGGAGAGGTCTACAGTATTTTCGGTCTTAATGCTACCCACTCTCACATTTTACCTCCAAGAAAACGATTGCCAATGCAAGTTTTTGAATACGCGGTTTGGGTGTAATACATATTGTCTGATTCTCCGGCAATAGACAGTTTATCCTTGGTTGAGACGCTATGATGTCAGCGTGCATGTAATAGCTTGCGCACTCCAATAAACACTGTATTTTTCCACGTGGACGGCTGCGTGTTCGAGTCATTACGTTCGTCAGCGCCACGGCGCCGCGGCGGTATTTATCCAGCCCTTTCGCAATAGGCCGCTTCGTCCACTGTCGTTGGGGCGCATCCCAAATAGTAGTTCTCAACAACGCAAAATAGTCTGGCCTGATAAAGAAAGCGCGAAAGCTTATAATTCTTGCGACGCTTGGTCCCCCTAACCGTTATAGATATGGAGCCGGTGATAATGAAGATGGCCGAGAGTGCAGTGACATAATGGTGTCTAATAAGCTCGTCAAACTCTATGACACACAAACCAGCATTGGTTCGACAGGGGCGAGAACAACGAGCAAACATGATGGTAACGAATATGTCTCCGCGTTGTTGAGGAAGAAGTTCGTACATGCAAATGGACCTACAAGTCCTTTTTGGGCAAGTACAATTAAGAAAAATTACACAGATATACGTACCACCGTCCCACAAGCTACCTCTGCAACAAATCTTCCCATTCTATTCCACGATATTACTCAAAAAATTGCAACTCTTGCCCAGGAGCTATTTATGTGGTCTTTTAGAGGAACACACAAAGCATCTGCAAGCTAAATTTATGTTTGCGACTGATGCGTCCATGTTTGACGAGAGAGCAGGAGTGGTCTTATACTTTCCCGCACCTTGCTGGTATTTCTCCATTCCACTTGCTGATTTTACACCTATTTTTGAGGCCGAAATAATGGCCATCGCCATAGCCCTGCGCAAGTTGCCATCAGCTGTGTCAACATTCGTTAATTTAACAGATTTGCTATCTGTGTGGTCAACGCTTACTGGGAGAACAGGATCGAACATATTCCAATATTTCATTGTTTAGTAACTCCACATTTAAAGAAAGTTTACTTAATTTGGGTACAGGGTCACTGTAGCAGAAATTAAAATGAAATATCAGACTCTCTTGCCAAAGCTTCCCTGGATGGCCCAGTTGTTTCCTTTTTGCCGGTTAAGGGGTACTTCACTTCAGCAAGATACAGAAAATTCGGTATTAGTCAAGCAGCTCCAAAACAAAAACATACTATGGAACTCAGACTTCCAGCATCTGCAGTTCCCCTGGAATTCCGAATGGTACCCATCACCTCAATAGGACGTTAAGTTTACGTGCAATGCCGCTTTTAACAGATAGATTTTTATTTGCACTGGGCTTGTTTGACGCAGTCCTTCTCTAGCTGTCACTTGTGTAATGAACTGGATACCGACTGATCTTTTATTTATTATTGGCCGGACGTTGATTCCCACTACAACGATAAATACTTCTCGAGGCTCCGTTTCACAAACTAGGACAACCATTGACCTCCCAAATTATCCTTTCTGTGGGAATATAGACAGTGGGCTCCCAGCTACAGGGATGTTTGAATTTTCATATACAATTTCATTCTCAACACAAGAAGGTTTAGCGCAATAATTTAATATTATCATCCCTCTCATTACTTGCAGATTCCTCATGCAAAATTTAGCTTTAATTCAACCCTTAATTCAATCCTGCACGATTACGCTTTGATTTCTATTTTTAACACTTACATTGCCATTTATTTCTTCATATGATATTTCTTAATTTACTGCCCTCTTCTTGGTCCACCCCCAGTGATGGGTATGTGCCATATTGAGGAAATGATCATCACCATCCTTCCGGGGCACGCTACCGCAGGCATTCCAAGCAGGGAAATGCTGTGCAATAAACTTTTGAAGGTGGTAATGAATACCTTTAATTTTCAGTGCTTCAGGCAACAAACTTGCAATGTACCGATGTATATATCAAGTGGTTAACCTGAACGCATGCTGCCATGATAAATTTAATCTTACAGGTAAAAACTTCTTTTTTTTGGCCGCGTGAGGCACGATCAGCTCGTGGTCGCGAGCCCGACTGCCGCTAGACGAACGCGCTCGTTTTTCAAGGCTGCCGCTCCACAGTCCAGTGAGCATCAATCTAGCCTTGCGGTTTGGACCTGCTGTCCCTTGTCCCCAAGGAGAAACTCAATTGCGGGCCCGTGGTCGAGATCTGGGGCGACGACATGGCGCACGTCGTTGGGACCTGGTCCACGAGAGGCTCATCGAGCCGTACGTGGACCGCCGACCTGACTGTGTTCGATATATCAATGAAGCATCGCCACCAGATCAACGGCACTGTCACCCTGGATGCACCCACAGGCTCTCAAGATACGCGACGTGGGTGTCAAGTGTGCCACCATCACGGCCGAGAAGGTCGTTCTCGAGAAGTACTACTTGAAGCGCATGTGGATGTCGCCCAACACCGCCATTCGCAACGCCCTCGGCGGCGCCGTGTTCCCGGAGCTGATTGTCTGCCGCAACATCCCTCCGCGCGTGAAGCAGTGGTGCAGGCCCATCATCATCGCGCGCCACGCGTTCCGCGACCAGTACAACGGCAAGGATTTCGTGGTCCCCAGACCAGGCACGCTCCAGATCAAGTACTCGCCCACCATCGGAGCTCGCTACAACCTTGAGGTAAGCGCCGGCAAACTTAATACGTTGCAGATGCGCGGGCACCTAAAGGGCACCTCACCGGGTTTGGGCATTGCAAACAACAAGCGCCGCCAGGGAGCAGATCGCGCACCGACGATTATGTCCGAAAAATATCAACTACTGCACTGCGCCACAACTGCGCAAAACAGCTGAAATTTCAAAGGCCGTGTGCGAGCCCTTTCAACTATCACTCGAGCGAGCTCCCCCTTTCTGTTAAAGAATCCAGTTAACACGCATAATCATCTCAATGCGTTAAAGGCGACCGATTACGGCACTTGACTTCGGTAAGTCATCCAGTCCAGAACGCTAAAGATCGCCTCTACAGGAGCACATCGCAGCAAACAAATAAAAGAAAAAAAAAACATTAACCGACTATTACGAAACTCCCTCAGGCGAATTTTGAGCGCAGGTGTTTGCGTTTTGAATTCGCAATATATTTTGGCAAAGAATTTGGTATTGAACGACAGGGTTCTCTCGACGGCGGCGCTGAGCCTCGGCTCGGGCAGCTCGTTTAGCAGCAGTGGCTAATGCTCTTCCACCATCTGCGTCGCTCTTTGTTAGGGAAGAACTGGCTGACACTATTTAGTGTTGCGATTATATTTTAACGTGGTAGTAACAGTGCAGAACGACAGTGTCGAAACTGGGAGGTATTAATTGAACTCTTATTGGGCGAATTGTGGCCAGCAAAACAAGTAACACTCAAGCACAACGACAGCGGCGAGCAGAGTCGAGCAGAGGCGGCTAGCAGAGCTTCGGTGACAACAGCCAACGCATAGAACTATCGATAACATTAGGGAAACTTCTGATACATGCAGGCGTTTCGTGCATCGAGGGATGATGTTTAAGAGTTGTTAGCCGGTGAAGAGGAGTGACCGAAGAAAGATAAAGTGATCAGATGACGCGTGGTACTTTGGGCGCAATCTCGCAGCGATCGCCGCAAAACACGTCCTGCGTGGCGCTTCACTTCTCACGTTTTCGCCATGGGCGCCTCGTCGCGCTTTCTTCGCTTTCGCCACCTTTCGTTGCCCTTGCACTCCGCGTTGCTCTTTCGTCCTTCGCTGTTGTGCTCGGCCGCTCGGTTACGCCGACGCTCACCGCAGGAGCGTCGGCGTAAAAAGGAGCTCTAAAACTAAAAAAAAAAAAACTAAGCAGGCCCGAATTCCGTACGGAGTGCCCGCTGTTTCACACAAATAATCATTTGCAACGATGTGCACTGAACGGGTAACAAATGCTGTCTTCCGTGCCTTAAAATAGATTAGGTCAAAGACAAAACCAAAATGCTAATATATACATCATTGTTGTATGGAACGGAATGCCTGGAACTAGTTCTTTTTGGGAGGACCGCCACCGTTCCGATAAAGGTCGGTGGAACTGTGAAGGTAACTCGTTAGGTTTACGAAGGAACTGCAGACGGAACGGCTTTCCTTCTGTAAACGTTCCACGGCATTGAAAAAATGCACGCACGTACGCACCACATCATGGAGGGCGGATGGGCGACAACGTGAAGCGCGAAGCACTACCGCTTGCCTGTCACCTAACTATGGCATCGTTGCGAGTACAAAACTACATGATAGGGCAACCAGTCAAACGTTAAGAAAATGCCCTTTCTGGCCCCCAACTCCTGATAAGGACCGCATTACATGCGATAGTTATAGCCGAAACAAGTTGCAAAAGAATATTGCTTCAGAGTTCGTCCTAATGTTTCTTCACAATATCACTCAAGCTTCAATTTTATGCGCTGAAGTTTTATTTGTCATTTAAATAGCGATGTTCATAAGGCAGATACAGGGCGCCATCCACTTTATCATCAGCATCACCCCATATTTATGTCCACTGCAGCACGAAGGCCTCTCCCTGCGATCTCCAATTACCCGTCTTTGCGCCAGCCGATTCCGACTTGCGCCTGCAAATTTCCTAACTTCATCACCCCACCTATAGTTTTCTGCCGTCCTCGACTGCGCTTACCTTCTCTTGGTATCCATTCTGCAACTCTAATGGTCCACCGGTTATCCATCCTACGCATTACATATCCTGCCCAGCTCCTTGTTAACGCGACAGCGTTAAAGGTCCCGTGTTGCAGAAAATCCGACGTCGCCGTCGGCGTAAGCATCGGCGTCAGGCGGAAATAATCATGCCGAACCACATTATCCCGAACCACCCAGACCGGGCGGGCCCTTCACGTGGCGCAAGGCGTTAGTGAACAAGTATTGAATTTCTCAAAGTAAAATCCGTCAGAAAAATTGTAAAGTACGACTTAACCACAACCTACAGACGTGAGTGTCGGATTGTAATTTGAATATACGAGAAAAAAGCCTGCTAAGCAGCCAGGTACCTTTGAATGCTATCGTGTTCCACTTTTAAAGGCGAAGCTTAAGCGTCTGCCAATTCTGATGGTGTTTCGCAGTACCCGCCGTGGTTTCTCAGTGACGGTGGTGTTGGGCTGCTGGGCACGAGGTCGCGAGATCGAATCCTGGCCATGGCGGCCGCATTTTGATGGGGGCGAAATGTGAAAACACCCGTGTACTAAGATTTAGGTGGACGTTAAAAACCCCATCGAGGTGCTCCAAATTTCCTGAGACCCCACTACGACGTGCCTCATAATCAGATCGTAGTTTGTGCACGTAAAACCCCACAATTTTTTTTTTTTGTTTCGCTGTACTTTGGTTTTAGGCAACATTGAGGGAAATGTTGAAAACCGAGCCTTTCTAAATTTTGATCGGGCCCCATGTCGCAGAGAATACTGTGTCGGCGTCAATCGCGTCCGATAACGCTATCGGCTCAACTCTTAAAGGTGAAGCTTAAGCGTAATCCAATTTTTTTAGGTGCAAAGTACCTTATGCGCTCGGGCTGTCGGCGTCTCCTGTCGTCGTCGTCACGGTAAAGCAAGCGGTTGGCGCTGGCGCTCGGCACGCGCTCGTTCCATTGCTCCCGCATTCGTCGTCGTCGTCGTGACTGATGAGCTGCGTTGCCGCTCATCATTCCAGCGTAGAATTTCACTTCTCTTGTGTCGTCGTAGTGGGGAGGCCGCGTTTACGGGGTTAGGAGCCATTTCTTACGCCAATATGAGCCCATTAGCGGCGCACCTCTCCAGGTTTCACGTTAGTGGAGCTGCATTTCGCTTAATGGGTCATTTGACACACATAAAAGCACATAGCCACTCGAGAGACTTCGCAGCGGGTGGAAAATTTTCAGTCCTCACGTGACTCGCATTCGTCATCACCCTATCGAACAATCCTGGTTTTAACTTCAAGGCGCCCGCCGGGGGCGCCGTGCCATATGTGTTGCATTGGTAATACACGAGCACCAAAGTTGCAGTTAGAAATGTCGGCATTATGTCCGGTGCTCCCTAAAAAAATCCATCTAGGAGCGTTTTTTTTTTGGATTCTCTATCTCCAGATAATGTGCGGCCGGCGACGTTCAAATTCGTATAATATACGTAGATCAATGGGAGTTACTCACAGTATTTCGTTTCAGGGTGAGTCTCTCGCATTATATTTTATTGTAAAACAGCAAGTCTAACGTTAGTGTAACGGCCCGTTCAAATTTTTGAATTGTAACTGGAACGAGTTCCTTTCTCAATAAAGGAACTTGTAACGGTAACTCGTGACAGTGACATTCGGTATTCTAATCGCCCTCTTTGACAAATGCCGCCGACAAACTGACTTTCGAGCGGGCTTTAAATTTTGAACTTATTTTTCTCCAACGAGGTTCCTGATATTTTTCCAAGCAATGAACTTTTCTGTCAGCAAGTTTGATGCCGCCCCATTGTACGTTATATCGTACTTCTAGCGCGTCAAATGAGGCACAACCGTGTATTGAAATGCGTATTTCTGATCTATGCTCATATGTATGTTAGCTCAGCATCAACACTCAACATGTCTTATCAGAAAAGAAAACGCAGATAATTACGCGGCGGCAAATATCTACTTCCTGAGCCATCTCAAACTGTTTATAAAGAATGCGACTGGTAAGCATCTGGATATCACCAAGCAGGCTACACGCGGCTGAAAGTAAAGCACGGCGTCAACACTCCCCCTTGATGTAATTATCAGTAATAACCATGCATTGAGAAACATGCACATCTTTCATAATGCAGCTGCGGTAATTGATTTATTAACATGTACACGATTTTGTTATAAAAAAAGAGCGTTTCTTCGTTAAGCGCGCCCGCTGCTCTCGCTTGCCTGTGTCTGCTGCAGTTAGAACACGCGACACCTCCACTGTTGCCCGCAATCCTGCCTGTATCGTCCAGAGACCAAGCACGCTTGTCCGCAGTGGTCGAGTTGCCGCCTGCTTAACTGCGTCAGCATCGCCTAGACGTAGCTCTTGTGTTCGAGATCTGTTCGTTACGAACGCGGAGGTCACGCATGGCGGCATGCATGGTCATGCATCGGCCTGTCCTTTAGTGTGGTAAACATTTATGAGTTACCTACCGGGATAGCACTGTCCTTGAACAGCTCGGTGTTCGAAACACCAGGGCTATTTGTATCAACCCGCTCGAATCGCCAGAAACAAAACTAAAATAAGAAAAACTATCAATTAACGCGGGTTCACACGAAGAACCCCACTGGCTCTGATTATGATGCCGATGTTAGCGGCGACGGTTTTATCGCACTTGGAATTTATACGGAACATCACAGTGACGCCGAAGCCGATGGCAAAAAAAAAAAAAAAAGCCGGCGCTGGCGCCGGTAAAGCCAGCGCCGCAGTCAGGTCTCTCTCTCGCTTGTATGTACGACATGCCAACGTTTCCGATTTCCAGGTGGGTTCACTTCTTTTCCGCCTATAGACGCTGCAAACACTTGTTTTGTGAGCTTCGATGGCCTTTTTGCTGCTGTCGTTCGTCAACAGCTAGTCAGGGGAGTTCATCGGCGGTACAGAAAGCCACGAACACTTACCCGAAAAGGCGGGAGAAATCTTACCTTTGAGGGATGCGTAAAACGTGCGACGCTCTCGCATGTGCGTAAACTGGAAAGGGCAAGCTAAAGATACAATAAAATGCTAGTAGATGACTGGTGAAGGTTACATGTTGTTTTGAATTAGGTGCTGTAAAAACAAAATATTGTTTTCTTTTTCCCACGTACGAAAACGTGAACAAAACTGCGGGATTGCGTCCAGCAGCAGTGAAATAGGCGCGCTGTCGTTCCGTATACTTCGCTTCATAGCCAAAAGCTCTCCGCAAGTATATAGCATAGTTTCATACAATAATTAAAGAATGAAACCATGAAACCAGCTGCAAACCAGCTGGAAGCCATGCTGAGAATAAACCAGGCGAGGGCCGTTGGATCGAAACTTCCTTCAGGTAGTGTCCAGCACAACCGAACGGTCTGGATGGCCAGCATACTGGGACAATGTCGCTGGTTTCTGTTACTTACTTAGTTTCAAGTCCCCAGAAAGGTGCAGGGAGAAGACGAAGGCAGGGGTGCTATGCAGGATGCGCCGAGTTTGGCGAAACTCGGGATCTTCCCGAGCTCTGGCGACGCCCCAAGATGAAAGAACTAATGTTAACAACAGAAATTTTGTCCGTCGGCACGCCTCCAGTTTCATTGGTTCTTCTAGATTCACTCTGGTTGGCTATCATCGCTTGGGCGTTGCCATATGGGCGGTCGACAAACTGGGGCTCACGCGATCATACGGTCGGTGCATGATCGTGCCTTCTTTCACTTGTTTGTCGTTCCACCGAGTGCATTAGAAGCACAAGCAAGTTGTAAAATAAATGCAGTTAGTACAATAATATTAGTCACAATGTGGGTTGTAAGCATTTTAATGTTTACAAGATGTACACTGAATGCGTATTAGACTAATTTGCAGTTTAACACGTTTCGCATTATACCACGAGGGGACGCTCGCCCCCCTTTTTTTCCCTCTTGATTGGATTGGCGCGGCTCGCTACGTGCTTGTGCTCCCATTTCCGAGCACATATTGGTGTGCGCATGGTTTTCACACTTGTCTCAACAGATCGCTCGCTGCTCGCGCTAAAGTAAGGCTGCGAGACGAAGTGAGCGTCGGCTAGCACATAAGTGGTTTGCCGCGCGCTTAGCGTGTAAGCACGCAGTAATGACGGAAATCAATGGGTCAGAAAACTACGCTTTATTTTCATTTATTTTGTGATGCACCCTCATACTAGCTAGCGCTGTGTGGTGGCTTCAAACAGCCGCAAGAAGGAGTCTTTATACTGGGTAGCCCGAGCGATCCGTGGCTTCAAACAAACGCAAGAAAGTGTCTTTGCAGCGCACGTGGCCGTTGACTGCCATCATAACCATCCCAGGTGGGACTCCAGCATCGGTTCAGTTATCCTGTGCGCACCGCTGATGAGGTAGCGCTTCACTTTTTGACAGTAACTTGCGATTTTTTTTTTTTTTGCGTGTGAACGCCCGTGATGGGGTCCACAAAGTTCACGCTGTGGTTGACTGTCTCCCAATGCACATTGAGGCATAGCCCCGTTAGCATCTACTAAATTTGGGATACAGTTGTATGCCGACAATTCGGTACTTTGAATAATGGTCCCCGGTTGAACATTCGCTGCAATAATGGCGCCTAGCATCGCCGCCTTTCGTCGGTCGACCTTGAAAAGTCGCAGCACTCCTCTGGTCGCCCAGACGATGCCGAAGACCCATGGGCCACCATTTTTAACACCGCTGTAATTTTGGCGGCTCGGTGAAACGTTGTCGTCCGTCATTAGCTGGCCTCGGTTGTACTTTTGCTCGCCGCGAAGAAGGCACTCGTCAATTTGCGCTATCTTCCCGGGGCCACCGAGTGAAGGTCGCGCCAGCAGCTCGTTCCTCGCGACCTCACGGATGTATTTCCTGCAGTCGGCGATGACGTGCTCCGACAGAGGAAACAAGTCGCAGGTGATCTCCTTCAACAGCCACATGTATACGGTTTTGCTCACGCAGTACGTGAGCCAAATAATTTGCCGCCCGGAGAGGCGGTCGCTCGGACGGCCGAGGCAGACCGTGTTAGCGAAGTAACTTCCTTCGCCTGTCTTCCCGTGCAGTGCAGCGGTACTGTGTAATTGTGAAAACTGCTTTCAGCACCTGTTGCACCGGAAGGCAGCTCTGCGTCCATTCTGAGTATTCATATATAATGTTGCCACTTCGCCATCACAGATTGGTTGGTCCGGGTTGAACCCCACGTCCTCGCAGGTGCCCCAGTACTCCGATGACGACGCCGGAACTGGCCTGAGGCTGGGGCGCGGTGGACGAGCAAGCAGCGCTTGAAACAGGAGAGAGCCGAAGCGATCGCACGAACCTTTCCTCCACAGCCTAGTCACACCACTCTGTGCTCGGAAAGCATAATTTGTCCGCCACGCTGCCACGGCCTTCGCTTAACTCGTCACTCAGCCAGCGCAATGACGTTTTGCAAAGGCAAAAATGACGCGAAACTCAATGTCGGTCATGTAGGTGAACGGGTCCAGACGGTCATATTGACCGTCTACTACCGCTGGATGCGATGACACAGGCTGCTGCTGCCGCCGCCATGTTCACGAGTTCAACTCGACGGGGGTTTCGCGATGTACGAGTTTGGCACGAGTTCGCCTGTCAATCAAAACCCTATAGGTCACGCCCCGCGCGAGGCCCCGCACGAGGTGGTGGGCGCGCACTCTTGTGCGCGCCCACCACCGTTCAGAAACGCCCGACCTATTTCTCGGCTACAGCGACGTGGTGTGGAACTGAGAGACATTAACAATCTTGACAGGCGAAATAAAACACGCACAACGCACTGTCATCGGCGATCCACTGAGCACCACTATAAAAAAAAAAGCGTCGACTTTCGCTGGCTTCTGCATATATCTTCTTGGGCTTTGATAGCCACACAACACGGTTCATTGCCTGCATTGTGGCGACGTAGCGCACAGCAAATAATTATTGGCAGGTCACTGTAGCTGCTTGCAAGGCGTCGATGCGCCGCGGTGGACGACGATCCTGAGCAATGCGTAGTGTTTTCCAACGACAACGTATCGCAGCTGTCATTTGAGATGGCTGCTGTCATCAGTGATGTATCAGAGCCGCCGTGTCGCGAACAGGGTAAGCGGCCAGCGCAAGCAAATCTAGTGCGATAGAATTTCTTCATCACAACCACGGCACACTAAACAATTGCAACACCTTCCTGCGTTTGAAGTCTAATTTCCTAACTGCACACAAGAGCCCTCACCCACCAAAATGCGATTGCTGCGCTGTCGTTATGATATCCATCTGCGGTCGCTGTTAGCTCACCAGCAGAGGCAATCGGCAAGCACACTGGAGTGAAAAACACACTCAAATTCTGCGTACATGCGCACGGAGGCACCTTCACTGGGCAAGCGAGGACAAGCGATGATTTCGGTCGCTGGGCAGCACGCTCTTCGAAATGCATAGCGGAGACTTCACGCACGCAGATAAGCTGGTGCATTTGCAGTGTGCTGCGTCACTACGGACCCTACAATACCGCACAGCAATTTTGCAGCGGCAGCCGTGGCCCCTGTCTCTATGATTAGAGTGTCATTTCAGTTGGTAAAGCGGCGGCCATAATAGCCGCCTCAGTGAAAGCACCTGCGCTGAACAGCCATGCCGCAGCGCTGCGTTGCCATTTCCCTAATAGACAAGGAATGGACAGATCATTGTCATTATTGACTTTATGCATCATTATCGCATCGATTTTATCAATAGCACTGCAGCGCCCTTGGCGACTACTCACCGTATGAACTCCCTCGTGCGTGCGACCCTATAGAATGTATCAGGTTGCAAGCTTTCGCCTCACTGTCGCCACTCGCGACAAAAAAGTGCAAAATTTAATAATTCACTCGATGTCCGTTTGTCATCACAAATTTAAAGCATTCAAAACTAAAAACCAATTCTTTAAGAAATAAGATGTTTGTTATTTTATTTGTTGCATTTCAATGTATTCGACTGAGGGAAAGTGCACGTGCAAGAATGCACCGCATGTGCCCTGTTCGCATTCGACGGAGGATAGAAAGATAATGCTCTAAAGAGCAGGCACGCCCATGAAGCGCCCGAGCGAGGCGTGGCAAATGGCTCACGGCAAGTGTGCAGATAGACAGCGGGAGAGTCCTATACATTCTTCTTTTTGGGGTTTTACGTGCCAAAACCAGTTCTGATTATGAGGCACGCCTTAGTGGAGGGCTCCGGATTAAATTTGACCACCTGGGGTTCTTTAACGAGCACTACAACGCAAGCACACGGGCGTTTTTGCATTTCGCCTCTATCGAAATGCGGCCGCCACGGCCGGGATTCGATCCCGCGATCTCGTGCTCAGCAGCACAACGCCTTAGCTGACTGAGCCACGCCGGCGGGTGGGACAGTCCTATACAGTACTTTCCTATAGCATACACTATTCGGGTTCTTTCATGACATTAGTTATTTCATTGTCTGTTATGATGCCAGCAGCAAGGCTATCATTTTTTTTACTACTGGCGTCACACTTTTACGTGTATTTTTCTTTAATCTTGTGTTTTCTACGGCTCTGACAGATGAGCACACCATAGGAAACCATTACAGCAATGTTGCTTATTTTTCTTTGACCAGCAGCATCATACCTGGTCCTATTGCTACACGATATTTCTAATGTTGCTTTGTCACGATGTCCCACTAAAGTCGACGATGCCATCTGTGAGCCCGACATTGTTATTTGCTGATAACGCTTGTTTTCTGTGGCCCTCCCGGCATGGACCTATGAGGCCCGTAATATGAATACAATAATAAAAGAAAATACCCAATTGTGGGACCGATTTGGCATGAATTTTCAATAACCTGTGTTTCACAATGTGAAAGGTGGATGTTGTAGAGTTTCGACATCTCTGAAAATATGTCAGGGTTTTTGGACACGGCTGGGCACTTTTTCCGGGATCGGCCCTTGCAAGAGGCTGCGTTTCTACCAGAATGCTCGTCTTCAGGCATATTGTAGCGACTTCAGATTCACAGGTTTACAAAAAATAAACTATTTATTAAAGGGCGAACTTGTGCCCAGAGCTGAAGGGGATTACTGCTGCCTGCGCAGCGAAAGTCGTCGAAAAACGTCCTCTGTCGCGTGCCCCTGTCTTCGAACGCCGTTCGCGGCCTCCCTCGATGAAAACCACACGCTGTCGTTTCCCATTGGTGGGGCAGCTTCTAGGTTGGAGCTCGTGCGCACGCAGGCCGGTAGACAGGCGCACTCCGCGTGTCGTGATGGACGCTGTTGGCGTTCAAAGCGATCTGCGTGGCACTATCCCCCCTCTTAGTGCGCGTCGACCCGATGCGTAAGAAAGCGACATAATACGTATGTGTTGTAGATAAACTAACGTGTATCGTGGGTCATAATAAGGTTTCATGCGCACAACATGTATGCGCTCCGTGGGGTTGCGTTGCCTTAAACGCTCGTGTCCGGCAGACTTGACTTCATAAGTAAGGTCACTAAAGCGGTGAACTACTTCATAGGGCCCAAAATATCGAGAAAGAAGTTTTTCAGACAGCCCACGACATCGTACTGGGGTCCATACCCACACTTTGTCACCAGGTTCATATCGCGTTTCGCGATGTCGCCGGTTGTTGTGCCTTGCATCGATCTGTTGTTGGCGACGTATTCTGTATCTTGCCAACTGGCCGGCTTCCTCAGCTCTTTGTAAGAAGTAATCTAAATCCGGGGGGTAATCATAATCATCTATCGGCAGCATAGCGTCCAATGTTGTGGTAACTGCACGACCGTATACAAGCTTGAATGGTGTAGCTCTCGTTGTCTCTTGTACGGCCGTGTTATAGGCAAAGATGACGTAGGGTAAAATTTCATCCCACATCTTATGCTCAACATCTACATAGATAGAGAGCACGTCAGCGAGGGTTCTGTTCAGGCGTTCAGTTAGACCATTGCTTTGAGGATGATAGGCGGTAGTTTTCCTATGGCCAGTATGGGTCATCCTCATCAAGCATTGCATAAGTTCCGCTGTGAAGGCTGTTCCACGATCAGTAATGACGACAGTTGGAGCGCCATGCCGCAGGACTATGTTGTTCACGAAGAATTTGGCAACTTCAGCCGCCGTTCCTGGATGTAGGGAGTCTGTTTCAGTGTACCTGGTTAAGTAAACTGTAGCCACCACGATCCACTTTATCCCAAGGAAAGATGTAGGGAAGGGTCCAAGAAGGTCCATTCCAACTTGTTGAAATGGAGCTTGTGGTTGATCTATAGGCTGTAAAAGGCCTGCCGGTTTCACAGACGGCGATTTTCGCCTTTGACACTCGCGGCAAGTCTTAACATATTGCTGCACTGAAGCTAACAATTTGGGCCAATAATAATTCAAACTAATCCTAGCGAACGTTCGACTAACGCCCTAATGTCCAGATGTAGGTTCATCGTGACATGCTTGTAGAATTTCTTGACGCATAGTTGCAGGGACTACAAGCAAAAACTTTTCGCGGTTTGGCTTAAAGTTTCTCTTGTATAGGGCATTTCCTCCGAGGCAGAACGTTAACAGGCCTCTGGAAAAAATACGTGGTACTTGGATGTTGAATCCTTCGAGGTGCTTAAGGAGAGGTAGTAATTCTTCGTCAGCGCGTTGATGTTCCGCGATTTGAGTTGCTTCGACAATGCCTAGGTATTGAAAGTCCTCTTCCTCTGATGGTGCTGCGTCTACTGGTGTGCGTGACAAACAGTCGGCATCGGTTTGCTTTCTTCCAGATCTGCCTACGACCGTAATGTCCTACTCTTGCAATCGGAGGCTCCATCTTGATAGTTTTCCGGATGGATCCTTTAGGTTCGCCAGCCAGCAAAGGGAATGGTGATCGCCGATTGGTTTGAATGGTCTGCCATACAGGTATGCACGAAATTTACTTATGGACAAGATCACGGCGAGACATTCTTTTTCGGTTGCTGTATAGTTGGTTTCTGCTTTCGATAAAATCCGGCTAGCGTATGCAATAACCTTTTCTTCGCCATTTTGCCACTGGACCAGGATGGCACCGAGACCGACATTACTGGCGTCGGTGTGTATTTCTGTCTCAGCTGTTTCGTCAAAGCGAGCAAGGATTGGGGGCGCTTTCGTGCGTTTTCTCAACTCATTAAACGCGCTCTGTTGCTCGCTTTGCCACACGAAGGGTACATCATCTCTTGTAAGTTTTGTTAGAGGCTCTGCTATTTTTGAAAAATTGTTGACGAATCGTCTATAGTAAGCGCATAGACCCAAAAAGCGTCGTACTGACTTTTTGTCTACCGGCGTCGAGAACTTCGCGACTGCCGCTGTCTTATCGGGATCTGGTCGAACACCTTGAGCGCTGATGACATGTCCAAGGAATCAAAGTTCTTCAAATGCGAACTGACACTTCTCCAGTTTAATTGTTAGGTTTGCCGAACGGATTGCCTCCAACACTAACCGCCGTCGCTCGATATGCTGCTCGAACGTTGCGGAAAAGATGACATCATCTAGGTATACTAGGCAACACTGCCATTTTAAGCCGGAAAGTACAGTGTCCATCATGCGCTGAAACGCCGGCGCAGAACAGAGACCAAATGGGAGAGATTTAAATTGATAGAGTCCATCCGGGGTTACAAATGCTGTCTTCTCGCGGTCTCGCTCATCCACTTCAATTTGCCAATATCCGCTTTTCAGATCGAGGGAGGAGAAAAATTTTGCACACCGTAGCTGACATAGCGGCGCCCGCCGCTATCAGTGCGTGATCGGCGAAAGACTGAGGCGACTGTCGTCCAACTCGCCGGCAGGCGAAAAAGCCCCGTCTTTATTTCCACAGCAGTTTAAGTAGAACCAGCGTGACGTCAACGACACGTGGTTCCATACACATGCGTCAGGCACAATGAATCGGCACATCATTCAGGAGCGTGCTTTCAGCCGCATAGAAATACAATCCAGTACAGTAGCCGATCTAACGTGTCATCGATGCGTGGGAGGGGGTATACATCCCGCTTAGTCACACTGTTCTATTTACGGTAGTCTACACAGAACCGCAGTGTGTTGTCTTTTTTCTTAACAAGCACTACGGGAGACGCCCACGGACTGTTGGAAGGCTGAATGACATCGTCTTCAAGCATTTCGCGTACTTGGTTCTTGATAATCTCTCTTTCCTTCGGCGAGACTCGACACGGATGCTGACATACCGGTCTGGTTGTCTCCTCTGTTATAATTCTGTGCTTTGTAATGGTCGTGCGCGGCACTTTCGAAGAACAAGAGAAACGTTCAGCAAAATCCTGTATCAGGCTGTGTAACTGTTGCTTTTGAAGCACTGAAAGGTTCGGATTGATGACAATTACTTCGCGGGCGTCGCGGGTCGTTGGCACATCCGCAGATGCTAGCTCTAGGCTGCCTAATTCTGTCGTTTCAGAAAACTAAAGGAAGAAGGCGATAGTTGTTCCCTTCGCGATGTGCTGAAACTCGTTCCCAAAATTCGTGAGTAGGATATCTGCGCACCCCCTACGGAGGTGAACGAGTCCTCGTGCCATACCCATGCTCCTGTTCGAGAAAAGTTTCGTGTTACTGTCCGCTATACCTTCGCACTCGTTGAAGGTATCATTTTTGACGAGAACTATTACGCTACTGCGTGGCGGTACAGTTACATTGTCATCGACGACTCGCAGTGGAGTGATATATGGTTCTCCTGATTCTTCCCAGGTTATAGCTTGCTCGGTCGAGAATGATACGCTTGACTTCCGTAAGTTGATAATGGCGCCGTTAGTCTTCCGAAAATCTGTACCAAGTATAACATCCCTCGAGCATTTCGAAAGTACTACGAATTCATCAACGTATGTAAATCCTCGTATCTGAACTCTTGCGGCGCACCTGCCGAGGGGCATAACAAGGTGACAACCTGCAGGGCGTATCTGAGGTCCATTCCACTCCATCAAAACCTTTTTAGCTTCTTCGCCACTTCATGACTTATCACCGAATAATCCGCCCCGGTATCAATTAACGCATTCAGCTCGTACCCATCAATCAGCAAAGGCAAGTCCGAAGCTATTTTCTCATTGCTGCACTTCTTTACCTGTAACCAATCGTCGATGTCACCCTGGTACCGCGGTGGAGGATCTTCGCATGTCCGATTGTTAGCGGCCCCACCGCCACAGGTCGCTCGCTTCAGTTTTCCGGCTTCGGGCTAGGCGAACGATGCCTAGTCGTGTTTGAAGAGGCACGCGGGCTTGATGATCGGTAACGCATAGGGTATGGCGACCGAGGTTGGTGATGGCGAGGTGCGCTAAAACTCTGCCGCGTACATAAGTACTCTTCGATGTCAGATGGTCTTTCGCCGTTTCGGGGGCGTGGCGCATTCATAGAAAATCCTCTCAGACCGGCTTACGGTACGGGTAAAATCGGCACAGATGAGTAGCCTCTCCATAGTGAAAACACAGGGGCCTACGGTCCGCGCCACGCCACACGTAACTTTTCCTGGGCCTTGTCTCAGCCATACGGGGCGCATTGTGCGCTATCGGCACGAAGTTACTTGGCCTCGCGATGGGCGCACTGTGAACGATGGACGCACTGTCAACGATCGGTGCACTTAGAACGATGGGTGCACTGTGAACGGCGGGTCGCCTGAGCATCTCGGAGTACGTTGGCGTCGGTCGTGCTGGTGCTGGCTCACCACCAAACCCAAAGCTGAACCTCTCACTCATCACTTGCAGTATAGAAGTCTGAAACATCTCCAGCCCTCTGTAGATGGGGTCTTGCATGTAGGGCCAGTTTTATTTCACGGAAAGAAGAGCCTTCGTATTGGCTTATTGAGTATGGCTTTGCACTGCTAAGTGTGAAGTTGTTGATTCGATCTCGGCTCAGGCAAAGGCATTTTGATGGTGGCAAAATGCAAAAATGCTCATATGCTCCCCTGAGCAATAGTATAGGGACCAGGGGTTCTGAGATAAAGTTGATTTTCTTCTCCACCTATGAATAGAATATACTTCTGAATTAAGAAACGCAGTTGAATATTGTCATTGTGAACTTTCCAATGCACGTATCGATTGCAGTTTGTGTGTTCTTTTGGCGCGTGCAACCACAGAATATATTTATTTATTTAGGGAAAGAGGTGAAGCACAGTAATTCTAGCCTAGCTACCTGCACCCAACCAATCCTCAGTTCGGTACTTTGTGCGCATAACACAGAAGTGACTTCTGAGCTTGAGTGAAAATGTAGAGTGATATATCGGCATTGTGCTAGAAATTTCTTTCAGAGCTCTAGCGGGCATTTTTTATTACGGAAGAAAATGAGGAAATTTCGACATCGGTTCAGCATCAGACTACAAGGTATTTTCACTACTATGGCCGACTTTTCTGGAGAGGAAGTTCTAGGAGTTTTCAGATTTAGTGTTAGCTAATTTTTGGATGCCTTCTCTTAACGAAAATCACCTTATCGTAGGCAGACACTGTCACATATGTGGTGTCACCACCTGTCATTTGCTTTCATATTCTTTGTGGCCTACTTAAGTCCCCCCTCACAAGGAGACAGCTTTTCTTGGTATTTTTCATTTCTGATAAAAATATGTATTTGTTTAAACTACTCCATTCAAAACGACGCTGAAGAAAAATACGTGGTACCTACCACAATCGCAATGGCTCACTGGCAGTGGTGCTTAGCTACTTGGGCGTAAGGTCACCGATTCGGTTCCCCGCAGCTGGCATTCTGACGAGGAGGGAATGGGAAAGCTGTTCATTTGCAGAGCTTTCATTGCCTAATAAAAAAAAAAACACTTGGTCAGAATTCCCAGTAGTCATTGGTTATGGCATCTTTCATAGTTCCTTCGTTGAATGTTAAACCTTATTATTTACTAAATCCGATGTTGTCTTTCTGTAAATCTAAGTATGCCTATGTTGCTGTTACTGGTAGTTTGGCAATTTGGAAGAAAAAAATGAACAATACACATGCATTGGCGTTGTTCTCAAGCATCCTGCACCAGTTCTCTTCGCCGCAGTACATTTCAGCAGTGTACGTTTGGTGCGAGTTAAATGTTCATCAGGAAAAGACCAACTACACAGCATTGAAAAATAGGCAGACTCTACTTCGTGACTTCTGTGGATATTTATGCAGCATGAGAAGATAAACACATTAAATTCATTTAGGTAAAGCATTGGTAGTGCTACTGTTCTTGGGGCTCAGTATTAAAGAATGCAGTTTGACATTTTCTATACTTGTATTCAACCATTGAATGATTGCATGCGCAGTTTTAAAACGATCTTTTAGCCTAACATGAATGTGTTTCTGGTTAGTCTATCTAAGGTAGCTTGTTACTGGTCGCAAGCTTTTAGATAAAGAATTTGGATTTAGGACGTGCTAAGTGAAGAAACAGTCTGAGATTGTTTGAGTGATGTAACTGTTCCTGAGGTGAAGCAATATGTGTCATTACAAGAACTGCTTACGCGTACAATGTGGGCAGGCGAGGATTTGGGTGAAACTGGACATGGCACTCGCTTATGCAAATAATACGGTGCGCATTAGTTATATATCATGATGGAATTACTACTAAATGATAAATGAACATGATAAATGTGTTTATTTGGGCTCGTGTATACACAGTACTGTTTAGGAGAGTTTAGATACACTGCCTTATGGGATGTCTTTACTGCAAGATTGCAACTTAGCGACGTTTCGTTCTCGAGAAATACGAAATGCACTCCATCGTGTGGGTGATCGATAGACAGAAGCCAACCTGCAGGCTAAAGGGAGGTTGAAGTGGCTGCAATGCGTTGATTCAAAACATGTTGCCAGAACTGCATGAGCAACAAAAATAGCAAGCAGAGCTATGTTACGATACACGTCAGCTAGCTGCATGTGAAAGGCACTCACTGCAGTATCTATCTCAAACCGGTGCAACTAAAAGTGGAGCTAGTTGGTACATATTTAACAAGCAGCAGCACTAAATAGACGAGGACGAAGAAAAGAGCATCGAAACAGCGCGCATGTGTTGACAAGATCATTATTTCTTCATCTACCACAAGTTAGCGCTACTGCACACCTCGCCATTGAAGGTGTGAGCTACTGCAGAGACATTACCGCTTTCCCATCTGTATGCCTGGGGGGCAATGTAACGGACAGATTTAGCTTTTTGAACGTTCACTTTGCCTCCAACGTCATTGAGTAGGCAGTGTTCAATTGGCGTTCCTGCCTCGCCGAGCAGACACTCGCTGACGAAAGTGCAGCAGGCACCGCTTAATCACGAGACAGCAAATGAACGTTCGTATAGCGAGATGCTTGTGCGATTCCAAACTTGTATGTACCAGGCGCCACCGTCGAGTACACGAGAGTTCTAAGCTGGGCTAATGATGCTGATGACGATATGAGTGATTTGAAGCGAACTTTCCTGTTTACATCACTCGCCCGTCATGTGGGCTCTTTTCCATATTACACTGCAACCATTTTCTGGATCCATAAACTTATGTGTGGAGAACTTGAGTGGCCTGGTCCACAGCAAGAGGTATATTGTGTTGTAGGTATGCTTCTATAGGTTATGTAGCTTTTGCATCTTCACGTGTGCTCCTGAGCACATGCTCCGTCATGTAAACCAAACAGCAATACACAATATCAACTTATTTGGACGGCAGCACACCAGTGTACACAAGTCGTGTGCGCTAGATGAGAAGTCCCGATCCAGCAAGGCCAACTTTTAATGGGAGACATTCTTGCCCGAGTCCATCCTGATTTTTTTCCGCATGTATTTGGCCTCTTACGCGAAGCAGCCACTAAGCGAAGCAGCTAGTAAAAGAAAAGAGGTTGTGGTTTGGATAGTCATCTTACACGACTTCTGCCTGAATTAAAAGCTCGGCTCCTGCAAAGAAAATGCATAGAACTACATAATGAGCCACGACATCTGCGCTTCTTGAGAAGCTGCTTTGCCTCCAAGACACGGTACACGTGCTCTATATTCATGGTTGCAGTTGTAATAGTGAGGGTGTCCGCTCACGTTGCTTCCTGAAAGCTGTAGAGATGAACACTGCGCTCGCTGCGTCCTAGGCACCTGCGCATTTCTAGAGATGACAGGCCCAGTGGCACTAGGCATTTTGCTCGTACTAGGTATATATATATATATATATATATATGAACGAGAAGAAAGGGAACCGAGTGGCCCGACTTTATTAATCATACGAAGTCAACAAACAGTCACACCAAGGACAGCCTAGGGGAAATTACTTGTACTTACTAAATGAATTCAAGAAATGATAAATTAATGAAAATGAAAATAGATGAAAAAACTACTGGCCGCAGGTGGGGAACGAACCCACGTCTTCGCATTACGCGTGCGATGCTCTCACCATTGAGCAACCACGGCGCCGTTTCCTATCCACTTACTGCGGTATTTATGTCTTACAACTAGAATTAACCCTGGGAGTGTTAGCCAGCGCCACCACTCAGAAACCTAGGTGGCAGATGTGGAACATCCTGTCTGCCGCAGGCGTCACGAGTACGTCATCTTTTTGGGTGAAGGCAACTGGTCAATAAACCCACATATTCTACCTGAAGGCATCAATGTTGCCAGATTCGAGCCCTCGTAATGTAATGAGCGAGAAAAGAGAGAACGGACGGGCCCGATTTTTAATAATCATATCATAAGAAGCCAACAAACAGTGACACCAAGGACAACATAGGGGAAATTACTCGTACCTACTAATGGAATTCAAGAAATGATAAATTATTCAAAATGAAAATGGATCAAAAAACAACGTCCGCAGGTGGGAACTGCCGAGTTGGCTTCTCCTGATGCTGCTGGCTTATGACGGTGTTAATGTTGTTGGTTATGACGGTGTTGGCGTCTTATGATGGCCTATGGTCCTTGGTGTCACTGTTTGTTAGATTTTTATAATATGGTATAATATATATATATATATATATATATATAATATATACTTAGCGTAGTACAGATTGACTGTGGCTGAACGGCAAGAGAGAAACAGGCTAAAACTATCATTAGCGTCTACGCCCGCCACCTCTTGCTCGCATCACACAAGTAAACATGCTAAAGACATTTCAGCCAGCTCCTTGGCCTGCACTGATGAAATGAAGCAACCTCCGCACTACTCAGACCACTCGTCAGAGAAAACATTTTGAGTGACTGTTTTCGTGATGAACAGTAGTTATTTGCATCAGCAGTGGACAAGCAGCTTTCATTTGAACTTGTAACTGCTTCGCTACCTCAGAGCACCCTTCAGAGCATAAGTTATCAACTCGCTACCACTGACCAAGCATCCGCACCGAATGTCACACAGTACCAAATAAAAGATAGCGTCCATCTTAAACAGCATCTTTTAACGTCGGAGAGGGCACAAAAACATACGCATTATGACAATTGCCAAATCCCTAGCACAACAATTCACATAACACTCTGAAGACAATGGCATTTTCCCAAACAGCTACTGCAGACATGAGCAGTGACAAATTGAAGAACAATATCGGCAAAGCCACTGACACAAATGATGACGAAAACTGTCGTCGAAGGCACAAATGCGACACAAAGAAAGTCTATGCGGAAGCTTACTAAACCAGTAACACTTTCTGCCAGCCAGTATGAAACATAGCCAACCACACCTTGAGTACCTTGAGCACCACCGATCATCGCCTCACAAATACTTCTGTGACAACGCTGTTCACAATCAGGAAAACGACGCGGGAACTTTCTGGGTTCGCCGCACTAACAGACTACTTAGTGAACCGAACATTCAAACAGGAGACACCGCGTGTCTACCGATCGCGAAGGCAAACCGACCCCTACGACATGCGAGTTCCCGCTGCTGCAAGGTGTCCAAGCTTTCCTTCATCGGGGCGTGCTTATTTTATCCTGAGCGCAACAGCTAGCATGAGCCACCTGTGCTATGCTGGAAGTCACCGGATTGCCGCATTTCTTTCTGAATTTGTAATGAGTTTACAGGTTTCGCATTCTAATAAATGCACTTGTCATCCTCTTCATGCTCACTCTCAAGTTGTTGTGTGTTCTATTTTAGGACAGAGGGAATATGAAATGGGGGACGGATAGACGGCGCCTGGAAGTGAGGGGACATGAATAAAATCGGTCTTCGGGCGACAATGTTTCGCTGCGCCCGGAGCCTCATGCTCGCGTTACATATGTATCTATATATACACAGACATAAAGCATACACACATCGCAAGAGCAGTAACCATTCGCTGCAGAACATTTATATGATTCATAGCATCCAGACTCTAGCAAACCAAGCATGCTTCACATTACGTTGATGTCAACTGGATCTTGCTTAATTATTGCTTTCAGAAGCCACTGACAAATCAATGTGTTGTCTTGGCATTGCCACTCAAGAACCACCTCGAGTTCCATGAGAAAGGTCGCGAACCTAAGCAAATGGTTAGCATTTGCAACAGTAGCTCAAAGTGCAACTGTGTGTGCCACTCACCTGGCGGAGCTGCTCTTTTCCCGAGCCCCTAAAGCCGCAAGGTGAGCCGGCTGGCAGTGGCTGCGCTGAAGGAACAAACACGTTCCTTGGCTGGCCTGCAACCGGTCCTCCGCGGAATGGGCGTTTATAGGAGGTGGCTGTCCTTGAAGTTGGGCTGGGTGCAGAATTTTCACTGGCCTGCCACAATACGCAGGACGGTGTGCGTTTTTAAACCATACAACAGTTGAAAAGCCAATGTTCATCTAAAGGAAGCCGTCTGGCAGTGTTTTGTTCTGCAGTTTGACCTATATTCCATAAGACAGTGTGCTAAATCCATAACACATTAGCCCTCCGTGATAGGTCAAAACGGCTCCAGCTCTACCCATATGGGTGGCTGCCCTGTCCATATGGGCAGAGCTGCAGCCGTTTGGCATATCACGCAGGGCTAATGGCCGATTTAGAATAAAAACAGATTGAAATAGTTTTACGTTATACCTGGCCGCCGCAACATAGTAACATGGCGCTTCCACCACTGATGACATCTTCACGTCGGCGGTAGAATGTTGTACGAGGTTGCCGTGCGTCTACTTTTCTAGCACGGCCGTGGCGGCGGGCTCTCAGTGTGCAGCCCGCGTGCCCTGTTTTAGAGGTAATCTGCCACGTGTGCAAAGACTGGACAAGCTGAGATGGAATGGCATCGTGCGTTGTCGTCCTGCACGTTTAGCACTGGAGGTTGCGTAATCTCCAGTTTTCGAGACTCGCTGAAGCGAGAGGCAGCCTAAGCATTCACTCCCCGCCCTGCGGACGACACTATCAGCTGCAAGGTGGAGTGCACGCGAAAGCGTGGCTGGTTTTGCTTCATACCGCCGATGTGAAGATATCGAGGACATGGCATGAAACCGTACTTTTCGTCGCCGACTCTCAATTGCAACAAAATGTTTTTCTCTCATTCAAATTTGCTTTTTGAGTAATCACGATAGTTCGGAAAATTTTGCGGCCCTTTCCGTTTTCAGATATCGAATTTCAATATAACGAAATTTTGATATAACAAAGCAAGGTTCCGATTTACTAACTGTGTTATATGCAGCTTTAACTGTATATGGTTCAAAATAAGTGGGGTTCATGACACAAGATGTTATGAAAAAGAAAATACGTTATATCGAGAATTTAGCTATATTGGAGTTTCTTATATCAATGTTTTACTTTATTTTGTTTGCAGAGCCATCGAAAGTTCCTCTCATGTTATCTATATCAATACCCCGTTATGTTCATGCAAACAGAATGCACTAGTTTTAAATGCTGTATTCGTGCTCTAAAGCTTTAAGATACCCCGGAGAATTGCAAATACCCTGCAAAGTTCGTGGCCCCTATTGTGCACTAAACCATGAGCGGGCAAGTGTAGCCTTGCTTCATCAGTTGCATTTATTTCACAGCATTGTTTCTCCATTTGTTCGTTTTACACAGGCAACCAAAAGTGACAAGTGTGTTATAGCTGCTCTCAAGAAAGAACGTGATGACCTCGCTGCCATCCTATCAAGCCAGCCAAGCACTCAAAGGCTAGAAGCTGCACGTTTGCGTCAGCATTTCGTGCAAGTGGAATTTTTATGATCTGTCGTATTGTTTGAGCTCTAAAGCAGCTATATTCAGCATTGTGGTAGCGCAAGCACACTACTGTGAAGTGCTACTATCGCATTTGAACGGATTAAAACAATTTTTTGTTACCTAACATCTTTCTATCAAAGGGACAGTATTTCATTGAAGACTGCGCAGGACATGTAGCATCGTACAATATTTAATCCAAAATATGGCATAAACTTCATAGGAAAAAGATTTCTCATTGGTATTAATAAGGCTTGTTCAGCAAAAGCCTCTCTTCATCAAACCTAGCACAGGATACCCTGCAAACAGGCTTACCTGCACGAGTGCCAATAAAGCCATGTTCGGTGGCCATGCAATATGCCCTAGTGCCTCCTCTAATTTGACTTACTAAAAGCTTCGAGCAGATGTTACATGACTCCTGTGCATATGTCTGTAACGCGTGCGCATACCTCCACCCCATATGTGGACTGTGTGGCCCCCACGAGTTTTTTTCCAGCGATAGTGATGCGCCTTTCACTAGGGCACAACACTTGATTGGCAGCTCTCACAGTAAGGTATGTTTAGATATCCAATGTCTGACCGAGAAGAGGTGGTTTTGTACACCAGAAAAATGAGGATGCTGGTGTCAAGAGTAAATTGTACAGACTCGATTACCGTATTTACCCGATTATGATGCGCCCTTGAGAATAATGTGCACCCATTCGACATAGGTACTGGAAAAAAAAAGGTGAACCTGACTGTAACGGGCCCCGATTTAAAAAAAACTATATATATAGCATGCCCACCGATTCGTAGTCAGAATGAACGTGACGTGCAGAATTTACCTTCACGGAAGCGAATTGAAAAAGTTAGCTTTCATAATGAAAGTGGCCGTTGTCGTCGCCATTTGTGCTTCATTGGCCACAGGTACCAAGCCAACAGGGGCAGTATTCTCGAGCAATAATTTCTAGAGATTTTCGCGATATTTTACGTGACTCTGCACCATACTTGTTGAAGTATGCGGCTGACAGCGTTGCTGGCAACTGTGCGCAGATAGCGAGCTTGGCGCAGTGCCAGAAACGCTGGCAGGCGTACACACCGATGCATCTGGTGCGTAGTCGTGCGAAATTTCGCTGATTCCCGAAGAATTCCATTATAGGTCGTAGTTGAGCTCAAACTGAACCCACAGCAACATTCACGAAAACGTGCTCGTCATCTTGTGACGGCTGTGACAGTACGCTGTTGCCAGCACCGCAAACGCAGTTTGGTTTCTTATCCCAATGTAATGCGCAGGCGACTTGAAGACTTCATTTCTTCGAAACAATGTGTGCGTCAGATTTGGGTAAATACAGTATCAAGTTTACATCAACCTTGTTTCTTGCTTTTCTTTAAAAAGTTGGTCCAGCCACACCACCTCAGTGAGCAAAAGTAGCTGTACCAGCCTGAGCTTCTTTGACTCCTCAGTCTACTATACGAGAGCCCATTCTCGTGACGGACAAGATTTGCCAGCAGTGCGTTCCCGCCAAACATTACCTGATAGTGATGACGGCAGCTTGTGATTGGTTCTTGGTCTTTGTTGCCAATTTAAAGCACGCCTGTGAACAAGGAGGCGGAGCAGCGGCGTAAGCGCATTCAAGAGCTGGGAGATAGCGTCAACCAACTGCACAAGACGGTCAACGAGCAGTCCCGCACCATCAGGCTCAAGGAGGATGCGGAACGCAGTGCCAAGAAGCTCCAGCAGATATCGGTGGGTCCCACGTCACAGTTTCAGCGCTGCCCTAGTTTTGAAGTGATGCTTTCTTTGTGGATCTGGAAGAATTTTGATGCTGGGTACGGTGGCTTGAATGGGTTATTGCGGCGATTACTTTACCGCATTTTTTGGGGTTACTGCTGTGGCTACTTTTAAATGGGATACTAAAGAAAAGCACCCCCTGATCAAGCATTCTTTCAAAGCTCTTAAATTTCGCGGTTAGAGGGTTGATAACTACAAGAAAAAATGAAGGGTAAACTTAAGTTCACTTGTAGCTTGGCCTGGACAGCATGACGTAACAGGCAAAAGAAAAGGCAAAAGA
The DNA here is from genome assembly GCF_013339745.2 of Dermacentor silvarum. NCBI lineage: Eukaryota > Metazoa > Arthropoda > Arachnida > Ixodida > Ixodidae > Dermacentor > Dermacentor silvarum. The sequence continues at coordinate 370,944,486 of NC_051154.1, read as the reverse complement.
AATGGACAGGGTATACCTCATCCTTATCACATTCTTTTTTTCAGTGTTGCGTCGCGCTGCTCAGGCAAATCTATGAATTCACACAAGTTTGCCCACCTTTCAGTCATTCTGTGAACTTAAGTCATTTGTGTTGTGCGCCGAAGTTGCGCACCGGTGCATCAGCGTGATGTCGGCGATTTGAAATTATTTTCTCGTATTCCGGGTGCTGAAGCGTAGACATTCTCAAAACTTGCGAATTTCAGCTTTTGGTTCCTTTAGAATACGATGTAGTCCATCTCCAGTGATAAAAAATTAACTAATCTCGAGCGGACGTTGTCAAAATTTGTCACAGCGACGTCACAAGGCTACAGCAAACTGGGGCGGCAATTTCAATATGGCTCTTTGATGAATGTCCTTTGCTCACTTGCGAAGCGCAGATCAGTGATCTCTTACGTTGTTCCTCCTCAGAACATGAAGCAGGCGCGGGTGCAGCTCATGAAGGGTATGAAGGAGGAGTCTGAACGCCACCGGAGGCAACAGACTGAGCGCACCCGCAAGATTCGAGCCCTCCGAATTCGCGAGCAGCAGTCTGCACACAGGGCACGCATGGAGCGCCAAAACGCCTTGTGCATGAATGTGTTGCAACGACGTGTGGAGGAAGCCCTGGCGGCCAAGAACCACTACGAGGTCGCTCAGCGTCGCCGCCTGGAAAGTCGTGCCAATGGCAACGGCTTTGACAGCATGCCATCACCTATCTAGGCAAGGACTATTCCCCTCTCGTTATGTCTCTTCTTTAACGTTCGCTTGCAAATTGTGGAGAATTTTCCGGCGAGCAGAGGAGATTGCTGACGAGCTCATTGCATTGCACTTGACAACAGAGCATCTTAGCTATGGCAAAATGCAAGCCGAAGATGTTAGTAGTTGCCTTGTCAGTGGACTTTACATTCCTGCTCCAACAGCCACAATTTTGCTTTGTGGACAACTATCAATGTCTTTTTCGGAATGATATACGAGTGTCATACATCTTAGTGGGTTTACAATATTTCCGGAGGTAAATCAAATGCTGCACCTTAGCAACGGAGCCTCAAAGCAAGAATAGTGCTTGTTGCAGTGCTGAATGACTCATCAAAAGGTACACCATCGTTGCGTGTAAAGCTGGTAATTTTCCTTTTGTATGTGCCAATATAGAAGTTTACTGAGGGGTTCTTTAGCATGAGAGTATTATATATCAAATAGCAGTGAGTGAGATACTGATTTACATTTTTGCAAGAATTCGGGGTCAGACCGGAATACAGTTTTTATATTGGCACAGAGCACACAGTAATTGCAAGGCGATGACACAGGAGATGAAGTTGAAACACACGCATGCACTGCTATTGCCTGAGTCTTGCATTCTCGTACTACTTTGGCACGTGACATCGGGCCAAGTATGTTTAACACTTTGATGAGGACAGAATATTTGCGTCACTGCACGCTAATGGGCACACGGGGATTTGGTGACCGCCGCGATTTTTTGACGAATCTGTATGCAGTACCCGAGTGATGACGAAAAAAAAACCAATTTGGCACTGGCAAAACGACTGTGGGTGAACACTCTAAGCAAGCATAGGCGCATGCTTACAGGACAACACAATTGCAAAATTTTTACTGCATCAAGACAACTTCCCAGGCTGAAAACTAAGATACGTTCTGGCACCTGCAAGAAGTAACGTGGTTTAGTGGACGTAAAAATCGCAAGACTGTCGGTGCCTCATCGTCGCTAACGACGTCATATTGCAAGTAGTTCTCCTGCTACGCGTGACGTCATCAAAATAAGCAAACATAATTTCCTGGCGCATCTCTACAAGTGGGACAGCGGTGGATATACTCAGTAATTCTTAGGTTTTCACCAACAATATCCACTTTTATGCTCTGTTTAGCTTTGGTTCTGGCTGTTTCAGTTCAGGTCCTGAGCTCTCTTCTCTTTCACTGCAGAGCTGGCTGCGGAGCGAGCTTCTTGTTGTGTCCGAGAGCAAGAAGCTGGAGCAACATCTGACCTCGCTCATCGCTGAGCGCGAGGCCATAGCGATTGAAACCCATACAAATAAATAAATAAATAAATAAATAAATAACTAAATAAATAAATAAATAAATTATTTACACCTGTTGTAATGAAATACTTCACTTCCTCAGCACAACCTATACAGAAAGGTGTATACTAGAGGGCTCTGTTTTAGGGCGTGTTTTTTTTTCAATTTACATAGGTAAATCATTTTCCATCCGTTGGCCGGGAGGATAGATGGTATAATGAAGGCAATACTACGTTATAGGAACATTACAAACATGCCCAAGTCAATATTTTCCGTATGGTGGAAACTGTACAATGTTGGGGATGTTGCTAGTGGCGCGACCTCATTGTGCTCTCAGGTATGGCCGATCTTTCCACAGCATGCACTACTTCGGTCAAGCTATTGTGTCCTTCCGACCATATGCGAAATAAGCTGGAGCATTTTCCATGCAATATTTGCCTTTCCGCAACGTAAGCAACGCAAAAAAATCTGTTGACGCAGTTCTCACGTTGCTCTAGCTTGCGTTGCTTATTCGTTGCGCCAATGAAAATATTGTATAGAAGCGTAATCACAAACTTGATCGTGAAAAATGGATTTCTGAATAGCAGCTCATGAAGGCTGTGCTGTTTCAGTGAAACATTTTAAAGGGCCCCTAAACCACCTCCGATATTGTTTTAAAGATTTCAAGTAAACAGGCACATCGAGTTCAGAATACCGTCACGATCAACGACGCCAAACGCTGCAGCGCTACGCGCTGCGGGCGCGCCACAAAATCAAAAAACAATGCCGTGCACCTCTCTGATCATTTCCGGTATCCCCAGCAGTCGTCGTGATTTCACCAGGGTGCATCTGACGATGTAAACAGGGGCGACAATGTCGATTGGTCGAGCAAGAACCTACGGCTTCCGGTTAGTCTGCTAGCAGGTGCGCGTGCTCCCTGCTCTTCCTCGTCGTGTTGCTCGCTCGTGCGCACTTGCGAATCGATCATTACGGCCCGCAACACAAGGGCCAAATTTCTCGCGTTCCAACACAGGTTTTTAGCAGTCTGATTAGCTGCGAGAACAGAGTGGACAGTGTTGGCCTTTCTAGACGTGCGCGCAACACATGGTCCATAGCGGTACGCTTCGCATGAGCATGGGCCGACAAGGCAGCAACAGCGGGTAGCCGAGAAGCGCTGAGTCGCGGCCACGGAGCAAGAAACCTTTAGGAGTGGAAACTCCGCCAGTTGCGGCGACCAGATAATGTCACAAGCCCGCGGAGCCACTATCATGCTGGCGGCACCTGGCGGCTGAGAAAGAAATTACCGCCGTCTTGGTTGCCAAGGCAACCGGTCACATGTGTTTCTCTCGTTCGCGGCCGCGCGCGTTGCTCCCGTTCGGCCGCGCGCCTCACAACTTCTACTGAGGGCACTCACGCATCCCACCTGCATCCCGTCTTAGGCTAGCAATTTCCTAACAAGGGTACACTGCACGTATCAGGGCTGTTAGTATTACGGCCCTCGAACAGACACCGACAAGAACAGTTACTGTTTGACTTAAAGGCCCACAAAAACAACGCTACGGCGTGCACGCTGAAGCGAACGCCGAACGCCTGTGTCGTCTACTTTGAGCGCAGGAGACACGGGCGCCGCCGAAGAGAACGCGCCCGAGCGGCACCACCGATCCGCCGGGCTGCTGCTATTTTTTTTTTTTTCGCTGCTGCTTGCATGACGTGCCGCAAGGCGCCGCCACTGCATGCGCCCCCGTCGCCGCATAATAATGTGACGTTATCTGGTCGCACGCGAGCGCCCGCGCTGACGGGAGTTTCTACTCCTAAAGAATCTTCCTTCCTCCGTGGTCGCGGCTAAGACCCGTCCTCGTTACCACAACGGTAACTCGGCAGACGCCGTTTGCCAATCGCAGGTCTTCGTTGGTCGGCTGTTATGCTCGCGAACGGCGCGATCTCCTTGCCGTAGTGACGATGAGACCGAGACCCAAATTCCGGCAGCCTCACCGCCGCTGATCGTTCGACGGCGCTGATATCGTCGCTGGGCCTTCTCCGGTTCATTTCAAAGCTAAAGCGGACGGCGCTTCGAAATGAATCGCAGACGCTCACAAACAGCAATATTTTATTACCATTGTGGCGACACGCTCTGCGGATATTTCCGCGCAGCCTCCGCCTTGTTATTATCCGGCCCAGCGTAACACGGCTACACGCTGGACTGCGTTACCGATAAAACCCAGCGCCACTGCTGCGTCACCCGAGGTATGCGTCAGCGACGGTGACCAGAAAAAAGAGGCTGCCCGGCTGGGAAGAGTTGCCTTTTTCCTTCCGCTACCGAGGCGAGCGTAGCGTTGGTATGCTCGTCCGCTGCCATTGATCATCGAATAAACAGTTGTTACGTTTTTATGTTGGGATTCGTCCTCCAGCAGACGCGACATCCCACATCTGGTCACCCGGGCAATGGACAATAACGCATTGCCATAGACGAGCAAGACGCCCTTCAACAACAGTTGGAGCTTCTCCAGAGGCAGCTTCACACGCAGCAGGAGCTGATCTAGAAGCAAAAGCAACAGCTTCAGGAACGGCACCGCCAACTCAATGATTCCGTGCAGCAGCATCCTGGCGACGCATCTGCAAACCTCGCCGCACCTGCCGGCTTCGCCTAGGATGTCAGAATCCCGGCAGAGGGCATCCCGCACGCTGCCCCGCACGGCGTCTGGCGTGTCGCTGTCAAGCTTCCGCCGTTTTCTGCCTACTCCCCCGAGGTATGGTTCGCCCAAGTCGAGGCCCAGTTCTCCGTCGCGCGAATCAGGCAAGACCGGACCGGCTACGATATGTCGTCGCCCACCTCCATGCCCGCTACGCCAACGAGGTCTGGGATATCATTGCCAACCAGCCAACGGCTAACCTTTATAAACGCCTCAAGACTGAACTCATCCGTCGCCTGTCACTCGCGGAACACCAGAAGGTGCGACTACTTCAGTCCACAGAACTTGCCGAGCGCAAGCCTTCCGAGCTCCTCCGTCACATGCGTTCTCTCGAGGGCAACATGAAAGTCCAGGATTTCTTACTGCGATCACTTCAGCTTGAAAGACTTCAACCGCACGTCCAGGCTATTCTGCATGCTCAGATTACGCTACCTCTCGACCAACTTTCCAGGATCGCTGATCGCGTCATCGAGGCCTCTTTGCCGCAGTTGTCGCCCACTCTCCAGGCTGTAACCGCACCGCTGAACACCACAGAGCTTGCGCGCCGTATCGACGATATCAATCGAAAGCTCAGTTCCATTTAACGACTTCTGGATCAACACTTGCCGACGCGCCACTCGCAAAGCCTTGACCGTAACACCGCCCCGTCGCAGCAGTCTGGTGACGACGACCGGTGCTACTACTATCGACGCTTCGGGGACAGATCACGACAATGTCGAATACCCTGCTACGCTGGACATAAGGGAAACGCCAACGGCAGCTCGTATACACGGCTTCGAGCTGCCAACCTGGAGGCCTTCGAATCTTCGTCAACGAGGAAATTACAAAGCAGCGGTTCCTTGTCGACAGAGGTTCCGACATTTGCTGCTACCCACGAGCCCATCCTCAAGGTACCCGTCCTCCTACGTCTTCAGAGCTCAGCGCGGCAAACCGGTCCACAATCAAGACTTACGGCTCGCTCCGCCTAACTTAGACGGAGCGAGCCGTACGAGACGGAGCGCTAACTTAGACAACAGGCTCGAAAATATGTCCAACATTTCATTGTTTAGTACCTCCACATTTACGGAAAGTTAACTTAATTTGGGTACAGGGTCACTGTTGAAGAAAAATAAAATAAAATATCAGACTCTCTTGAGAAAGCTTCCCTGGATGGCCCGGTTGTCTCCTTTTTGCCGGTTAAAGCGTATTTCAATTCAGTAAGATACAGAAAATTCTGTCTTAGGCAAACAGCTCCGAAACAAAACATACTATGGAACTCAGACTTCCAGCATCTGCAGTTCCCCTGGAATTCCGAATGGTATCCATCACCTCAATAGGACGTTACGTTTACGTGCAATGCCGCTTTTAACAGATAGATTTTTATTTGCACTGGGCTTGTTTGACGCAGTCCTCTCTAGCTGTCACTTGTGTAATGAACTGGATACCGACTGATCTTTTATTTATTATTGGCCGGACGTTGATTCCCACTACAACGATAAATACTTCTCGAGGCTCCGTTTCACAAACTAGGACAACCATTGACCTCCCAAATTATCCTTTCTGTGGGAATATAGACCGTGGGCTCCAGCTACAGGGATGTTTGAATTTTCATATACAATTTCATTCTCAACACAAGAAGGTTAGCGCAATAATTTAATATTATCATCCCTCTCATTACTTGCAGATTCCTCATGCAAAATTTAGCTTTAATTCAACCCTTTAATTCAATCCTGCACGATTACGCTTTGATTTCTATTTTTAACACTTACATTGCCATTTATTTCTTCATATGATATTACTTTAATTTTACTGCCCTCTTCTTGGTCCACCCCCAGTGATGGGTATGTGCCATATTGAGGAAATGATCATCACCATCCTTCCGGGGGCACGCTACCTGCAGGCATTCCAAGCAGGGAAATGCTGTGCAATAAACTTTTGAAGGTGGTAATGAATACCTTTAATTTTCAGTGCTTCAGGCAACAAACTTGCAATGTACCGATGTATATATCAAGTGGTTAACTTGAACGCATGCTGCCATGATAAATTTAATCTTACACGTAAAAAACTTCTTTTTTTTTTGGCCGCGTGAGGCACGATCAGCTCGTGGTCGCGAGCCCGACTGCCGCTAGACGAACGCGCTCGTTTTTCAAGGCTGCCGCTCCACAGTCCAGTGAGCATCAATCTAGCCTTGCGGTTTGGACCTGCTGTCCCTTGTCCCCAAGGAGAAACTCAATTGCGGGCCCGTGGTCGAGATCTGGGGCGACGACATGGCGCACGTCGTTTGGGACCTGGTCCACGAGAGGCTCATCGAGCCGTACGTGGACGCCGACCTGACTGTGTTCGATCTATCAATGAAACATCGCCACCAGATCAACGGCACTGTCACCCTGGATGCCCCACAGGCTCTCAAGATACGCGACGTGGGTGTCAAGTGTGCCACCATCACGGCCGAGAAGGTCGTTCTCGAGAAGTACTACTTGAAGCGCATGTGGATGTCGCCCAACACCGCCATTCGCAACGCCCTCGGCGGCGCCGTGTTCCCGGAGCTGATTGTCTGCCGCAACATCCCTCCGCGCGTGAAGCAGTGGTGCAGGCCCATCATCATCGCGCGCCACGCGTTCCGCGACCAGTACAACGGCAAGGATTTCGTGGTCCCCAGACCAGGCACGCTCCAGATCAAGTACTCGCCCACCATCGGAGCTCGCTACAACCTTGAGGTAAGCGCCGGCAAACTTAATACGTTGCAGATGCGCGGGCACCTAAAGGGCACCTCACCGGGTTTGGGCATTGCAAACAAACAAGCGCCGCCAGGGAGCAGATCGCAGCACCGACGATTATGTCCGAAAAATATCAACTACTGCACTGCGCCACAACTGCGCAAAAACAGCTGAAATTTCAAAGGCCGTGTGCGAGCCCTTTCAACTATCACTCGAGCGAGCTCCCCCTTTCTGTTAAAGAATCCAGTTAACACGCATAATCATCTCAATGCGTTAAAGGCGACAGATTACGGCACTTGACTTCGGTAAGTCATCCAGTCCAGAACGCTAAAGATCGCCTCTACAGGAGCACATCGCAGCAAACAAATAAAAAGAAAAAAAAACATTAACCGACTATTACGAAACTCCCTCAGGCGAATTTTGAGCGCAGGTGTTTGCGTTTTGAATTCGCAATATATTTTGGCAAGGAATTTGGTATTGAACGACAGGGTTCTCTCGACGGCGGCGCTGACCCTCGGCTCGGGCAGCTCGTTTAGCAGCAGTGGCTAATGCTCTTCCACCATCTGCGTCGCTCTTTGTTAGGGAAGAACTGGCTGACACTATTTAGTGTTGTGATTATATTTTAACGTGGTAGTAACAGTGCAGAACGACAGTGTCGAAACTGGGAGGTATTAATTGAACTCTTTATTGGGCGAATTGTGGCCAGCAAAACAAGTAACACTCAAGCACAACGACAGCGGCGAGCAGAGTCGAGCAGAGGCGGCTAGCAGAGCTTCGGTGACAACAGCCAACGCATAGAACTATCGATAACATTAGGGAAACTTCTGATACATGCAGGCGTTTCGTGCATCGAGGGATGATGTTTAAGAGTTGTTAGCCGGTGAAGAGGAGTGACCGAAGAAAGATAAAGTGATCAGATGACGCGTGGTACTTTGGGCGCAATCTCGCAGCGATCGCCGCAAAACACGTCCTGCGTGGCGCTTCACTTCTCACGTTTTCGCCATGGGCGCCTTGTCGCGCTTTCTTCGCTTTCGCCACCTTTCGTTGTCCCTGCACTCCGCGTTGCTCTTTCGTCCTTCGCTGTTGTGCTCGGCCGCTCGGTTACGCCGACGCTCACCGCAGGAGCGTCGGCGTAAAAAGGAGCTCTAAAAGTAAAAAAAAAAAACCAAGCAGACCCGAATTTCGTGTGCCCGCTGTTTCACACAAATAATCATTTGCAACGATGTGCACTGAACGGGTAACAAATGCTGTCTTCCGTGCCTTAACCTAGGGTTAGTCAAAGGCAAAACCAAAATGCTAATATATACATCAGTTATGTATAGAACGGCGTTCCTGGAACTAGTTCCTTTTGGGAGGAACGGAGGAACGCCACCATAGGGCAACCAGGCAAAGTTAAGAAAGTGCCCTCTTAGCCTCCCAACCCCTGATAAAGGACCGCGTTACATGGGCTAGTTTTAGCCGAAACAAGTTGCAAAAACATATTGCCTCCGAGTTCTTCCTAATGTTTGTTCACAATATCACTCGAGCTTCAACTTTTACACGCTGACGTTTTATGTGTTATTTCCAATAGTGACGTTCATAAGGCAGATACAGGGCGCCATCCACTTCATCATCATCATCCCATATTTATGTCCACTGTAGCACAAAGGCCTCTCCCTGCGATCTCCAATTACCCGTCTTGTGCTAGCTGATTCCAATTTGCGCCTGAAAATTTCCTAACTTCATTACCCCACCTAGTTTCTTCCGCCCTCGATTGCGCTTCCTTTCTCTTGGTATCCATTCTGCAACTCTAATGGTCCACCGGTTATCCATCCTACACATTACATAGCCTGCCCAGCTCCATTTTAACGCGATAGCATTAAAGATCGCGTGTTGCAGAAAATCCGACGTCGGCGTCAGCGTCAGGAGGAAATGATCATGCCGAACCACATTATACCGAACCACCCCGACCGGCGGGCCCCTCGCGTGGCGCAAGGCGTTCGTGGACAAAAATTGAATTTCTCAAAGTAAAATCCACCAGAAAAATCGTAAAGTGCGTCTTAACAACAACCTGATGACGTGATAGCGTCGGATTGTAATTTGAATATACGAGAAAACAGCCTGGTAAGCAGCCAGGGATCTTTGAATGCTATCGCGTTCCACTTTTAAAGGCGAAGCTTAAGCGTCTGCCAATTCTGATGGTGTTTGCCGTACCCGCCGTGGTTGCTGTACCCGCCGTGGTTGCTCAGTGGCTATCGAGTTGGGCTGCTTAGAGCGAGGTTTCGGGATCGAATCCCAGCAAAGGCGGCCGCATATCGATGCGGGCGAAATACGAAAACACCCGTGTACTTAGATTTAGGTGCACGTTAAAGAACCCCAGGGGCTCCAAATTTCCCGAGTACCCCACTACGGCGTGCCTCATGATAAGATCGTAGTTTTGGCTTGTAAAACCCCGTAATTTTTTCCGTTGCGCTGTACTTTGGTTCAAGGCAACATTGAGGGGAATGTTGAAAACCGAGCCTTCCTAAATTTTGATCGGGCCCCATGTCGCATAAAATACGGTGTCGGCGTCAACGGCGTCCAATAGCATTATCGCGTTGAAGTCTTAAAGGCAAAGCTTAAGCGTGCTCCAATATTTTAGGTGCGAAGCACCTTATGTGCTCGTGCTGTCGGCGTCTCCTGTGGTCGTCGTCACGGTAAAGCAAGCAGCTCGTGCTCGCGCTCAGCACGCGCTCGTGCCATTGCTCCCGCGTTCGTCGTCGTCGTCGTGTTCCGCAGGTGGCTGCGTTGCTGCTCATCATTCCCGCGTAGAATTTCACTTCTCTCCTGTCGTGGTAATGGGGAGGCCGCGTTTACGGCGTTATGAGCCATTGCTTAAGGCCGTATGAGCCCATTAGCGGCGCATCACTGCATGCTTCCCACCTCTCCAGGTTTCACGTTACTGGAGCTGCATTTCGCTGAATGAGTCATTTGACACTTACGCATAAAAGCACTTACCCACTCTAGGGACTTCGCTGCGGATGGAAAATTTCCAGTCCTCAGGTGACTCGCATTCGTCATCACCCTATCGACTAATGCTGGTTTTACCCGCCGTGGTTGCTCAGTGGCTATGGTGTTGGGCTGCTGAGCACGAGGTCGCGGGATCGAATCCCGGCCACGGCGGCCGCATTTCGATGGGTGCGAAATGCGAAAACACCCGTGTACTTAGATTTAGGTGCACGTTAAAGAACCCCAGGTGGTCCAAATTTCCGGAGTCCCCCACTACGGCGTGCCTCATAATCAGAACTGGTTTTGGCACGTAAAACCCCATAATTTAAAAATCCTGGTTTTCACTTCAAGGCGCCCGCCGGGGGTGCAGTGCCATATGTGTAATAGTGCCATATGTGTAATTGCATTCGTAATAGACGAGCACCAAAGTTGCAGTTAGAAATGTTGGCATTATTCCCGGTGCTCCCTAAAAACATTCCTCTAGGAGCGTTTCTTTGGATTCTTTTTAACTCCAGATAATGTGCGGCCGGCGACGTTGAAATTCATGTAATATATATATATATATATATATATATATATATATATATATATATATATATACCTAGATCAATGGGAGTTTTAACTTATTTACATTATTTCGCCTCAGGGTTAAGACACTATATATGTATTTTAAAAAATGAAATGTAACGTTAGTGTAACGACACGTTCCTTACGCAATAAAGGAACTTGTAACTGTAACGCGTTTCACGATTGGGAAGGATAGAGGAATGAGCTTTGGTTGCTGTTTTAGAGAAACGAGTACACAACACACACACGCACATATATATATATATATATATATATATGTGCGTATATATATATATATATATATATATACGGGGTGTTCCAGCTATCACGCAGCACGATTTAAAAACAGAGGAACGGCGTTACGCGAAGCCAACCTAGTGTGTATTGTTTCCAGTACAGTGGAGTAGCCGCCAGTAATTTTTTCGTTACTGGGATTTAATTAATAAATTGCAATTAATTATTTACTGGAGAATTACTGTCCTAATTATCAAAGTGTCAATGAGAAAGTTGTAGAGCAACATGAAAAACTCCCGATACAGCTTTCTGTTGCTCAATACGTGCTACATAAATGTGTTTTTCCGAGTGTGAAAGAAGCCCGCCAATAGACGCAGAATTGCCGCACGACTGGCCACTCGAGGCACTTTGCGTGTATTCGCGGGCTTCTTTCATGCTCGGAAAAACACTTTTATGTAGCACGTATTTAGCAACAGAAAGCTGTATCGGTACTTTTTAATGTTGCTCTACAACTTTCTCACTGACACTTCGACAATTAGGACAGTACTTCTCAAGTTAGATAAATAATTACAATTAAGTAATTAAATCTCAGTAGCGAAAATATTACTGGCGGCTACTCCACTGTAGTGGAAACAATACGCACTAGGTTGGCTTCGCGTAATGCTGTTCCTATTTCTTAAAATCGTGCTGCGTGATAGCTGGGACACCCTGTATATATATACGCAAGGGAGATAGAGGAAAACTTTCATTTAAATACTGATGCATTCGCCGCATTATAGCGACTGTCCAGCGCCTACAGAAGGCGTTGCAGAAGGCCTTTTCACCGTACGTGACGTATTGTGTACTATGTGCGCGTGTTCTGTGTACGCTCATATAATGGTGTCTAATATAAACCACGTAACGTACCTGTGGAAGGCGGACGTACAGGGTCGTCCCCTATTAGTGCGAACACGGCGCCCCCTGGCCATGCTCCGCGTAAGCGCCAGCGCACACGGCGCGGCGGCGCATCGAAGCTAAGCGGCGCAGGCGCACAGGGGCTTGGAGGTGGGGCTTCGTGTCGTCTGCTAAAGTGCGCGAGCGCGCTGTGCTTTAGCAGACAACAGGCGGCACAAGCACGGCTCACTCGCGCGCTACGCAGCAGCAGGTAGCACCCGCTTCTTTAATATCACCTGATTGTGCTTTTAAGTAAAACGTGGTGGCCATTTTCAGATTCGTCGTTGATTTTTAGTACGTCAGTGCTCACACAACTCTAAACGTGCACTCAAAGTTGAAGTGAGACGGACGCGAAACCAGGCTCTTGTACAAATTGGAGCAACAGACTGTGTAGCAATACAAATGTGCATCCCAATGTTTATGGGATGCGCAATGCATCCAGTTAGCATGTGTTAGCGTGTGTTAATGAAGCCGGCGCAATTCTGTCCCGCTCTCCTCCTTCATTGCGCGTCAGCTACTGCCTGCAGAGATAGTCTCGTGTATACATTTAACGAATGAGTAGGCCTCTCCTGACCAGTGATTTGAGGCTGCGCTCTCTTAAGTCTTATTAACCCTATATTTCGCATTTTGTCCCCATGCATACCAAATTTACCGGTATATGGCTGAATCAACAGTGTGTGAAAATATCCTATGCATGATATACGGAGTGATCATTTTTCACTTTCACGGAATTTCCAAAAATCTTGTGTGGTAGTTAAAATAATTGTAGTCCTTTGCTGGCCTATTTGGAGAGGCAGAGATTACTTGCACGAGAAATGTAAACACATATTTAACTAATTAGACAAACTCGCTATTTAACTTCTCAATTAATTACTTTACGGAACATGTTTTGATTTAAGCATTGCCGCCAGTGAGCTTGCAAGGCGTATCCACCTGAAATGAATTTACAGAATCACACCAGTTCGGAGATATGCGCCATCAAACTCGTAGTTGAAATGCGATGTTGTTCCCCTTACTTTTTAACAGAACGCCCTTTTATGCCTTGCAACAGAAAAGCAACTGGAAGAACCATGTCGTAAATAATTAAAAAGGAGCTAATTAGTCAACTTCCGTTATTTAGTTGAATATATGTTTCAATTTCTCGTACTAGTATCTCCGCCTTCTACGAATAATCCGGCTCAATTAAGCACAAGGAATATGCTATCTGCCTGAGGCTATATTTAAAAATTCCGTAAAACTTAATAATGGTCCCCCGTAGCTGTAACTGACGAGACAACAACCACCCCGTACTGTGAGATACATTATAACAAACGATTCGTGCTGAGAATATCCAATGGACGTAAAATTGGACACTGTGACATTCGGTATTCTAATCACCCTCTGTGACAAATGGCACCGACAAACTGAATTTGGAGCAGGCTTTAAATTTTGAACTTACTTTCTCCAACGAGATTCCTGATATTTTTCCAAGCAATGAAGTTTTCTTTCAGCAATTTTGATGCCGCCGCATTGTACGTTCGTACTTCTAGCGCGTTGATGTATAATCGTGTATTGAAATGCGTATTTCTTTTCTACGCTCATATGTATGCTAGCTCAGCACCAACGCTAAACATGTCATATCAGAAAATAAAAACGCAGATAATTACGCGACGGCAAATACCTATTCCTGACCCATCCCAATCTGTTTATAAAGAAAGCGACTTGTAAGCATCTGGATATCACCAAGCAGGCTACTCGCGGCTGAAAGTAAAGCACGGCGTCAACACTCCCGCTTCATGTAATTATCAGTAATAACCATGCATTGAGAAACATGCACGTCTTTTATAACGCCGCTGCGGCAATTGATTTAATAACATGTACAAGATTTTGTTAAAAAAAGAGCGTTCTTCGTTAAACGTGCCCGCTGCTCTCGCGTGCCTGTTTCTGCTGCAGTTAGAACACGAGACACCTCCACTGTTGCCCGCAATCCTGCATATATAGTGGAGAGACCAAGCACGCTTGTCCGCAGTGGTATAGTTGCCGGCTGCTTGATTGCGCCAGTATCGCCTAGACGTAGCTCCTGTGCATGTTCGAGATCTGTTCGTTACGAACGTGGTGGTCACGCATGGCGGCGTGCATGGTCAAGCGTCTGCCTGTCCTTTAGTCTGGTAAACAGTTAGGAGTTACCTACCGGGATAGCACTGTCTTTGAACCGCACTGTCTTTGAAACACCACGGCTATTTGTATCACCCCGCTCGAATCGCCAGAAACAAAAATAAGAAAAGCCTTTTTAACGCGGGATCACACAAAGAACCGCACTGGCTGTGATTAGGATGCCTTAAAACTGTTTCAGTAGGGTAGAAAATCGGCCTCGTTTGTGCGACATACCGTCAGTCCACCGCGAAAAACACGTATATTGCCTGTTGCTAACTGGTGTTATATGCTCCGTCGGGCCCTGTTTTTCGCGCTTCACTTGCAGCATCGCTAACACTACACTCCACGGCGGGATTCCATTGGCAGTTAAAAAAAATGCTGTAACGGCTTATTTTTGTACTCTTAAAGCGGTTTTAATAGGTCTCGATAAATATAGCATCTGAGAATATAAGACATTTTTTTGTGGTTGAAGTTGGGGCTTAAAAGCGCACAAGTGCCACCCGAGCAAGCAACAGTGCTCCTGGTCATCTTCTGCCATCTTGCGGAGAAAACAAATTGCCTGAAATCTTACTGCAACTAAAAAAACTTCCCGCGGCACAATATAACTGGCATAAACTACAACATTCATTCTTCATTTATTTACATTATGCTTCGAAAGTGCAAAATGCGGCGTGCGGCGACGGTGTTATCGCACTTGGAATTTATACGGAACATCACGGCTACGCCGAAGCCGAACTCAAAAAAACGGTGCTGCCGCCGGTAAAGCCGGCGCCGCAGTGCTCTCTCGCCTGTATGTACCACATCCCAACGTTTGCGATTTCCGGGTGGGTTCGCTTCTTTTCTGCCTAGACGCTGCAAACACTTGTTTTGTGAGCTTCGATAGCCTTTTTGCTGCTGTAGCTCGTCAACAGCTACTCAGGGGAGTTCACTGGCGGTACAGCAAGCCTCGAACACTCACACGAAAAGGCGGGCGCCAGCTTACCTTTGAGGAATGCGTAAAACGTGCGACGGTCTCGCATGTGCGAAAACTGGAAAGGGCAAGCTAAAAACACAATAAAATGCGAGTAGATGACGGGTGAATGGTACATATCGTTTCGAATTAGGTGCTGTAAAAAACAATATTAATGCTTTCTATTTCCCACGTACGAAAACGTGACCAAATCTGCGGGATTGCGTCCAGCAGCAGTGAAATAGGCGCGCTGTCGCTCCGTATCCTTCGCTTCAGAACCAAAAGTTGTCCGCGAGTATATAGCATAGAGTTTCATACAATAATTACAGGATGAAACCAGCTGGAAACCAGCTGAAAGCCATGCTGAGAATCAACCAGGCGAGGCCTTTGGATCGAAACTTCTTTCAGGTAGTGTCCAGCACAACCGAACGGTCTGGATAGCCAGCATACTGGGACAATGTCACTGGTTTCTGTGACTTGCTTAGTTTTGAGTCTTCATAACAGTGCAAAGAAAAGACGAAAGCAGCATACGAGGCCTACTATGTCAGGCATTTGACAGTAATAACTTTCGGGCACCAAATGTGAAAGCATCAAAATTTGCGTAGATAACAGAACCATCTATATGACCAGGGACATGACCATGTGATATGCTTACACAAAAAGCAACTACAATTTGACTATTTTCGTATAGTCAGAATGTCCAGTGACTACATTCCACAATGATATTGCCTGACATTTCATTTTTAGTGCGATATCGTTAAGGGCCCCATGTACGTAGCTGAAAATCCGGTATAGGCGTCCGGCACCGGCGTCTCGTGAGCGGAAATTCCCGCATATGTTTAGGTATACGTATATGCCATTCCTTGCTACATGACATGCACTATAAGCAGGTTGTAGCGCATCGCCATTTTATGGCTAAAGTTGCTCATACCTTGTCTTACATTCTTGACGAAGTTATTCTTCCGAATTTTGAGAATTACAGCCCACAAACTAATGACATGAAACAAAGCACCGACAGCGCATGCATTTTATGTTAAATCTTCCCAGAGTGAAATATTAAAGGGCCCCTGAATTGATTTTGACGATTTTGTAAAAACGTACTCAGTCGTCAAAATAGGTCCTTCTCATCATTAATTAATGCATCTAAGTGCCCCACGTAAAGCGTGTAATTTTAAGGTTTTAAAAAGGTACATCGCTACCAATCGCAGCACGCCAATCGGCTGAGTTTTCCGCCGCCCCGGACCAAGTGACGTTATTTGACCATCCGATTGCCTGCCCAGGCCGCGTCAGCGGTAATCTTTCCAACATTATGGTGAACAAATGTTGTTCGTAATAGTTTAGATGTTAATTTGTTGCTATAAAAAGAAAGTAACAGAAAGAGAATACACAAGGACAGGTATCACTACACTAATTGCAATTCCGTCCCACAGCAAGTGTCGTCTGCTTGTGTTAAAACGGGCTCCGTGTTGACAAGAGCTGCACGGTCAGTGTTATTCTCGTTCTTTCTTTTCGCAAGCACCGTGGTTCAGCCGTGTTGCATTGTGGGCTGCAAACGTAACGATCGGCGACATGTCAAGCAGCGACACCGTGCCCCGCTGCAAGGCAGCAGACGAACGGAGTGGCTGCAGCGCATGGGACTGTCGGTATCCAAACGGCGCCAGCATCTACGCATTTGCGGCCGTCACTTCACGCCTAAGGATTTCCACAATAGAGTTTAGCGTGTCCGTTATTCGGGTAAAAGCAAGCTCAAGTGTACTGAGCGTTTTACGTGATAAACGTAGGCGCAAACGTGAACTGTTTGCACGGTGCAGCCACCGGGCGGCACAAAGCTCAACCAAACACAGAGCTAATATAGCAGTAACCAAGCCTTTTCTACTCCGCTGCTGGCTGAAATTTTCGGCAGGAGCGTAATCTTGAATACGGTGTCTTTTTATATGTTTAAAATGTTTTACGCTTGGTTACAGCAATATTAGCTCTGTATATGACTGGATAAGCTCTGCGGCACCAGATGGCTGGACCGTGCATGCCGATCAGGCCGCTCACGTACGTCTACGAAGCTCTTTCATCACAGCAGTATGGAGGGGCTTTAGTTGACGCCTCTGCTTATCCGTCAAAAGAACCAGCTCGCCTGTGTTTACCGGAATACCGGGCACGCTCGGCGCTGCGACAGAACGCTCGCAACGCACGCTGCTTCATCGCTCTCGCTAGAGTTACTGTATACACAGTATATGCTCCCTACGGGAGCTACATTTGGTAGCATATACAGTAACTGTAGCTCTCGCTGGGGTTCGACAGCCAGGCGGCTAGCAAAGAGGTTGGAGAGCCTTTGCGCGCTGGCTCCAAGACAACCGGAAGTAGACGATAACACGTACGTCACAACATGACGTAGAGCCAGCGAAGGCAGAGCTTAGCCCCGCTCGCTCGGCGGACGAGTTGAGGAGGAAATGCATGGCTAGGGAGGAGGGTAACTTGTAATGGTCCATAGCTCTCTTAAATGAGACGCTTCATTTAAATTGTGACGTAAATGTTTTACCGTAGTTGTACCCTACGCGTCTACAAAATTTGTCCGAACCGTTTCAGGGACCCTTTAAAAGTGCGAAACAAAAATGAACCCTGAAAACGATGTAATTTGGGGCGGGGCTGTGCACTTCCTCCGGAATCGGCCATCGCAAGAGGCCGTTTCTACCAGAAAGCCGCCTCCGTGGATAGAGTTCGCTGCCAGCGTTTCCCGATAAACATTACGGATACATAAGCTGTAGTTGCCGGGAAGCGTGAGAAGCAGTCAGGGATCTTTCAATGCTATTGCGTTCTACTCTTAAAGGCGAAGCTTCAGCGTCCTCCAATTTTTACGGCATGTACTTTCCTATAACATACACTTTTCGGACTCATTCATGACATCATTTATTTCATTGTCTGTTATGATGCGAGCAGCAAGGCTACCATTTTTTTACTACTGGCGTCACATCTTATTTGTCTTTTTCTCTAATTTTGTTTTATCTACAGCTATCACAAATGAGCACAACATAGGAAACCCTTACAAGTATGTTTATTTTTCTTTGACCAGCACCATCATACCTGTTACTATTGCTACACAATATTTCTAATGTTGCTTTCTCACGATGTCACAATAATATCGATGATACCATCTGTGCGCCACACATTCTTATTTGCTGAGAACGCTTGTTTTCTGAGGTCCTCCCTCCATGGACCTATGAGGTCCGTAATATGAATAAAGTGAAAATAACGAAATATTCAATATTTTCACGCCAACTTTGGTGTCAAATGTCAATGTCCTGTGTTTCTCAACGCCCCAGGAGCATCTTCTAGAGTTTTACAGCTCAGAAAATATGTCAGTGTGGAGAAAGGACACAATATTGTTTTATATATATATTTTTTACGTGTACTCCGATACTTGTGGACTCAGTAGAAGTGCATACCGAAGTGAAGAAGACGAGCTGAGGGCAGGTGGCACGGGAGCTGGAAGAAAAAAGAACAAAAACGAAGAAAAAGAAGCGCTACGTGGCGAACGTGCGGAGGAGCTTGGGCGGCGAAGCCGCGGTGGCAGCAGATCGGGTGCGACGCTCGGGAAGAAGAGCTCGGGCGGTGGTTCCTACTGCGATCGAGTGACCAAGGGCGCCTACCCGGGCCAGATGCGGAGGCCTGTTCCGGGACCAAGGACGAGGCCTGCTGAGCGGCTCCTGCCAGGGCGCAGTTGCTGAGGGCTGTTCCTGGTCGAGGCCTACCGAGGTGCTGTCCGCGTGGGCCGACCCTGGGTCGCGGTCCTTGTGAGTTGCGGCCGGACAACGCAGTTTTGTCCTCAACATAGCCAGGCGCTGCACACGGTAGCACAGCCGTGTGCCGGCGACGGTTCCAGCAGCAGCAACCGTGCCACCTCTGCCTCGGCTCGCCTCGGCGACCGTACCGCGGCAACGACAAGCGAGTCGATCGTCTGGACTGCAACCGTGAGATGGTTTTTCGGAACTCTTGACGCGCCGAACAGTGGTGTAGGACTGAGCGTCGCGTACATCAGTGTGCGCGTGAAACTCCTCCGTGACATTGTTTTGTTTTCATTTCACTTCCTTACCTTGCCATCGTGTGTTTGAAAGAAAAACATTTTTTTTTGCCTACTAGCATCTCTTGTGCGTTTTTCTCGTCTTAAGACACACAAACAAGTGACGAACGTCCATAATCATCACAGTTAGTATTCCTTTAAGCAGTCGCGATATAATTTTGGGAAAGTACCGCCACAACGAAAGATGAGCCTCTCAGCACTTGTATAGAAGTCTGAAACATCGGCCCTCCATAGATGGGGTCTTGCCGGTAGTGCCAGTTTTATTTCACGCAAACAGCCCTCGCCTAGCTTAGCAGCTATGGCGTTCTACTGCTAAGTGTGAGGTTCGGGATTCGATCTCGGTTTAGGCCATAGCACTTTGATGGAGGCAAAATGGAAAAATGGTCATGTATTCCCCTGAGCAATAGTATACAGACCAGGGGTTCTGAGATAAAGCCGATTTTCTTCTCGACCTATATATGAATGTACGGTTGCATTAAGAACCGCAATTTAATATTGTCACTGTGACCTTTCCGATACACGTGTTGATTCCAGTTTGTGTGTGGTTTTGGCACGTGAAATCACAATATAATAAATTTTATTTAGGGAAACACGTGAACCACAATCATTATAGCCTCTCTACCTGCACACACCCATTGGTCAATTCGGTACTTTGTGCGCATGCATGCATACAAGCAACTTTAGAGCAGGACTGAAAAGATGGAGATCCTAAAGGAAATATATATATCAGTATTATGCTAGACATTTGTTTCCGAACTCTATCGGGCATTTAATTTGGGAGAAAGAAAGGGCACCTGAGATTGCACGGTATTTTCAACAATCCGGCTTACATTGCTGCAGAGGAAGTTCTAGAAGTTGGCAGATTGAGTCTTATCTAATTTTTGAATGCCTGAATTCTCTTAACGGGCCTCGCCTTAACTTAGGCAGACACTGTCACATCTGTGGTGTCACCACCGGTCATTTGTTTTCATATTCATTGGGGATTACTTAGGTGGAATGCATTGTAGATTACTCACTCACAGGAAGAGAGCTTTTCTCAGGTATGCTGATTTTGTAATAAAATAATATTGATTTGGCTGAACTACTCCATTCAAAAGGACGCTGAAGTGAAATACGTGGTACCACCACAATCGCAATGGCTCAATAGCAGTGGCGCTCAGCTACTTGCGCGTACGGTCGCAGATTCGATTCCAGGCAGCTGGCATTCTGATGAGGAGGGAATGTGCAAGCTATTCATTTGCAGAGCTTTCATTGCATTATAAAGAACCCCAGTTGGTCAGACTTAATTAGTATTCCTTGGCTATGGCATCTCTCAAAGTCGCTTTGGTGAATGTTAAACCTTATTATTGTGTAAATCCCAGGGTACCCTTCTGCAAATTTAAGTATATAATGCAGCAGAACTGATAGTTGGGCGAGTTGGTACGTATTCATAGTGAAATATTTATCGGGCACAATAGACAAGGACACATTCAAGGTGGACACACCACCATCACTGTGTACGAAGAAAACATTTTGTTCCTGAATTTAATAGTCCCAACTTTTGCCCCTCCTTTAATGCTAAGTGTCATTACAACTATTACCAGGCGAAGCTAAACGTTGAATCCCTCGAAGAAAAGCCCACTGGCTCTGTACGCGGCAAGTCCAACCTGAGTGCTTGCACGCCTAACACGTCAGGAAATATGTGTACTAAAACCGCTGATCGATCGCTTAAGTGCAACTGGGCCGATCTCGCCGCGTATTGTATGCGGCTTATTGTATGCTTCTCCATTCTGTAATGCCTTCGAGCCTTGAGAGTACTGAAGTAAATGTATATTGTGCCGGAGATACTGACTGGTGGTCGTTTTTTGACACATGCAGGCTCGGAGACCTGCCCATCAGCGGGACTTTGCCAACTGTTTGGATGCGCAGCACCCAGAGGAAGAGTTTCTCCAGCTGCAAGCCACGCCGACATTCTACCAGGTTAGCCCTTTGGATCCTTTAAGGGACGGTAGTGTCCAGCAGCACCGAACGGTCTGGATCAAGCCAGCATACTGGGACAATGTCACTGGCTTCTGTGACGCGCTTAGTTCAAGTCTTCAAAACCATATAGTTTCTCACTATAACACCTAGAGGGTAAACTGGCGCCACCGTCTATGCGAGTTTCTTAAAGGGCTGCCGTGCCCTCATGGGAATGATGGGATATGTGTCTGCGAGGCATGTGTTGGCTGGTGTTGTACGAGGCTTCGTCTAAAACGTGGATATGGCTACACAAATAACGCGTTCTTAAAATAAAATCTACATAAAAGGCTTTCATTCACCCATATTACATCTCTCAATAAAGTTTACTCACCTACAATGCAGCATCAAGCGAAGAAAAGCAAGAACAGACGTAAAGTTGTTCCAAAGCGAGCGAGAATCTTGTCGTCTGCCCTCCAACTTTAGCGGCCAGCTGATACTTTTTACGTTTCATAGAATTGTGCATCCAATAGTATGTCCTCAAA
This sequence comes from Dermacentor silvarum, assembly GCF_013339745.2. Lineage (NCBI taxonomy): Eukaryota > Metazoa > Arthropoda > Arachnida > Ixodida > Ixodidae > Dermacentor > Dermacentor silvarum. The sequence continues at coordinate 370,922,738 of NC_051154.1, read as the reverse complement.
ATTAAACACAACATGTTTTTCTGTAATAATAAAGCCAAAGCAGTTTTTTACGCCCTGTTTTAGCAGGAAATGAATCATTGTGACAGACGGAACGGTGCTAGCCAGGCGCGTCTTCAAGGCGTGCTGGCTGGTTATGGCTCTCCAAGAACGATGTCAATCCGAATCCACAATATACCAGCATTCCCTTGCATACCACGGCGCAGCAGCGCCACATTTCCCTCTAGGTTTTATAGTGTGAAACTCTATGTTCAGAACAGTGTAGGGAGAAGGCGAAAGCAGTATACGAGGCCTACCATGTCAGATGTTTGACCCTATTACCTTTCGGACAACAAATGTGAAAGCAACAAAATTTGCATAGTCAACAGATCGTGCTTGAATTGTGAATGCTGTAGATGGCCTTGAGATATTCCAAAAATAAAACAACTACAAGTTGTCTGTTTTCGAATGGTCAGCTTGTGCGCTCAATTCATTCACACATGATATTGCCTGTCGTTTCGTCGGTAACGCGATAGCGTTAGTGCCCCATGTCGCAGAAAATCCGGCGTCATCGTCCGTAGTCTCGTGAGCGGAAATTCCCGTATATATTTAGGCATATCTGTATGCCATGCCTTGCTATATGACATGCCTGCATGCCGGCTATATTGCCACGCCATTCTATCGCTAAAGTTGTTCATACCTTGCCTTACATTCTTAACAAATTTGTTCCTCGAATTTTGTAGTATGACAGCCCACAAACAAATGATGTGAAACAAAACACCAACACATGTCTTTTATGTTAAATCTTCTCCGACTGAAATATTGAAAGTGCAAAAAAAATCAAAATGTGGTTGAACGTGAAGCTTTCTCCCATGCAAACTGAATGAAAGTCCAAAGCCAACGACTCTGTCACGATCGGAAGAAATGCTGAGCAACGTGATGCGATGCATATGTGATTTGATGGATTGTTTAGGGTTGTATTTCTTGAACGTTGAAGTTGAATGAAGGCACATTTATTTAGTTGCATAGCCTTTATTTTAGACCATGTAGCCGTTGACTACACATACAGACTCACACTTGCACTTGCACAGTATTGCCTTGTGATTGCTGTGGTAGACGGTCAGAGGCTCTGCCGTTGTCGATACGCACACTACAGTTTACATTCGCAGTTGTACCGATAAGAACAATGGGAACTGCAACGCCACGCTACCCAAACTGTATGTATCTGCATTCCATTACGCGCGTCACGCAATGCATTCCCGGCCGTCACCATGGGTAGGCCGCGGGTGCAGTGCACGGCAGAAGAGGCTGCCGTACGCGAATGTAAGCGCGAGCGCGATCGTGCCCGTAAGGCAGATCGCGTGTATCGGCAACGGCAGATATACAGTTCGTCTCAATCGGTAGCGTGGCGTTGCAGTTCCCATTGATCTTATCGGTGCAACTGCGAATGCAAGCTGTAGTGTGCTACGATACGTATGTCGTGCGCCGTTCTATACTGTGCGCCGATGTGCAGATAGTTCCATTGTGTAAGTTGGCTTTCCCGCAGTGCGTTTTCGTCGCTCACGTAAGAATCAGTGAGACAAAGAAAGCTTCACTTCTAAAAGAAATCTGAAAATTATCAATTTTTTGGACGCGGCTCTGCACTTTTTCCCGGACTGGCCCTCGCAAGAGGCTGCGTTTCTACCAGAAAGCTCGTCTTTAGGCATGCCGTATAACGCCAGCGTGTCCCGATAGACATTACGGTTACATAAGCTGCAGTTGCCGGGAAGCGTGAGAAGCAGTCAGGGATCTTTGAATGCTATTGCGTTCCACTATTAAAGGAGAAGCCTAAGCGTCCTCCATTTTTTACTGTACGTACTATCCTATAACATACACTATTCGGGGTCTTTCATGACATCATATATTTCATTTGTGTGTTAAGATGCCAGCCGCAAGGCTAATCATTTTTTTTACGACTGGCGTCACAGTTATACTTGTCTTGTTTTGTTTTTGTTTTATCTACGGCTCTCACAAATGAGCACGCCATACGAAACCCTTACAGCAATGTTGTCCATTTTTCTTTTCACCTGCAGCATCATACTTCGTCTAATTGCTACACGATATTTCTAATGTTGCTTTGTCACCATGTCACAATAATGTCAATCATACCATCTTTATGCCACACATTGTTATTTCCTGAGAACGATTGTTTTCTGTGGTCCTCCCTGCATGGACCTATGAGGCCCGTAATATGAATAAAATGAAAATAATGAAATCTCCACCATTTTGAGCCGAACTTTAGTATGAAATTTCAATGTACTGTGTTTCTCAATGAGAAAGGAGCATCTTGTAGAGTTTTTACATCTCTGAAAACATGTCAGGGTTCCTTAAACAGTCGAGGTATACGTTTTGGAAAACTACCACCAAACCGAGAGCTGAACCTCTCACTCATCACTTGCAGTATAGAAGTCTGAAACATCTCCAGCCCTCTGTAGATGAGGTCTTGCCTGTAGGGCCAGTTTTATTTCGCGGAAAGACGAGCCCTCGTATTGGTGTAGCGAGTATGGCTTTGTACTGCTAAGTTTGAGGTTGTTGATTCGATCTCGGCTTAGGCCAAGGCATTTTGATAGGGGCAAAATGCAAAAATGCTCATATGCTCCCCTGGCAATAGTATGCGTACCAGGGGTTGTGAGATAAAGTTGATTTTCTTCTCCACCTATGAATGTACTTTGGAATTAAGAAACGCAGTTCAATATTGTCACTGTGAATTTTCCAATACACGTGTCGATTCCAGTTTGTGTGTGCTTTTGGCGCGTGCAACCACAGAATACATTTATTTATTTAGGGAGAGAGGTGAAGCACAATAATTCTAGCCTAGCTACCTGCACCCACCCAATCCTAGTTCGGTACTTTGTGCGCATGCATCCATAGTAGCGACTTCTGAGCTGGAGTGAAAATGTAGAGTGATATATCGGCATTGTGCTAGAAATGTCTTTGACAGCTCTAGCCGGCATTTTTTTATTACGGAAAAAAATGGTGAAATTTCGAGATCGGTTCAGCATCAGACTACACAGTATTTTCACTATTCTGGCCCACTTTTCTGCAGAGGAAGTTCTAGACGTTGGCAGGTTTAGTGTTAGCTAATTTTTGGTTGTCTTTTTTTAACGAAAATCACCTTACAGCAAGCAGACACTGTCATATATGTGGTGTCACCACCTCTCGTTTGCTTTCATATTCTGTGTGGCTGATAAGTCCCCCGTCACAAAGAGACAGCTTTTCTTGGTATTTTTCATTTGTAAGAAAAATATGGATTTGCCTAAACTACTCCATTCAAAACGACGCTGAACAGAAATACGTGGTACCTACCACAATCGCAATGGCTCACTGGCAGTGGTGCTTAGCTACTTGGGCGTAAGGTCGCAGATTCGGTTCCCAGCAGCTGGCATTCTGATGAGGAGGGAATGTGAAAGCTGTTCATTTGCAGACCTTTAATTGCCAAATAAAAAACATTTGGCCATTATTACCAGTAGTCATTGGCTATGGCATCTTTCATAGTTCCTTTGTTGAATCTTAAACCTTATTCTTTACTAAATCCTATGTTGACCTTCTGTAAACCTAAGTATGCCAATGTAGCTGTTACTGGTAGTTTGGCAAGTCGGTAGAAAAACAAAGAGCAATACACATGTATTGGCGTTGCCTCAAGCTTCCTGCACCAGTTCTCTTCGCCGCAGTACATTTCAGCAACGCATGTTTGGTGCGAGTTAAATGCTCATCAGGAAAAGACCAACTATATAGCATTGAAACATAGGCAGACTCTACTTGGTGACTTCTGTGGACATTTCTGCAGCATAAGAGGTAAACACATTAAATTCATCTAGGTAAAGCATTGGTAGTGCTACTGTTGTTGGGGCGCAGTATTAAAGAATGCAGTTTGACATTTTCTCTACTTGTAATAAACCTTTGAATGATTGCATGTGCAGATTTAAAACAATTTTTAGCCTAACGTGAATGTGGTTCTTGTTAGTGTATCTAAGGTAGCTTGTTACTGGTCGCAAGCTTTCAGATAAGCAATTTGGATTTAGCACGTGCTAAGTGAAGGAACAGTCTGAGATTGTTTGAGTGATGTATCTGTTCCTAAGGTGAAGCAAGATGTGCCATTACAGGCACTACTTATGCGTGCAATGTGGGCAGGCGAGGATTTGGGTTAAACTGGACTTGGCACTCGTTCTTGCAAATAATACGGTGCGCATTAGTTAAATATCACAATGGAATGACTACTAAACAATAAATGAACATGGTAAATGTGTTTATTTGGGCTCGTCTATACACACTACATATTGTATAAAATATTAATCAAGATAATTTCCAATAGAATCAGGGCAACACTTGATTTCAGCAAACCAAGAGAACAGGCTGGCTTCAGAAAGGGATCTTCTACAATGGATCATATCCATGTCATCAATCAGGTAATCGAGAAATCTGCGGAGTACAATCAACCTCTCTATATGGCTTTCATATATTATGAAAAAGCATTTGATTCAGTAGAGATACCAGCAGTCATAGAGGCATTGCGTAATGAAGGAGTACAGGAGGCATACATGAATATCTTAGCAAGGATAAACAAGGAACATCTACAAGGATTCAACAGCTACCTTGGTACCTATCAAGAAAGAGGTCAGGCAAGGAGACACAATCTTTTCAATGCTATTCACTGCATGCTTAGAAGAAGTATTCAAGCTGTTAGACTGGGAAGGCTTAGGAGTGAGGATCTATGGCGAATATCTCAGCAACCTTCGGTTTGCAGATGACATTGTCCTATTCAGCAACAATGGAGACGAATTACAGCAAATGATTGAGGACCTTAATAGAGAAAGTGTAAGAATTGGGTTGAAGACGACCCGCCGGGGTGGTTCAGTCAGCTAAGGCGTTGCGCTGCTGAGCACAAGGTTGCGGGATCGAATCCCGGCCCCGGCGGCCGCATTATGATGGAGGCGAAATGCAAAAACGCCCGTGTGCTTGCGTTGTAGTGCACGTTAAAGAACCCCAAGTGGTCAAAATTAACCCGGAGCCCTCCACTACGGCGTGCCTCATAATCAGAACTGGTTTTGGCACGTAAAACCCCAGAAAGAAGAAGAAGAAGGGTTGAAGATGAATATGCAGAAGACAAAGAAAATCTTCAATAGCCTGGCAAGGGAACAAGAATTCAGGATCGCCAGTCAGCCTCTAGAGTCTGTAAAGGAGTACGTTTATCTAGGTCAATTACTTACAGGGAACCCTGATCACGAGAAAGAAATCTACACAAGAATAAAATTGGGTTGGAGTGCATACGGCAGGCATTGCCAAATCCTGACTGGGAGCTTACCACTGTCGTTAAAAAGGAAAGTGTACAATCATTGCATTTTACCGGTGTTGACATATGGAGCAGAAACTTGGAGGTTAACAAAGAAGCTCGAGAACAAGTTAAGGACCGCACAAACAGCGATGGAACAAAAAATCTTAGGACTAACGTTAAGAGACAGAAAGAGAGCGCTATTGATAAGAGAACAAACGGGGATAGCCGATATTCTAGTTAATATTAAGCGGAAGAAATGGAGCTGGGCAGGCCATGTAATGCGTAGGATGGATAACCGATGGACCATTAGAGTTACAGAATGGATACCATGAGAAGGGAAGCGCAGTCGAGGTCGGAATAAAATCAGATGGGTTGATGAAGTTAGGAAATTTTCAGGCGCAAGTTGGAATACGCTAGCGCAAGACAGGGGTAATTGAAGATCGCAGGGAGAGGCCTCCTTCCTGCAGTGGACATAAAATATAGGCTGATGGTGATGATGATGTTGATGATGATGATACACACTACTGTTTAGGATAGTTTAGATACACTGCCTTATGGGATTTCTTTACTGCAAGATTGCAACTTAGCGACGTTTCGTTCTCGAGAAATACGAAATGCATTCAATCGTATGGGTGATCGACGGGATACCAAACTATTTAGTTGCGCCGAGAATTACGTATCGGCCTTTCGGGTTGTTCGGTACCTCATTTACCCATGTTCTCTGTATAGAGGTCCAATTTTAGTATGATATTTTCCTGATTACCGACGACAAATTATTACATTAAGTCAAGCAAAGCAGAATTCGGAAAATATCTGCCACCCCCAAAAAAAAACAGCACCAGACGAGTCATGGCAAGCAGGAAACGGCTGACATGAGAGCTTTCAACAACTGACAGCTTTAAAAATGTCAGACCTGTACGTGTACAGCTTTTCCAGAAAGTTTTTCAAGTAACCAATTATTCAGATCGACCAGCAAAACGTATTGTAGTGTGACGGTTCTAATACCTCTAAATAACAAAAACAATAGGCAGAAACCAGCCTGCAGGCGTTGCTGGTTATGGGGCGATGAAGTGGCTGCATTGAGTTGATCAAAAACATGTTGCCAGAACTGCATGAGGAACAAAAATAGGAAGCAGACGTCTGTTACGAAACACGTTAGCTTGCTGCATGTGAAACGTACACACTGCAGACTCGATCTCAAGCCGGTACAACTGAAGTGGAGCTAGTTGGTACATATTTGACAAGCAGCAGCACTAAATAGACGAGGACGAAGAAAAGAGCATCGAAACAGCGCGCATGTGTTGACAAGATCATTATTTCTTCATCTACCACAAGTTAGCGCTGCTGCACACCTCGCCATTGAAGGTGTGAGCTACTGCAGAGACATTACCGCTTTCCCATCTGTATGCCTGGGGGGGGGGGGGGGGCAATATAACGCAGGTATCTAGCTTTTTGAACGTTCACTTTGCCTCCAACGTCATTGAGTAGGCAGTGTTCAATTGGCGTTCCTGCCTCGCCGAGCAGACACCCGCTGACGAAGGCGCAGCACCGGTTAATCACGAGACAGCAAATGAACGATCGTAAAGCGACATGCTTCTGCGATCCCAAACCTGTATGTACCAGGCGCCACCGTCGAGTACACGAGAGTTCTAAGCTGGGCAAATAATGATGCAGATGACGATATGAGTGATATGAAGCGAACTTTCCTGTTTACATCACTCGCCCGTCATGTGGGCTCTTTTCCTTATTACACACCAACCATTTTCTGGATCCACAAACTTCTGTGTGGAGAACTTGAGTAGCCTGGTCCACAGGAAGAGGTATATTGGGTTGTAGGTATGCTTCTATAGGTTATGTGGCTTTCGCATCTTCACGTGTGCTCCTGAGCACATGCTCTGTCATGTAAACCAAACAGCAATACTCAATATCAACTTATTTGCACGGCATCACATAAGTGCACACAAGTCGTGTGCGCTAGATGAGAAGTCCCGATCCCGCAAGGCCAACTATTAATGCAAACTATTCTTGTACGAGTCCCTCATGTTTTTTTTTCATGTATTTGACCTATTATGCGAAGCAGCCAGTAAGCGAAGCAGTTAGTAAAAGGAAAGAAGCTGTGGCTTGGATAGTCATCGTACACGACTTCTGCCTGAAATAAAAGCTCTGCGCCTCGAAAGAAAATGCCTAGAACTACTTAATTAACCACGGCATCTGCGCTTCTTGAGAAGCTGCTTTGCCTGAAAGACTGGGTACTCTTACTCTATATTTATGGTTGCAGTTGTAATAGTGAGGTTGTCCGTTCGCGTTGCATCCACAATGCTGAAGAGATGAACACTGCGCTAGCTGCGTCCTAGGCACCTGCGCATTTCTAGAGATGCACATGCCAAGTGCCACTGGGTATGGGCCCGCACTCGGTATATATATATATATATATATATATATATATATATATATATATATATATATATACAGGGTGTCCCAGCTATCATGCAGCACGATTTAAAACAAGAGGAACGGGGTGACGCGAAGCAAACCTAGTGCGAATTGTTTCCAGTACAGTGGAGTGGCAGCCAGTAATCTTTTCGTTACTGAGATTTAGTTAGCAAATTGTAATTAATTTTCTAACTCGAGAAGTCATGTTCTCTTCATCAAAGTATCAATGAGAAAATTGTTGAGCAACATGAAAAGCTCCCGATACAGCATTCTGTTGCTTAAGACATGCTACATAATTGTGTTTTTCCAAGTGTGAAAGGAACCCGCGAATACACGCAGAATTGCCAGAATTGAATGGTAGCTCGAGGCAATTCGCGCGTATTCGCGGCCTTCTTGCACGCTGGGAAAAACTTTTATGTAGCACGTATTAAGCAACCGAAAGCTGCATCGGGAGTTCTTTAATGTTGCTCTACAATTTTCTCATTGACACTTTGGCAATTAGGACAGTACTTAGCGAGTTAGATAATTAACTACAATTAGCCAATTAAAGCTAAGTAACGAAAAAATTACTGGCGGCTACTCCACTATAGTGGAAAACATACGCACTAGGTTTGCTTCGGGTAACGCTGTTCCTCTTTTTTAAAACCATGCTGCGTGATAGCTGGGACACCCTCTATATATATATATATATATATATATATATATATATATATATATATATATGCATGTGCTTGTGTAGCGTAGTACAGATCGACTGTGACTGAAAGGCAAGAGAGACGAAGACCAAAGAGTAAAGCTAGTGTTAGGCTTACCATTTTCGTCTACGCCCGCCACCTCTTGCTCGCATCACACAAATACACATGATAAAGACATTTCTGCCAGCTCCCTGACCTGCACTGATGAAATGAAGCAACCTCCATCCTACTCAGACCACTCGTCAGAGAATACATTTCGAGCATCTGTTTTCGTGATCAACAGTATTTATTTGTATCAGCAGTGGACAAGCAGCTTACACTTGAACTTGGAACTGCTTCGCTACCTCCGAGCACCCTTCAGAGCATAAGTTATCTACTCGCTACCACTGACGAAGCATCCGCACCGAATGTCACACGGTGCCAAATAAAAGATAGCGTCCATCTTAAACAGCATCACAGCAGCCCGAGAAGAATCTTTTAACGTCGGAGAGGGCACAAAAACATACGAATTATGGCAGCTGCCAAATCCCTAGCACAACAATTCGCATAACACGCTGGAGACAATGGCAAAGGAAATGGTAGATGAACAGCTGCTGCAGACATCAGCAATGACAAATTGAAGAACAATATCAGCAAAAGCCACTGACACAAATGATGACGAAAACTGTCGTCGAACGCACAGATGTGACACAAAGAAAGTCTATGTGCAAGCTTACTAAGCCACTAACTGAGCCCATGAATACAATGCGTTCAAAGAAAAGAAACATCGCCAACCGCACCTTGAGCACCACCGATTATCGCCTCACAAATACTTCTGTGACAACGCTGTTGACAATCACGAAAAGGACGGGGGCACTTCTTGGGCTCACCCGACCAACAGACGTAGACTCGACTACTTAGTGAACAGAAAGTTCAAACAGGAGACACCGGGTGTCTACTGATCACGACTGGCAAACCGACACCTACGACATACGAGTTCCCGCTGCTGCAAGGTGTCCAAGCTTTCCTTGATCGGGGCTTGCTTATTGCATCCTGAGCGCAACAGCTAGCATCGGCCACCTGAGCTATACTGGAAGTCACCGGATTGCCGCACTTTTTTCTGAATTTGTAATGAGTTTACAGGTTTAGCATGCTAGTAAATGCAACTTCTCGTATTTTCATTTGTCATCCTCTCCTTGATCCCTCTCAAGTTATGCGTGCTATCTTGGGAAGAGAGGGAATATGGAATGGGGGACGGATAGACGGCGCCTGGAAGTGAGGGGAGATGAATAAAATCGGTTTTCGGGCGACCATGTTTCGCTACGTCCGGAACCTCCTTCTCGCGTTAAGTTTTGTTACGAAGGGGTGCGTTTATTTAAAAGATGAATTGATAAAAAGGGGCCACTCCGACATTGAGCCACTACCAAGACAAGCGCACTTCGTTCTCCTCTTCTTCCGTCCTTGCCGCAGCTTTAGCGTAGCACTCCTCCCGCCACAGACGAAGCCCGCTGGGCGAGTAACTGTTACGTCCACTCGGAGTCACGGGGATGGCAGCGTTTCAGGCGAGCGACGTGAACAAGCTGCGTCTTCTTAGACCGGTAGCCATTAGAAACGACATGAGCAATCGAATATGTCCCTTCACTTAGGCGATTGGTGATGACGAAAGGCCCGGTGTAACGAACCAGAAACTTCTGGCACAGGCCGCGCTTGCGAAGAGGTGTCCAAAGCCATACTATGTCTCCTTTGTCGTACGACACATTCTTATGTCGTGAATCGTAGCTGATCTTGGAGCGGTCTTGGGATGCCAACGTACGGAGCTGAGCTATGTGACATGCTTACTCAGCGCGGCAGAGAGTCTGGGCAATACAAGAGTCCGCATGAGGAGTAAAAGGTAGAATGATGTCAAGGAAGCTACGGGGTGGTCTGACATAAAGAAGATAGAAAGGGCTGTAGCCGATAGAGAGAAGAGAAAGAATAAAATTTCATTATCGAGGTTGAGTGTAGTTTTCTTTCCCAGCGGAGTGGGCTAGCGTGGCGTCTGCTTCGCCGCGACGCTATCAGCCCATTCCGCCAACCGTATCTGGTCTGTAGTTTCATGCTTTGCAGTGTTGTAGGCGTATGTAATAAAAGGCAAGATGTCATCCCAATTTTTGTGCCTGGAATCGACATGCATCGAAAGCATGTTGGTCAAAGTTCTGTTAGCGCGCTCGACGAGACAATTTGTCTGAGGGTGATACGGGGTCGCGTGGCGAAACTGGCAAGTACATAGACGCAACAGCTCTTCGACTACGTCGGCCACGAACTGGCGAGCGCGATCGCTCCCAATAACACTAGGCGGTCCATGACGCAGTATAACGCAGGACAGGAGGAAGTTCGAAACATCAAGAGCCGTGGCCGTTGGCATCACTGCGGTCTCAGCATAACGTGTCAGATGGTCGACGCAACGCAGACTATAATCCAACGGTTATCGTTTGTTGAGCACGGGAATGAGCCGGGAAGATCTATTCCAACCATTTCGAAAGGAGATGACGGTGGCGCCACAGGGTGAAGGAGTCCGACCGGAGCGGTATCCTGGCGCTTGAATTGCTGGCACTTCTCACAACTGGCCACATACTTTTCTATATCCCGTCCCATACTAGCCCAGTAGAATCAGCCCTGAATGCGGTAGTATGTTCTGATGAATGGTTTCCGAACGGCGCAACAAGGAAGACGACAGACGAAAGAACACACGTTGAGTAGCACTGACAAACCCAGGTGCACAGTGGTCGAGACGTCATGCATAGCACGGAGCACGTGGATTCTCAATTTCTCAGGGACTACTAAGAGGAGGCGGGCACCATCAGCCGCATAATTCTTCTTGTAGAGCAGGCCATCTTGGATGACAAAGCTATTTTTACCTGTCGGCTGAGCAGCTGAGGCGAAGAGGGCGTCCAAGCTGTGGTCGTCACGCTGCTCTTCCCGGAGGATGGCCAGGTCGGAAAAAAATGTCGTCGTTGGCGGCCAGAAAGTCATCGAAATTGTCGGCGTCACATGCTCTTGTTGTTGGAGGGAACCTCGAAAGACAATCGGCGTCCCCATGATGTCGGCCACTGTTGTAACGGAGTGCAAAGTCAAATTCCTGCAAAGATAGGTTTCGCGATAGTTCGGAAAATTTTGCGGCCCCATCCGTTTTCAGATATCAAATTTCAGTATAGGGTGATTCCACGAGAGATCAACACGGGTCAAAAAATTCATATTTTAGATTTCATTCAATATTTTATACTTTGTGGGCATATCACTCGGTAGTACGAAAGTGAACTTGCATTCTTTGAGAAATGGATACTTTAGGGAAAAATATCGAAATTCTTGAAATTGCAGGCGCCGTTTACATGCACCGGGCATTCTCGCAAATTCACAACAATCGATGTCAAATACAAAATATCACGGCTACAAAGAATGCATTTTCTTGTGTAAAAGGTATACGTAAAGAAGAGTCAGCAAGCGTTGTTTGAGGCTTCTGTGCAAAACGGAAGTGTTTTAGAAAAAATTCTTAATTTGCTACACTTTTCGAAATTTGCTATATTTATGAATTTTTATCTACTAAACTAATGAATGTAGCTTTTTGAAATTTGGTGGGCTACGAGACCTTAACCTGCCTAACGAGTTTGCTGAATATTGTTGTTGTATAACAAATTACCATTTTCACAGTTTGCCTCAAATGTAAGGTATTGACAAAAATGAACACTATTTAAAAATCAAAATAAAAAAACCCCATCGTTAATTTTTCTCAAAATTTGGTAAACAGCTGTCCACAGACACTGGAAAAAGAACATGTAAAAACATCTTGCATTATTTTGTTTTTAATGACAATATATGTGGTACAAATGAGAGCTTCGCCGGGATGCAGCAAGGTGCTAAGAAATAGGGACATCGGGGTAAAAACACCATCCATTAGCCTCTAACTTGCCTAAACTTGGCCATTATTGCGAAAAAAGGGCAGTTTTGATAAACTAGTATTATGATTGCAAGCACGCAGTTCTCGAATGCCTAACTTTCTGACGTAAATTGTGCTACTGGGCCATCATTCGCGCCCATATTTTGTTAGTGCTTTCAGATGATGCTCTTCTAAAAATCGTCTGTTTTGAACGAGTTGGTAGAGTGTAGTAGAATGGGGAGTTGGTCCGTGGGAGGCGGTGGCAAACAGGTGGTAAAGCGAAATACGTTGAAAGTTGCTCCTTAAGAGGAAGCTTTAGCTTGGGTGCTCCTATCTAAATACATGTAAAACGAGAATTCGTTTTTCTCTGCAACCACTGCACCACATTTGATGACGTTTGTTGCAGTTAAAAGAAACGTGAAGCTCTAGTGGCTGTTGGTTGCGATTTTTTTATTTAAGTCATCAACTGTTTAATAAAATTGACAAAATAGCAGAGCTTCAGAAAACGAAACTATCAAATTTACAACTCTAACTCAGCAATGAAACATGATATCACAATCTTGTAAACTGCACCGAATAGAAAATCTAAAGTGTACAAAATTGCTATATTCTACATGGCTTTAAAATAGACAACTATTTTGTGTGTAGAACTTGTGCAAAATCCTTGTAAACAATGTAACAAATTCACGTAAGAAATAAATTGGCATATCAATTTTGTCTGCTTTGAATGCTCTAAAAGATGCCGTTCACAGGTCTGCAATATCTTTTATATAGGTGCAGAGCTACGAATTCGTAAACTTCGTGCTTCTATATTTTTCAAACTTACCAATTCTTGAAAATTACAGTTAAATAATGCAGGCCAGAAATCGATATTTCGCGTCCGACAGTCACTAGAATTTACCTTTCTCTCTCATGTGCAACAAACTTAAGTAAACTCGGCCCAGTGGTTATCTCAGGAAATCGTTTCTGCGTTTTACATGTATTTGAATAGGCGGCATCGGAGTTGGGCCCGAGTGAAAGCTTCCTCTTAAGTGCAAGTTTTATTAGATTCGCTTCATTATATCTGCGTGATCTGGCCCTCTGGATCAGTTGGTCTTATTGAATATGTGGAAAGAGCCGCCATTACTGCAGCGCTTTGTAAACTAAGCACGCTATCATCCTTTCGGATTTGCCAGCGGTGCTCCAACAATTATCCCGTGCATTGTATGGCAGCAAGTTCGGCCGACCGTCATTGATGTTAGCTAAGGAGCTCAGCAATGGGCATTTCATTCTCAAGTTTCAGTGGACACCGCCACATGTTGCACTTGCAGGCAATGATGCAGCAGTATAAATTAAGAGTGCCAATGAATCACCCCTTATATAAAGACTTCTCAGCACTTTGAATATCACTTCACCATCTAGGAGTGGTTTAAGAAATCCGTCACGCAGAAGGTATACGCTGTTTCGTAGAGTAAGAGCTAGTTATGCGAACCTCACCCCCCCCCCCCTGCCTGTTAACGCGGAACAGTTCATCTGTGCCTGCCAATACTTCAATAAAAACAGAAACGCTCTACTTGAGGCTTCGCACACTAGACTATTATCCTTAAGAGTGTGCGGAACCGGTAATGATTCCCAAAACACATAAGTTTCGGAGAAAGAATGTGTCGCGCCTCTTTCCACCTGTTCAACCCCCTTTTTAAAGAGGCCGTAGAAGAGAGCAACCGCTGGCACTATCTGCCAGCTAAATAAGCCCTAACCAACACCATCGCCCTCCCCCCCCCCCTCCCATCACCGTATCTTAGGTTATACTGTATGATACGGTGATGGGAGGGGGGGGGGCGGGAGGGCCTCATAATCAGAACTGGTTTTGGCACGTAAAACCCCTTAATTTAATTAATTAGGTTATACTGTATAATGACGTTTCCGACGGAGCCATGGCGAGTACGAAATTTTTAGAGAATTTTACCTGCCGTAAATTTTGTGACTTGTGTACATGCACAGGGAGTTAACCGTTAAATCTGCAATTATCTGCGCTGCAAGCTACGCACACTTGTTAAATAAAACGAGCCATGTAAAGGTTGCTCTGTTGACGTACCTTTACTCACATTCAAGAGAATGAGTATTGTACTAAACGGTATTCTATGCATAAGTATTGACCACAAGGGTAAATTACCCTTGTGTCGCAATCATGGCCAAGTTTAGGCAAGTCAGGGGCTAATGGACGTTCTTTTTACCGCGATGTCCCTATTTCTTAGCACCTTGCTGCATCCCGGCAAAGCTCTCATTTCTACCACATATATTGTCATTAAAAACAAAATAATGCAACACGTTTTTAAATGTTCTTTTTCCAGTGTCTGTGGACTGCTGTTTACGAAATTTTGAGAAAATTTAACCATGGGTTTTTTTTTATTTTCATTTTTAAATAGTGTTCATTTTCTTCAAAACTTCACATTTGAGGCAAACTGTAAAAAAAAATTTGTGCTACAGCAACAATATTTAGCACAATCGTTAAACAGGTAAAGGTCTCATGGCCTACCAAATTTCAAAAGGCTACATTCATTAGTTTAGTAGATAAAAATTCGTAAATATGGCAAATTTCGAAAAGTGTAGCAAATTAAGAATTTTTTCTAAAACACTTCCGTTTTGCACAGAAGACTCAAACAACGCTTGCTGACTCTTATTTACGTATACGTTTTACACAAGAAAATGCATTCTTTGTAGCCGTAATATTTTGTATTTGACATTGTTGTGAATTTGCGAGAATGCCCGGTGCATGTAAACGGCGCCTGCAACGTGAAGAATTTCGATATTTTTTCCCTAAAGTATCCATTTCTAAAAGAATGCAAGTTCACTTTCGTACTACCGAGTGATATGCCCACAAAATATAAAATATTGAATGAAATCTAACATATGAATTTTTGCACCCGTGTTGATCTCTCGTGGAATCACCCTATAATTAAATTTTTATATAACAAAACAAGGTTCGATTTGAATAACTTTGGTATATCCAGCTTTA
Source organism: Dermacentor silvarum (assembly GCF_013339745.2). Lineage (NCBI taxonomy): Eukaryota > Metazoa > Arthropoda > Arachnida > Ixodida > Ixodidae > Dermacentor > Dermacentor silvarum. The sequence continues at coordinate 370,907,436 of NC_051154.1, read as the reverse complement.
ACTGTATACGGTTGAAAATAAGTGGCGTTCAAGACACAAGATGTTATATAAGGCAAATTCGTTATATCGAGAATTTAGTTATATTGAAGTTTGTTAAATCAAAGTTTTACTGTATTTTGTTTGCAGAGCCATCGAAAGTTTCTCTCGTGTTGTGTATATCAATACCCCGTTATGTTCATGCAAACTCAATGCACTTGTTTTAAATGTTGTATTCGTGCTTTCAAGCTCTTAAAATACCCCCGAGAATTTCAAACACCCTGCAAAGCTCGTGGCCCATATTGTGCACTAAAACATGAGCGGGCAAGTGTAGCCTTCTTTCATCACTTTCATTTTTTTATTTCACAACATTTTTTTTCATTTGTTCGTTTTACACAGGCAACCAAATGTGACGAGTGTGAGATATCTGCTCTCAAGGAAGAACGTGATGACCTCGCTACCATCCTATCAAGCCAGCCAAACACTAAAAGGTTAGATGCTGCACGTTTACGTCAGCATTTCGTGCCTGTGGAATTTATATGCTCTGTTTTATTCTTTGAGCTCTAAAGCAAATTGTGCTAGCGCAAGCACACTACTGTGAAGTGCCACTATGGCATTTGAATCCATTAAAACAATTTTTTGTTACCTAACATCTTTCTATCAAAGGGACAGTACTTCACTGAAGGCTGCGCAGGACATGTAGCATCGCACAATATTCAATCCAAATATGGCATCAACTTCATAGGAAAAAGATTTCTCATTGGTATTAATAAGGCTTGTTCAGCAAAAGCCTCTCTTCAATATACCTAGCACAGGATACCCTGCAGACAGGCTTATCTGCCCGAGTGCCAACAAAGAAATGTGCCGTGGCCATGCAATATGCCCTAGTGCCTCCTCTAATTTGACTCACTGACAGCTTCGAGCTGATGTTGCATGACTCCTGTGCAGATGCCTGTAACGCTTGCCCATAGAACCTCCACCCCATATGTGGACTGTGTGGCCCCCACGAGTTTTTTTTTCTAGCCATAGTGATGCGCCTCTAGCTAGGGTACAACACTTAGACTACAAGTGGTTGGCAGCTGTCGCGGTTATGCCTGTTTTAATTCCTTTAGATATCCCAATGTCTGGCCGAGAAGAGGTGGTTTTGTACACCAGAAATGAGGATGCTGGTATGAAGAGGGAATTGTAGAGGCTCGATTACCGAATTTACCTGATTATGATGCGCCCTTGAGTATAATGTGCACACATTTCACATAGGTACTGAGAAAATAAAGGTGAACCTGAGTGTAACGGGCCCCGATTTCTAAAATAAAAATATAGCATGCCCACACATTCGCAATCAGAAAGAACGCGACGTGCAGAATTAACCTTCACAGAAGTGAATTAAAAAAAAAGAGCTTTCATAATGAAAGTGGCCGTTGTCGTCTCCATTTGTGCTTCATTGGCCACAGATACCAAGCCTACAGGGGTACTATTCTCGAGCAATCGCTTCTAGAGACACTACTATCATTTTCGCGAGATTTTACGTGACTCTGCACCGGACATGTTGAAGCATGCGGCTGACAGCGCTCCTGGCAACTGTGCGCAGATAGCAAACTTGGCGCAGTGCCAGAAACGCTGGCAGCCGTACACACCGATGCATCTGGTGCCTAGTCGTGCGAAATTTCGCTGATTGCCCAAGAATGCCGCTATAGGTCATAGTTCAGCTCAAACTGGACCCACAGCAACATTCACGAAAACGTGCTGTATCGCCAGCTTGTGACGGCTGTGGCAGTACGCTGTTGCGGGCGCCGCAAACGCAGTTTTGCTTTCTTATCCTATTGAAATACACAGGTGACTTGGAGACTGCATTTCTAGGAAAAAATGTGTTCGTCAGATTTGGGTAAATACGATATCAAGTTTACATCAACCTTGTTTCTTGCTTTTCTTTAAAAGTTGATTTAGCCACACCACCTCAATGAGCAAAAGTAGCTGTACCAGCGTGAGCTTCGTTGACACCTCAGTCTACTATACGAGAGCCCATTCTCGTGATGGACAAGATTTACCAGCAGTGTGTTCCCGCCAAACATTAGCTGGCAGTGATGACAGCATCTTGTGATTGGTTCTTGGTCTTTGTTGCCAATTTATAGCGCGGCTGTGAACAAGGTGGTGGAGCAGCGGCGTAAGCACATTCAAGAGCTGGGAGATAGCGTCAACCAACTGCACAAGACGGTCAACGAGCAGTCCCGCATGATCAGGATCTCGGTGGGTTGCACGTCACAGTTGCAGCGCCGCCCTTGTTTTGAACTGATGCTTTTTTGTGTATCTGGGAGAATTTTGATGCTGGGTACGGTGGCTGGACTGGGTTATTCCCAGGCAGCACATCACATGGGGCCAACTAGGGCCGATGATGGTTTTCAGTCGGCACTGGCTGGGCCGCGAAGGCCCGCCGTTGCCTCCGTAATGCCAGTGCTGGCAAAGCCACTGTTACAGACATCCAGCGCTGGCCCTGCTTTGCCGGTGAATTCCCGTTAATGGCTAGGCCGGGCGTAGCAACTGGCTATCCCGGGCCTGCTTTGCCGTAAGAGTGCCGTCATTGGCTGTACATCTCTAAACATTGGTTAACAACGTCCGTTCAAAGCTATAGGCATAGCCACATTGTTTAGCAGTTCTGATAGACCCGTAAATATCGGCCTGTCAAACAGAACGGCATTTCAATATTGCTTTTCACGCCGTATTCCCTGGCCATTCCCGATTATATATGTTTACAGCACGCAATATTTATTTGAATTTTTCACCACTCACGCCAACTGCAACGAGATCACTCTGGTATTTTTTTTTGTTTCTTACTAAATTATTATGTAAGTTCTGCATATTTTTTTCGTTTTATTACAAATGCTGTTAACTTTAGCGTAATTGTATTTATTGTGTTGAATCATTCGATCGGACATTGTTAACAAGTGGCACAAGGGCACTCCATTATAATGCGTCAATGCGCGCATGCCGTGTGCATCCTCAATGGGCGGAATAACAAATTCAAGGGGGTATATAATTAAAAAGCATGTGCGCTTACATGTGCGTCGTTTAAGTATTGTTGCAGGTAGTGAATTGCAAAATACTGCATAACTTTATGGTGCAATCATCTGTACCGCTTGCCAGTAATGCCATCGCTAGCTCAACTTCTGTAGCGGCTGTAAATTTTATTGCCAGTACAATACAAGGCATTTTGAATGATGGCTCCTTATATTATTTTTCTGCATAGAGAGCAAATCGAACTGTGCAGTAGTGTCTCCTGTGGCCAGCTTCATTATAATCTTAGGTGCCTTTCCCGGAAAACTCTGTCTTGCGTGTTTTTTTTTTTGTTTTTTTGATGCCAGATGATTTTTTCAGACCAACTGGCACAGTAGGCGTAAATTCCTCCCCGCAGAAAGAACCGGGGAAAAAAAAGAAATGGCGCCATGTTGAAGAAGAGGTTTCTGCTGGGCTACTGGTGCATATTTCTAAAACAAAAAACAGCCAATAGAAGAGACAAAAATGTGAGACAAACCCAACACTAACTTACAATGAAATGCTTATTTTGCACGACGCCAAATATATCTACACTGAAAATAAAGGGGAAGGCGGAGAACAGAGACAACGCGACAAGAGATATACGGGGGTGGGAGGGGGGGAGTGAAGAGAAAGGTTTGGTCAGACGACCAAGACGTCTATACAAGGCGCTCTCCGTTGGAAGGGAACAGAAAATAAAGAAAAATAAAAAAAAATGTCACAGTTTCGCCCTAAGGGCGAAGCAATGAATTCGATAGCAACACAGCAATGTCATACGAAGTAAGGTGAGCGGCTTTGGTAGCAATATGAATTGTAGTAAACATGAGCTGATTAAGTAAGCAGGTGTGCTGCGGCGTAAGTAGACCGACATGAAGAGAGACTCGATGACCACGAGAAGGCGCGTGTGAAACGGTGGTGTTGATGAGAAGCGCTTCCCGTGGGCCGCGCGTGCGAAGGGACACACCTGTAGCGCTGCACTGCCGATCCGGGCAGCATTGCATGTGTAGCGTGCGTTGGAAAATGTGGCCCGACTATTACTAACTGTGGTGTGAGCGCGCACAAACAAACATGAATAGATCACACTGAATGACTGTAGACAACGACTGTCAAAACGCTGGCAGCAAGCGCATATACGCCGCAACGGGGAAGGTACGTGCGGTCTATCGCTTCAACGGAAACTGAGCGGCGAATGTAAAGGTCAGAGCCGTGTGGAGATAAGAGACGGTGCGAGCGAGCGACGAGCGCGGTTGTTGGCAGAGTAGAAATGCGCCCCCCCCCCCCCCCCCGCTCCCTCCGGCGCTCGCTTCTCGCTTCCTTGCTTGCGCGTGGAAGATTGAGTGCGTTCGCTCTCCGTGACAGCGTGCGTCCCCGCACGCTTCCGCTCGGGCATACGGCGCGCGGCGAAGATTTTATCTATACGGAACCTCACGGCGACGGCGACGCCGACGGCAGAAATCCGGTGGAAGTGTCCATATAATTGCTATCGCAATAAAAAAGAACAGGAATGTTCGTGGCCCGCCGCGCCATTTCGAACCTTGACGGATGGCTGAAAGAGTTGAAATTACCGACCTAGGACTGAGAACGAAGAACGAGGCTAAGATTAAGGTGATGCAAAAAAAAGAAGAACGCTACTGGATAAAAATGTAAGCTACTGAGTAAAATTAATTTCTGATTAAAAAGTGGAAGAAGCATAAAGAAAAAAAATCTACTAAAATATATATACATTTTTCAAGTAGGTGAACTCTTTTTGTGAGAGCAACACAGATTTGAATAAATTGTTCGCTGATGATTACAACCTATATCAGCTCACCAATAAGCCTATCGTTTTTTTGACTTTGCAAAAAGGGATACATAAGCTTCCTTATTCCTTATTAAATTCAGGCTCCTACTTGCACCCTGAACGACACACCTCTGGTAACTTCTTCCTCTTGTAGATAAATATCTCGGTATACACATCACACACAACATTTTTGGAATATGTATGTTGAGTTTTCTATTTACCAATGCCAACCGCATGTTTGGTTTCTTGCTCCAAAATTTTCTTCATGGGAAGCTTTTATTTTATAAATGTATGGTGGGGTCAATCTCCGAGTACACTAGTTCGGTCTCGCAACTCTCGAAAGTGTCCAAAACCATGCCGTCCTTGTTTTGTTACATACAATTACTCACGTGTAGCCAGTGCGTCTTCTACAAAATCATAGCTTGGTTTACCTTGTCGCCGTATGCGATCTCGCTTGTGTTTGTTTATTACGATTTATTTTATTACTCCCGCTGCTTAAAGGACATATTTTTCTACCTCCCACCTACGTTTCTTCTCGCAGCGGCCAGGTTTGAAGCTTTCTTGTTTATGAAAAGAAAAAAAAAAACTGCGCGTTTTTTTTTATGTAAAGCCTTCGGGCTTTGACACTATACTAACATAATTAAGTGAATTAATATGGCGAACTTGAACGAGATCCTTGTACTCGCTTTTTGGGCTTCACTAATATGTTATGCGCCGCGTAATGTATTGTCACGAGGTTTCATAGATACGGCTGCCGCTCCTATGTGTCTATTCATTGTTTTTCCGAAGGGGGAGGTTGTATTATTTAACTAGAAGCAAGAAATCCATAGGGGCATGTTAGCAAGTGATGCTATGCGCCGGACTACCCCTTTGCGCACACGTTATCTTGCTCTACCGTTCTCCTGGGATAATGAGCGCAAAAAAGAAATAACGATGAAAACATTCATTGATCAATTTGAGTTGTTCTGCAGGTTCAGTTGTCGTGTTTTACATTTCAGCTATAATATATAATAAAATCAACACAAGTGCTACTGCTCCTTCAGCCGCAGCAGCTTTTGGAAAAAGAAAAAAATAAATAAATAAAAGAATAAAAAAACGTGCGCGTGTCCTTCTTCACTACTATCAGGCGAAGTGACGTCAAAATACCGAGAATGCGTTTCACTCTCACCACGTTTTCCCTGCGTTCCCTCGCTTTGCAGTGTCGAAGGTATGCACGGTCTATAATGCGCGCAGCCGAGCCTGCGTTGCTAATCAGAACCGGATGGGCGCACAAAGAAGCGTGAATAATGCCCTGTCAAATTTGTTGCTTCCCTGCGCGGACCTCGCCCGCTTCCAAAAAAACGTGGTGACTCTCGGAGCACGAGGGACCCGTACACATTCTGCTTCTGCCTGTGAGCTGTCGTAGCCCACATTTCTTGCACCATGTTTTGCTTGCGAAGCATGCATCAACTTGTCCAGCAACGTGTTCAGTGCCAGCGGCTTGACCTTCGCCACTACAAGCTTGGTTCCACACTGCTATTGGGTGAAACATGAACAACTAGCCAAACGTTGGAAAACTATATTTACTTTAAAATAAACTCAAATATCGCAAGGTAAGTACAATTGTCTTATTTTTATTCTCAAGTATAGTGTTTCAACTAACTGCACTGCCTAATACGTGTATATTCTTTTTTTTACAGAGATAATGTACGGCCACTTATTACTATGTACGTAGACGGTGCTGCACCGCTTCAGCGTCAGCTGAAACGCACTGTCTGTATGAAAACACGCAGCACGGCACATTTCGGCTAGTACACTCAAAAGACCAAAGTTGGATTGTCGTAATTCCTTACTCAGGAAGTGCATTCTGCGAGCTGACTGGTGTTCAGAACTTCCTGCAAAAGTATAATCTGTTGTATTAGGTGTTTATCATGAAACAATGCACCCTTTCTTTGCTACCTCTGTTCTAAAAGCTTACGCATTACCAAAGGCTAAGTACAGCTACCCACAAGCACTTACGAGAAGTCTTGTGATGAAGGCATAATTAATCATAATTTCCTAGTTAGAACAAAAGTCGCATATTTAGATGCAGCGGCATTTCCTACCTAATTTTAGCGTATTTCTGCTTCTTTTTTTCAGCTTCAACAATTTGTTTGAATGGAGAAATCATATCTGTGCGAGATTGCCTTCAATATAATGAACGCCATCATGGACCATGCAGTTCAACTGCCGTACAGCTTGGATGGGAAGAAAAGCGAGAGACTGTTTAACATGCGGCTATGTAGAGTGGGAACAGGTGATACGCATTTAATTTCTCAGTTTTGTACCTTTTGCTTATGTTATGCAGTGCTGACAGTGTTGGGATAATAAAGGTATATGTATTGTATGCAGATGGTGTCTGAGAGACGCAGACATTGACATCAACCAAGCGCAAGACTTCATAAGCATGTGGCTGCCAGGCGCCGTCGACTATTGCAGAAGGCGGCGTTACGCCGAAGCGGCTCAATCCCCCGTAGCGTCATAAACAAAGCTTTCGTAGGTGGCCCACAGGATTGGGGATACGAGCGACAATCTGTATCAACCTTTTTTTAAGACCAATAAAGAAATTGTTTATATTATTTGGTGATTTTATAGTAGATTATGGCATGTTGCATCGAGCATATACCGTGCAATATTTGCGTAATTTAAAATCGTAGGAAATAACGGCATCGCCCACATACATCACAATATGCCAATATGGCCATGTTAGTGGGTAATGCGGGACAATAAATTGACTAAAAGCGGCAGAGCCGGCTATTGACCAATACCGGCGCTGCCAGTAGGCAAGGTGGGACACTAGAATGGCAATGAACGGCAGAGCCGGCTATCTGCCTGTATTGGCGCTGCCACATGATGGCCGAGATAGGCCCTTTAGTGGCATGGCCGTGCTGGGCCATTCTTGACGCGGGTAGCGCTGCCGGTTTCGGGCCTATATTTGTGCCGGTGTTTGCCGTGATATTGCCGTGCTGGGGCCAGCCTGGTTGTGCTGCCTGGGTTGCGGCCATTACTTTACCGCATTTTTTGGGTTTACTACTGTGGCTACTTTTAAATGGATATTAAAGAAAAATACCCTCTGATCCAGCATTCTTTTAAAGCTCCTAAATTTTGTGGTTAGAGGGTTGATAACTACAAGATCAAATGAAGGGTAAACTTCAGTTCACTTGTAGCTTTGCCTGGACAGTATAACGTAACAGGCCAAAAAAAAGAACAAAAAAAAACGAAATGGACAGGGTTTACCTCGTCCTTATCACATTCTTTTTTTGTCAGTGTTGTGTCACGCTGCTCAGGCAAATCTGTGAATTCACACCAATTTGCCCACCTTTCAGTCATTCTGGTGAACTTAAGTCATTTGTGTTGTGCGCCGAAGTTCCGCAGCGGTGCATCAGCGTGATGTCGGCGATTTGAAAGTATTTTCTCGTATTCCGGCTGTTGCAGCGTAGACATAGTCAAAAATTGCCAAGTTTAGTCTTTGGTTCCTTTAGAATGCGATGTAGTCCATCTCTCGCGATAAAAAATTAACTAGACTCGAGCAGACGTTATCAAAATTTGTCACAGCGACGTCACATGGCCACAGCGACCAGGGGCGGCAATTTCAATGTGGCTCTTTTGATGAATGCCCTGTGCTCACTTGCGGAGTGCAGAGCAGTGATCTCTTTTGTTTCTCCTCAGAACATGAAGCAGGCGCGGGTGCAGCTCATGAAGCGTATGAAGGAGGAGTCTGAACGCCACCGGAGGCAACAGACTGAGCGCACCCGCGAGATTCGAGCCCTGCGAATTCACGAGCAGCAGTCGGCACACAGGGCACGCATGGAGCGCCAAAACGCCTTGTGCATGAATGTGTTGCAACGACGTGTGGTGGAAGCCCTGGCGGCCAGGAACCGCTTCGAGGTCGCTGAGCGCCGCTGCCTGGAAAGCCGTGCCAATGGCGACGGCTTTGACAGCATGTCATCACGTGTCTAGGCAAGGACTATTCCCCTCTCGTTTTGTCTCTTCTTTAACCCTCGCGTGGGTATTCTAGAGACTTTTCGTGCAAGCAGAGGAGATTGCAGACGAGCTCATTGTATGAGATTTGACAACAGAGCACCTTATCTATGGCAAAAAGCAAGATCAAGATGTTAGTAGTTGCCTTGTCAGTGGACTTTACTTTCCTGGTCCAACAGCCACAACTTTCTTTTGTATACAAATCTCAATGTCTATTCGGAATGGTATACGAGTGTTAGACCCCTTAGTGGGTACACAATATTCCCGGAGGGAAATCAAATGCTGCAGCTTGGTAACGGAGCCTCAAAGCAATAATGGTGCTTGTTGCAGTGCAGAATGACTCGTCAAAAGGTACACCATAGTTGCGTTTAAAGCTGGTAATTTTGCGTTGCGCTGCTGAGCACGAGATCGCGGGATCGAATCCCGGCCCCGGCGGCCGCATTTCGATGGAGGCGAAATGCAAAAACGCCCGTGTGCTTGCGTTGTAGTGCACGTTAAAGAACCCCAGGTGGTCAAAATTAATCCGGAGCCCTCCACTACGGCGTGCCTCATAATCAGAACTGGTTTTGGCACGTAAAACCCCAGAAAGAAGAAGAAGAAGAAAGCTGGTAATTTTCCTTTCATGTGTGCGAATATAGAAGTTTACTGAGTGGTTCTTTAGCATGAGAGCTATTATATAGCAAATAGCAGTGAGTGATATTCTGACTTAGATTTTTGCAAGAATTGGGGGTCAGACCGGAATACAGTGTTTTTATATTGGCACAGAGCACACAGTAATTGCGAGGCGATGACACAGGAGATGAACTTGGAACACACGTATGTACTGCTATTGCCTGAGTCTTGCATTCTCGTACTACTACAACTGCATGAAGTAACGTGGTTTAGTGGACGTAAAAATCGCAAGACTGTCGGTGCCTCATCGTCGCTAACGACGTCATATTGCAAGTAGTTCTCCTGCTACGCGTGACGTCATCAAAATAAGCAAACATAATTTCCTGGCGCACCTCTACAAGTGGGACAGCCGTGAATTTGCTGAGTGATTCCTAGGTTTTCACCAACAATATTCACTTTTATGCTGTGTTTAGCTTTGGTTCTGGCTGTTTCAGTTCAGGTCCTAAGCTCTCTTCTCTTTCACTACAGAGCTGGCTGCGGAGCGAGCTTCTTGTTGTGTCCGAGAGCAAGAAGCTGGAGCAACACCTGGCCTCGCTCATCGAGGAGCGCAAGGCCATCGCGATTGAAACCCACACAAATAAATAAATATATAAGTATATAAATATATAAATGAATAAATAAATAATAAATAAATAACTTAACGTGTGTTGTAATGAAATACTTCACTTCCTCAGCACTAACTATACAGAAAGGTGCATACTAGAGGGCTCTGTTCTAGGGCGTGTTCTTTTCAATAGAAATACGTAAATCATTTTCCATCCCTTGACCTGGAGAATGGATGGTATAGTGCAGGCAATACTACATTGTACGAACGTTGAAAGTATGCCCAAGTCAATATTTTCCCTATGGTGGAAAGTGTACAATGTTGGGGATGTTGCTAATGGCGCCATCTCATTGTGCTCAGGTATGGCCGATCTTTCCACAGCATGCACAACTTCGGTCAAGCTATTGTGTCTGGCCAATCATATGTTAAATCAGCTGAAGCATTTTCCATGCATTATTTGCCTTTCCGTAACGTAAGCAACGCAAAAAAAATCTGTTGAGGCAGTTCTCACGTTCCTCTAGCTTGCGTTGCTTATTTGTTGCGCCAATCAAAATATTGTGTACAAACGTAATCACAACATTGACCGTGAACAATGGATTTCTGAATAGCAGCTCGTGAAGGCTATGCTGTTTCAGTGAAACACTTGAAAGGGTCCCTAAACCACCTCCGATATTTTTTATAAAGATTTCAAGTAATCACGCGCATCGAGTTCAGAATACCGTCACGATCAACGATGCCAAACGCGGCAGCGCTACGCGCCGTGGGCGCGCCATAAAATTAAAAAAAAATGCCGTGCTCCTCTCCGAGCCTTTCCGGTATCCCCAGCGGTCATCGTGATGTCACCAGGGTGCATCTGATGATGTCAACGGGGGCGACAATGTGGATTGGTCGAGGAAGACCTACGGCTTCCGGTTAGTCTGCTAGCAGGTACGCGTGCTCCGTGCTCTTCCTCGTCGTGTTGCTCGATTGTGCGCACTTGCGAATGTGTCATTACGGCCCGCAACGCAAGTGCCAAATCGCTCGCGTTCCAACGCAGACTTGGTTAGCGGTCTGATTAGCTGCGCGAACATAGTGCGACAGTGTTGGCCTTTCTAGACGTGCGCACTACACTGGGTCCATAACGGCACGCTTGGCACGTGCCGACACTGCAGCAACAGCGGGTAGCCGAGAAGCGCTGAGTCGCGGCTAAGACCGTCCACGTTACCGCCACGGTAACTCGCCGCACGCCGTTTGCCATTCGCGGGCCTCCGTTGGACGGCGGTATTGCTCGCGAACAGCGAGATCTCCTTGCCGTAGTGAGGATGAGACCGGGACCCAATTGTGCGGCAGCCTCACCGCCGCTGATCGCTCGGCGGCGCTGATATCGTCGCTAGGCCTTCTCCGGTTCACTTCAAAGCTAAAGCGGACGGCGCTTCGAAATGAATCGCAGACGCTCACAAACAGCAATATTTTATTACCGTTGTGGCGACAAACTCTGCGCATATTTCCGCGCAGCCTCCGACTTGTTATCATCCGGCCCAGCGTAACACTGCTACACGCTGGACTGCGTTACCGATAAAACACAGTGTCACCGCTGCGCATAGGTCGGCAGCGTGGGAGAATACTCACTCATACTCACTCACCACAATTTTTTCCAGGCCCCGCACTCACTCACGTTCACGCTCACCTCCATTCACACTCACAGCACTCACTCGCACTCACTTCCACTCGGACTCACTGGCGCTAACTCGCAGTCGCACTCACCGCCACTCACACTCACTGACACTCACTCGCACTCGTACTCACCTACACTCACACTCACAGGCAGTCACTCGCACTCGCACTCACCTGCACTCACAATCACTGGAACTCACTCACGCTCACTGGCACTCACTCGCACTCGCACACACCTGCACTCAAAATCACTGGCACTCACGCGCACTCACCTGCACTCAGACTCACTGGCACTCACCTGCACTCACTCGCACTCACCTCCACTCACACTCACTGGCACTCACTCGCACTCGCACTCACGCCTTTGAAATGAGTGCGAGTGTGAGCGAGTGCACTCATGAGTCAGTGTGCCGATCTATACCGCTCACAATTCGTGCATATTCATGAGGAAGCTTCCAATTTAGCACCTGTTGCATCGGGAGGGCGCCAAGGCAGGCTTTTGGTCCTAGTTCTATTTTTAATATACATAAAAGATTTGTCTTCCCGATTACATGGTAACATCTGTCTATTCGCTGACTATTGTATTTCGTACCGCGAAATTAATCGCAGTGATAATCACCATATAGACCTACACCCCAGCGCTACGTCACGAAAATGCGGTGGCGCTGTCGTCGGAATTTAGTTTCGCTTGGTAGGCACTCCGCCGCCGAGCCGCCGCCCGTGTCGCGCCTACCACAGCAGCCGCTGGGTTTCGCGGGTGGTTGTGCGGTTCCATCTGTGAGGTCTTTATTCTATGATTTTACAATGAAAGAAACGCAGTATGTGGATGAGCTGAGTCGCGCCGAAATACGCAAGAGACAAAAGTTTTCATAGGTTTCCTGTTGATGAAAACCGTCGCAAGCAATGGGCCGCCGCGGTAAAAAGCGAAAGTTCGATTATGATACCAGGTCATCCATTATGCGCAAAACATTTCGTAACCGTTAAGCTTCTCTTTTATTTTGATTGGCGTGCGTTAGCCGATCTTAGGATCGTTACGATCTTAGGATCTTAGGATCATAACTGAAGCATAACTGCGAGTCGGCCTAGTTGGAACAGATTCATTTTCTTAAGTTTCTGTGCGCAAACAAACAGGGACGAAGAAAAGGAGACACAAGGACGAGCGCTTTCTAACAACTGATGTTTATTATTGAAGAACCACCGGCTTAAATACCCACAGATCTGCGCGATCCTGTCAATAGAACATGTCAAGAGCGCATAAAATAACGCTTGTCATAAAATGCCGCTAGTGCACTCTTGTCTAGTCTCAAAGGTCGCCCTAGTACGCATTTGGCGATGCATTGTGAAGAACATGCGTGCTCACCTTGTCTTGAAAGCACCGCCATTTTGTTTAGGCATAGAAATCAAACCGCGAGAGAAATTGTGGAAGCTCACTGGATTGATAAACTAAAAGAAAAATGCATGAGTCATCCTTCTGTTTCATTGTTAGATAAAGAGAATTCGCTGCTGTCATCATATCTTTAACGCGTTTTTGCCTTTTGTGCTTGTTTTTATGAACACTGCTGTTTTTTTTTTTTTATGCTGACCGCGTAGCGGCATTTTATGACAAGCGTTATTTTATGCGCTCTTGACATGTTCTATTGACAGGATCGCGCAGATCTGTGGGTATTTAAGCCGGTGGTTCTTCAATAATAAACATCAGTTGTTAGAAAGCGCTCGTCCTTGTGTCTCCTTTTCTTCGTCCCTGTTTGTTTGCGCACAGAAACTTAAGAAAATGAATCTTAGGATCATATACGATCTTAGGGTCGTTATTAGCGTGCCATTATAATTGCTTGCCGCACTGTGGGAAAGCTAGATTAGGATTAGCCTTGAATGTAGGTCGAGCGAGCAGATGCTCCACAAAACACGTCACATTCGAATTTGTTTTCATCTCAAAGAATTGAGCCACCAGTAGTGTAAATATCATGTCACACGTTCAGGCAGCAGGGTCACAACTGCGTTTATTGCAGTGTGGAAGTCATAAACGCGCCTAAACGTGTCAGTTAAATTTCGAGCGCGAAACAAAATGTACAGTGTTAGTACAGAGTCGGAGCGATCGGACGGCCGCGTACAACAGCTAGCTCACATTGCGCGGGCCTACACAGGCGACGTCGCCGTAGGGCCGGTACCTTGCCGGTCCCATCACCGAGGCGATCGCTTCTATCGCCGCTCACGGCGACGTAGAAATCGGCTACAGCTTGTTTTTAACATAAAATAGTTCTTAATAGAAAAGCTATCTCAAATTTGCGCGTGTTTTGTAAAGTAGCGCCCTGTACTAAACCACTGGCGCCATCCGGAGCAACGACCCGACGGCATTTCGTCTCGCAGACGGAAACCGAAGCACCGGCCGTCTCAGCGAGGCGGCTCGGCTGGCTTGCAAGTACTACGTTTCGTTTGTTATTCGCACCAACGACACCAACAAAAACCGATTCATTTAAGCCCACATTAATAGTGTTGTCGAAAATAAGCGCACAATGATGAGCAGCAGGCCAGGCCGCAAGCGCTGTCGGCCGTCACTGCGGCGGTCAACGAGCTAGGCCTAGCGTCTCGTTCGGCCGTATCCCGATGGGGACGAGAAGCAAGAACGTGCACTGTGTGCACATTAAAGAATCTCACGTAGTCAAACTTAATCCGGCGCCCCCATTACTGTGTGCTTCATAATGAAATCGTGCTTTTAGCTCCCCCACCCCATTAAAGAAAATGCGCCAACCGCGCGTGCAAGCGGTGGCGGCGAACGTGGGCGGAGCCAAACGTTGGGCGGAGCCTACGCGACGTCGCTATAGGGCCTAAAATATATCGACGGCGCCTACCGCTGTTTACAAACATGGTGTAGGTCTATACAAAATTCTGCCTTTTCTTGGTGTCAGGAGTGGCAGATGACTCTAAATGCCCAAAAATCTGTAACGCTAAGAGTAAGTAGAAAGAAACAGATATCTGATTTTACCTATAATATTAATGACACACCTCTCACTAGTGATTTTCAGCGTATATATTTAGTGGTCACTTTAACACACGCTGTCCGATGGGAAAGCCATGTTAGAAAATAACCTCAAGTGGAAATCAGTGTACATGCTGAGGCACTAAACCGACTCTTCTTTCTCAGAAGGCACCTTCCTTTTTGCGACCCCAGATACAAATCTGCTGGCCTACAAAATACTTGTTCGACCAGTGCTCGAGCACGTACACAAATGAACTCATTCCACGAATGTAAATGGTGCAGAGGAAGGCAATAAAGTTCTGTTTTAATAAATACAAGTTAACAGATTCATTGACTGAAATATTAAAGAGAGCTGGTTTGTTAACACTGCAAAGTAGACCAAACTAGCACGATTAAAGATTTCGTTTCAATTTTTTGATGGTGACAAACATTGACGTATCCGTACGTTTCAATTTATTGATGGTGACAAACATTGAAGTATCCGTACTAAGTTCTTTGAATCGTTCTAGATCAACACCCCAGAAGCACTCTCGAACACCTAAAGAATACACCTTTGCCTCGAATTGATTTAAATGTTCATATTTCCTTCAACAATTAGAGACGGAATGAACTTCGTCGTTCCGTTACTAACGCTTTATCTTTAAATAACTTCATAACTTCGAAGCGGCCGCCAACTTGGAACAGCGTTCGCTCAGAGCTTGCCACTCGCTGATCATAGAGGGAACGGCAGGCAGACAAGACGTAAAACACACTGGTTTATTATATTGCTACGGGCGAGCGAACATGGCGAAACAGAGCAACTAGTGCATGACAGCAACTGCAAAAAAGTTAAGCTGAGTTCTTATCTACAGCGCAGGGCCCTCTCTCCTTATATCCCGTCCGGCGTTCTGTCTTCACAGTACTGAGTTTGGAACTATGTCAATGCGTCTTTATGCATTTGAGGACGCATTGGCATTATAAGTGTGCTCGCGTCGTGCAGTCTTTGTGTGTTGAATGAAAAAAAAAAAACTATTGCGCGGTGTAGCGCACGCGCACAAGAAAAACGCGTCGAGCGCAGGCAAAACACACACACACACACACACACACACACACACACACACACACACACACACACACACACACACACACACACACACACAACCCGTGCGCGCGATAAGTCGGTATAATAAAAACCTTCAGAAAAAAAGGAACTGCTATAGAGAGGAGGTGCCACGTGGCTTCAGTTTCTGTTTCCATGACGACGTCAACAACCATGTGCGCCGCCATTTTTATACAGTATCGCCCGCCTGTTAGGGCCGTAACTTAAGGGCGCCTTGGCGCTAGCGTCGAAAAGAGCGGCTGCACTAACTCGACCAATGGGAGCCATGCGGAGATTCGCACGGCAGTCAGGAACACGAGACACGGTCTGGTTCAATCAGGAACGCAGGCGGAAGATCGGACCATCAATGGGCACAACCGTCTCATATGCGCTCCTGGAAGCATCCGGCGCCAACTTGTCGCGTCGGCAGACGGGGAGAAGGGCGAGCGTCCGAAGGAAGAGTAGGCGCCGTTGGTACATACACGCACGCGCACACACAGCTCGCGTGACTTCAAACGGTCATGTCTCGCCTACTCGTAGGTGCCTTTCTAAAGCCAAGGAGGAAGGAAAAAACTAGGAGGGAGCGTTACGTGACAATCTTGAAGCCTAGTCATATAAAATTTTAAGGAATGGGATGATGGGAAATAGGCCTTTACGTGATAGGCAAGCGGTAGATTTTACTCGGCTCGCTTGGTTCGCTTCGGTGGCTTCGGTTTTGTCTGCTTCGGGGGTTTCGGAACATGCGCACATACTCGGCGTGGCAAACACGCGCCGAGGTTAGGGAAGGAATTCGTGTGTGTGAAGCAGTTGCGTCTCGCCGCTTAATTAGCAGACAGGCGCCAAGGCTGTTGCGAACGAAGGCGTCGGTTAACCGGCATTGCGCCCAACAACCCGGGAGGACCACCTCAAGGACGACTGGTTGCGTTTCGGTGTGGTTTCAGGGAAACCATGGGAACCTTTCGCCCTGCAACCGTGTGAAGGCAACCAAGCCGCCCTTCCGACGACGATTTGTTGCGTTCGACGACGTCTTCTGGGAAACAATGAGGCATTTCGCCCCCGCCAAAATACACAAGTTGCTTTCAGTGCTGCTGAAACTGGTTGCCGATGTTTGTGGCTCCTTTTCCTTTCTTCCTTTTTTTTTTGGACCCCCTACAACAATGCCTACGGGGGATGTAGGTATATTAGAAATAAATTACTGATAAGGGTGGCTGCTTGGGCTAGTGGTATTCCACAGTCAAATAAAGTTTAAAAGTGCAGACAAAAACGGGACGACAAGAAACACAGAGAAGCGCAGAAAGCGCTGGCCTGTGTTTCTTGTCGTGTCTTTTGCGCTTCTGAACTTATTAGTGACTGAAACCACGTGGTGAAGGAACACGTCATCTTCGCAAACCCGGTGCTGCTTGTTTCAAATGTCGATATCATTCCCGGCATAAGCGAGCATGACTGTGCAGTTCCGCATGGCTTGAAATCCGCTGCAAAAGCACCGCGTAGATAGCCGAGGAAGGTTTATTTTTATGATGAAAGAGACAATGCACTATTAACACCTGAACTTACATTACATTTGCCTCAGTTTTTAAATATAACCTATTCGGAATATAGTGATGGCATGTGGATGCCTGCAAAACTAAATTGATAATGCTTACAAATGATTTTGTGCCTTCTAAAGCCATGAAACAAAAATGCCCATGAAACAAAAATGCGTCAGGACAAATCTTGGATAAATAGCGATTATAGAAAGCTAATTAACAAAAACACCTTCTTGCTTCGTACAGGAAAAGTCAAAACTCGCGGGTGTGGGAAATTATGAGGGCTCTTTGTGAGGAGATTAAGGCAAAGTTATGGTTCCTTAATGAAGGCTTTTTCGATTTACTTGGCTTAAAACTTGAAGACAGCCTGAAGAAATTGTGAACATTTTTGAAAACTAGTGGCCGGGAGCATGTACCTATTCCGAGATCAGAGATAGATGGTGCTACAGTAGTAGACGAATATACTAAGGCGTGCTGCTTTAACCGTTATTTTCAGTCTATTTTCACACGCCCCAACAGCGGCTAACTACCGGAGAACACGCATGTAATTCCGGAACTTATGTCTGAAGTTGATATTACCTGTAATGGTGTCGTAAAATTACTTAGAGGGCTAAAAGTAAAGTCTGCATGCGGGCCTGACGCCATCCCTACATTCATTTTGAATGCATGTTGTGAAGTAGTAACCATTCTCGGTTCTCGGTAGAGTGTACTAGAATACGGTCGAATTGGACGAGCGGCTGGGGCGGCGCATGCTTTGCAGTGAGGTGCCCGATTAGGAAAAATACTGTGGCGGCGCTGCGATCGAAGTGGATTTAAAGCCCCTATATTTATAAAAGTAGCGCCATCCACTTCCCTCCTCCTCCGTTCCACTATCGCGCTCGGCGCGACCAGCGCGATCGAGGCGCGATATCGACAGTGGCGCCGCCTGCGTCGGGCCTGCCGTGGCAGACGACAGCTAACGCGCTACCAGAGGAAATCCAAGGAAAACTTCGATCGCGCCCTGCGGAGACGTTTTTGAGGCGCGATTTTGCTTCGTCAGTCAGTAGCTGGTCTTAATATTGCCGTTTTGGAAGTAGGAACGCGACGATGCGAGACGGCGCAAATATCAAGTGTGCAGCAAGCGTTTGCGCACGCCGGATGGTAAACAAAAAAAGCCTTTTGCCCTCGCCTTGTCGGTTGCGGCAACTTAAGGCGCAGCAGCATGCCATCACAACGAAGTTCTTGTCCCTAACACGTTTGATCCGTTTGTGCGTACAGCACTTTCGTCGCACAGGCCCGAGAATAGCAGTCGGAGCGCGCTGGAAAGAAAAAAATATACAAAAGCGCGACGCGAACTTCCACGTGACACGGATTGGCCAATGGGGGAGCGGAGGAGGCTGGGGCGACAGGAGGCGGCTAAGAGAGGGCGAGGAGGAAGCGCCGGGGTGAGCGCGGTGGCGGCAAGATCTAAGAATGGCGCTACTTTTATAAATATAGGGGCTTTAAGTGGATTGGGCCTCATCAAGGTCGCGCCGTTATAAACTGCTGGCGATACAGCTCGGCAAGGTCATTCGTACTACTTCGAGCGCTGATATTTGCGTTCAGACAGCTCAAATGGTGTTCATAATTGCATATGACATGTATTTATGCCTTAAGAATTTCTTGCTTTCTCTTCTTTATTTTATTTTGTTCTTTAATGACGCTCAGTGATGTGCGTGCATTGCGGCCGCAATGTCGGCTTTCATTCTACTATGTTACTGTATGGTTCCCTTTGGAGAACATATATTTTTCTCGTTCTTCAAGCAGCATGTATCTCTCGTGTGTATTGTTGCGCATATAGTTATCTATGAGTAGGTCTTGCGAAACGCACGCGGAGAAACACATGTAACCTTCCTGCTTGCCGCCTCAAACAAGTATACAGCATATCTGCCCCATCCGGCGCCTTGTACTCAGATTTACGGGAAGCATTGTTATAGATGAAAAAAGCAGTAACCTGCAGCGCAACATTCCATTCAAGTTTCCGCCTTCCTCGCGTAACAGAATGCGGAGTAATTGGTACGGGTTCATTTATTGCGGTAGGACCTCGAGCACCGAAAACAGTTTTAGTTGGTCATTCTATAGGCTCATCTTTGGCCGTATAAGCCATACGAGGACATTTTTTCCCCTGTCAATACTTCAAAAAAAGAAAAAAAAGAAGGAAAGAAAGAAAGTTGGCGTGGTAGCCTATTTCGTGGCTATAGTGGATACGGCGTTGGGCTGCTAAACTCCATGGAACTCGCGGGTTCAATCCAGGTCGCGGAATTCGACGGGAGCGAAAAGGACAAACACTCGCGTACTATCGCGCTCAGTATGAGTGAGCTACACCACGCGAGCGCGTGGCCGAGCGCGCTGCAAGGTTGTATAGTAGCGCCGATCGTTGCATATTTTCGAATTATCGGGAGAGGGTTTGGCTGTTCCTGCGAATGCACATCGCCCCCATTTGCTTTCACGCTCGCCCTCGTTTAGCCCTGTGGTGATATCAGCTTCGAAAATGATAACTGCCACCGTGTCCTGAAGACCAAATTTTGTGCTCGGCAAGTCGAGCTTCACAAAACACGTGATATCCAGCCTTGCTCTTTTTCTTTGCTTCATTTTATTCAATTGCAAATTCCAGGCTGATGCGCCGCTTACCGTAATACGTGAAAGTGGCTGTGTGTAGCGGGCACTGTGAAACACTGAATGTTCTTGACATTGGAAAATGACCCGAGTGTCTAACAGTGAGCGCCTGCCGATAGTTCAACTGTCCCAGAAGCAGTATATTCAACGCCAAATAGCAGGGATGACGGGGAGGTCTAATAAGACCGTAAATCGCATCATCCAAGCTTATAGGAAAGGTCGCATCAGCGACGCTCCACATAAACGGCACCCTCGTGCAACGACTGCTGCTCAGGACGGCGACATCCTCGACGCCGCGAAGGCAAGCCCCTTCAGTACTGCCAGAGAGATCGGTGCGGCCGCTGGAGTGTCTGCAAGCGCGTCGACAATAAAAGGACGGCTAGCGGAAGGTAAACTGAAGAGCCACGTTGCGGCCCAGAAGCCGCGCCTGTCCTTGTCAAACAAGACGGCACGTCTTAACTTCGCAACAGAACACGTCTCCTGGACCACGGACGACTGGAAAACAGTACTTTTTTTTTCTGACGAATCTACGTTCACAACACGCTGGGACCAAAAACGACGTGTGTGGCGCCCTGTCAATGCCCGCTACGACCCTCTCTACGTGCAAAAAGTAGCATCGAGCAGACGCACGGCTGTTAATGTTTGGGGCGCTGTGTCCCGTGATGGGCTTGGCGTTTTGCACCGCATTGAGGGACCGCTGACATCGGCAAAGTATTGCGACATCCTCGATTACGTCATGATACTTTACACGTTGGACGGGCCTTTTCCTGACGGGGACTTCCTCTCCCAGCAACACCTGTCACCTGTCCACACTGCAAAGGTTGTTGAAGAGCTCCTCAACATGCGAGGGGTACGGTGCCTCAGGTGGGTCCCCAAAGGGGCAGACTTCAACATCATTGAAGCCGTATGGGGCAGAATGAAGGTCAGGCTGTGAAAAAGAGGATTACACAGTTCATCCGCTGATGAGCTATGGAGCGCTGTCGAAGGAGAATGGATGCGCCTCCAAAATGAACGCAGTTTCATTGACAATCTGTACGCGTCACTACAGTCCAGAATGCAGGATGTGATTGCCGTGCAAGGGGCCATGACCGGCTACTAAGGTATGGCGACACCTTCATCTGCTTTCCTGTCCCGTCACTCGAGTTCTTGCTTCTTAATATAATCAGCGCCGACGCGCCATCGGTTCCGCAGCAGCCGGTCAGCATTGGGTCCGCAGCCAAGCACCATCGACGAAGTTACCGGCCGGAATAGCAGAAATTCCCATGTAGTTGCTTCTGATGTTATGCATCTTAGTGTAATTTCATTTTGTTTTATTTTTGTGCACAATTTTGCCTTCTTTTATGCGTTCTGAATGAAGTCAGTATGCAGTATTCGCATTGTTATTCATATAATTATTTTGACTATGGCTTGTTCACTATGTTATTTGCTTTGTATTCCAGTGAATAAATATTACAGTACTCGTGGTATTTTTCTGTTAATTTCTTTGACTGCGAGAATTCGCCATTTCAAGCTACACTTAATGTATATTACACAAAAATAAAGAACGAAAAAGCAGCACAGCTTTTGTTTTCACTTAAGTATACGTAACCTTTTTTTTATTCTAGCAGTGTTTTGCTCTGTTTTGATCTCCACATATTTATTTTCGAAAGCCCGGTCAGTTTATTATTCGAGAACATTGCACACAAACTCACGTTGACGTATCCATGAAAAGCGTTTCCTGCGTCCCCCTTTCCTTGGCGAACTGACTGGAGAGTGGTTTATGTTCATAACTAGTGTTATTAAAACGTATTGTCAGCGTAGTTGTTCTAAACAACAAAGTAACAGCTGCTGCGCCCATAGAAGAAATGCTGCTAGCCATCACCGAAACGGTATCAACGGCAACGCGTTGGGAATTGGCAGCACAGATCTGCTAAAAATTTTTACTGAAAATATTGCACGGCCTGCGTCGTCGCCGGCTCTCCCTTTTATCTAGA
Source organism: Dermacentor silvarum (assembly GCF_013339745.2). Classification (NCBI taxonomy): domain Eukaryota; kingdom Metazoa; phylum Arthropoda; class Arachnida; order Ixodida; family Ixodidae; genus Dermacentor; species Dermacentor silvarum. The sequence continues at coordinate 370,885,600 of NC_051154.1, read as the reverse complement.
ATCATGACGCAATCTGAAAGTACCCAATTCAAGTAAACCCGCACTTGCATATCCATTCTTGCATGAAGTTAACGCTCATTATTTGATAAGATTCGCACGACATGTCTAGTGGGCGGTGAAGTCGCTGTATTGTGCTCGAATTTTTCTTCAGTAAACACAGAACCAGAGAGCAAAAGGAAAGGCAAAAGGTTCTTTCAAATAAAAAAGGGCGAGGGTGAAAGCAAGCAAATGGGGGCGTTGTGCATTCGCAGGAACAGCCAAACCCTCTCCCGATAACTCGAAAATATGCCACGATCGGCGCTACTGTACAACCTTGCAGCGCGCTCGGCCACGTGCTCGCGTGGTGTAGCTCATACTGAGCGCGATAGTACTTACATTTAGGTGCGCGTTAAAGAAGCCCAGGTGGTGAAAACTAAACCTCATAATCATATCGTGTTTTTGCCACGTAGACCCAAGAATTTATTTAAATTGAAAAGAGAGAGAAAAGCATGTGGCTGCGTTCCTCGGCTTTTTTTCTAGGGGTGTAAACAAAATAGTTGTAAATTATTCTCCAGTCCGATTTCTGAGAAAAACATGTTACGCTTATCCTATATTTCATACATAAATGAAATGCCGTTCCTAAATGTATGACCGCTCAACTCAGCAGCTTGTATATTATAAACGCCTTATTACAGTTACCCGGTGCACCATCATAACGACCATAATGAAACAATTAAAGGAACGGCATACGTCACATACACGTCGAGATATGCGCAGATCTGTTGCGTTCGTTGAAGATGAGTGTGGTACCACATGGGTCACCCAGTTTTAATGGGTTGCAAACACGATGAGACTGTCAAAAAAGTTTTCCTTGCCTGAATCAAGTTCGCAGATTTACAGGCTGCCCCTAAACGGGGCGTTTATATTGAATGACAGCTAGGAACTTGTTGAGCAGGACTTATTAACACCCGTGCGTTAATTCTCTCAGGAACTGCGCCTCCGCGCAACAGCCACGACTCCCCGGCAGCACAATCATTCGGAATAACAGTCCTCACTTGCATCGGTCACTCACCTTTGAGATTTCAATGGTGCTGTTATGCGTTACGTTCGAACGGAGACGACTATTCGGCGTCGTACAGTATAGTAATAACACTTGCCATATATATATATATATATATATATATATATATATATATATATATATATATATATATATTATAAGGTTGTTTATTGGACGGCACTTAAAGCAGCGCAAGAGCGACAGTCCAAAAATCGTAGCACGGACTCTCAGCACGAGCGGCGCTCGAGAGCCACAGAAAACGACCCACTAGAAGGCGCTGGAGCGGACGACCCACTAGAAGGTACTGGAGAAGGAGACCCACTTCAAGGCGCTGGAGCGGACGACCCACTTCACAGTTCCAACGCTTCGCTACAATTGCCCCGGGTGTCAAAAGGGAGCCGCCCGGCGACCTCACACTGATCAAAAACATCAGACACGCAGATTGGCTCAACACCGAGGAAACCCTCGGCAGAGACCACTGCATTATCCTCACCACAATCCCAACACACCCCCTTACCCGTCCTTACCAACAGGCAAAACTTCCCGACTGGACTAAATTCCGATTGGAGTATACCAATTCGATCCACATACCCCACCAGGGCTACGCCACCTGGTCTCAACACCTCGTGTCGTCACTTCGTCACACCGAACTCCCAGAGGCCACATCTGCAGTGGACAACCACCTCCTGCACCTCTGGGAGGTGGCCTAGTCGGCCGCTGGCGCCGACAGAAACACAACCGAAAACTCAAACTACGAATCGCAGCCCTCACCCAAAAAGCGGACGAGTACGCGGCCCAGCTCTACGATTCTAACTGGGTGGAACGCTGCAACACTGCCGCAACGCAGATGTCAAGTCGTAAAACATGGCGTCTTTTCAGGGCTCTCATAGACCCTAGCCAAACACGCACAGAAACACAAAAAAACACTTACAACGTGCACTTCACGCATACGCGGGAGACGCGGAGAAATTGGCACAAGCGCTCGGAGATAAATATGTCGGCGGTCGCCAACAGGACCACCTCGGACCGGCGTACTCCTATGCAGGCACGGAGAACGCTGACCTGGATTGTTGCTTCCAACTCCACGATATGAAGGCGGCCCTGTTGAAAATGAAACGAGGAACGGCGCCAGGCAGGGATCGAGTGACGGTTAGGCTTTTAGCCAACCTCCCTGACTCGGCGTACCTTCACCTCCTCGACTATTTCAATCCGATCTGGGAAGGGCGTGAGCCCCTACCAATTCATTGGAAAACGGTCTTGGGTACTTTCATACCCAAGTCAGGCAAATCCATTAACATTGAGAATCTCAGACCCATTTCCTTAACCACCTGTGTGGGGAAACTTATGGAAAGCATGGCCCGAGATAGGCTCTCTGAATATCTGGAAGCCCAACACACCTTTGCGGACACCATGTACGGTTTTCGGCCACATCACTCCGCACAGGACATTCTCCTGCAACTACACCGAGACGTTATCGAACCAGCTGAACGCCCCAGTGACGACAAGGTAGTCCTCGCCTTAGACCTCAAGGGAGCTTTTGATAACATCGCTCATGACATCATTCTTACCCACCTCTCACAAACTGTGGGCATAATGCTTTCAGGTATGTTCGCCAATTCTTCATGCAACGGCAGACATACCTCCGTATTCAAGACAAGGAGCATGGCCCGTACCCCCTCGGTACGCGGGAAACACCACAGGGAGCGGTCCTCTCTCCTCTCCTGTTCAACCTTGCCATGGCTCACCTCCCCCCCATTGCTCAATGATGTCCCAGGCGTGCAGCACGCTCTGTACGCTGATGACATCACGCCATGGGCAACCCATGGATCTCTTGGCAGCATCGAGACGTGCCTGCAACAAGCAGCGTCAGACGACTACGCCCGTCGCTGCGGTCTCGAATGCTCACCTGCCAAATCGGAATACGTGCATATCTTCGCCCCAAACCAAAGGACACCACACAAATCGAACTTTCCCTGCGTACCGGGCCTATCCCGGAACGTGATGAAATCAGAGTCCTTGGGCTCTTCATCCACACACACCGCAAGATCGACACCACCCTGCGTAAACTGCGTACGGCAGGGGACCAGGTGGGCCGTACGGTCCGCCGGGTTTCGAATAAACGGGGAGGCCTCCGGAACAGGGATGCTCTGCGCCTCGCCAACGCATTTGTGACCGGCCGGATCGACTTCTACAACTTCGACTTCCTACCTGCGTCTGCATAAATGCGACGAGAATACACTCGTATGTATACTCCGCAAAATCTACAAACGTGCCCTTGACCTCCCCATCTCGACATCTAACCAACGTCTCGCAGACCTGGGCATGACAAACACATATGGGGAACTTACAGAGGCTCATCTCAACAACCAGTACCTGCGACTTGGCACGTCGCAGGCTGGGAGAGACCTACACCGTTTACACATCTCCTACACCTACACGGTAGAAGAGCGGACCATGATACCTGAGGACTTGCGTGGTGCCCTGATCATTCCGCCTCTGCCCCAAAACATGACTAAGGGGACCCACGATGGTAGGCGTATAGCGCGGGCTAACGCCCTACAGCAACGCTATGGCTCACGCACGGGGGTCTTCTACACAGACGCATCCGGCCCGCATCACGGCGGGTGGTACACGGCCGCTGTTGTTCACCAAAACGTACCTATTCAAGGGCTCACTTTACGAGCACCCGACATCACACACGCGGAGGAAGTCGCCACAGCACTCGCCGCAGCAGACCCCGCATCTCGGATCATCATTACCGACTCGCGGAGTGCGTGCCACAATCTCATCCGGGGTTGCATCACTGAACGCGCAGCCCAAATTCTTAAACGATGCTACTATCTAAATCGCCCCAACCCGCGTACAATCATCTGGACCCCTGGCCATACAGGGCTAGGTGGAAACGAGGCTGCCGATGCCTCAGCCCGCGCACTAAATTACCGGGATCCGCCTCACCCTCCACCGCCTGATGTTCCAGCACCAAATCCGGCTACATCCTGCAAAGAAATCACGGCCCCGTACAAATCGTACAGGCTCAGATTCCCACCACCGGCACCGGGCCTAAACAAGGCGGACGAGCGCTGGCTCCTCCGTCTCTACACCAACACGGTATTGTGTCCGGCCATACTCAGACACTTTAAGCCGGCATTCTCCGGGGCCTGCCCAGACTGTGACCATTCGTTCGCGGACCCCTTCCACATGGTGTGGGCCTGTCCATCAAACCCGGCGGTCCCGCCACACCCCTTCCCATTCCCTCCTACCCGAGAGAGCTGGGAGGCTGCCCTGCTCGGCTGCTCGACCCTGGAGGATCAACGTGCCCTAGTGGCCCGAGCGCGTGCTGCAGCAGAAGCCACAGGAGTTCCGGACTAGGGACCCCTCCTAGATTTTGTGAGAGGCCGGCCCTTACGGCCGTCCCCAACTCTCTCCTGTCATCACTCAATAAAGTTTTTCACCACCACCACCACCACCGGCGACATAACAGGTTGTCACCATGAGTGGGTCATGGTATATCTTGAGGCGCTCCACATTGACGATGTGGAGCGCCTCATTGTCAAAGACGACGGCGCATGTCCGAAGATGGTTCAACGGGTTCGATAAGGTAATTTACTGGGGACGTGAGTTCGACGACACGGTAGGGGTCTTCGTATTTGGGCAGTAGTTTCGAAGAGAGTCCAGTTGCGGTGGTAGGGACTGAGAGCCAGACGAGCGCCCCAAGGAAAAACGTGGGCGCAGAAGTGGTGTTGTCAACGCGGATGCTCTTCTGCCGCTTTTGTTCATTTGCAGTAAAGGTCCGGACAAGGTCGCGACACTATTCACCATGTCTGGCTGTGGCAGATATAGGCGTATACTCAGACGTGTCAGGCCTGTATGGAAGGATCGTGTCAATCGTGTGCGACGGGTGGCGGCCGTACAATAAGAAGAACGGTGAGAAGCCAGTAGTACTCTGAGGGGCGGTATTGTAGGCGTAGGTGACGAAGGGCAGAATGGCATCCCAATTTGTGTGGTCGGCGGCGATGTACATTGAGAGCATGTCGCCTAGCGTGCGGTTAAATCGCTCTGTGAGACCGTTTGTCTGTGGGTGGTCAGCAGTATTTTTTCGGGGAACGACGTGATAGTCTTTGAGAATGGCTTCGACGATTTCCGACAAGAAGACACGGCCTCGATCGCTTAGTAGCTCCTGGGTGGACCGTGACGCAGTATGAATCGGTGGAGCAGGAAGGAGGCAACATCTCGTGCTGTAGCCGCTGGAAGGGCGGCAGTTTCGGCGTATCGCGTGAGATGGTCAACAGCAACGATGGCCCAGCGGTTACCAGCCGACGTCAGAGGAAGAGGTCCGTATAAATCGATGCCAACGCGCCCAAACGGCCGGTTTGGACAAGGTAAAGGTTGTAGACCCGCTGGCGAGAGGTTCGGCGAAGATTTCCGGCGCTGACAATCGAGGCAGGAGCGAACAAATTTCTGCACGTACCGGTACATTCCCCGCCCAAAGTACCGTTGTCGAATTTGGTGGTACGTTTTGTATACCCCAGAGTGTGCACACTGCGGATCAGAGTGGAACGATTCGCATATTTGAGAACGGAGACTGCGGGGTACTACCAGTAACCACTGGCGGCCGTTGGCGCTGTAATTGCGTCGGTGAAGTATCCCGTCGCGAATGGCGAAATGGTGGGCTTGACGACGCAATGCGCGAGTGGGTGGTGTTGCCGACGGATCCGTGAGCAAGTCTATCAGCGAGCCAATCCACTGGTCCTTGCGCTGTACTGTAGCGATTGTGTGAAGGTCGATGGAAGGAACGGCCAGTTGAGTTCCTGAGCAGCGGGCGTTGTCATCGTGTAAGCGGGAGCGCGAGAGGGCGTCGGCATCGGCATGTTTGCGTCCGTTGCGGTAGAGCACGCGGATGTCGTAGTCCTGCAGACTAAGTGGCCAACGGGCGAGACGGCTTGAGGGATCCTTCAATGACGACAGCCAGCAGAGCGCATGGTGGTCAGTAACGTCATCGAACGGGCGGCCATACAAATAAGGGCGAAACTTCGTAGGGGCCCAGATGATCGCCAGGCATTCTTTTTCTGAGACGGTGTAGTTGGCCTCGGCTTTAGTAAGCGTACGACTTGCATACGCCACGACATATTCAGGGAACCCTGGCTTGCGCTGCGCAAGGACAGTGCCAAGGCCAACACCGCTGGCGTCCGTGTGTACCTCTGTAGGGGCCGTAGAGTCGTAGTGGCGTAGTATGGGCGGAGACGTCAACAAACGACGGAGCTTTGCGAACGCGTCCTCGCACACTGACGACCACGAGTCGAGTGGCCCCTTACTGCCAAGGCGCTTCGTCAGTGGCGATATAATAGTGGCGAAGTTTCGAATGAAACGTCGAAAGTAGGAACACAGACCTACGAAACTGCGCAGCTCTTTGACGGACGTAGGTCGGGGGAACTCGGCTACGGCCCGAAGCTTGGCTGGATCTGGGAGAATGCCATCCTTGGACACGACGTAGCCCAGTATTGTCAGCTGCCGTGCTGAAAATCGGCACTTCTTTAGGTTCAACTGTAGGCCGGCGTTGCTCAAACGCGTCAAAACTTGCCGGAGGCGTTGAAGATGCGTGGAGAAGTCCGGAGCGAAAACGACGACGTCGTCGAGGTAGCACAAGCACGTGTGCCATTTCAGGTTGCGCAAGACGGTATCCATCATGCGCTCGAAGGTCGCGGGTGCATTACACAGTCCGAACGGCATGACGTTGAATTCGTACAAGCCGTCGGGCGTGACGAAGGCTGTCTTCGGTCGAGCGTCCTCAGCGATAGGGACTTGCCAGTACCCTGAGCGCAAATCCAGCGATGAAAAGAATTCAGCTCCTTGGAGGCTGTCAATCGCGTCGTCTATTCGTGGCAGCGGGTAGACGTCCTTGCGGGTTATCTTATTGAGCCGTCGGTAGTCCGCACAGAACCGTTCGGAACCGTCCTTCTTTGCAACAAGAACGACCGGAGACGCCCAGGGACTGTTTGATGGTCGAATAACATCCCGTCGAAGCATGTCGTCGACTTGCTCGTTAATTACACGACGCTCTGCAGGAGATACGCGGTATGGACGTTGCCGCAGTGGCGGTTGGGAGCCAGTGTCGATGCCACGCGTGACAGTGGACGTGCGGCCCAGGGAAGTCTGCGCGACATCGAAAGATGGGCGAAATTCTTCCAACAGGCACACAAACTGTGAACGCTGGACCGGCTTGTTTTTGGGTCCCTCGAAACAATAAAAAGAACCTAAATGAAAATGAGGGTAGCTCGCACCACCAACGTATCGCAGGCTTAAACCAATCAAACGAAAATGAATAAGAGGGTAACCCAAAGAAAACTTTAGGGAAAAGCCAATTTGAAAAAAAAAAAGAATGCCGAGGCTGAGCCGACCCAAAAGACGGCGAAGACATGCGGGCGTGTCCTGTCAAAAGGTGTAAGCGAAGTGTCTGCAATGGCTTGGCATGGCACGTCTCAGCTTTTTATTTTAAACACACAGGTATTTCACAGACATACACACAATTAGAAAGAACAGAGTAAGAAAAAGGAAAAAATAACACAGATAGAAAACCAAGAGAGAGAGAGAGAAAAAAAAAACAAAGAAAAAAAGACACCAGCAAACACCAGCAGGAACAGTCCAGACAGTACGGTTGGCTTCAATGATGAAGGCTTCCATGAGGCACCAACAGTACTGCCAGTCCGGGCCCCTGGCACCCAGCTGGACCCATTGGCTCTATTGACGAAAGGCCTGTAAAGCTTGCCCAGGGGTGAACTTTTGACTTAATGAAGCAATAAAGAGCAAAAAAAGAGTTGAGAGAAGATGATGATGATGTTGATGATGATGATGGTATGTGCCAGACATTCTGTCCAAACTGTCCCCGGAGCCAAGCTCCACCTTTGTTGGCATAACAAAGGACAGCAGGTAACGAAAGCTGAGAATGAATGAAAAGAAAAGAAAAAAAGAAAAAAGGAAAAAAAAGGAGGAGGGCACTCGCTTGGACATGGTCTGATTATGCAGTTGTCGGGAATGTAAATGAGGCTATGAGGTGATAGAGTTGAATGATTAGAGCTCTCTTCCGCTTATTATTAAGTAAAACGTTATAATGGTTAGGTGTTATTACCATTTGAGAATTGCCCTTTAATATTCGGTTGAGATGATTAGTAAGAGGACAGTCATTGAAAAAGAGCTGTACGTCGGTGCATGGCATCCCACACGCACAATTGCTATGAGGGGAGAGGTTAAACCGGAAATAATAAAAAGGCATCCTAGCATGTGCAGTAATGAAGTGTGCAAGTGGTTTTTTAGGCGGAAAAAAGATAGGTATATTATTTATCTTGGGAATCCACCGAAAAATTTCAGTGTCCGTGCTGTCTCGCGACCACGCCACGTTCCACTGCGCATAGGATGAGGTGCGCATTTGCGATTTGATCGTAGTCGGAGAGGCGAGAACGAACCGAGACAGACCCCGCGATGCGGCAGAATTCGCAAAGTTATCAGCCATTTCGTTTCCTTCGACCCCACTATTCGCGGGGACATGTAAAGAGTCACGGGATGGAGAGGACCAATTGATCACAGGAGTTGCTTGACTTGAAAGACATACGGATTAGTGGTAGTGAGAGAGGATAGTGCATTCAATAACGATAAACAGTCAGAATATACGTTGACCGGGGTATTGTTCAACAGAGTGCGGATGTATGTAAGGGCTGCTAAATGTGCAATCGTTTCCGTTAAATAGGAACTTGTGGCACCAATGATTCTGTATCGGCCAACTTTCGTAAGCTGTCCGTGAACGTTAAAAAGTAGAAATGCCGAACCAGAGGAATGTGGTGTGTACGATCCATCCGTGTAGAGAAGGTAGACTGGGAGTGATGTTACCGTGGGCACCTCATGAATGTGGAGGCGATGAAAAATGAAGCGGTGTTTCCAGCTGGGGTGAATGTCCCAGAGATTAAGAGGGGATTGAATTTGCTGCGGGTAGTAAGTGGTTGGGCCATAGAAGGTAATGGCTTTGAGCGTAAATAGTGAAAATTGGGCATTTAAACGATCTAATTCTATTGGGAGTGGTAAGGTATTTGCCAGGACTTGTATAGATGATGTTATCGTTGTGCGGAATGCGTCGGTGATTGTTAAGAGCAGTGTACGCTGAATGGGTAGAATTTTGGACTTAAACTGTGAGGTAGGAAATGTCGACCACCAAACCGGAGATGCATATGTAAGAGACGGTAGCAGAACCTGGTTATAGAGAAGGCGCAGAGCAGATGGCGACATCGAGTAGTGCATTCTGAGAAAGAGGAGGAGACGGGAGGAAAGAAGATCTCATTTAGTCCGAAGATAATTAAGGTGTTCATTGAAAGTTAGGTGTGTGTGAAAAACCACGCCGAGAATTTTAATGGATGTCCGAGACTTCCGTTCACGCGAACAATGGGTTGGCGGATGCGACCAGATGAAGATGAATGACTGTTCGAGAAGTATAGGAAGTGCGACTTCTCAGCACTGATGACTACTTTGGCGCGGTGCGTCCAGGCAGAGATCAGACCGAGCGCGATGGAAGATTTCGCTTCTAACTCCAGGCGGATGGGTGCCGAAATCACCACAACCGTGTCATCAGCGTACGCTTGTGCGAACACGTCAGCGGGAAGGGGAGTTCTAACAAGCCATAAATGACGATGTGCCACCACAGGGGACTTATGGGTGACCCCTGGGGGCTGCCCAAAGTTGGAGCGGCGGACACTTCACCTGCGCGTGAACGGAAAATCACTCTGCGGTCGGTAAGGAAGGATTTAAGAAGGTAGTAAAGGTTAGCCGGGCAATTATGGGACCGCAAAAAGTGTAACACCGCACGGTGCCAGACGCTGTGAAAGGCGCCCTTAAAATCGAGAGCAATCAGTACGGCGTGCAATTTTTTATCTTTGAAGGCCGCTAGGGTTCTCCTAAGATGGTACAAAGCAATGAGCGCACTCTTTGCATGCGTAAAGCCAGATTGATTCTTGTGAAGAAGGTTGTGGGAGCGGAGGAAAAAATATAGGCGAGAATTTATTAAACGTTCCAAAATTTTACCAAAAAGCGAATTCATAACGATAGGGCGGTATGAGGACGAGGAATCAGGAGGGCGGTTGGGTTTCGCAATGAAAATAATTCGACCGTTACGCCAATAGGAAGGGAAGTGGGATAACTGTCAACACTGGTTGAAGAGAAAGAGAAAAAAGGACGGGTGATAGCGAAAGAGTGTTTTGAGCATGGGAAGAGTGAGCCCGTCAAGACCAAGTGCGGCGTTTAAGTTCCCTGAATTCAGCGCATGTTCAACCTCGCCAATCGTAAAAGGAAGGTCCGGAATTGGCATCGAATAAGGCGTGTTCACAATACTGCGCAAGCGATCATGATGTTCGTCGTCCGTCGAGCGAGAATCAACAGAAATTTGTTCGGAAAGCAGCAAACGGGCGGAGTCCAGCACACTGGACGTATACTGTCCGTTAGGTAAGGGGAGTGAGGGAAGCTGACTGGTGTTAGAAATTTTGCCAAAAGAGATGCGAAAGGGGAGGGCGAATAGATTGCGTTTAGAGAGATCGGAACAAAGGCATTTCGAAGCTGCTGTTTTGGCCCGATCAATATTCATTTTGTAATTTCCATGAGCGGCATAATAACTGTCTTTAAATGTCCGTCTGAGTGAAGGGTCGGTGGTTCTTTGATAACACCGGCGGAGGGCACGGACGCTTTTTCTTTCAACAGTGAGCGCAGGGGTGCACCACGAATTGGTCGACTGTGGGCGCGGTTTTACCCAACGAGAATGCGCACGGCAGAGGCGGTCGAAGATGGCGTAAAACTTGGCTATAACCAAGTCGACCGCCTCCGGCGAGCGCAGAGTCGTCCCCTGCACCATGGTAAACCAGGGCAAATTGACAAATGTCTGCAAGAGAGCCGATGTACCTGATTTGATCAGACGTTTATGTTTAGGTTTGCGTTGGCCGAAAAAAGAAAATTGAATGAATTTGTGGTCAGAGAGAGTTTCAGAGTCCTCTACTGCCCAGCTATAGCCGCAAGAGGCGAGAGGGACGGACGCGAAAGAAACATCTATCCAGCTTTCCGCGAGGTGAGACTGAATGGTAGGTGGCGAGCGGGGGTCATTTAAAACTATGATATTATTTGCTGCAGTGAATTGCGCGAGCTGCGCGCCACGGGTATCACCATCCACAGGACCCCAGTATTGGTGTTTAGCGTTAAAATCACCTGCCATGATAACAAAAGGCATCGTGATCCGGGACAGGTGGAGTTGCAGCTCGTCAAAGAGTGGTTCAAGAGGTTCGTGCGGAGGGGCATAGACAACAACCACCGTAAACGAAACTGAAGGGGCGGCACAGGTGATAACAACATACAGGGAGTGGGCGTGTACTAAAAACACATCATAGGTATTTTTGGGCGCTAACAGCCAGGCGGGGATTAATGGGAGAAGCGTATGTAATATGCGTATGGGGAACGTGTGGAAGGGAGTTACCACGTGTATAAGGTTCGGAGGGAATGATTAAATCAATTTGATGCTGTATGATGAAGTCGGACAGAAGCAGGGTAGGTTGTCTGGAATGAGCGAGATTTGCCTGCAGAAATTTAATAGGTATGTTGGTATCCATTATCGATGTCAGGTAACCGGAACGTGAGTGCAAACCCGCGGCGCCACAACCATGTGCACCCACCATAATATGCGATACCAGTTGGTAACACCGGGCTAAGAAAATGCTCGGCGGCTGAGGGAAGAAGGAAAGGGTGCTGAAAGATTTTTGTACATAGAGTGCGGTGTTGTAGCGGGAAGCGGAGTGCGAGAGAGAAAAAAGGGGAAGAGAGCATTAGAGTACCTCATTGCCCAGAGATGAGGGTAACTGGGGAGAACAGAAACAACAGATACAAAAGAAAATAAAAGAGAAGGGAAAATAAAGGGAAAAAGTGAGTAATGGAAGAAGGAAGAGAAAAGAATGACATTTGAAAATAAAAGGTGACACACAGGAGCAGAGAAGGCCAGAGGGGCGCGCCCGCCCGCCGGAGAGGGAAATAGGCCGCGCAGCTGCCAACAAACGTTGCCAAAACCCCCCAGGTACCAGGAAAGGGGATAAGTGGCGCATTAGCCATAGTTTGTGCACATACGCATCCGCGCCACGCGCTCCAGTAAAATCGGACACCGCGCGTCTCCCGTCGGGTGCGACGACGCCCACTCCGCCCGCCGGCCCTCCGCGCAACACACCGCCGCGTCCCCCATTCGAACGGAGCACGCTTCCGCGAGGTGAGCGCCGGCACACTTTGTACAAAGTGCCTTCGAAGGGTCCATTCTGTACGGGCACCCACGTTTAGAGTGCCCATACGTGACGCAGTACGTGCATGTCGGGATGTGAACATCCTCGCGCACCGCGACAGAAGTCCATCCAATCAATAATCTTCCGCGCGCAATAAGCGAGCGGAAAGCGGCCGCATCTACTTCAAGGACATGCGTGTAGTTGCCGGATCTCTCCCGAAAAGAGACCCGCACTTTACACGAGTCAGGACTAAAGTGGATAGTCGGGTTCCGAGCATTGATCGCGGCAATCAGACCGTGTGCACCTACATCAGGATCAACACCTGATAACCTAACATGTGGACGCCTTTTTTCGGCGACCTGAATTGATAATGCGGTGCAGGTGACTGGATTGCGCTCAATCGCACACTTGAGGCGGTCGAAAGGCTCTTTCTCATTAGTGAAGACCGACAAACAAAAACGCGTGTGGTGTGGACTGATATCCCCAAAGCCCTCAGCAACCAGGTCTATGTTTTGTTTAAGGAGTGCCGCGACGTCCCGCGCGGGCGTGGCGGACGGAGCAATGGGCGTCAAAAACATAATGAAAGCATGATCTCGCCTGGGACCAAAGTCGCGAGGAGGCGGAACAGCCAAGTCCGGGTCTGTGCGAGGTACGTCTCCGGGAGCCAGCGCTAATGGCGGCAGGTTCGTCGATGTCGACGGCATTTGCATGCCGAGATGAGCAGCAGCCGAGTACGTCCTGATCGGGCCGGCTGTTTGCGCAGCAGGCGGCAACGCGCCACCGGCCGGGCGTCTCGCCAGTCGGAGCTGGACGCGCAACTAATCGACGCGACCCGACTGGTGCGCGGCCATCGCGCGCACATCAGAGCACTCCTGCACGATCTCCGAGAGCCACGTAATGATCTGCGACCGTTGGTTATTGGGTATCTTACAAATGGAATGAAAGAGCAGGTCCATTATTTGTTGCTGCTTGTCAGCAATACGATGCATAGCGGCAGTGATCACCTGATCCGAACCCGGCTGGACCGTGGAAACAGAAGTTCCGCAAATCGAAGGTGGAGGACTATGGACCGCGTTAGCAGGCGGTAACATGTCGGTAGTGGGTACCTCCCCGGCCGGCGGATCAAGCTCCCCCCCCCCCCCCCCGGCACCCGGCAACAACTCTGCCCCGCAAAGAATCGCGTCACCATCTGCAGAAAACACAGAATCGCTCGAACGTAAGGTTTTCATCGATGGAGAAGTCACATACATCTTCGGGCGATGAATCCGACTTCGAAACAGCACTGAGCGTACAGGAGCAGGGCCAGTGCGTGTCATCGGGTGCGTCGACAACTTGTGCGTCTTCGAGGGGCTCCACTCTGCCGAGACATTCCCCTCGCAGCAATGTGACAGTATATGGGGATGGATTGCTAACAAAAATAGCGCTGTCACCGTGAGTGACTTGCACTGTCGCAAAGGGCACCAACAATCCTTTCTTAGTGCGAATGCGGTCGGATGGCGAAAGGAGTGCAATTGTGTCGCAGAGACCGTCGCAGTACACTGACACAGCCGCTGACGCGTTCGGAGGCACTTGGGTATCATCTGTGACGAGTATCTTGTGCGAAAGCGATGGTCTGTCTGCCGGTGTCATCTCTGAGAACGGCGAGAGTTCTATTTCGGCTGGTGTGCAATGAATGACGGTGTTGTGGCGGGAGAGAAAATCCCATCCCAGGATGATATCGTGCGAGCATGCAGGAATGATGATGAATTCGACGGCATACATAGCGTCCCGAATGGCGACGCGAGCTGTGCATACAGCTGTTGGGTGAATACTTTGGGCGCTAGCCGTACGAAGGGATAGCCCCGAAAGTTGCGTCGTCACTTTTCGTAGGAAACGGCTAAGTTTGGCGCCCATAACGGATACGGCGGCTCCAGTGTCTATAAGGGCAGATGCGCGAACACCGTCTACAAACACGTCTAATATGTTAGATGGTCTCTGCTTAGGGCTTTCACTGTTCGATAGCGTCGCAGCCCTTGCCTCGTGGACTGCGACGACTAGTTTTCCCGATCTCATGCGACCTGACGTGGCCGCATCGGCGACAATGAGCGACGTCGTGGAGACGGCGAACGGTAGGTGGAAAGAGCTGGGCGTAACGTCGGTTACACAGGCGGCGGTGGTTCGTAATTAGGGCGGCTGGACTGGCTCATGACGGGCGATGCGACTCGACGCGACTGCACGCGATTGCAAAAACGTGCGACATGGCCGGCGTAACCACACGCAAAGCATATGGGACGGTTGTCGGAAGTGCGCCAACGGTTTGCCGGAGAGGGTCCCACCCATGGTTTAGGACGCGATGGACGTAGCGGCTGCTGATATGGCTGCATGGTGGGCTGCAGACGGAGCCTAGTGACATCGGTGTACGTAGGCGGCACAACCGCTTCGAACGACTGAGGTCCAGCGACGGCTTCGGCGGAACTAAACGGAGCAGCCGCAGTGATTGGTTGGGCTGGCCTGGTGACAACTTGAGCGTAGCTAAGTGGCGCTGGTGCCGGAGGGCGCTGGTGATATTCGGTCATGACTTCGGGCATGATGGAGGCGTTTGCTGGGAGGCGTCTTGCGGCATTGCAGATGGTAGTGCACGTGATCGAAGCTCCAGGGGCATCGAAGGGGTATTGGAGCGGTTTTGAGGGTACAGCACCTCCATCAATTTATAAGGATGTTTATTGGACTGCACTTAAAGCAGCGCAAGAGCGACAGTTCAAAAAGCGCAGCACGGACTCTCAGCACAAGCGGCGCTCGAGAGCTGAAGTAAACGACCCACTAGAAGGCGCTGGAGCGGACGACCCACTTCAGAGTTCCAACGCTTCGCTACAATACATATATATATATATTGTTACAAGCGTCAAAGTTGTATTATTCGGGTATGTGCCATAAGCTGTAGTGGGACACGGGGTGAGAGGGCGCAGAAGAATGGGTTGCTTTGCCTAGCGATCACGGAACCTAGGCTGGCGCTCAAGACCGTCGCTTACGTTGTCTCCCAATAAACCCTCTCTGAACAGAATAACCCGTAACATAGTGGTGGAGGTGCGGGGTACACGTCGTAACCGACGGTCTTGAGTGCCAGCCTAGGTTCCGTGATCGCTGGGCCTAGCGTCCTTTTCTTCGGCGCCCTCTTACCCCATGTCCCACTACAGCTTATGGCACATACCCAAATAATACAACTTTGACGCTTGTAACAATATATATATATATATATATATATATATATATATATATATATACGATGGTTTTGCCTGCTATACATATTATTTCTGCGAATGAGAGTTTTATGCGCAGTTTTCACTAATAAGTGTGTTTGTTACTGCAAACACGTGCCCTTATGCCCGTTCGGGAGTTCTCACTTTTTCAATTAGGGCATTTCAAATATTTGTTATTTTTTCCTTACACATATATCGTGAATATATAAGTCTATGTACCCTTTGATTTATTTGCCTAGAAATACATTCGCCATTGTTCGCGCCACGCAGTTAATAAACGAGGTTTATTTCACTCTGATATTGTTTTGTTTGATCATTGCCCGTAATCAATATCTAACAACAAGAAGCGCGCGTAAAATATGACACGATATCAATTATAAAATGTCCTTACGTAGCTTTATATTGCAGAGATACCAGTTACTTTTAGAAGACCGTGGTAAAAACAGCAGTTCACTTGGCTAAAACTACAATTGGTATCGGCCGTCAAGACTCGTGGGCGCACCAAAGCAACTTAAACATAAAAAAAAATGTACTGCACAGACGTTCTGCGAGAAAAACTGGGCGTCCACCAGCGTCCGCGTAGCGAACGTGCGCTCGCTAGCAGACGACGCGCTTGACAACGACAGCAAAATTGAAGACGTCACGTTGTACAATCCATGCCTCACATATATATGTTTGGCAAAATGGTGTAAACATAATTTTGCAATTGAAATAAAGCACGATTTTAAGAGCGTACTATGCGCAATCGGCCTCGGCACCCGCAGCGTAAGTACGTGGAATATTGCGCGGAGCGCGTCTGCGCCCCAATCCAGTTCGCTAGCAGCGCCCTCGCACAATTTTTCCAGACGCGGCGCCTCAGCGGGAGAGCGCCGTTCGGCCCAACGTTACTAGATCAAATAATCTAGTAACGGTGGTTCGGCCCTGTCGACCATTATCTAGTACACTCTAGGTCTCGGTCAGATGAGAAAACGATCGCCAGGAGGCGCTACTGCGCCTCCTGACAGCGCCCCTAATGTGGAAATGTCAAGCAGCATGGTCGCGCCGTGGTGCAGTCTCCGCTTTGTTTACATTGTTTCGCCCGCGCTTTCCTTCGCTGCTCGTGCTCACGGCCCTTCGTTTTCGATGGCGGCAGATCGCGTGCTTGCTGAACAGCGATGCAAAAACTGCAATGCGGCTTCAAGAAGGTCGCCGACACCGACAGCTTTTTTCGTGGCGGCAACCTCAAGAAAGGGGAGCGTCTGCTTCCACACGTGTATGGCGTTGGACAAATTGTGGGCGGTGATGTGGCAGTAAAAGCCAAGTGCGTGTCGGAGGTGTCCGACAAGATTGTATACGGCATAGAGTTAGAGGTACACACCGAGGTCAGTATTTTAGTCACTTTTATTCTCTATGGTGCAGTCACAAAGCGGTCATGCATGCTTGCAGAGATGTGCAGAGACGGTGACGATTGCGGTTTGTTTCGTTGATCCCTGGGCGCGCACACATAAGCGGAAAGTTTTCATTTTGCCGGGGGGGGGGGGGGGGGCTGGGGCCTGACCAGCTTTCCGAACGCCGCCTATAATTATATATATATATATATATATATATATATATATATATATATATATATATATATATATATATATATATATATATACCCTTTACTCACAATTACACTGGAAAATATGTGTGGCCTCGAAACATTAGTCACTGAAGTGACGAACCTGAATGAAGAGCTCAACCAAGAGACTGGCGTCTCTTGGTTGAGCTATGCGACAAGCGGATTGAGTTAAACCCGTTAGGGAGATACATGTGTTTTGTGCATATTAAGTCGCTCAAGTACACATCTATGAATAAGCAGTGTAACGCCTTGTAAAAGATATAATACAAAAGATAGAATCAAGAAATCTTTTCCTGACGAAAGGTCAATTATTAAGAAGCTAAGACATAACATATATAAACATTAGAGGATATTGACACGTATACATGTTTATCTTTCACCGGTGGCCGCTTTCCACCGGCTAACAAATGTTAAACGTTATCGCTCGGCGCAGGACGCGCCTGTGTCGGAGGTTTTAGAACGTTATCGATGCTTCTTTCTGTTGCCTGTTTTCACAGACGCTTATGTTATCTGATTGTGTGACCGACGCGAATTGTCTAGAACTTTCTGGAAGACACACGGGCATCAGGGATTAATCTAGAACCTTCGATGACTCAGGTATAAAAGCCGACGCGTTTCGCCGCTGATCAGATTTTCGACGATCGCCGACTGTGTTCGCCGCCATCGTTGTGCTTTGAGTGTACCTTGCTTTTGTGGGCACAGGTTCGTCCAATCAACAACCAGTTTCGTTGTACACAGTTTTACGACTGTTTTCTTCAGCGTCACTACTACGTGACATCTGGTGGAGGTGCTAGTGCGTTCATGCAGCGAACGCCCCCGCAAAGCCGCGACCCAAGCCCCAAAACCGGAGGACGAGACCAACGTCGCCAAGGACCAGCGAGCTAGCCGTAGGCAGCAAGGACTTGTGCCGGAGTTCGGACTTCTTCCCGAAAAGACCACTGCAATCAAAGCCAAGTCAACGACCAGAATGGCAGCACCAGCGTCCCCCATCCTGCTGCAGCAACCTCGGGAGCCACCGACTTTTCGTGGATCATCGGCTGAAGACCCTGAAACCTGGCTGGAGACATATGAGAGGACCGCGACGTTCAACAAATGGAACGACGACGACAAGCTGCGCCATGTTTATTTCTCGCTTGAAGACGGCGCCAGAACCTGGTTCGAGAATAGGGAGCGTGCACTAACAACTTGGGACCTCTTCCGAGCCGCATTCCTGGACACCTTCACGAGCGTCGTCCGTAAAGAAAGAGCTGCAGCCTTGTTGGAAAACCGTGTACAGCTCCCGAATGAGAGCATCGGTATGTACACTGAAGAAATGACTCGATTATTCCGGCACGCCGACCCCGCTATGCCAGAAGACAAGAAAGTTCGCTTGCTCATGCGGGGAGTTAAGCAGGAGCTATTCGCCGGACTGGTGCGGAATCCACCAACGACAGTCCAAGACTTTCTCTCAGAGGCTACGACAATCGAGAAAGCACTGGACATGCGCAACCGGCAATACAATCGCCGTTCGACGCCACATTACGCCGAAGTCCAAGGACTCTCCCACGACCTACGAGACACCATCAGGGCGATAGTACGCGAAGAGCTGCAGAAGTTGCTACCATCGTCGCAGCCTCAAGTTGCTTCCATCGCGGATATCGTGCGGGAGGAAATCCAGCAATCGCTAGGACTTCCCGAATCGCCGCAACCCGAGCCGGAAGCGCTGACCTACGCCGCCGTCGCCCGTCGTCAAGGCCCCCCTCCGCGCTCGCGCCAGGGCCCCGTAACGCCGCAGTTCCGACGTCCACCACCGCCGCCGCCAGCACGCCCGCCCGTCACCCAGCGCAGCTACCAGAGGAAGACGGACATTTGGCGCGCCCCCGACCACCGCCTGCTCTGCTCTCACTGCGGGGAAGCCGGCCATGTCTACCGCCGATGCCCATACCGCGAGATAGGCCTACGAGGGTTCGCCGTCAACGCGCCGCGTCCAGTGCGGGGTGAACGACCGCGCGACATTGCCGACTACCTCGCCGGAGCCCAGTGGCAACCCCGACGACCCTCACGCTCGCCGTCACCAGGCCGCTACATCTCGCCGCATCGTCGTCAGTACACCGGTCCCACCCGGGGCCGATCTCCCAGCCCTTACCGGGGAAACTAAAGGCAGCAACCGATGGAGGTGCGGTTGCTGTACGACGCAATGCCGAAGATCCTCCGCCGACGACGACGACGATTAGCGAATCATTACGACGAGATATCAGCACGCCGCCTAGCAACAGCCTTGACAGCACTTCACCGCCGCAAGAAGACCGGCCGACGCGACGTAGCAGCAGCGGAGCAAGCCGACGCAGCCGTGATCCGACGCCACGACTTAACCGTAATGCTAGACGACGGTCTACCGACTTAGACGTGCTCATCGATGGTCATAATGTCACCGCTCTCGTCGACACTGGCGCCGACTATTCCGTCTTCAGTGGCGCGTTCGCCGCCAAGTTAAAGAAGGTGAAGACGGCCTGGCAAGGACCTGATATCCGGACAGCTGGAGGCCACCTAATAACGCCGGCTGGAATCTGCACAGCCCGAGTCACGGTAAACAACCACACTTACCCGGCGAGCTTCGTAATCCTACAGCACTGCTCCAGGGATGTCATCCTAGGCATGGACTTCTAAACCAATACGGTGCAGTCATCGACTTAAGATCCAAGTCGATAACGCTTTCAACGCACAACGCGCTACCACCGGATACAAGCATAAGTTACCATGCCTTGAATGTGCTTGAAGAACAAGTCACCATTCCGCCTCGCTCCAGCGTAATGATTTCCGTCGGTACCGAAGTGCCTGCAGACATGGAGGGCATCATCGAGGGCGATCATCACCTACTGCTCGACCGTGAAATTTGCGTCGCTAGAGGCATAGCTGAGCTACGTGCAGGGAAAGCAAGGGTGATGCTCACGAACTTCAGCCCTGAATACAAGCACATTAACAAAGGCACCACGGTCGCCTACATCGACGAAATAGTACAAGCCAGCAGTGCTTTCGCTTTCACAGATTCCAGTGCACCTGCAACGACGACTATAATACCTGAGCCAACTTTCGACGTCAATCAGAACCTTCCCAGGCATAAGAAAGAACAACTAAAAGCTCTGCTCCTGCAATACAAGGACTGCTTCTCGTCGTCGTCAAAAGTTCGACAAACCCCTGTCGCCAAGCACCGCATCATCACCGACGAAAATGTCCGCCCACTCCGTCAGAGCCCGTACCGAGTTTCGGCGCGCGAACGTGAAGCCATAAGGCACCAAGTCGACGAAATGCTACGCGACGACATCATCCAGCCGTCCAAGAGCCCGTGGGCATCCCCCGTGGTGTTAGTGAAGAAGAAGGATGGAACCCTACGTTTCTGCGTCGATTATCGTCGCCTCAACAAGATCACGAAGAAGCACGTATACCCCCTCCCACGGATTGACGACGCCTTGGATCGACTGTACAACGCAAAGTATTTTTCGTCGATGGACCTCAAAACCGGCTACTGGCAAATCGAAGTCGACGAGAGGGACCGGGAGAAGACTGCCTTTATAACACCAGACGGACTGTTCCAGTTCAAGGTCATGCCGTTTGGTCTTTGCTCGGCACCTGCGACTTTCCAACGCGTCATGGATACAGTACTGGCAGGCTTGAAATGGCAGACTTGCCTTGTCTATTTGGACGACGTCGTTGTGTTTGCCTCAAGCTTCGAAGAACACCTGCGGCGCCTTGAAACAGTTCTTCAAGCAATCAAAACCTCCGGACTCACGTTAAAGCCAGAAAAGTGCCGCTTCGCATATGAGGAGCTCTTGTTTTTGGGCCACGTAATCAACAAGTCTGGAGTGCGCCCCGACCCTCAGAAAACTGCGGCCATCTCCAACTTTCCTCCGCCCGCTGACAAGAAGGCAGTGCGTAGATTTCTTGGACTGTGCGCCTATTACAGGCGCTTCGTCAAGAATTTTTCGCGGATCGCTGAGCCACTGACGTATCTCACGAAGGCCGACGTCGAGTTCAAGTGGGAGGCCCCGCAAGTCGAAGCATTTGAAGAACTGAAGCGACGCCTGCAATCGCCGCCAATACTTGCGCATTTCGACGAAAACGCCAATACCGAAGTCCACACCGACGCAAGCAGCGTAGGACTCGGCGCCGTTCTTGTGCAGAGGACTGACGGACTAGAAAGGGTTGTAAGTTACGCTAGCCGGTCGCTATCGAAGGCGGAATCAAATTATTCCACAACAGAAAAGGAGTGCCTCGCCATCATCTGGGCTACATCAAAGTTCGCCCCTACCTCTATGGCAGGCCCTTCAAAGTTGTGAGTGATCACCACGTCTTGTGTTGGCTAGCTGACTTGAAGGATCCTTTAGGTCGGCTCGCACGATGGAGTCTGAGACTTCAAGCATTCGACATCACCGTCGTTTACAAGTCCGGGCGAAAGCACTCTGACGCCGACTGCTTGTCTCGCGCCCCCGTCGAACCGCCGCCACAGGACGACCCGGATGACGACACTTTCTTGGGACCCATCAGTGCCGACGAATTCGCCGAACAACAGCGAGCCGACCCGGAACTAAGGAGCCTTGTAGACTACCTGGAAGGCAAGACCGTTGTTGTACCGAAGGTGATCAGGCGAGGATTGGCGTCGTTTTTCTTGCAAAACGACATTTTCCTAAAGAAGAACTTCTCGCCTCTCCGAGCCAACTACCTCCTCGTGGTACCCTCAGCATTGCGTCCAGAGGTTCTGCAAGCTCTCCATGACGACCCAACGGCTGGACACCTCGGTTTTTCTCGCACGCTCGCGAGGATACAAGAAAAATACTACTGGCCTCGCCTCTCTGCCGATGTCGCCCATTACGTAAGGACATGCCGAGACTGTCAGCGACGCAAAACACCGCCGACAAGGCCAGCCGGACTTCTACAGCCGATCGAGCCACCTCGCCGACCGTTCCAGCAGATCGGGATGGACTTACTGGGGCCTTTTCCGACGTCGACGTCCGGGAATAAATGGATCGTCGTAGCTACGGACTACCTCACCCGCTACGCCGAAACAAAAGCCTTGCCCAAAGGCAGTGCCGCCGAGGTAGCCCGATTCTTCGTTGAGAACATCCTCCTGCGTCACGGTGCCCCAGAAGTCCTCATCACCGACGGAGGTACGGCCTTCACGGCTGAACTAACTCAAGCCATCCTGCGCTACAGCCAGACAAGCCATCGCCGGACCACCGCCTACCACCCGCAGACGAATGGCCTCACCGAGCGCCTAAATAAGACCATCGCCGACATGCTGGCAATGTACGTCGACGTCGAACACAAGACGTGGGATGCCATCCTTCCATACGTGACCTTCGCATACAACACGGCCATGCAAGAAACGACGCACATGGCGCCGTTCAACCTGGTCTACGGAAGGAACCCGGCAACGACGCTTGACGCCATGCTACCGGACGTCACCGACGAAGAAAATCTCGACGTTGCCACCTATTTGCAGCGTGCCGAAGAAGGTCGACAGCTCGCCCGCTTGCGCATCAAGAACCAGCAGAGGACCGACAGCCGACACTACAATCTTCGACGACGCAACGTCGAGTACCAGCCCGGCGACCGTGTTTGGGTCTGGACTCCGATACGCCGACGAGGACTTAGCGAGGAACTGTTGCGTCGCTATTTCGGACCATATAAGATAATCCGACGTATTGGCGCACTGGACTATGAGGTCGTGCCAGACGGCATTTCGCAATCACAGCGGCGCCGGGCACGACCTGAAGTCATCCATGTGGTGCGTCTTAAACCTTTCTACGCCCGCTGACGACGTTAGGTACTTTGTTACTTTGTTATTGTTTTTTTGTTGTTTATAACGCATTGTTTTGTTTTCGCTTTCGTGCTTGTAGCATCGGGACGATGCTTTTTAAGGGGAGGGTACTGACACGTATACATGTTTATCTTTCACCGGTGGCCGCTTCCACCGGCTAACAAATGTTAAACGTTATCGCTCGGCGCAGGACGCGCCTGTGTCGGAGGTTTTAGAACGTTATCGATGCTTCTTTCTGTTGCCTGTTTCACAGACGCTTATGTTATCTGATTGTGTGACCGACGCTAATTGTCTAGAACTTTCTGGAAGACACACGGGCATCAGGGATTAATCTAGAACCTTCGATGACTCAGGTATAAAAGCCGACGCGTTTTCGCCGCTGATCAGATTTTCGACGATCGCCGACTGTGTTCGGCCGCCATCGTTGTGCTTTGAGTGTACCTTGCTTTTGTGGGCACAGGTTCGTCCAATAAACAACCAGTTTCGTTGTACACAGTTTTACGACTGTTTTCTTCAGCGTCACTACTACGTGACAATATATAACAATTACTGAACACAACTATGACTAAAATTATTAGGATAAGTATAATGCGATTCCATAACGCCATAGTTTCATTACATGTCAAAACACTGGTTTCGTTTATTTTCCGGAGGCAGAACAAAGGATTATAGAGTAAAAACTATCAGGTGCCCAAATAAATAAATACGTTCACAAATAAATAAATAAATAAATAAATAAGACAGCGATATCTTAGAAGCGCGAAAGGACTCGATAGCAAAATTAAGAACAGCGTGGATTGTGTTATTGAGCGGCAAATGCAGCATATGACGAATAAAAGTTATAAGGAAAATGCACAGATAGACAAGGGAGTTTTACAAATAGCGCAACCACGCGTCTTTTCTTACCCAAATGCCCTCACTCTGCTTGCGCTGTTATGGACCCGATTTTCGTTCTTTTGTATAATTTTTGCGTTGTTTTCTTAGCCAGGTAGTTTGCTTTGACTTGTAAGTTGGTGCCTTCTCTCTCTCCTGCTAAAGACATCAGTTCGTTGTCTGATGCGATGATTCACCATCATTGAAAAAGTGTTCGTTCGGCAATCTTGTTCAAATTGATTTTGCGGGAGAGTTCTTTGTGCGCGTGCAAAATTGCCAGATGGTTGAAACGGGCTTGTCCAGTCGTCGACCGCAAGTACATTTTGAGTTCGCCGAAGGCAAGAAAAGGACCTCTCGGATGTGGTCGACGAGACCGGTATGGCCAATGCAATTTTTTTAGCTTGGCCATTTCCGGCAAAAGGTTTCGCAGGTGTTCGCCCTTGCCCCCCGTAAACATGTGCACGACGTCCCCAAATGTGTGCAATGATGCCCACCTTTGCTGGCTTAAAATGTCAATCAGCATATATCTGTGCAAAATCAGGCGTCCTGGTTCAAGGTCATCACCGTATGAAGTATGTTATATATGCTTCGGCTTTCTTCCCTATGGCAAGCTGCTCAATGTGGGACTTATGCTGCCACATATCAGGTGGATATTTGTTGTTTAACGAAGACAGCACTGTGTCAAGTACTTCATAGAATCTCTGGCGGTACATCTCACTCGCTGATGAAAACACGTGAGCTGAGGGAACCTTCTGGATAGCGGCGTGGAGTCTTCTTTCGCCTAGCAGCTAGAACACACGGGTCCTCAACTCCTAATTTTCCTGCCTCTGCTATACATATGTGAGTCACGCGCTTCATTTCGGAGTTAATCTGCGCCCAGATCAAGCCTGGGCCACCCGATATGACTGGTGCCTTCGCGTGCGCTTTCGCCCCGCGCGCCTAGTGTTATTCCGTATAAAGTCCAAAAGTCATGAGTGATCAACCCATACACTACGGGTGCGAGAAAAAGCCCGTAATGCTGAGCCGTAACACTTGATGGATATTATCTTCCCACGCCTCAATATTCGGGTTAATTGGAGGTCACGTGATCAAATGCGCGAATGGAAAGGAGAGCACACGTCTTCTCATCTAGCCCTGCCGCAGCTGCAAATTACTATGTGTGGTTGACGCTTACGCGGCCCGCGTGCCGTATTTAATTGTTGGTATCTTTAGGGGGGGGGGGGTGCAATGATCAAGGGCGAGCAGGGATGGCTGCTAACTTCATGCGCGCTGTCTTCCTTCTTAGCATGTTTTCAGCGCCCCAAGTGGTGCAGATCACATAGCCTAAGTTAAGAGACAGGGGTAATTGGAGGTCGCTGACAGAAGCCGTCCTGTAGTGTACATAAAAATATGCAGATGATGATGATGAATCTACTTTTCGGAGTCGCGGTGAATCGCATGGCTGTACGAACCGTTCGCCCCCGCTGCCGGCGTTCATCATAATGCCAGCGTTGTGGTAGCGACTGCTCGTGGTCATCCAGCGGGATATTTACAGGTTACATGGTCCGTGCATTGAACAATCTTTGATATTTTAATTAGCGAGTAAATGTTGCAATTAATATAGGCGATATACCCAACGTACAGACTCGTGTGGGGGCCGCAATTGTGACGAGCCTTACAAGGGACCGGGCCATTTTATCTAATTTTTACAACTACGGGTATGAAATCCGCCGTAAACTTCCGCGATCGCCTCCTCTCGCCAGTTATAGTTGTGTACAATTTTAGAAGGCAGCGGCATTTGCCCCTCAAAGGTAGATGCACACCAGCATCTACCAATGGGCTTGCGCTCTAGACTGACGTCATGAACCGGACGGCCGGTGACTCCGCCGACGGAGGACATGGAAGCCCGCGCTTCGAGCTGAGCCGAGTCGCGTCAGCGGGACTATTTCTTAGTCGCGGAGGAAATCGGCTGCTGCGCTTCAGTGGTCAGGGCGGGGCGCTTCTCCTGTCTTTTCACGTTATAACCGACTTTTATTTTATATAGTTGCGATGCGAGAAAGTACGAAAGAAAATTCGCAGTAGAGCGCGATCGGAATCGCGCTGAACGCGATTGCTTCTCGGTTGGATTTAAACAAAAAAATATTTGCTTTCAAGTTGGGGATGCGGCTCTTACACGGATTTATACGGGAAGAATGTTTTTGTGTAATTGTCTTATGCTTCGCTATAATTACTACTGGTTCCCCTTTCCTTCAAAGCTGCAGCCTCTTTTTTCTCTGAGTCCTAGTAGAGGCTCCGCTGCTCATGACTGCTATTGCTTCTTATTTCGAGTGAACCCGGCTTGGCCTCACTGGGGTTACTAAGTTAGTTGTATATATATATATATATATATATATATATATATATATAGCTTCTGCTGGCACTTTGCGATGTTTCCATCCCCTATGAATGTTGAAAATTATTAGAAGCTTATTTCATGAGTCGCTAGCATGACCTATGGAAAGAGAAGCAATGCTGAGACATATGTCATTCACGTGCATTTCACACCCCGTTGATCAAAGACTCTGCCGAAGGGGTCACTGAAGTCTGCAGGTCTTTTTCAGTGTTAAAAAACTGCGCAAAGCAATTTGTAGCGAGTTGAACATACAGCAATTTATTGCTTCTCTAGACATATAGGCTATCCATATCATTAGAAATAATTGTTTGTTGGCTACCTCTTTCTCTTTTGAAATATAAATTTTGTCCTGTGTACACGTTGAATATAATGTGTCTGTGCATGGTGTTCACACTGGAAATTAAAATAGCATGTTGAAGTGAAAAAATATGGATGAGGGAGCCGCCGTTGGTGCTTGTAATGCGCTTGTTTTCCTATTGCCAGGATTTTATGAAATAAAGCGAACTTATGAATAAAAGCCGTGCACGTCCGCATCAACAATGATGCAGTTAGCTTTTAGCCACAATAACATTTTAAGGGAATGTTGACGTAACTCAAAAGAAACCAAAACCATAAACGGTTGGGTAAGAGGACCCGGGTAATGACATTTAGGAGCAGGAGGGGGGGTCGGCATCGCCGGGGGGCATCGCCGGGCGGCATCGCCCCCCCCCTCCGAAAAACTCAGGAGGGGCTCGAGCCCCGGAGCCGACCCCCCGTAGTCGGCACCTATGCGCGCACACACGCTACTCTGATTTTGGCTCCCAGGGCGTGGCATCAGCACTGTCAGCACAGAAGAACGACTGCTTTTATTTTATTAGCTTATTCGTGCATTACGCACAAATACGCTAATAAAATTAATTAACGATGTAAGTACTACATATGCGTATATGCCTTATTCAATGCAGATGTTACAGTCATGGCAACGCATTGCATTAGTGAGCAAGGTATCTTTTCACTGCTCATGAGAAATCGCTCGTACAAACTGCTCCACGAAATGAACCCACGCAGATCACGGTAACCAGCGATTACCTTGGCACCAGCAGCACGAGAGCAAAAATGAGCGATACGTGCCTCATCAAACCAAATCTATAGTTTCTCTCGTCGAGCGAATGCCCCGCCGCAGCTAAAGTAAGCTCACACCGATGGCCGGCTGCTACGTAAAACGAAGATTCTTGGCAGGAAGAGTGAATCAGGAAGAATGTGCAAGGTGGAAATTACTTGAAAGCATGCTTGGATATTGCGAACCTAAAAGCATGGCCAAGCAACAAACATAACGCGCCCGTCTCAAGTGGCTGCTTTCTGATCTGCCACTTACCGACGCACGGGATGACCGCAGCTTGCATTAAATACGGATTTGAACCACACAAAAGTCAAGTAGTGCACGGCTCCTTTTGTTGCCTGCACAACAAGCAATTTAAGTTGCAGCGTTTGGAAAAGTGATATAATCCTCTTGAGCTCGTCCTTGCCGATCGCGAGTGAACGAACCACACAATAAATTAAATTCAGGAGTTTTACGTGCCAGAACCACGATATCATTATAAGGCACGCTGTAATGGATGGTATCAGGAATAATTTTGACCACCGGGGGGTTCTTTAACGTGCACAAAAATCAAAGTACACGGTGACAAGTGTGCTCTTGCATTTCGGCCCCATCGAAATGCGTCCGCTGGGAATCGAGCTCGCGTCGTCGAGCTTAGCGGCGCAACACCTATGCATTTACCGCTAAGTTAACATGGCGGGTGTCACTGTACGGTTCAACTACACGACACGTCTAAAACAAACGGCCATGCGCTAAATATAGGCATAGTACTATGGCGTTTCTATGGAGCGGCCCCGTGATACTACACGGGAATGCGAAAGTACGCGACATAGGCGCCGACTAGGGGGGGGGGGGGGGGGAGTCTCGGGGCTCTCGAGCCTCTTCCGGAATTTTACCGGGGGGCTAATTAACCCCCCCCCCCCGGAGATCCGTAGCCCCCCCCCCCCCACCCCCCGCCCCTAAAATGTCATTACCGGAGTTCTGTTACCCACATAATTTGAGGATTCTCTTGCGATGCCTGCACATTTTCACTTTTGTTGTGGCTACAAGCTTACGGCACCATTGTTGGCGCGGACGTGCACGGCTTTTAATTTATACTTTCGCTTTATTCGGCAAATCCTGACAATAGGAGGACAAGCGCATAAGAACCACCAGCGGCGGCTACCTCATCCGTGTTTCCTCACTTAACAGATTTTTTTTTAAACTTCCGCTGAGAACACCACGCACAGACACAATATTTAAATATATACAAAGGATAAAGTTTATTACATTTTAAAGAGAAGGAGGTAGCCAACTAAACGGATAGCCTATACCTAGAGAATGAACATGTTGATGTATGTTCACCTCACTACAAATTACTTGCGTGCTTTTTGACCCTGAAAAAAACCTGCAGACTTCAGTGACCCCTTCGGCAGAGTCTTCTATCAACGGCGTGTGAAAAGTACGTGAGTGATATGTGTCTCAATATTGATCCTCTTTCCAGTAGACAATGCTAACGACTCTTTTAATTATTTACAACATTTACGCATTAGGGATGGAAACATCGCCTCTTGCATGCAGAGGCCATAAATTACGGGGTGTTTCAGCAAACACTTTCAAAAAATTTTTAAAGGTTGCCTGTGGCAGATAGCACAATTCTTGTTCATGAGCTGGTCTACTCGAAGAGGTGGACATTACTTGCACAAAAAGTTAAAATGCATAATCGACTAATTAAAAAAATCACCAATTAGGTTTTTAACATATTAACTTATGGCCCGTATTGCAATTTACAAATTCTAGCCGTGGAATTCGCAAGGCGGATGCACTAGAATCTAATTCTAAGAATGGCACCAGTTTCGGGATATTAATTCCCGAACATTGCGGAGAAATGCATTGGCGTTCCAGTTACTTTTGCGCTTACCCGCCGTGGTTGTTTAGTGGCTATGGTGTTGGACTGCTAAACATGAGGTCGCGGGATGAAATCACGGCCACGGCGGCTGCATTTCGATAGTGCGAAATGCTAGAACATCCGTATACTTAAATTTAGGTGCACGTGAAAGAACCCAGGTGGTCTAAATTATTCCAGAGTCCTCCACTACGGCGTGCCTCATAATCAGATCGTGGTTTTGGCACGTAAAATCCCATAATTTCTTCTTTTCATACTTTTGTGCTGTGCTGCATAAAGCTAGCTTTTTGATGCATCTAGCTTTTGCGCCATAAAGCTAGAAATAGGAAATTGTTAGCAGAGGGTATATATATATATATATATATATATATATATAATATATATATATATATATTGTGACACTCCATCTTAGGTGCGTTATGGGTTTACGCCTCAACAGGATGTGGGGCATCCAAGAGGTGTGAAGGAGGACGACGCAGTGCGGCTCGCTAGCTGAATCTCGATCGGCACTCTGCTGATCAAGGCCGTCGCGACTCACTCTACTTCGCTTATCAATAAACGCCTTTTGTTGGCGTAACAGAGTGGTGGAGGTGCTGGGTACGACACAACGTACCACGGAGCCGCAACATCTAGAACTTCGCCGGAGCCGCCGTCTTGCCGTGCTCTCGCCAACGACGTTCATGTCTCAGGACGGAAGTGCACAAACGCCAGCGCCAGGTTACCAGCTCAAAGCTCAACGCCAGTTGGACCTTTGCACCACTACATGGAACCACGCTCGTTCTCGGGAAAAGCGGGCGAAGATGTCGACGAGCGGCTGATGCACTACGCACGGGCGAGCCGTTACAACCATTGGGACTCAGTCACTCAGCTTGAATATGTCGTACTGTTTCTGAGTGAGACAACACTGATGTGGTTGGAAAATCCCGAAGACTCCCTGACAACGTGGGAGCGCTTCATGGAAGAAATTAAGAAATGTTTTGGAGACTCCTACGCCAAACAGAAACGCGCGGAGCGAACCCTAGCTCAAAGAGCTCAGACTCCTGGAGAAACGTGCACTACGTACATCGAAGAGATCCTCAAGCTGTGCAAAATAGTGAATTCACAGATGTCCGAGGAAGACCGAGTCGGGCATCTCCTTAAATGAATTGCAGAAGATGTCTACAATTTCCTTACAGGCAGGGACACGTTGATTCCGTTTCGGATGTCGTACGTCACTGCCGTACTTTTGAGACGTTGAAGACTCGTCGCATTGCGCCAAAATTTGGACGACTGGTGAATGTGACAACCGTTGCCAGCGTCGATGAGAGCCCGCCCGCCGATCTTTTGTCTACTATACGGCAGATCGTGCGCGAAGAACTGCGGCGACACGAGGTACTTGCGTGCAACGTCATGCAACAACCTGCTGCCTATTCCCCGCAAAACACGGCGCCTGCAGCACCGTGCGCTCCGTGGCAACCGTCGGTATGTGCCCGGAGATCACCCACAGAGGAGCTCCATGACCTCGTGAAGGCACATTTATGCCTGAACAACGACGAGAACACACTCGCCCAGGCAGGTTTCCACGGAGATCGACTGTTTCTCCTGTTCAGCAGGTTCAGCCACTTCACTTGGCCACACGATGCCCCACGGATGAGCGCTTCGAGCAGCCATTCACCGATCGTCGTTTACCTGTGTGCTACAGCTGCGCGCGACTTGGGCCACATTGCCAGGTACTGCAATCGCCTCAACCACCGAGGTTCGACCGATCTACGATGTCAAGGCGGTACGGCGCTCCACTTGATGAAACGTACTCACCCTCGCACACATACCCAGGAAGCAACCCTCACCAGCACACGGGGACGATGCTGAATCGTTCTCCAGCATCCGATCACAGCTTGACACCACCACCCGCTCCTCGCGTAAACCGGTCGCCGTCTCCACGACGTCGCTACCCGTCGCCACCTCCGGAAAACTAGTCAGCGCGGCCGTTGGAGGAGAGGTCGCTTGACAATCTTCGATGTCGACAGAGACACCTCCACCCATTTGTATGCTTAAGAATAAGGTGTCTGTACTGAATGACGGGGTTTCAACAATGGCCTTAGTGGACACGGGAGCAGCGGTTTCAGTGACGAGTCTTGCATTTAAAGCCTCCTAGGACGAAAAGTGATGTTTCGCTGGGACCGTGCTGATACGTTTCGTGGAGTGAGTGGAGAGTTGTGTCATGATGTGCGCTTAGTTGTCATCGACAGAGCATCAAGCAGTTGCGAATTAACGGCGCCGTGCGAGCTTGTGAGCCATGAAGACGACAGCGACGACGTGCCACGCGGCTTTGGCACGACCGCGCCGAGCTTCGCAAGAAAAAAAATAAAAAAACAATCTCCGAAGAAGAGAAGAAGGACGAGAGAGACACGTCAGTAGGGGCGGTTCGAGAATGGCTGCTGGGGTGCGGAGGTGTACGCGCGTAGGGCCAGAAGGACCCGAGCGTACAAGGCGTTCACCCAACCGCATCGATGTTTCCCCGATGGCCTGGTGTCTACCGGGCACGTCGTAAGCAGGGACCGTTCGAGGAAGGCTGCTGGGGTGCGGAGGTACGGGCTTGACGGGCTCCTGGACCAGGGCTCACAGAGGCCTCCACCCAGACGCAAAGTGCTTTCCGCGACCTGTGGCGTCTCCTGGTTTGCGGGGACGGGGCGTCGTTGCGACGACCAAACAGCTGCACGGCTCGGCCATCCTCGAGCGTCTGTGAGTGTCGCTCCTATACCTTCGTCAGCCAGACCATTTCCAGCAGGAACTTAACACCGGTGAACTTTCTTTCACTACTTGAGTGAGCAGAACCCGGACTTTTTTAGCATTCGCGTCCACCGCGTTGAGCTTGAGGGCGTTGTGTTGAACGTTGCGCTGTTTGATGCGTGCACAGGGTTCCACTTTAAGTTGGTCACCATAGCATCAGCCAACTCACGTTGAGATTCAGTGAATTAATATCCTGTCCCTGCTCTGTATTGTTTGATGTTCTTGTTGTTGATATAAAGTGTAGTTTTTGTGTTTGTATTTGCAGCTGGCTTTGTTTATTTCTGCCCCGAGGCAACACCTCGGCCGGTTAAACAAGACTCCAACCAAAATACATTACAAGTTGTTACGTCCTTACGGGGTTTGCAACGTGGACGTTATCTTGGGCGGTCAACTATTTAACGCAGAGTTCGCAGTTCTGCCTCATTCTACGCATGACATAATCCTGGGCCTTATTTTTGAAACAGTGTGGTGCCACTGTCGACTGCAGAACGGGAAAAATTAGTGTAGATAAGAGCTTTTCGGCTGCGTTTACGGATGGCCCACCGAATCACGAAAGTTTCCGTTGTGTATCCAGCGATACAGTTGTGCCTCCGTTATCTGCAACGTGTTTCAGTCGCCTGTTTGCCTACCACCGACGGAACGTTTGACGCTATCGTGGAGCCCGTTCACCTGAGCTGCATCAAGAGGAATGTGCTGATACCGTATTGCAAGCTGTCACTTGTTCACGGACGGACAAACTTATGGACCGTAAACTGTTCCAGTGAACCTGCAATACTACCAAAGGATCTGAAACTTGCCGCCTACCATGAAGATCAAGTGCTGTCACTCGCCATTCTTACAGAAGCCCCCGATTCTTCGGATGAACGCCGTGTCGTTAATGCATGCCCTGCTGCGGAATCCTCCATTCTAACTATGGTCAACAAGTCACTCAGCACTAGCCAGTGTCAGGAAGTCGCGAATATTCTGCTGAAACACGCCGGACTGTTTGACTTTTCACAGCAAGAGGGACCACCATCGTTTCCCCCTTCTCGTATACACCATCGCATAGATACGGGATCTGCCCAACCATTGCGACAGAAGCCGTACAGAGCCTCACCATCAGAACGCAAGGTGATCAACGATCAAGTCCGCGAAATGCTAAATAAGAATGTTATCCAAGAATCCTGAAGTCCGTGGGCAGCACAGTGATCCTGGTTAAAAAGAAAGATGGCACATGGCGATTTTGTGTTGTCTACAGTCGCCTCAACACCATCACCAAAAAGGACGTGTATCCACTTCCACGTATTGATGATGCCATGGACTGCCTTTCATCAGCATCTTACTTTTCGTCTGTTGACTGAGGTCGGGGTACTGGCAGTTCCCTATGCACAAAGCACACAAAGAGAAAACAGCATTTGTAACACCAACGGTCTTTTTGAGTTTATTGTGATGCCGTTCGGGCTCAGCAATGCGCCTGCGACTTTCGAGCGCTTCATGGACAACATCCTGCGTGGTCTGACGTGGGAAGTGTGCATGTGCTACCTAGACGATGTAGTGATTTCAGGCGCCTGTTCAGCGAGCACAACGCACGTCTCGACCTTGTGTTAGACTGCTTGAAAAAAGCGGGTTTGGTGCTCAACTCGAAGAAATGCCGTTTGGGGGAGCGCCAAACGCTGGTTCTGGGCCATCTGGTGGATAAGGACGGCATACGACCCAATCCAGCGAAGACTCCTGCTGTCGAAGCCTTCAAGCAACCTCGCTCTGTAAAGGAGCTACGCAGTTTCCTGGGCCTTTGCTCATACTTCCGCCGGTTTATTCGTAGGTTTGCCAACATCGCGTATCCGCTGACATGCCTTCTTCAGAAGCGTTCCCTTCGAGTGGACCCCTGAATGTGAGGCCAATTTTTGTGAGCTGAAGTTTCTTTTGACCTCCCACCCCATTCTCCGCCACTTCGACCATGCGGCTCCCACAGAAGTTCATACGGACGCTAGCGGTATTGGCATCGGCGCAGTCCTTGTTCAACGCGTCGACACCAAAGAACACGTCGTCGCCTATGCGAGTCGCTCCTTAAGCAAGTCTGAGCGCAACTATACAGTCACGGAGCAATAATGTCTTGCGGTGATTTTCGCGGTACAGCACTTCCGGTAATACCTGTACGGGCGCCACTTCACTGTGGTGACAGACCATCATTCTCTATGCTGGCTGGTTAATCTTCGTGATCCATCAGGCCGGCTTGCGCGTTGGCACTTCGCTTACAGGAGTATGATTTACCGTTTCGTATAAAAGCGGCCGACGGCACGCCGACGCTGACTGCCTCTCGCGCATGCCGCTTCCAACGACGGACTGCGACGCGGACAACTTCGACCGCTATATCGCATCACTGAAGCCAGGATTTCCTGATATTCATACCTTCAAGGTCGAGCAACAGAATACAGAACTTTAGAGCCACTGCTCATTACCGCAAAGAAATCAGCACCATCCTCTCGTATCTGCGTTCGTGATGTGGTACTGTACAAAAAGAACTATTCTACTACAGGCCCACGATATCTCTGGTGGTCCAGAGAGCCTCCGTGTATCCATCTTGCGCGCTATGCATGACGATCCAACGTCTGGCCATTTGGGATCTGCTCCAACGCTCTACACGTACCAGAAAGGTTCTACTGGCCTAAAATGCGTCAGACGACCGACCAGTACGTGTCCAGCTGCAACGAGTGTCCGTCACAAGCATCCCGAGCGCTCCTCCTGGCCGACTACATACATCCAGTGCCACCCCCAAGCACTTCATTCGAGCAAGTCGGCATCGACCTTATCGGTCCTTTCCCGCGGTCATTTGATGGGAATCGCTGGATTGTCATGTGTGTGCCGATCACTTGACGCGCTACTGTGAGACGCTGCTATACCATCGGCTACTGCAACCGAAGTGTATTTTTCTGCTGCGTTTCGTCATTCTCGGACACGGACCTCCCAGAGTAATCAACAGCGATCGTGGACGGCAGTTCACTGCAGACGTGGTCGAAGAGATCCTTCGTCTATGTGCTTCAGATTTTCGACATTCCACGCCGTATCATCCCCAACCAAATGGCCTGACGGAACGCACCAACAGACTCTTACTAACATGCTGTCCATGTAGTTGCGTCAGATCATAAGAACTGGGACAGCGTGCTACCTTTCATTACTTACGCATTTAATACCTCACAGCATGAACTACGGGCTGCAGTCCCTTCTTTCTTTTGTGTGCTCGTGCGCCTCGTTATACGCTAGACACTATCTTCCCGTTTTCAAGCCACGATAATCTTTGTATATCCGAGACCCTCTCTCTTGCTGAAGAGGCCCGACGACTTGCTTCTTTACGCACTCTTGTATGCCAAGACCACTCGAAGGAATGCTACGATCGCCGACGCCGACACGTGATATGACCTGGTGACCTAGTCTGGCTGTGGAAACCAACAAGAAAACGTGGTTTAAGTGAAAAACTGCTGGCCCACTATGTTGGACCGTATGTTTTTACTGATCGTATCAGTGAACTGACCTACCGCATGGCACGCCTGACATCAAATGGCCGACGGTCAGCAAAGACTGAACTTTCGCATGTCGCCCGTTTACAACCCTTTATCCCTAGACAACCTGTTTGATATGCCCTGGCAGGCTTCGTCTGCGTGGAGGGCAATGTGACACTCTATCTTAGGTCGTTCTGGGTTTACGCCTCAACAGGATGTGGGGTATTCAAGAGGTGTGAAGGAGGACGACGAAGTGCGGCTAGCTAGCTGAATCTCGATCGGCACTCTGCTGATCAAGGTCGTCGCGACTCACTCTACTTCGCTTATCGATAAACGCCTTTTGTTGACGTAACAATATATATATATATATATATATATATATAGGGTGGTTTCGGAAAGCTGGTCGGGCCCCAGCCCCTCCCCTCAACGGAAAATGAAAACTTTCCGCCTATGGTAGGTGACTTACTTGACTAGGCGCACTGCAGTTATCCACGTTTGTCGTCTGTCCTTATCGTACCACGTCCCCGGAATTCTGTAGAACTTCATGGTCAGCTTTCGACCTCTAAAGGCTTTTGTGGTAATCAACAGCAGTATTGCGTGCAACCATTCCTGGTTGATGAGGTCGCGCTCGCGTCGTAGAAAACACGGGCGCGCGCTGGCCCAGCGATACCTTCGAGACTTCCATCCGTCCGCTAGGGGAGCATTCGGCGCTGGTGCTGTGCGGGCAAACTTTAGGTTGCCTCGTAAGGTCACTTCGCTCGCTGCTGCTTCGCGTTTCCCCACGCCAGCGTTTTGACAGCGAGTGTCCGCGGTCATCGAGTGTGATGTGTTCATGTTTGCTGTGCGCGCTTACACTATGCTAGTTTTTATTTACAAGCGAATGTTTACAAGTCCATACGGCCGATAAAGTACTATCTTTACTTCGTATGGCTCTCTGCTAATTCGTTATCGAAATCGATGCTTGGCCTTTCGGGCAAAACTGTGCCCTTTTTTGGTAACCTTCCGCAGCTATTTGCCTAAAGCCAATTCTGTGTTCACAAGAACCTAACCACGTGGTTAGACGCATGCATGGAATGCTGTCTCGCCGCTTAGGAAACAAAAAGTTATACTTGCATTTACACAGCAAATCACGATATGATCGAGGCGCGCCGTAGTGGAGGTCTCCGGAATAATTTGACCACCCGGGGTTCTTTAACGTGCACCCAGTGCACAGTACCCGGACCATATTTGGAATATCCAGAAGGTATAACGCATGGCAACCGCAGAGCACGTTATTGGCTTAAACGCCTGCGGACGCTGTGATGTCACTCCCAGTAACGGCGCCAAGCGATACTCTCGTTCTCGGTGCTCTATGTTTAGACGCCTGGCTCTTCTTCCTTAGCGCCGCGTCTGTGCCAACGTGTTGTGTTCGGAGTGATCGGACTATTTTTCTCCCAGTGTTTTTTTTTAACGGCTGTACGCCCGTGTTCTGCGGTTAGTCACGCCTGACTTTTTTTCTTTCCCGGCTGTGCGCACGTGTGGTGTTCGATTTTTTTCCTCTCTCTCTCCAAGTGTTTGTTTTTAACGGCTGTATGCACGTGTTGCGGCTATGTTCCGACTGACGTTTTTTTTTTTTTTTTTTTTTTTTTTTTTTTTTTTTCAGAGGCGCTGACAACCGGCTGTGCCGACGCGGTTGTTGGGCTATGGCCGCTGGCGGACATTGTTGGGCTACGGTGGCTAGATGGGTAGGTGTGCCGACCGAGCGTAGTTCACCACTTCTCCGCATCATGACGCAAAATTGGCGCTGCGGACAGTAGAACGGTTCAGCGGCGCGCAACGGCGGCTGCGCTGTGTAGACGAGCTGCGTGTCTGATAGTATCGCTTGCCTCTGATTGTATATTTGAAGTGCGCGTTATAATACCGTTCTGAGCAGTGTAGGCCAAGCCAGAATGAGGAACTTGTTGTTGTCGCTGAGTCAGAAAAAACGAAATGCTGAAGTAAATTTTCTAGCTTGGCAATCGGTCACATTTATTGATATAAACGCGGCGCTCCAGCCCATTGCATTAAAGACGTAAATGCATTTTTTCCATGCATAAAACAATACTGCAATGGTTTTATACGGTATGTGGAACCGTGTTTACATGATATTTAGCGAGTTCTAATGTTTCAATTTCGAGAAATCTAGCTATTGTTTATTGCTGCGTCAGTTACGGTATCTAAATTGGTGCGAGAAGAATTGTGTTGGTAAGTGCATATGGTTCACTGTTTCATTGTAATAACATAAAGCAATATGTCTTGGACTAGATTCGTGAATATATTTAAAATACAAGAAAAGCTCTCGTAACTTGAGTCAGCAAACGCACAACATAAATAGCTTAGCGCCAGCAAGGCCGCAACGTTGGTCCACCACATCATAGCATTGTTCACAGCACACGCCTCATCTTCAGGTGCTTCCTCTTCTCCCTGTTGCTTTCGCGCGCTATGTTATTGCCCTTGACAAGAAAGTAAAGGCGTGTAATTGAATAGAACTTCACAACACCGTTGTGAGCTCTTTCTTGTGCCGCTTACAGCCGATCAAATTCGGGTGATTCAGCTGCAGAAAGGATGCAAAGTCAGCGATACACTGTTCCTTCGTAACTCATTTAAACTGAAGCACAGCTTGAAGGCGTCTTCGAGCGATGCTACCAGTTTTTTTAGTGCTTCAGAAGGGAGTAACAGCCCTGACCTACTCATTCTGTTGAATTCAGTAATGTCCCTGAGCAATCGGAGCACTTGGCTCTTTGCAGGAACTTCCTTGCTACATAGCCTGCTATATAGAATATCAGCCTAGAATCACTTTCTTTTCCCTGTAGCAGCGCAGCGGTGCTCGATGTCGCAGGCGCTGAGCACCTCATGTGCGGCTTGCAAATTTCCAATGTCGAGGAGCTCATGGACGTACGCTTTTCGGTGTACCGCTTGCTCATTAACGTCGCAGATACAATCTAGCCACCGTACCGATACTGAGCAGCTCGGGGCGAACATTTCCGCTGTCAGACAGCGGAACAATTCCGCTGTCTTTCTCACAAATTAGAGCCCGACTTGCAGTTTGGAGCGAAGCAGTAGGTCTCCTTGGTGGTCTTCTTTGGTGGAGCAACGCCGCCGCTAATCTTGCCAGTCATCTTTCCTACCTGGAACATTCCACATCGCTTAGGAACTTTAAAAAAAAGTACGAGAGATGCGGAGCTCTTCACCTTTGAAACTGACACGAACAGACGACATACAACTATTCCAATACGGGCTTTATTTTTTTTTATTTTTTTGCTCGCCGCCAGTCCGCCAGCCCCCTGTAGCAGACGACGTGCGCTGCGGAACCGTTCTACTGACCGCAGCGCCAATTTTGCGTCATGAACGGAGAAGCGGTGAACTACGCTCCAGAGGCGCCGGTCGGCACACCTACCCATCTAGCCACCGTAGTTGGGCGTCGACGCACTTCGCGATGGAATGCGTTAGGGACCACGTCAATTCATGCACTGATGTTGAAATCCTTCGTTCCAACATCACGAATGACGATGACGCTTCTCGATGGGTTCTATTTTCCCAAGATTGATCTCTAATTCATGCCCAAGAATTCTGTGCTCCTAACTCCCTGTTTGTATATTGTCCAGTGCGCAACTGTATAAATTGTAAAACGTTATACCATGGTGGTGTCCTATTGGGGTTGCGGACTTGCGCACAGCTTTTTAGATATGGTAATGTTTGATAGTAGGGGTCCCAACAAATTAAATGTTTCCCTCTCTTGCGTGGTGTGGACGTGATGTAGTGGTCGCAGAAACATTGTCTAATTGCAACAGTATTACCCTCTGAACAATACGCAGGCCAGAAGAAATCTATACATGGAACGTTATGATAAGGATGGATACCAAATCCTTTAGATGAAGTGCTTTATTGATGATGACACTGATTGTCTACTAAAGTGTTCCGATAATACAGTTCCAGCCAGTATATAGAAAAACGGGTGTCCCCAGTCAGTGTCCACTATTTCGAATTGCTGTGCTTTAGACATTCACATAAAGCAGTGCTCTTAAATTACTGTTTTAGCTTGCACAATTTACAATGCTATTAATGGCAGTTGTTCACCTTAACAATTTTAGCCCCATTGTAGAATATGAGAATTTTCTTTTTTGCAAAGCACTTTTAAACTATACTTAACATGCACACCAATTACGTCATAAAACTGGCATTGTGCATCTGGGAAGAACTCCAATGTGCCTTTACATTAAGGATACCGGGACATGAATGAAACCAGAAAACACAATAAAACCAGAGAGAGTTCTTTGCAAAGTGAAGAAATTGGCACGTACCTGCAGCATTATTGATATCTTGAGAGAACTTAGTAACATCCAACACAAAATATGCTGTTTCTCGGACTCTTATAACGTTTCGTGCAAACGCACCTAAGATTGAAAACATATCCAGTGCTTTGATGCCGTGTCGATGTCGAATTGCCTTGATAGGACGTAAGCTGCAGGATAATCGCAAATGCGCTTTGCTTCACTTTGAGGGGCATCGCGCTGCGTATCATAGTAGTAGTGAGGGAATATTACGACATCTCCTACAGGTTCCGATCTTGCGGGCATGGATTTCAGGCAGCGATCCTCGCAGCGTCAGCTCCCGCACCGGCGTATGTCCCGATTGTAATAGTCGGCAGGCTGCGAGGGCACTTCGGTGGGTGGGACGGAAGAGTCTCGCTCTATAGTAATGTGAGGGCGTTGAAGCGCGTTTCCACATGGTTTCGCCAGTTTTGGTGTAGACGCCATCTACTCCTCCTGTGGACCCAGCCACGACGCACAACAAGAGACGCGAAGGGTGCTGGTGATGCGAGTACGTTGCTATTTAGGCTTGACACCGCGGCGGCGTCCCCACAGCCGGCAGCCAATAGCATAAACAGTCCAGAATATCACACGTGCGTACAGCCGGAGAACAAAAAAAAAAGAGTCAGGCGCAACACTAGCCGCAGAACACGGCGTACAGCCGTTAAAAACCAAACACTTGGGGGAAAAATTGGGGGGACGCTTAGCTTCGCCGTTGAGAGTAGAACGCGATAGCGTTATCGAGACCCGTTCGCATCGCATCGTTCGCATACGGCAAGTAGGCTTCATTCACTACAACTCTGAACGTGGGAAAGCCAGCTTACAAAGACGAAGCTTACACCGATCCCCAAAGTCGGCTTCACTTTTAAACAGAAATGCATTGCTTGAAAGACTTTTCCAGGGGCAATATAAGTTGAATTAAAATGCGAAGGCCCTAGCACCTTTTTTATTATTCTTATTATTCGTTTGCGATTGCCCCGACGCGCGCAGGTCTGGTAGAGTTGATGGAAAATGGGTTTCTGGTTGTAGGTTTCCTCGTAGCAGAAGTACGTTCTCTCGTACATTCAATGACAATCCGACGCCGATTGGTAAACAAGCCGACGGCGAATCCGACGCCGAATGGTAAAGTCGTACGTAACCCTTTTCTGCCGGATTTTCACTGTGAGAGAATGCAATTTTGTTAACCAAAACCATGCAACACTGGGAGGGCCTGCCGTCGGGGTAGTTGGGGATGATTTCTCTCCGCCACCCGCAGCGCACGCCGACGCCGGTTGCCGACCCCGGATTTTCTGTGACACGGGGGCCCTTAACCCCTGCCGCGTTAAAAACAGTACGATCAGTCCGAACACAAAACGTTGGCACAGCTGTGCGCTAGGGGATAAGAGCCAGGCGTCTGAAATAGAGAACGAGAGTAGTCGCTTGGCGCCGTTGCTAGGAGTGGACACCACATCATCCCGCAGGCGTGTAAGCCAATAACGTGGCTCTGCGGTTGCAATGCGTTGTACCTTCTGGATATTCCAAATACCGCTACCCGGGCGTTCTTGCATTCGCCCCCATTGAAATGCGGCCGCAGCGGCCCGATTTCTTCCCGCGCCCTCGGGCTTAGTAGCACACGCCAAAGCCCCTATACCACCAAGGCAAGTGCTGCCAAAGCAACACGTCATTGACTAACGCACGTGTTTCTAAAAAATATATATATTTCGCGCAAAATGCAATTATTAAATTTCTCGCCTCTACTTTAAAAAATAATTGAACATCGCTAAGGATTCTTAATGGCAAGGCTCTATTCCCTTTTCAGATCACAGCTCAAAACTTTATACACGCCTCACAAGCTTCCCTCGGAGGTTTGAGTGCTGTGGGAATCAAAACAACCAAATACATAATACCCTACTCAAACCTCATCAGATCAACACATTTCAAGTGAGTGGAGCTTCGATGTGGGAATCTTCGACATATAATACACTAACATCCAGAAGATGAGTTTGAAATTGCGAAGATGTGCTAATTTGTGGACGCGTCTGTCTCAGTGCCTGTTATGGGGAATCCCTCATGGTCTATTCTGGTTGTCACGGCTGTCACCCTGTCGGTCGTTGGCGCGAAGTCAATCGATGGGGTATACAAGCCGGTTGGTCGTTCCGTACTCGAGCGAACACAGTGAAAGAGTCAGAGTCGAGTAAACAAAAAACAAGATATTTATCGGCGGATAAATATAACACAAATTAATAAAATAAAAAATAAAAGGACACAAGACAGA
Organism: Dermacentor silvarum; assembly: GCF_013339745.2. Classification (NCBI taxonomy): domain Eukaryota; kingdom Metazoa; phylum Arthropoda; class Arachnida; order Ixodida; family Ixodidae; genus Dermacentor; species Dermacentor silvarum. The sequence continues at coordinate 370,843,618 of NC_051154.1, read as the reverse complement.
CTAACACACCTGAACCTAATATAACAAATGGTGAAGAAAATAAGTAATGCCGAGCAATTAACAGGGAATATAAACATGAAACAGGCGTGGATCAAATATACAAGAATACACTTAATATTAATTGACTAAAACAAAGTTCAAATGAAATTAAACGATGTCATACGTGTGGCCGGGCAGCAGCAGCAATCCACAAACCGTGAAGTCGGCGCGCAGAGCTTTCGCGAAGAATGCTGGCGGGCCGATGTTGTCGAGGGTGGATGCGATTGCTGGGCTGGGTTTCCCGGGAGTCTATATCTGACGACTTCCTTCAAGCAGGTTGATCTACTTGAGACGAACTACCATGAGCTTCGTTGCAGACGCTGGTTTGACGTCTCGTACGTCAACTAGTTACTTGGAGTTCCGACGCGGCTAGGCGGTCCAGGTGATACTAGACGGCACTAGCCACCCGACGGCTTCTCAGCAGCTCATAGTTCAGCCTCTAGACTAATTAGCATGCCTAGAACCTGCGCTTAAATAGCCTCTCCTTTCCCTAGTTCCCTGTGCAGGGGAACTGCAAGTATGCAGAGTTCACCTAATTATTTCATGACTCCTCCCAAAAGTCTTGGCCGCGCCCCTTTCACCAGGAGCGAAGGAAGGTAGATTCGTCTCCAAGGTCGATCCCCCGCACTGCACCACACGGACGCACACGCACACACCTGGGTCCGTTAATCGGCATGTCGCTTTCTCAAAACTAGATGCCGCCCCGTAGGGCCACGACGTATTTTGACGCCCGTTAATCGGCGTCTGTTTTCCCCGCTCAATATGTCGAAAGATCGACAAGCCCAACAGCCACTATTCTCAAGAACGCCTTACTTTCATCATTCCGTCTAATTAATACGGACGTCATGCAGCTACTTAAGATCGAAAGTAGCTGCATGACGCCGGTATTAATTAGACGGAATGATGAAAGTAAGGCGTTCTTGAGAATAGTGGCTGTTTGGCTTGTCGATCTTTCGACATATTGAGCGGGGAAAACAGAGGAATGAGTGCTCGTTTGTCATCTGGTTTCTGTTTCCTCTCCGTGTTTGCTCTGCATTTTCTCAGCAGGCATCCACGTTTTGCTTAGTACCCCAGATGTTTGAATTAAGATATAGTAGAGGCACGTAGATCGCAACCCTTCCTGCAGCCTGGCAATATGTGAACCGTAGTTATCACTGGAGGATCGGCTCGTTATGGTGTAAGAGTGTGCACATGCGCTGTCCTAAAGAGAGCAAGCTAGGACAGCCGTCTGCGACAACATGAATTGCACACCTCTCGCTGTATTGCACTGCTTGTTTCTTCATACAAGTGTCCATACGCAGATTTACAAGCAGCCAGCATGTATTGATACAAGGGCTGCTTAAGGATGTTTGTTAGCTTGCTGCAAGTGTACATTCGAATTATCCTAGATATTTAGCTAAACGATTCTTTAATAAGATTTGTCTTCAGATACAAAGCTCATTTGAAATATGACACACAGCAAACGCTTTGGCTGAAAGACGCCAGGCTTATAAGACTAATATATGCCCCAAGTAGACCCGAATTGGCAAAAGAAGAACAAATTCTATGTAACATTTCATGTTTGTGCCACCCCGTCATTCCAGTGTACTGCTTGTATGTTGAGGGTCCCCACATGAAGACGGGTGCTAAGCCCTGAAGCAGCTTTCAGTCATGGAACCAGTTGTAACATGCTCTTTATTTTTTATAGGCATCACAAAATAGTGTACAAAATTATATTATACATAAAAAATATGTATATATCACTTTGTGTTCACAGCACCCAATACCAATGTATAACAACGTTGCACAACACACAACCTAAGAAATAAACAAGGTTACAAAGCATGCTCTGAGAACAAGAGAGCCCATAAAGCTTTCCAGCGAAACTGCTCTAATATTATTATTTCAAGTACCTTACAGGCCCGTAGGGCATTGTGCAAGGGGGGCGAAAAAAAATTTCACAACAGTCTATACACAACCAGATGAAAAAGAAAAAGTACAATGCATGGTAAATGAAATTTGAGCACATAATCGCAGTAAAGAAGAGGTGATAAAGCAATATGCAGAAATAATAAGAAATATGGCACACAGTTAAGACTCAATAAAATAAAAAGTGCATGGGTGAGTGCACAATTCACCAAGGCTTGTTATAGCAGATATAAGGCAAACAAGATGAAACAAAAGAAATGAAACAAAATGCTTAACAGGAAATTAAGGGGGACAATTCATAATATGAACTGACACATGCCAAACGACGACTTCCGTGAAATGTGTAATAAGTTGGTGATGGAATGTATCAGGATTAGACAGAGATGCGATGCTGTCTGGTAGGTTATTCAATAATCTGATGGCTCGTGGAATGGAAGTGCTGATTAATTAAAGCTAAAGTGTCACCGTTGCAAGGTAATGTAACATTTTCCACGGTGTTAGAAAATCAAAACACAGCTGCAGTAGTGATCTTGTAAGAAGTGATGAAATTGTAAGGGCTTGTGGGCTACTTCAAGCCCTGTGATGGCATTTCATATTGCCCATGCTTTACAGTTTAAGGAAAATGTTACTTTACCATGCCACTTGGACAACAATCACTCACTAAAACATACTATGCAAACATCTCATTTGGAACTGGTGCTCAAAATATTTTATGACAAATGCATAAGGTAGATTGCAAGTCTTAGAAGCTACACTTGAAAGAGACAGTGGTTCAGCCATTACAATTACTCACCATGCTCATCCTCTAAAATGAGATTTTCTGCAACAATGACACCTTACTTGCTGTACAACTAGTCTCATACACAAAAACTGTGCTGACACAGAAGAAAGACTTCTTACAAATTGCACCATCAAAAGCTTTTCAACACAGAAAAATACAGGGCTATACGAGTAATGAGCAGGAGAAACCACACCAAATTTACAAGAACAAAAAGAGAAACCTCTGAACTACAAGTTAGCAAGGGAAAGGACTATTTGGTATAGCACACTGTTATCGATTATGTTCACTTGAGCAGCTGTTCAGAACGGGCAGCTTTTAGCCAATGCAGTCATCATTAGCACACCACTCAAAAGCACCTCTATAGCAAGCTACTCTATGTACAAACTTGCATTCAAAGGACCGCTTTCATGAAAGGGAGAAAATGCTGTGGAATGACACAGATATGGCTTTTGTGTTGTTTACAGCATAATAGACAAATTTGATAAGTGCCTTGAACAAACAAGATTCAGCAAAGGCGTTGAGAGAGAACGGACAACTGATATGCAGGCAGTTTTGTTAATAGGAGCCCTCTTTGAAGACATCTTTTGGGGATGCAATTTTTAGAACACACTATGCTGACTCCAAAATACTTTCACATCCGCCCCCCCCCCGCCCCGCCCCCCCAAAAAAAGGTGTTTCACTTCCTGTTTACGACTTGCTTCAGACTTCTGGTTTCTCTTCCTCATTATTTCAAATAATAGCATCTGTTGAAGCCTGTTTATTTGAACTGCTTAAAGGAGTTTGTTCCTGCAAGGCACACACTAGAGTTTTATAAAGGGTAAACAGGTTTAGCACACCTATATATGGACAAAAAGTGTGCATGCATGAATTGTAGTAACTCTCTGAAACACAGGCACCTTAGGAAAAGCACACAGATGCTCCCAAAGTGTGCCTTTATTAAAATATTGCCAAAAGCAGACCATGCTAATATAAATAAACTACAGAGACACAGCCCCTTATTACGACAGAATGGCTAACAGTGCCCACTCATCGACTGTACAAATAAAAAAATGTCCATGATATACTGTACTATACCCAAAAAGTAATTACAATTTCTGGTTTTATTCTAGAGCAAGGCTGCACAACTCAAAACTTGCAAAGACCAAAACAAACTTCTCTCGGAGCCACACTGACTGCACTTTAGTGAAAAACATTGCACATCATGCTTGCAAAAGAGCACTTTATGCTTAATGTCATCACACTTGTTGCTGTCCTCACCAAATCTTATGCGACATTAATAAATGAATACAGAAGACGGCTTTTGTTTAGAGACATTAAACAGAATATCTGCACACAGATGCGGGTGCACCCAGAGAGATGAAGTTGGGCCTGTCTCTTTTTACAAAATTTTACAAAATGCTACTGATAGTTCAGAACTACTTTTGGTGAGTGCATGACTATGTGTTCAGAAGGATTTAACACTCACACAGTGGTTGCTAGCATGTATCGTTGCCTAGCAACAAAAGTCTGCTCATGGGGTTTAGGTTGCCACATGTTGGGCAGCTGTGTTCTATAACTAAACATATATATACCATATAACATTTTGGTTCAGCTTTTCCAAGCATTTGTGACATCCCACTACAAACTCACACAGATTCTAGAACCAAGTTTTCATGCATCGAACACAAGTTAAGAGACTGTCATTTAAGACAATGCACTTCTTGAGGCTTCTTGCGCTTACGATGCAATGTTCCACAAAAGGAACCACTTCCACAAAATGCAAAAATTTGGCTTCAGAAAGATTTGTGAACAATTCTGACTGCACTCTCAACACCTCCACACACACTTGTACCTCATAGCTAGTTGCAGCTGTTGAGCTGTTATGTTCCACAAAAATTTCAATGATGCGTCCAAAAATATTGTTAGCATGTGCATAAGAGTTATTTCTTTTGGACTTATCAAGACGGGCTGTGCAGAACGTAAATGGCCCGACCATCATTTTCTAGAATTCTTTCCTGTCCTCCTTCTCAACGCCTTTGCCTATCAGCAGTACAGACCCCACAGGGCAAACATTTTTCCGTAGGGAGTAGCCCTTCATTACAGTCTTAAAAGAAGACCCTAAAGTGCGATGGATGTTCTGCACACACCTTGACATCCAAAGCTTTACAAGAGCTTGCAAAATCCCAAACTTGATGGCAATCTGAAATTGTGGATACCTAGTGCCATTGACATATCGTCCAAGAGTACCATTCATTGATTCAAATGGAAAAAGGGAGTATCCCCACAAAGGACCACAGTTTATGGCACTGTCGACAATATGCACAAGGAGGTGAGAATTATATGTCATGTACTCGACACCGTATAATTCTTCATACCCAAGAAGAAATTTCTTTATCTCTCCCTTAATTGTGGCAAGCTGCTGAACGCAGATGCAAGGACCAAGAAGGTAATGCATAATCTCCACAAACTTCAACCAATTGTTATACTGCCTCTTAGGAATGCGGCCTTTTAATACGACTGGGGAATAAAACAGCAGCCAATTCCTCCAATCGGCAGCCTTACATTCCTTTATGTCCTTTAAGGACCTTGGCAGCCGCGAGAGCTCCCACGTGGGGGTGAGGCTCAAAAGACATTCGTCCGCCTCGGCAAGATGTTTACGTAGGTGAAATCGTCGGCACTGGCTGGACTTCAGCCACATAAACATCGTTGCCCGTACAAAACCCGAACAAACGGCATGCATGTAATCGAGAACGAAGCCCTCACCAAATGGAAAAAATCAAAGTGTCAGCACACTTGCACCTTTGATTCCACAACTGGGTGCCTGCATGGCCTTGGCCTTTCGGGCGTGGTACAGAAAGGACTCATGTGTTCTGAGCTTGTTTGCAGATGCACTTGGAGGGTACACACGACAAAACCCATTTCCTTTCGGAACAACTTGCCCAGAGTCCTCGCACCATGCACAACCATAAGCTCCATTAAACTGCGTCATGCAAGTCAGTTCGCATCTGGCAACGGTGTCTACTGCACAAGGACCAGGAAATGCTTTTGACGTGTGCGACACACCACTGCTGTCCCTCCAAACAACTCCAGTGGATGACAGCTCACTCATCGTTTTTACAAATGGGGTCAAAAAACAGTTAATTGATGGTTTACCTGTGCCGAACCACAGCCCAGCTAACAAAAGATTTGCACACGTTGTTTGTAAGGCAGTTCATTAACCATCAAATGAAGAGGCCACATGCTCGCATTGGAGCTTTCAAAGAGGGGCACACAATCAGTATTAAACGTTAACGTAACGTCATTCGCAGTCACGGGCAACTTGCTGTATTGAAAGCTTTCCGTGATGTCACATACATCAAAGGAAGTGCCTGTACTACTGCGTTGGAGCTTTCCAGACTCCAGCACATCTTGAATTTGGCCTTTGAGGTCCATCACCAGAAAAAATGATGAGCTTTTCAATAAGCTGCCACTCTCATGGTTTATATTGCAGTGACTGCAGACCACATCATTTCCTGGTAATTCACCAATATACCCAGAGCACGTACTACAGTAGAAATGCTTAGCATACTGGTTTTCAGCACCAGCAAAGTGTCGAAAAAAGGTATACTTTGATGTCGGGTATTTGACACCTTCTGGCAAGTGAGCACTAAGAAGCTGCAGTAGGCTCTCGGTGGCTTCTTTTGAGCAGCCATGGCGCAAGCTGTGGGCCATGACCATTAGGAGGCTTTCGGCTTTCGTAAGCTTGGATCCCGGAAACAGGATTTCATCCTAAGCAAAGAGAAATGGTAGTAAGCAATGGTTAAGTGTTAAGTACAACAGTACAATTATACATTTCTACGTCGACGCACCCTTTGTTATCAACACAATAAATTAGAAGATGCTGTCATCACAAGGGCTTCATGTGTCATTTTGTGGTACAGGCTTGATGTTGGCCAACCTGACTTTACTGGTAACCATCTTTACTGCATCATCTTAAGCTACCCCCCCCCCGCCTTTACACTGCAAACCTGCCTCGAACTAATGCAGACGTTAACTCTGCATGGTGAACACCAGACATCTACCACAGAAACCACTTTAAAACAGTCATGCTACCTACAGCACAGTGAGAGTAAGCGCTTTCATGCCATAAAATGCACGCTGAAATGCACTTTTGGAGCACTGTTAAGTTTCGACACATGTTCAAAGAATATTGTCTCAGCTCCCATTTACCAGCACCAGTTTTGTCGCGCAGTATATCGACAAAATAGCGTTTACATCAGCAAACTCAATTTAACAGCGTGGTTTTGTCATTAATGGAGAAAAATAACTGCTGCAAGCAATGATCGCATCGGTACGCTCTCTACTTCATTATTCTTTAACAGAAAACACTAACGCCAATAGTAGTCTTCACACTTCCATCACAATATTTTCACTATATCATAACTAGGGCACCAAGCTTCTGCAGCTACAGGAGATAATGAGCGGCAGGTGTTACGTCGGCTCAAAACAAGATGTTACAGCCACAAAATAATATTTGGAAACGACGCTTGACACCACAACGCTTACCAACTCATCCTTCCAGCCTCTCGGAAAATGCTGCTCGCCGTGGTCAGGATATACATCAGCGTCGCCTTCCTATTCGCTGTCCTCGGAGGACGAGGTCGACGAGGCTTCACTCGTGGTTTCCAAAATATGGCTGTCTTCAGTTGCACTAGTAGTTGAAGGGAACGGTGCTATGCGGCCTGTGTCAGCGTCTGCTTCGCTTTCACGCGAACTTTCTTCACTGGCATCAGCAGAACCTCGTTCCTTGTCCAACGCGGTAGACGAAGCGCCAACTGATGAACGTTTTCTGAACCTGTATTTTGAGCGTATCGGAACGTCGATGGACGGGTCCCATAAGTGCTTTCCAAATTGCCTTTTGGGCGGCATCGGCCGCGAGTGACGCAGGCACAGAGCCGACGGGAGCTTGCACGATTATCTTACGACAAAATACAGTGCTCACCACAGAGTACTACAGCGAACGGCGAATGCGGAGCAGTACAATAGCAGAAGAGACCACAACTTAAATTTCGCACGTGCGCACGCTGATACCAGCTGTTATGCCTCCTGGCTAGACTAGGCTAGACCAATGCGTTGCCAGCCGGCCAGCTGCCTCGACCCTAACGACTCAACACTGAAAAATTAGATCAACGTACGCACAACTTAAGTGTAGAAAAACGCATTTCAAAGTATTAAATACTCATGTGCCACTGACAGGGCTGCAAATATTTATTAAAGCTTTGTTTCAGGATTTTGTCTTGTTGTTTTGTTGTTTTTTGCCGTTTTAGACCAAACTTAGCCACATCTAAAAAGTGAGCAGGCAACATTGACACCACCTCTCTTTTTGCGTTTTTTTGTCGCCATTTTGTAAATATTCACCTCTTCGCACCCTTACCTCCTTGCTAGAAACACGTGTGCTTGTTTTGTAATCCACGGAAGCGTGACATGTCGCACATTCTTGTGAAATGGGTGGAGGACGAGAAGTGGGACGTATATCCCGTCAGTGCCCTGGCCGACGCGGATGTGGCCTTCCGCTTAATATCCCAGCAGGGATGCATCAAACGACTACGCGGAACGGTTCACCGCGTGAGCTGGAAAGAAGGAGCGCCACCGGCCTTGGCAGAACTTCTTGCCTTCGGTGAGTACATCTCGTGTTTTTTGACAGCTGTCCCAACTAAAGTCCTGTTCGATTCACTCAGGGCGCACACAACAAAATTTTGTGCTTTGCCCAGGATGTCAGTGTAGCGTGTTGCAGGTATCATCAGTCGGATCACTAATACGGGTGTCACGCGGCTCATTTTGATGGCGATCAAGTGCGATTCGGATCGAATTTCTCGATAGCGATTGGTTCATTTGCGCAAGCTGCGCGAGGCAGCCAATCGCGATCAAGAAATCCGATCCGGATCGCTCCCGATCGCGATCAGAAGTGTACGCGCGACACCGGTATAAGATGTGGAAAAAAGCATGTCATAGAGAAAATGATCGACGCGACCAGTGTCTGTGCTAGAAGTTGATATTTTTCAGCTGTGCCTGAGCAGCAGAACGTAACACAGCATAGCCATGAATGGCATCCTTTCATCAAGTTCATTTGTACTCTCTCAATGGGGATTTAATCACCGATGTGTTAATCAGACAGTTGCTGCTTATGGTAAGAACACGCAAATCGCGTGTTACCGTGTAGATTCCTTCGCTCACGAAAAAAAAATCTACCAAAGTTAGTCTAAAAAATAATGAAAAAAAAGTAGCTCTTCGCGACATGTCCAGCCTTTTTCCGGCTGCAGAACACCGAAAACAAAAATTAGTGTGCCGCTATATTTGGCCCAGAGAACACCTTTTAAGTGGCAGCTTACAAGAAACAAGAAACTTTTTTCAAAGTCAGTTTTATTTAAATATATCCGCATAACTGCCTTCTCATGACGGTGATTCTGATTGCCTCGCTAGGCTGCTTTGCAACTTTATGAATGAAAACTTTTAGCTCAGCTGGTGGGTAATCCATCGTAGTAACAGCTCCCAAGCACACAAAACACACTCACATACATGCACCCACCCACATAACACCAAGCAAGGGAGTTTAATTGTATGTAAATAAAGGGGTTGAACCCTCTTACTATCACACATGTGCTTCTGTGATCAGGGGGTCCTTTTTTGGTGTTTGTGTGTGTGTGCCTGCATATATGTATGTTTTCTGTGCTTGGGAGCTGTTACCAAAACTTTCTGAATAAACCATGAAAAGTGTGGCTCAATAATTTTCTTTTTTTCAATAGCTCATTCGATAACATGGAAATAGTATTGTCAGCACAGGTGTCTAGCAGCAAGAACCTGGTGGCATTATTGCTGAAAGGTCCTTATTATTCTTTTTATCTTGATGGCATTTGGTTGGGCAGCTAATATGTGTGCGGATTTATGAAATACTCCATAAATAACAGCATCTACCATTTATTTAACAGGAAATCCACAGCAACTCGAAAAAAAGAGAGCCCGTCTCGTGTCGGAGGCTGCTGCGCAGTCAGATCTGCCAACAGAAAACGTGAGTATACCATCTGGTTAAGTTTCATTGACCATCTTGTATGAATCTGAACAACAAGGTGAAAATGGCGGATCTGTCGCCTATACCTTGATTGAACGCAGATAATATCAAGGGTGTGGTTGGGCAAATCATTGCATGCGAAAAGTGCTTGTGCGCACAAACTTAAAAAATAATAGACATCTATTTTTCATGTGCTGAAGATGCCCTCTTGCAGCAGAGTGTGTGTCTAGACTTTCTTTGGACAGAATGACTACACAGAAAAGCAGAAGCTCTAAGCTGCAACGGCCGGAGCCTCCTGTTTCTACGAGTGCTTACAAAGCATCAGTCAAACTGCATCCGGTTAAACCAGAGGGAAGCAAATTGAGCCTTTAAAACTAGTTATCTGGATCTATAAAAAACGAGTATTCAGGATATATGGCTCGATTCACTGGTTAGGCAGATATTTGAACACATTTGGTATTGGGAACAGTTTCTTCAAAAACTTGTGTTGTGTCACAGTGTCGCATGCAAAGTGCAACAATTCATAATCTGTAAAATTGTATGTTTATTAGACAGCCCAAAATGTCGCTATCAATTCTTCAGTTATGCTTTACGTGTGCTTTGGCACTTAAAGGGGACTACAGGTTTGTTTTTTGAACAGTGACATCTGCATCTGAACAACCATTAAATATGTGGGGTAAAACTTTGCTAACACTCTGAAGAAGCTTGTGGGGAGAGTCAAAATAGCTTAGAAAATTTTAAAAATCGTGAAGGATTTCTTGGATGCTTCTGGTTAACCATGGAGCCCCCGAAGTTGTCCTTAAATTTGTCAGTGACTTGCTGTAGTAATGCTTGTGGAGGTCTCTGAGAACCATTGCAGCAGTGACACACTTTAATTTGTCACCATTCAGTAATGCATGCAATATCCTGAGGCCAGAATGATATTACTATGCTGTAGAGCCATATTTCTCATCCTCAGCATTACCATGCTGCTGCTACCACTCTGTAAGGTAGTCATACCTCATGCTGCATCTTTTCTTTGCTTTGCCGTTTTTTAAATTTATTTACAGGTGGTTGGTGGTGCATTTATTGAAAAACATAATGTATATGTGTTTGTGCGTGTGAAATAAATAGCAGGGATGTTGAAAGGTTTGATTACATAGCTGGCTGTTCATCACACTATGACCAAAAGAAGATGCATGTAAATTTAAGATGCCAACCCTTATTTATGACTGTTTGCAAATAAGCTTATTACGTAACAAGGTTGGTACTTAACCATGCTGATTTAGTCGAAACAAGCGTGGGCTGGTTTCTGTAGCAATTCCTTTTCCCACTGACAATGCCTTTTAGTGTTTTTTGTCGTGAGTGGCCAAGCGATGCTGTGCCTTGGGCAGAGAATTGAAAGGAGCCATTCAGGAATGCGAAAACCATTTAGAGGCATTGATATCGGGAAAAGGCATCGCTAAAAATACCGGCGATGTTCGGTGCTTTTTCCTATTATTGCCATAAGCTAATAATTTGTTTATAAAATTGACTCGAAAATGCAGAGGACCTGATGCAGTATGAGCAAGTGACCATTGGTTGTCGTTGAAACCTAGTTAAAGGTCTATGGGGGAAAAAAACGGGACATCCGAATATTCAGATATTATTTGTCAAGCAACCAGGCAGCCTAACCTATCAATAACTTGTGCATCAAACAACTGAATAACCGGTATTGCCATTCGCTTGATTTGATGGTGCCACAGCAGTGTCAACTACCATTGGCAAAATTGAATTATGTGGTGTTTGTAAAAAACCTACATGTTGATAACTTCATCGAAAGTCTGTGAAAATTGACTGCCCGCAGATATTTTTTGTGTGCATGCTGCTGGCACACCTAAATCAATTCATTCTGTTTTTAGAATATAAACACATTTTCTTAATTTCAGATCAACTCATGCAGCACCTGTGCTGCTCAAGTAAATCAGCTTCTGAAAGAGAATGAAGCTCTCAGAGGTGAATTAGAGAGCATGAAGCGGGCGGCAGAGGAGCGCGATCACGTTGCTGGTAAATGCCTTTCAACATATGCTGTCACAACATTATAGCGTCTTCCCGCGCCAAATGTCACGACCTTGGTGCTTGATCATTTGCCAGTGCTCTTAAAGAAGTTGGAGACTTTTCAACATAAGAAATAAATTCATGTCAGGAAACATTTTTCCAGGAAAAGGATGTTACTTCCGTTCGTACCATGTGAACTTTGTAATAAGGTGCCAAACTATATGTTATAAAAGGCACTGGCAAAAACACTCTTTCTTTGTTATGAGAACACAAAAAAAATTTTGCAGATAAGAGAAGCCTTACGCAAAAATGCATCCATCCATCATTCGCGATTTCTAGAATATTAGTAGGCCATAAAGTAAAATAACTTGTAGTTAGGCATTTTTCCAGCAAGAGCTTAAAGTTTACTTCAGCCAAGTGGTCAGGAGCGCTACTGCGCAATTACATTTGCTTGGATGGAATATGGCACAATAGGACACACAGGTGAAGAATTTGTAAAAAAAAGAAACTGATTCAGTCTGCTACTTTAACAATGAAGTGACCCTAGGAAAACATATGCAATAACACTGCCTCCTCTGATAGCTCATTGTTTTGTTTTTAAACTGAGGAACTTTTAGTAAAAGAATTTTTGGTTAAAGGAATAAAAAATTTTTTTTGAAGTGCTCTTAATTCTGCCGGTCTCGAAATTAACAATATGCCTCATCATTTGAGGAAGCCTCTTGGCGACAAAGAATGCATGAACACGAGCGCTCCTCTGCTAATAAATAGAGGGTATACTAAATTGATTCGAAGTTGATTCCTTCAGTGCTGGGGGTGGTTACGAGCCTCTTCAGCCAAGCAACACTGCTAGATTACATGTATTCACCTTCATCACGCTGTCTGCTATTGACCTGCACGTAAAAGCCCAGAAAGAAAAGACCTGCTCGGTGTCCTTACACGGCACCAGCCAGTGCATTGACTCTGACCTGTTTGCTGCTGACTGCCTGCGCTAAATGAGTTAGAATTCCCCAGAATGCAATAATTAACAAAATTTAATCATTGCATTATGACGACCAAGTTGAGATCATAATGTGATGACTTACCACATTGAAAGCAAGCAAGATTGTTTTGATACATAACATCATAATCTCCTAAATAGCAAACAAGTCGGTGTCAATGTGCTGCCTGGTGCCATGTAAGGACACTGAGCCGGCCCTTAGCAGACACCGACATGCTGGTAAATGCATGTAATCTAGCAGCTCTGCTTCACCGATGAAGCCTGTAACCACCCCAGCACTGAAGGAATCAACTTTGCATCAGTTTGGACTGCCCTCTGTTTATTGGTACAGGAACAGTCGTGTTTAATGCAACAGATTTAAATATAGCAAGAGATGAAATGTCGAGAGAAAAGAAAATGAACATACATCCACTCGCACAAAAATTTGGAAAGGGGCAGCGGAGAGCACCATGAAATAAACAAAATGAAAATCGCAGCTTTGTGGCACGGTCAATAAACAAAACGTTATCTATCTCAGTCCCTTTGACTGCACCTCAGAGTTGGATAACATTTTGTTTATTGACATGCCGTAAGCTCCCATTTTCAAATTTATTTCATGGTGCTCTCTGCTACCCTTTTCCGATTGCTTGTGCGAGTAGCGCTGCATGTGCATTCTTTTTTTTCTCTCATCCTTTGACCTCTTGTTATATATTAAACCTGTTGTAGCATCCTTATTTGAGTACAGGAAAGCGCAATAGATGTGACAGTGTGAGGCGAGACAGAGGGCACAAGCACTACTGACAACGCTTCATTGGAAAATTTTGTTGCAGCAGCATAATGCGTGCGATTCACCCAAGACACCCCGAAACCAGCAACGGAGCAGGCGCAAAAACAAGGATATACGACAATAATTTCGAACCACATGTGCACGATCTCTTCATGAAACATGATAATTGGGAAGAATGTGTACCTCGTCAATTGCGCACTAGAGGCATAAAAAACTATAGAGAAGTAAATCAACCAGCATAGCTGCGCCTAGCCATAAATTGCGCTTCTTTGTTTAAAGGAGTACTGACACAAAAATTTGAAGTCGAGATAACTCGTGAGATCGATTTAGGTGGACACACACACATCGTCTGCAAAATATCAGCGGCGAATACAGCTTAGAACATCTTTAATATCAATTTTAAAAGTACGTGTGCGCAGCCACCCGCGAAGTGCAGCACCTCGCGACATAGACACCAAGGAGGGATTGTAAATAACCGAGAAAACGCTACGTCACGAGTTTGCGCTGTCGTCGGGGCGGGGCTAGCGAGCAAGTTTCTCCCCGCTCCGATCGCCCCGGTGCTTTTTTGTTCTTCCTGGTCGAGATGCTGGCCTCGTTCGCCACTGACGGCGGCACAATAATTGGCTTATTTGTGTCTGACACGAGATAGCTTTTAGAGTTAAGTGATCTCGAAAGTGTGTATGTTGTGAAACGCGTGATTTTGGCTCGCAAGCGGTCAGTGCACCTTGCTAACGTGTTTTCTCATCGCTACCAACGCCGTTGGCAAAACTAATTGTACTGTCAGTTATGAGCGTCTTAAATGTGCAGACGTTGATTGTGTTGACGAATATAGGTGATTTATTACGAGCTGCGGACAGATCGCAAGGGCCGTCAGCCCCGGATCAGACGGCCAGCGAGCTAGGCCTACACCGTTTCCCAGCGATTGCCAGCTCGCCCGTGGCGGATCGAATCATAAGTGGCTGGCCACGCCTAATATGGTGGCGACTCCTGCCTGGAGGAAATAGTCGCCGCTGGATGACAAAAACGAGGACGGCGCGACGACGTCGGAAAGCTCGACGAACTAGCAACACGAAGCTCGCTCACATAGCACTCGCTTGCCTGCGAGCGCGCTGTCTTGAACACGTCGCAGTTTTGTGCGATCACATGCTCACTGTGTTTACAATCCCTCTTCTCCCATCTCGTTGCTCTCTGAAACCGAAACTTGGACTGGTCGCTGCAAAGAAGATTCCGAATAATTACCTGTCGCACTATGAAGCAAACGAGGTTTTGCACCGTGATTGCTGGGTCATTGGCTACTTATTACAGCAGAAAAAACAAGAATGACAATTTTTGTGTCAGTACTCCTTTAAATGTGCCACCGAAGTCACGCTAACGCACATATAAGATCCATAATTCTCTATTAAGAGCGCTTCCAAAAGCTTGCATTCTAGTTTTTCTACAGTTTACAACTCCTGCATTCTTCAATTGCAAATAGTAACTACACTTTTTGAGCGTAGAGCAAGATTCGACCCTCCTCCTTATTTCAAAACACTGGCTCTGGTTCCAGCACTGGCCAACCTGTCCCAACTAAGCATGCCCGCAGCCTTCAGGAATTCTGTACGCAACAGAAGTATACTTTTGTTGTGCTACAGTGCATGCGACATACTGATACTCGTGTTTCTTCATGCAGGATTTCCTTACTTGACTGCCCACGTCGCGTTTGCATGGTAGTGCCAACTTGCATGGCACAGAAAACAAAATCCACCCCATTCTTCCTTGCGACTTTCCTAAGTCGTGCAAGATGTTATGCACATATGGCACAACCTCAAACAAATGCCTCTTCTGCGGGGTACCTAAAACGTCTACTGCAGGCTCTTTGCACAGCTGATTAAGCAGTGTTTTTGCGACAGCTTAAAGGAGCAGAAGCTAGAACTCAGCTTGCTACAACATTTCTGCTTGGTGACCGAAGCTTTCCGTTATCCTGTGTAGGCAGGACTTCACAAGAGCCGACCTGAAACATGATTTTGCGATTCCCCTCTTAATCAGTTGCGAATGTGAGGAATTGAAGGGTAGAATGGCTTCCTTGGATCTTGGCATGTAGTCCAGCAGATGTCACTTTCATTAAAAATTATGCAAAGCTCTAAGAACTGAATGGAATGGGCCTGCTGGAGCACAGATGTGAACTTAGCAAGGAAGAACACTTGCTAAAAACTTCTACGAGTTACATAGCCACTAACAAGAAGTGTAGTGGTGCGTCTCAATTTAAAATGACTGAAAAATTGTAGGACGTTCTGGTGGGCTAGTTGGTTCATAGCTTTTTGAAGTTTATAAACTGCGCAAGAAAACGAAGACACAAGAAGGAAAACACACACGACACCACGAGCGCAGACTGCCAACTGTTTATTTCTGGGATAGCAAGCAGCATATATTTCACTCATGATCCTGAACACGTGCCCCCTTTGTCATTGACACATGTGCCGATAAACACAAAAAAACACAAAAAAATAATATATCTGCTGTGTAACCTTGTAAACAGGGTTACACACCCTGTGTACAAGGTTTACCCTGTTTACACCTGTTTACAAGGTTACACAGCAGATATATTATTTTTTTGTGTTTTTTTGTGTTTATCGGCACATGTGTCAATGACAAAGGGGGCACGTGTTCAGGATCATGAGTGAAATATATGCTGCTTGCTATCCCAGAAATAAACAGTTGGCAGTCTGCGCTCGTGGTGTCGTGTGTGTTTTCCTTCTTGTGTCTTCGTTTTCTTGCGCAGTTTATAAACTTCAAAAAGCAATGAAAAATTGTCTTTGTGCCCAAACACCTTCACTGCACCTAGGTCGGCTGCATCGAGCTTACGTGGGTGCAGTTTGACTGTGGTGAAATCCAAAAGCCCCTGTCTATTGTGATTTAGGTGTGCACTGAAGGACCTTACACGATTAGTTTCATAACTGATTTATTTTGCATTTCCAGAGGCAGCCAAATTAGTCAAAAGGTTGCGAAAGGCCCTGGGAAAGGTCTAAATCAAAACACAACAAGCAGCTTAACCTGTTGTTGCTTGCCCAAAGGTAGATATATCTATCCTATCCGCCGTCTTAGCTAGTGTCATAAATGCATGAAATGATACTGTGAGAAAAATGAATTTTTTGCACTATCCTTTAAGTTCTCTGCAAGCTCCAAGTCTGGCAACTGTTCCAACATCCACATTCTTTGGTATTTATGTGTGTGTAGCTCTAGGAGTGTTAGCGAGTGCCACTCAGGCCAATCCAGTGGATGCGGAACATTCTTCTGGCCAATGGTAACACGTAGTATGTGAACTTTATGAGTAGGCAGCTGACCAATAAACTGTCGTATGATATTTTAAGGCATCAAACCTGCGTGATTCAAGACCCTTGCTATGAAATGCAGGAGAAAGGGAACTGAAGGCCCACTTTTGTGAAACACATTGATGTGAAACCAAGAGATATGCCAAGTATAGCATAGGGGAAGTTATTGTTTTTCTTTAAGTGTAGAAATGATAAAGGAAAATGAAAGTGGACGAAAAAAGATACCGACGATTACAGTACTCCCTAATGTGAAATATGAGCGCAGCCCTATACGTGTTTTCATTTCGCGATATTTTCAGGCAAAGAATTTGAGAGAGACATGTAGTAGAGTCGGCAATTGTCGTATATCTGATCTGCGGGTCAAACACGTCGGCTTTTATACATGAGTCGTCGAAGGTTCCAGTGCAATCGGTTTAGGTGGACACACACACATCGTCTGCAAAATATCAGCGGCGAATACAGCTTAGAACATCTTTAAAATCAATTTTAAAAGTACGTGTGCGCAGCCACCCGCGAAGTGCAGCACCTCGCGACATAGACACCAAGGAGGGATTGTAAATAACCGAGAAAACGCTACGTCACGAGTTTGCGCTGTCGTCGGGGCGGGGCTAGCGAGCAAGTTTCTCCCCGCTCCGATCGCCCCGGTGCTTTTTTGTTCTCCCTGGTCAAGATGCTGGCCTCGTTCGCCACTGACGGCGGCACAATAATTGGCTTATTTGTGTCTGACACGAGATAGCTTTTAGAGTTAAGTGATCTCGAAAGTGTGTATGTTGTGAAACGCGTGATTTTGGCTCGCAAGCGGTCAGTGCACCTTGCTAACGTGTTTTCTCATCGCTACCAACGCCGTTGGCAAAACTAATTGTACTGTCAGTTATGAGCGTCTTAAATGTGCAGACGTTGATTGTGTTGACGAATATAGGTGATTTATTACGAGCTGCGGACAGATCGCAAGGGCCGTCAGCCCCGGATCAGACGGCCAGCGAGCTAGGCCTACACCGTTTCCCAGCGATTGCCAGCTCGATCGAGGCACACTACAGGGATCGTTTCGCCAATTTCTGAGCCTACAGCTGATGTTAACGATTGCAGGAAGTCATCTAAAACGCAGTGACGGCGCAGACAGTCAAAATCATTCATCTCATGCCCCAGCGACAGCTTTTAAAGGATAACATAGCCAGATCTCTAAGGCCATGCTTTTGCTAGCTGCAGACGGCGGAAGCAATCCAAAATTAAATATACGTCATAGAATTTCTTTCTACGATAAACCATAGCGTAAATGTGGACTGTTCGGTGGTTTGTTTTGCCTCGCAACTTATATATGTAGCTGGGCGTAACAAGGCCAAAAACATGAGTTTACTGGTTATTATTGTTGTCATCACGGAGGCCACAACAACCTCACAAGTCTGCAGGCGGCGCTGTTGTTTTTCCTCAGTTAGGGTGCCTCGATGCCAGCGCCGCCGTTCAGGGTGGAGAAAACCCCGCTGGCGCCGCCATATTGAATCACACGAGCTCAGACTCAGCTACGCTTGCGTTCATAAATAGTGTTACTCACGGCGCACTTCCAAGTGCTTTGCCTTGATGAGGATTTTTTTATCGGTATCGCATCTGCACATCTTTATAACCAATAGCCGTTAACTCGTCGAAGGTCGAAGACGTAAATGTATGGCGCCGGGAACATGCCCCAAGTTGCCTAATTGAATCACATTTAATATGCCGTGTGTATGTTTGAAATACGCACTATTTTTTTTGCGCTTGGATGCTTGGTATATAAGGTTTGCGACCCTTTGTGTGTGGAAGTTTTTCTTTTTCGCTGTTGTATTTTGGTTTACACGTCACGCCTCCTTTACCGTAGCCAGTCACTCGCGCACGGCGGTTAGTTTCCCTTGCGTTGCGCGTGCTCTTCGCGTTCGTTGCAATTATTTGACAATATCTACGCGCAATTTTGCTTTTTTTGCCCACAAAACTGTGTGCTGACAGGATTAAGCTGATGTAAAAAAACTGCGATGTGAAAATAAGGTTTAGTTAGTGCTGTAGAGAAAAATGCAACGTAACTTGCCTGTGTCAATCTTGCGTAGTACACACAAGAAACCAAACGATGCACAAAATATATTTACTTAGTAATGTCTAGTACAGTCAATCATGAAAGAGATATGTACATGAAAAATTATATGTACTGTATGGCGCCTGAAGGTTATGTTGCAAGACGAGATAAAAAAAAATTCGCAAGGTAGGCTCGACACACACAATTCGGGATAGGGAGAGTTTTTTTTTAATTTATTCATTACATGGGGGAGGGGGGTTCAAGTGAGTACATTAACCTTATTACACACAATATAAATCGAAAACAAGAATACAAACAAGAAAACGCAACCGCTGGTAATATTAATCAAGTTATCCAGCCAGAATACATCAGCTAACATCGAATACGGCGCATCCGCCAAACACATCGATGGCGAGTACAGAACATTTTATAAATAACCATGAGAACACTGATAACTACATTGAAAAAATAAACACTGCATACATATCGCGTACAAAAACCGTAAATGAAACTAAGACAGTCAAATACAGATTAGCAATGTTTTTCACTTCGAAAATATAGTCCATGATGATGTAGGGCTGTTGACTTTAACAGACGGTGCCCATTCTGTCGATTTCCCTCGTACTGGTCCTCTTTAAAGTGTTTCTAAGTACAAGTAAAACAACAAAAGTGATTATTGATATGAAAAGTTGCCTTGTAAATACAGAGAACCCATTACGGTGCTTAAAAATAAGTTTTCGCAGAAGTAATGTTGTATTACCTCGCTTCACACGTTTCGAAGAAATGCACAGGCTACAACAGACACCATGCCAGAAAGCGCCGAAACATTTTGGTCCCATGATGCCCCTTAACTCTACTACACCTGGGCATACCGTGCACAGGCATTTAAAGACCGTCACAGTACCCACTACGATCGGGAATGAGCACGAATCACCATCGGCTTACGATCACCACGCTACAAATATATTCGTCTAAAAAATCAGGTATATAACGTAACATCATGAGATCCGCAAGATATCTGCTGAAAAATCAGAGAAAATCACAATGCTTCGCTTGCCACGTACACTGAGGAAAAAAAAGAAACAAGAGACACACGATGTGTGCTTCCCGTGAAAAAGTAAAATAGGTGGTTTACATGACGGTTTGTAGCTAATGTAAGACTATTTCGCGGCGAAACATTTTCGCCAGTCCTTAAAATAAGGGTACTACTCGCATAGACTGCGCCGATCAAAACGGCAAAAGCGTATTCGACGCGCGCTCGCAAACCATAGGCTACTCAGACAGCATCGGTGCAGTGCTTAGTTCGTGAGCGAACGTAGGTACGTGAGCGAGGATCAGAGAGTACTTCCTGATTTAAATGGAAAACACGGTGCGATAGTCTAAACTTTCTTGACACTTACCTCGCAAATGTAGGAGTTATCCGTTGCCTTCCAGTGATAAAGCTTTACTTGGGCTTCCCATCTCTTCCTTCGCTCTGGGTCCAGGGGAAGCGTAAACGAAGCCCTTTACGCGTCGATCCGGTGCACTTGGGAACACAACAGCCCGTCATGTCGACTCGATGCACTTTACAAGCTTGTCATTCATGCGGCTGAACACTGTCCAGCAAGCAGAAGCGTCAGTGAAGCATCCGCGCGCACTGTGTCTCGAACTAAGCACCGGCACCAAGCAATCGCAACCGCTCGCTGTGATTCAAGATGGCGTCGCAGCGAGAAAGCGGTGGCGCGGGGGCGGTCAAAGGATGGCACCACCCTGAACGGCGGCGCTGGCATCGAGGCACCCTATCCTCAGTCTTCAAGGTGGCGGTCGTCTGTGCGAGCTGCAACTGTGCTGCTTACGATGTGTTGCTGGATCGTGTGTTTTTATGTTTGCTGTAATGAAACAAGACGTAGTTAGCGTGGACAAAAGTGCCAGAAGATACCTTGTGACTCGCTGCAAACTCGCCGTATGCGTGGCGCGCCAGGTAAATGTGGACCAACGATTTTCATGCCGTGGCCTTTGTCTGGTTGTCGCGGAAAGTTGGGTGGACGTCGAAAAGAAATAATGCGTATTGTTAGTGTGCCTCAGCTCGACCAATACACCGCGACATCTATGATGGGAGTAATTTCAACGCAGCACCGGCAACTTGGAGAGCGTCGTACCATTGAAAAGGTAAGCAGTCGTGCTTGCTAACTACACGTGTGTTGTGTGTGCATAGCATGCCTTGCGAACGTAGGAAATAAAACTTCTGCGACAACAGTGAAACCTGTGCTTGTGCATGCTGCGCACTGTTTGTCAGAATTTAGTTACGCAAATTTATTGCTTTGATGCGAAATTGAATATCCTGATAAGCGTTTTCTTCCCATTGGGGGGGGGGGGGGGGAGGAGAATATGGTAGGAAATCATCGTGTTCACCTGTGCGTGCGCGTCCGCTTTTCTGCTTAGGTTGCATAATAATGACTCATCTGTCTCTTCACCGATTCTTACTGCAATTACGTTTTTTCGCTTATAAACTGTTGGACGTTGTAAATAATCTCTGCTTACCAGGTTTTCGGTTTACGAGCAGTTTGAGGAGAAAACGAAAATTTAAGCAGTCACAGCTTGCTACTAGTACAGCGTTCTTTTCAAAACAAGGGGTGTTGCCATAACTTTGACGTAACTAAACATGGCAGGGGAAAGTTGTTTAAACTAAGTCATGAAAGCAAACTCTAGTATGTAAACAAACATTTCTTGTATGTGCTGCTGCGTGCGTGTTTAAATTTTTACTTTGATGAAGGTGTCCCTATTATCAGGACATTCTTCAGTGACTAGACCTTGTGCTCCGTTGCCACCGTGCACTAGTGCAGACATGTTTTCGTGACTGTTTTTATGTGCACCTTACATGTGTTCACAGTCTTATTGTGCCAATCAATGCTATAAGTTAATACAGAACTCATTTTGCAGTGGTGAGACCGTGACCCTCTAGCAGTGTCCACATAATGGCAGGGAAATGCAGGGATCCCGCAGCCATGGCTACAGCAGCACGGCGTGTAATCTGGATGTCATGTCAGGTATCTATGAATTGTACGTGTACCAGAAAGTATGATCTCGGTATGATTTGTGTATAAGCTTATTGACATATTACTCAACTCAGCTTACTAAATAGGCTAAATATTTATGCAACTTTATTCAACTTGCTGCTTATTTGTGTTTATAATATTATGCACACATCGTGTTCTACATAAAACTAAAGCTAACATGTCCTGATGATTAGCATTTTTTTCTCACTTCAATCACTTGCTGCAAGTTCAATTTTATTTTTGATTTGCACACAGTATATTACACTTCTTATTTTCGTTTTATTGTTTTGAAACTGTTCCTTATGCTGTAGCTTTTATTTCTGTGTTTTTTCTCTGTTTATGCTACACGCATGTGCAGTTTTGTGCATGTTAGAATTGAACGGTGGTGTGCCAAATATGTCAAAGGTCTAAGTGTGCAGCGCGCTTACCTTTGCTTACCATTATTACTTTAACATTGCTATTTACAATAATTTCTGTCTGGTTCTCAGATTAACTGCCACTGGCAAATACACATATGATGAGCTTAAATTTCTTGAAATGAAATGTGAAAGTGTAGCCTTGTGACAGTTGAAGTATGGCAGCAATGTCGAAGCTAACTTGCGCCAACTATTACTACACTATGCGAACAGATACCCATCCCTGTATTTGTGCATTTTCTGAGAACCAGCCATGTCCACTAGGTGAAATTTGTAGCGTCCTTTTGAGTTTGCCGGTCAATTAATGTAACTTTTCAAAACAAAATTTACACTGTGAGAGAAGGGAGACCATTACTAATGGCTCAAAAGTCTTTTTATTTATGCGGTATGCCTCACTGATTTTACGTGTCAATTTTCTACTGTAGGTGAAAAATAGGTGACGATCGTGATCTGGCCAGCAGTCCTATTGCTGCAATGCACCGCCAAGACGGATGAGCATACTGGTCTTTTGAGTCAAATATGGTTGATATCTTAAGTACATATTTAGGCATCAGCCAGTCTGCACTATGTGCATTTGACCACATTGAAAGGAGTACAATACACTGCCTCGGACACACACTGGACAAATTTAGTGGTATCTTTAACCAAGCAAGTCTCGCTTGCCGGCTCGCCTTTCACAATTCACTTACGAACTGTCGTTCATATCCTGTCTACGTTATTTCTTTCTGGTTATATATGTGCATAGCAGTCCACAAGCGAATTGAGAAAGACACCCAGGCAAGGGAGGCTTGCTTAGTTAAAGATACCACCGAACTTGTCTTGTATCCGTCAGGGATTGTGTGGTCTATTCCTTTGATCATGTGTATATTTCGTCAGATTTACATAGGGCAGACTGGCCGGTGCCTCAACATGTGCCTAGGAGAGCACCAACATCGGTGGGACATAGTGGACATAGGCCAACATAGGCATGGCATAGTGGACTTAGAATGCATGAGAACTATGCCGGTAGCTCATGCAAATATTCTATAATGGCTGGCTCTTAAATGTCTCGGGGTTGCATTGAGTTGCCCGTACACCAGCCCTCCTATGGTTGTTTCCACGCCAAGTGATCATATAGAATATTTTCCAATTCCCGCTAGCAATCCACAGACACTGCTGCTCTTTGTCGAGTGGAAACCAATACAGCCAGAGTAGTTCACAAAATGTATACCCCACAGCGGATCGGCATTGCGTGTTTGTACAGCCAAGAGAAATTTGGGCATACTGTAGCTACTGCGACACCCAAAGGCTACACGGCCGTTCCTCAACGACTTTATGTGAACCAACATCGCATAAACTTTTCGCACAACTAACATCTCCAAATCGTTCCGCAGCAAGTGATACAGTGTGTATTCCTGTGGGTCATTGCCAAGTGTTGTTAATTTTCTGTCCTTTCACCATGCAGGGTACACGTGCACTCGCTTCAAGACGACGACCCTCCCCCTCAAAAACAGCATCTCCTCAAAGACTAGCAGGGAGACTAAATGAAAGGAAAATACCACATCCGTAACCAGACAGATACTTAGTGTTCCTTACATTTAACTTCATTCTCTCTTTAAGCAAGCGTGGTATATGCTCAATAAATGTTCTTATCAACTTTTTTTCGTTGAGAAATGTCTAATGTGAAGCATATGACGGGCCCACGTACATGTTGGATGTTGGAAAAAGTGCTGCACCTTAGCTTGATATATGTAAATCAAGCACGAAAGACACATCACAAAATGTTGCCACACGTGGTGGCTAATTTTGTTTTAGGAATTCTATGAATGCCAGCAATCTAATGTATAAACTCAGCAGAGGCTCATTAGGAAGACATGACACGGTCACACGAAAACTGCTTTGGAGCACGCATTAGGGAGACATTTCATGCTCACAAGAAAAACACTCATCAAGTATGCATCAGAACGACGGTGGCCAATATGTTTTAGAATGACATTAGGAATACATCAGAATATTTCCGAAGAAACACATCAGAGACTCATTTGGCTGTAATGTCAAAAGTCATGAGACCTTCATGTGAAACTCATCTCATATTTTCTTAAGGGAAGGCGGACATATGAACTCTTTTTTTTTCAGTCTCCTAAGTTCAGTCATTTACGACGCATTCACCCACCTTACGGAAATTGAGTACTTACAAATAGCTGTTGGATTCTCTTTATGCGATCCGCTTTGTATATTCTGCCTTAAAGGGCAAAAAAGGCAATGCCGATCTAAGCACGAAGCAATTGTGTGTATCATGTTGGTTTGCCAACCGCAGTGCTCGCTGTGTTGAGCAAAGCGCTTTCTTCGGCCCCTTGCAGGACGTAGACATAGTGATTTGAAGTCTACTAGACTTAAAATGCGTCAGAACGATGCCGGTGGCTGATGGAAATGTTTCACAACAACTCTTCGTCGAGTGAAAACCGAAACATCCAAAATAGTTAATTCACTTCACATACACACACCGCGGCTGATCATGCGCGTCGCATTTTTGCAGATCCAAGAGAAATTTCCAGATACGTAGCTAGTGCTGCGCCTAAAGGCTACACAGTGGTTGTTTGACGACCTCGTAAGAACTGACATCCCGTAAATTGCACTCAGAACTAGCTAAAACACCTCCAAATCGTTCCGCAGGGCGCGACCGGCAACACATTCAAGCCGCGCCGCGCCGGCTCGCACAAGCCAGGGAGGAGGAAAGGCTCGTCGCGCGCCCTTTCCTCCTCGCCCGATGAAAAGGTAGGCTCCGTGCGAAAGTTTAAAAATACCGGCGCTCCTATAGACGTTTTCACGAGGGCGCTTCCGACGGTCTGGCGTGGAGAGTATGTATCAGTGTTGCCTGTTCGGTCTGGACTGCGAGCTTGCCTTGCGCTTGCATTGCGGAGTGGTAGCTTTCCTTCGATGTTTCCGTTTATTTTTGTCACGAATTACTTACGCTCGTAAATAATGGCATATATACTCATGAAAAGGCTACAGGCCAGCACTGTGCAGTTTATGGGTGCACAAACAACCAGCGGAAAATAACGATTTTGGGGACTAAGTGTGTCCACAACACAGCACTCCGCGAGACCACTGCCGATGTGATATGTTCACGTTTCGCCGGTTTCCTGCATCACCTGAGGACTTGGCATTTCAGTCTAATGTGAGACAATGCACACATCAGTAAAATAACGCATTTTGGTAAACCTTTTTCGGCACATTTCCTAATAGGTTGCGAGAATTGTCAGCTCTTCGATGCAATATTTTCTCGTATGTAGTGGCAGAGGCTACATTTGTTATTCCTTCAAACACGACTTCATTCCACTGCCTAATACGGGGGCCACACGGCGCACTTGTGATCGTGATCGAGGCCGATCTGGGTCGAATTTCTTGGTCGCGATTGGCTTCTTTGCTGAATCTGCGGAAGGGAGCCAATCGCGGTCGAACATTCTGATCCAGATCGGTCTCGATCGCTATCAAAATGGCCGTGTGACACCGGTATAACACAAATTGAAGCACTCTGCGAGAGAACTAGTCGATAAATACACTTCGCAACGATCTGGAAAAATCGTGTCCTATGGAAGATGTATGCAGACCCTGTGTCCACCAAAACATTGTCTCTGCGTTCACACGCACCCTGCGCGGCCCTGCCCATAAAGTTAATAACTTCAACAGTGTGGTGCTGCATCGAGCTCACCCATCTTTGAGCGTTGTCTATGTGCTTGGGCAGCAAGAGAATGCAAAAATGAACTTGTCAACCTCATCAGCGCGGCCTAGCGTCAGTGCGAGAGTTCGGGAACCGTAATGCGCTAACTGTGCATGGCGTAGAAACGCGCTAAATGAGCCCGCGCAAGTTAGAACGTAAAAAAATGGTATTCGCATGGGTACGCGCGGACAATAGCATCATACTTTCAAGAATAACAGCAACGAAAAGAAATTATTCGCACAGTCGATCAAGTGAAATACTTACGTGCGTGCAGTGACCGCTTCGCTGACCACTAAGCGCTTATTCACTCACGGTCAGTAGTGGTTTGCAGTCATACGCATATGTATTTATTCGACAATTGTCAAGACTCGACATTATTATGAACAATGCACAGAAACTAGAGAAAGAGCAGAGATGGCCCTAACGCTGCAATATTATTGGCTTATTTTGCTTCAGAGATAGCGCACATGAACAATTATTTCCGTACGCGATATCTTCAATACAAACTTCGCGCACGATCTACGTTAAGGTTCACCGTGAGCGAAGCTTGTTCCAAATTCAGACATTCGAAAGAAAAGCCATTCCAGGTAAACAATCGTAAAAAATAGGTAAACAAATATATATTTATAACAAGTCATGTTATAATCCCTATTGGGATTGACAGTATGTATAAATAAATAACTACTAAATACTAAAAATCAGAATCTAGCACCTGGGCTGTATCAGTTGCGCTGGCATCTGTGATCACTGTCGCGCGTCGGTTCGCTGCAGGTACCACGCTGCTCGATCGCCACGCTTATGCTTTGACATTTGGTTATAAGCACATTGTACCGCACCAGATCCAATAAATTTTGCATGATTGAGCTGTTCAGTTGCATGGGAAGCGTATGGAGTAACCACCGCATATCTACCAACCACTGGCACGCGTCGTCGGGCCGCCGGCGCCTGGTTCTAAGCATTGCCCGACAGCTACGTACGCACCTGCTTTCGCTAAATGAGGCAACCCTCAACCGCGAAACCTAATGGTGATCAGATTCAATCGACGATACGGTCACATGTGTCCAGAAATAACAATGAAATATACCACTGATTAGCACGCCAGGTCTCGACGAAGCAGACGCGGCTGCCGCCGCTACCGACGACGAAACACCACATCCACTGGCTGGGCTTGCTGTTGCCATGGCACACCACACTGAGAGCTCACGCGAGCACGTGAAACATGTAACAAGTCAAGCCGCACAAGACAAGCGAAACGGAAGAAAACAATCGAAATAATGCGCGGCGAAGATCACACAACCGAAGTGCGGCCGGCCTGCTCTCTCAAGGCGCACAGTCCAAAATGGTGGCATAACATGTTCTGACGCTAGACGTCGCCCGCGTCGGCAAATGGCGCTGCTCAAACGTCTGTTTGTGAAAAGGTCTATAGACGAGAAAACAACCGCCTGAAGGCGCTGCTGCGCCTCCTGACAGCGCCCTGTTGTGTCTGGCGGGCCTTCGGGACAAGGGAGGCACGCGCCGACTCAGACGCGCCAATCTGGAGCCCCTTTCTCACGGCCGAGAATTGTCACCTGGGACTGAGGGATTAGCCGTTGGTCTCCGGGCTACCTCATGCGTCGCTAAACGGTCGCGTCGCCCCTTGGTGCTGTCCCGTGAATTACCAGCGCCGCCCGAACCACGACGACACCCGGCGCCGACTGCTACGCGCCAACGTGGCGCCCTTTCCAGACAGCCACCGCCCTACCTGGTTCCGCGAACTGACCGCTATGGAGAGGCGAATCTTGAAAGGGGCCCGTGTCTGGCAATCCCGGGGGAAAGACATCAACGTTCGGTTCCCAAGGTGTCAACCGCTGCCTGTGTTCGGGGGCGACCTAGCAAGATTGGAGGAGGAGCCCGGTGGGAAACGACGACACATCACGTGCGGGATATGGCCACCTGATCAAAGACTGTCATTGGCTAAAAGAACTAAAGTGTATTCCCTCGTCGTGTGAAAGAGGGAAACGCAAGGGATAAAACAGGGGACTTGAGTGTTGTGAGAGACGCTTGAGGCTTGACCATGTAGAGCACGCTTGGCGATGTAGAGCACGCTCGACCATGTTGAACGCTCGGAGATGTAAACGCTACAACATGCAAATATGTTAGCACGTAGACGGCTCCAATATCATGGAGCCAATCTTGTAATATACCATGTACAGTGTATATAAAACAATTTTCTAATCTCCCTGGATAACTCCTCCTCTCGGCACCTGGCACGGCACCATACATGGAACCTTCGTGGACCCACGAACCATCAACATTCGCAACAGCCCCCAATGTGGAAATTTCAAGCAGCGCGGTCGCTCCGTGGTGCAGTCTGCGCTTTGTTTACATTGTTTCGCCCGCGCTTTCCTTCGCTGCTCGTGCTCATGGCGCTCCGTTTTCGACGGCGGCAGATCGCCTGCTTGCTGAACAGCGATGCAAAGACTGCAGTGAGATTTCAAGACGGTTGCCGACGCCAACAGTTTTTTTCGTGGCGGCAACCTCAAGAAAGGGGAGCGTCTGCTTCCACACGTGTGTGGTGTTGAAAAATTGTGGGCGGTGATGTGACAGTGAAAGCCAAGTGCGTGTCGGAGGTGTCAAACAAGATTGTATACGACATCGAGTTAGAGGTACGCACCGAGTTCAGTCATTTAGTCACTTTTATTTCTCTATGGTGCAGTCACAAAGCGGTCATGCATGCTTGCAGAGATGTGCTGAGACGGTGACGATTGCGGTTGGTTTCGTTGGTCGCTGGGCGCGCACACACGGCTGCTCTCTATTTGGCTCTCAGGGAGTGGCATCAGCACTGTCGGAACAGAAAGAACACATGCATTTGGCACCAATAAGCCAACAAAATTAATTAACGATGTAAGTACTACATATGTGCATAATGCCTTATATCATGCTGTATAAATATTTAATGTATATCATGCCTTATTCAATGCTAGAGTCATGGCAACTCATTGCATTATTGAGCAAGATATCTTTTCACTGGTCATGAGAAATCACTCGTACAAACTGCTCCGCGAAATGAACCCAGGTCACGGTAACCAGCGATTACCTTGGGAACAGCAGCACGAGCGCAAGAATTAGGTATACATGCCTCACCAAAGCAAATCTAGTTTCTCGTCGGGCGAATGATCGTCGCAGCAAAAGTAAGCTCACACCGATGGCGGGCTACTACACGAAACGAAGATTCTTGGCGGGAAGAGTGAAGCAGGAAGAATGTGCAAGGTGGCAATTACTTTAAAACATGCTTGGATATTGTGAACCCAGAAAGCATGGCCAAGCAGCAAACATAACGCGCGCGTCTCGGGCAGCTGGTTTGCGATCTGCCGCTTACCGACGCATGCGATGACCGCAGCTTGCATTAAATACAGATTGCCACCGCACAAAAGACAAGTAACGTGCGGCCTCTTTTGTTGCCTGTACAACTAGGAATTTAAGGTGCAGCGTTTGGAAAAAGGATATAATTATCTTGAGCCAGTCTTTGCCGATCGCGAGTGAACGAAAGTAATCAATTAAATTCGTAGGTTTTACGGGCCAAAAGCACAATATCATTATGAGACACGCTGTAATGGAGGGTCTCAGGAATAAATTTGACCACCGGGGGTTCTTTAACGTGCACAAAAATCAATGTACATGGCAAGAACTGTATTCTTGCATTTCGCCCCCATAGAAATGCGGCCGCCGTGGCCGGGAATCGAGCTCGCGTCGTCGAGCTTACCGGCGCTACACGTATATGCATTTACCGCTAAGCTAACACGGCGGATTTCACTGTACGATTAAACTACGCGACACGTCTAAACCAACGGCCATGCGCTAAATACAGGCACATTACTATTGCGTTTTTATCGAGCGGTCGTGATATTGCACGCGAATGCGAAAGTACGTGACTTACTTGACTCGGCGCACTGCAATTATCCACGCTTGTCGTCTGTCCTCCTCGTACCACCTACCCGGAATTCTGTAGAACTTCGCGGGCGGCTTTCAACTTTTCGAGGCTGTTCTGGCAATCAACACAGCAGTATTGCGTGTCACCTTTCCTGGTAGATGAGGTCGCGCTCGCCGTCACGAAAACAACGCACGCGATCGCTCGCGCCGTAGAGAACACAGGCGCGCGCTGGCCCGGCGGCGACCTTCGACACTTCCATCCTGCCGCCAGGGGAGTGGGCGACGCTGGTGCCGCGCGGGCAAACTTTAGGTTGCCTCGTCTATGTACTAGCTGCGCCATCAAGCGCATTTTCTAAGCACTTATCTTTGATTTCTTGCGTAGTTCTTTTTCCGCGCGGCGGAGATTTTAACGGCGGTTCAAAGTGCGCGGTTCGCTTGTTTTGCTCACGAAGATGGCTGACGATCCGGCCGCCGGACCTGTGCTCTAACAACGTCCTTCTGGCGATTCTGTCGTGTCTGCAAGTGATTATTCTGTAGTTTCCAGCAGCAGTGACTCTGAGGATGATATCTGATCATGGGATTTTAGTTCGGGCGACGGAAACCCGCAAAACTAGCCCGGATCGTCGCGAGCTGTTCGGCAGTAAGTTCCGTTTTCTAGCACTTGACAGGTGACAGATTTTTTTAGGCCGCTTGAGATGTCGTAAGGATGTTGGCAATATTATATCTCTAATTTACAGTGTCTCTACAGTATATGACGGATATCTGTTGTCATCAGCCTAGCAGGGAGTGATAGCAGGGAGAACCCGGCCTCGGAATGATGCTGCGCAGTGAAGCAAAGCGGCTCACAAAAGCGATCGACGTTTTTGTGGTGTTTTTCACAGCGGAGGTGATAAATAGGATTTGCGTGAACACAAATAAGTATGCGTGGACGTAAATCCTGAAGAAGCAGTCCTATGGGGTACAAGTTGTGGGTGCTCGTTGACCCCCAGACAGGCTACACCATACAATTTTATGTGTACACGGGCAAGCGAGAGAAAGCAAGTGCAGTCAAGATTCTACTGCGTTCTACGTTCTACTACGGGCAATACGAACGGGTGCGCGGGCCCACCGGGTCGCGTCGTTAACTTCAAACATTTTTACTCGCCACTTAGCGATTACCACATTTTGGGATGCCCTTATCTCTCGCGACAGAGAAAACGCGATATGTGACCGTAGAGCACAACAGCGCAACAAGCACAGCAGGCGTGACTTCAGTGCCTCTGTGTTTCAACGCGGGGAACGCGCGTACGCGGGCGCGTCGCCTGTGGTACCTAGGCAAAGACGGTTCTCTAGGGAGCAAAAGTGCCCAGATCCGAGGTGCCGCCGTGTTTCAAGTTCTCCCGAGCGGCGGCGCCACAGTCGAGGGCCCAGCTGCCCTAGAAAATGAATTACGCGGGCGAGCCTGGTCGGGCCGGGCATGAAAATTTCGGGCACGCACCGGGTACAGGCCAGGTTTGAAATCACCGGGCTGGGCTCAGGCGGGCCGTCACATGGCACTGGCGAGTACGGGCCAGGTCCGCGACTGAAAAAACGGCCCGTGCAGTACTCTGCAGGCCGGGCATCGCCACTCATCGCCCCCTGCAATACTCTGCTCCTTCGGAACCGAGAACGTTCAGGACGAATGGGAAAGATAAATATCGCCTTCTAAATATGTACGCTCGTACTAGGTCTTATTTAAAAATTATTTCGGTAATATATGCCTGCGAGGTATCGTGTTCGTTCCGAGGCGTTTTTGAGGTTTCAACGAAGTGTGTGCAGGGCCCCTTTAACGTGCACCCAATGCATGGTACAGGAGCGTTTTGGCATTTCACCCATGGAAATGTTGCCGTCACGGCCGGGAATCAAAACCCATGACCTCGTGTGTAGCAGCGCAACGCCATAGCCGCTAAGCTACCGCGGCGGCTTTTCCGTGCCTTTGGGCGACTCACAAACCGTTTATACGTCGTGATCTACGTAGCTGCTTGTAGGATAGTGCGAGTTTAAAATTGAGGTGGCAGGGGCCACAGTAGCGGTGTGCTGCTTACGGAGCCGCCAGCCTAATGGGACAATGTACTTATTTTCTGGGCCGATCGCTTAGCGACCCGCCATGGTGGCGTAGTGGCTATGGTGTTGTGACAGTGGGGCGGCGCTGGTAAGCCCGAGGGCGCGGGATCAAATCCAGGCCGCGGCGGCAGCATTTTGATGAGAGGGGGGGGGGGGCGGAATGCAGGAACGCCCATGTACCATGCATTGGGTTCACGTTAATGAACCGTATGGGGTC
This sequence comes from Dermacentor silvarum, assembly GCF_013339745.2. NCBI lineage: Eukaryota > Metazoa > Arthropoda > Arachnida > Ixodida > Ixodidae > Dermacentor > Dermacentor silvarum. Next base: position 370,811,382 of record NC_051154.1, on the reverse strand, counting down.
GAAATTAATCCGGAGTCCTCCACTACGGCTTGCCTCATCATCGTATGGTGGTTTTGGCACGTCATCATCACCATCAGCCCATTTGTATGTCCACTGCAGGACGAAGGCCTGTCCCTGCGATCTCCAGTTACCCTTGTCTTGCGCTAGCTGATTACAATTTGTGCCGGCAAATTTCCTAACTTTATCACCCCACCTAGTTTTCTGCCATCCTCGACTGCGCTTGCCTTCTCTTGATATCCATTCTGTAACTCTAATGGTCCACCGGTTATCCATCCTATGCATTACATGGCCTGCCCAGCTCCACTTTTTTCTCGTAATGTCAATTAGAATATCGGTTATCTCCGTTTCCTCTCTGATCCACACCGCTCTCTTCCTGTCTCTTGACGTTACGCCTAACATTTTTCGTTCCATTGCTCTTTGTGCTGTCCTTAACTTGCTCTCGAACTTCTTTGTTAACTTCCAAGTTTCTGCGCATATTTTGGCACCGGTAGAATGCAATGACTGTATACTTTTCTTTTCAACCACAATGGTAAGCTTCTCCTAGTCGTGTAAAACCCTACAATTTCATTTTTTTGCAGTAGTCGAGTATGCTTCAAGACTACACTAAGGCAGAGGTGCGTTACGAGGAAATTAAAAAAAAAGATGTTGCCTATAATTTAGGCACTGACAAGTTAAACGATTACTTTGTCGGCAAGCTCTTCAAACTAGAGACTTATCATAAATGAATATTTCCCGCGCTTACTTCGAAGAGCTCTGACGACTTAACACCCATATTGCACAGGCTAAATCTGATGGTGATACAATAACCGTACGGAACGGTATACGTTCCAGACAAAGTCCGTTCCAGCGGCGGACACTCTTTCTAAGCGCCTCTGCAACACGCGGGGCGCACAGCGCTCAACAAGAATGTTGAAGCTTAAGTGTACTGTTTGAAGACCTCTAATACTACGATGGAACAATGGCCAAAGAAAAGAGAACAGAAAATGAGGTTTTGTTTAGCGCTCCTCCAGACTCAAAATATACCCCAACAAGCTCAATTTTCAACCCTTCTTCAAAAAATTGTTATTTAGACCTTTTAGGGCACAGCTTCGCCAATTGCGCAAGCGAAAGTGAACCTCCAGGTTGGAATTATCAGTTAAACTGTTATTTTCCTACCTGATGATGATGATGATTTATTGGCGTCCCCTTTGAGATGGGCCACCACAAATAGTCACCTAGCCTGCTTCATTAAATCACGTATATATGCTATATATGTTTTTCATTCTAGCATTTTTGTATACATCTTAATATTTTTTTTCTTGCTCAAAGCTTCTCTATCCACCTTGTACCGCTACCCTATGCCTGTAACAAATGCTGTTGTACGAATCTGTTCCTTGCTTTTACAGCGAAGCTGTTTAGGTGCTAGGTTCCATGAGATGGCGTCCGTGTACACCGGAAGTAGGCAACAATCTTTTGGCGTCTCGTTTTGTCGCGTCTCGTTCACTTGGTATATACCAAAATTGGCATGGAAGGGTGCGAATGTACGACTAACATGACTGATAGGCCATGACATCAATAACGTCACATGCTCGTCAGTTACGTAACAATTAACGATAATAAAATCACGTGTGGCGCATACCCGCATTGGATATGCGGGTATGAGCCAGGGACAACAAAGAAAAAGAAAGAAAGAAAGAGAGCGAGAAATAAAGAAGAAAGGAAGGAACGAAGAGAAGAAATAAATAAAGAAAGAAGGAAGGTTAGAAAGAAATCATGTGTGGCGCATACCCGCGTTGGATATGTGAGTATGAGCCGCCGAGAGCAGGAGCGGGAGAGATCTCGTCGGCGTCGCGGGCGGACTTCGCGCAGCAAACGCACTTCTTGGCCATTGCGCCAGGCGAAAACAAGACGCCGGTGTCCTTGATCTTTGATGAACATGGCGAAGACGCTCAATATACTCAATAATGATAATATGTAATTTCACTATAGCAATACTCACTACAGCAGACCCACCATAGTCACAGTTCCGCTGACTTCCATCTTCACAGTAGTGGAAGGGCTCCGAGTTTTTTTCCCACCAGTGCTCTAAACGTCTCTGGCTCATCTCGACTGCTGACCGGTTGATGCTTCCGTCCACTTGAAATCTAAGCACTTGCGGAAGGTGTACGTTACCTACGCGTCTCAATAGTTAAAACCCTTCGCATTCGATGAGGATGTATTGAGTGGTCTCCGGATCTTTGCCGCAACATACACATGCCTCATCTTGTTGCGAATATTTGCTCCAGTATGTCTTTGTCCTTAGGCAACCAGCTCGAGCCATAAATAGTAAAGCACAGCCCTTTGTGTTATACAACAGATTTTCCCTTCTAATTCATTTCTTCCCTTTCTTTCTACCTGCACCTTCGCACTCTAGATGATTATTTACGCCTCTACGCTGCTCGAGCTGCCGTCCCTGCATCATACCAGAAGGAAGTTGCTTGTCGAACAATGCTATCAACGTGCGGAAACAATGGTTAGTAGGAAGGTGCCGCTGATAAGCAATGCCAGTTTCAGTAAACTTGTTTCTGTTTACCAGCCGGTGGTAGTTTATAGCTGCAGGCTGTTATTCAAGATACCCTGAATTAGTTATGCTTGAGAAGCTCACGTTCACAGCCGTAGTAATACACTGCAAGTCTTCCTTTGCCCACCACGGAATGCCTGAGGAATTGGCGGCCGACAATGGATTACACCAATTCTCGTCGTGCCAGTTTGGACTCTTCGCTCAAGAGCACGAATTCAAGCGTATAAGAGGAAGCCGTTAGTACGCTCAGAGTACCGAACTTGTAGAGGATGCAGTAAAAATCACCGAGAGTTCATGGCAAAGGCGAAAGATTCTTAGCTGATGCTCGTGGATTATAAATCGACTCTTTTGAGGAATGGGTATAGTCATACGGAAATCAATACAAGCTGCCATCTCATCTGCCTTATTGAGAGTCTTCGAAACTTCTAAAGAGTAATGCCGCAAAAGTCAGAGGAAAGACTTCAACAAATGTCTTGAATTTCATAGCTAAAAAAAACACACACGCAACCGCCGAGCGAGCCGCGGGTGGAAAGGGGAACGAGCGGCGCGCGGACAGAAAAACAGGCGTTGCGTCGCTGACGTCACGCGGCGGCGGCGGCGGTTGTGGCGACAGTCGACTGCGAAGCCAGAGAGACGGCGATTGAGTAGGGATAGTAAATAATTTTTTTTATTTAAATAACGAATAATAATTTATTATTTTAGCCTTTAATTGATTAATCACTTTCAATGCAGGGCTTTTCATCTATTAATTGATTAATAGAAATTTTGGCGGGAACTTTTAAAAACGTTGAAACACAGTTATCTACTTCAGTAGGACTCTATTTTAATGTTTGAGTGGTGGAACCGTGTACGAAACACAAGTGTATAAACGTTTGTTAAAGGATAATCTTTACAAGTTAAAGACTTAATATAGTTGGCCACTACTGGCTTTTGAAAAGGTAAACTGCGTATGTTATGAAATGACACTTAGTGCAGAATTAAATAAGATATAGGACACTAGTGAATTCCTGTGCAGTACAGTTAAACAAGAAATAGGAAAATGGCAAAAGTGAAAGCAAATCCAACTGACTTATGCAAAAAATTGCAATATATCACACTGGGGAAAATAGAATTACTGGTTTAGGATTTTAAAGCACATGCTGATACAGAGCGAAGCAATATCAACTGGCTGGGATGTTTGGGTGAACCCGACACCTTCTTTGAATGGCCACACAACCAGCATGCGAGAATTGATGCGTGGGCGCTATAGGTTTGTTGGAATCGACATTAACTCCATCGTTATATCAAATACATGCTCCCAACTGGCGCGCATGCTCTGCCACATCTTTAGTGGACTGGGAGTGGCACGACGATAAACGACTCGGTCGCTGTAGTATGCCTTGAATTTCGTAGCCATTTCAAGCCTCCGGCTTCGAGCGGCGTGTGCGGTGTGGGGGAAGAGAGGGGAAGCACTCGGCTCGGCATCACTCGGGACTCGGAAAAACATTCGGCAGTCGCTCTACCACAGCCGCACAGTCACTGCTCGTGCGCTGTCATCCAGTACGATTACAAAATTTTCGCGCCACTTCTGTCACTCTCGGAAATGATTAATCGAACAGGTCTATGATTAAGTCGAATAAATAAAAAGTGGACATCGATCAAGATTAATCGATTAATTATTCATCGATATTACCAACGCTCGCGCGGCGCCTAGCGGATTGCGCGGTTACGCGACGGCCGAGGATGCTCGCCAAGCGAGAACCGAGGTGCGACGTGCGAAGCGGCCGGAGCAAGGCGTTCCATCGCGAGTGCTGCTTTCCCCTGCTGAGAGGAAGCAACGCAATTGTTTCCGGCTTGTGTTACACATTTGTAACACTTACTGGTGACAAGCATGCTGCACCTTTAAGTAGTGCGTTAAGTGCTCGCATGTGTCGTTGAGGAGGTCGACCTAAAGCGCCACACGTGTACTTCACACTGTGGCTCGTCATGTATTGCAAGAAGTCTCAGCCCTCCGATCGTATAACTTAATGCATTACCAAGTGTGCATTAGGATTTGGCCGTCATGTGTTACAGGAATGTAACATGCTGCCGAGCTTTTTTTCCTTTCCACTCTGTTCTTTCCTCGCGCTGAGTGTTCTTCAGCGAAAAGGGCAAGCGTATACAGGCATGAACCGGGGGCAGAATTCACAAGACTTTTCATTCCTAAGTGCTCTTTTTCATTGGCCGCCTGCCTTCCCTAATGACACGACCAGCATCGGGATTGGCGTGAATCTTGTCTTACGAATAGTTACAGCCTAAGAGCTTTTAGCCCAGATGCGAAAGAAGGATGATCCTGTGGAAAATGTCGAGCACAGTCGTCATAGGCAAGCACGGTTGTTTTTTGAGCATGAATTACAAAGTTCTTGGCTTGCTATGAGTTTAGGTCCCTTCACCCAAAAAAATGCTTAGCACACACGTGGTCACTTGGCTGTTGTCAATCCACCAGCGGGGCAACTTCTCAAGTGAATGTAGTTAATGTGCAACCTTGCAGAAGGCCATACGATCCGCAGAGGTTTGATGCCTACACTTGCGATTAAGAAACGAATCACATCTTGTACATTATCCACTAGCTCCTGGCATGACAGAACAGCAGGGCACATACGTAAGTCCTAGCGGTTCCTATAAACGTGCTAGGGCAACCGGTAACGGAGATTCGCTAACAGAAAAAAAACAGCTCAGCACAGGCGATAAAGGCTCTTGTCAAATGTGCGTTGTCACCATCGCATTTAGGTGGCGATCATTTTCAAGATACGCACGCTAACCACGCTCGAAATACGTCATACACACCACACGCCGTCAGCGCGTTCGCAGAACCATCTGTATGTATCGCAACGCCGAAAACCAGCCCTGGCTCAAGGAATCTGCGAACATGAGTTATTGTTGTTGTTGACCTGAGTGGTTGTGGCGCACGAGTTACCCGTGCCCTTTCTTATCGAAGAGCCACCCCCTTCTTCTTTCTGAGGTTTTACGCGCCAAAACCCATTCTGATTATGAGGCACGCCGTAGTGGAGGGCTCCGGTTTAATTTTGACCACCTAAGGTCGGAAGGATTACTGTTCATTCGCCCATTTGGGATTTCGCGCGCTAGATCATTGAGCCATAATCGCATAGCATCTGCTACAATTACTTTTCTCAAATAGCTAAGCGCACTACTAGAGTGGAATCGTACGCAGCTGCAAGAATAAAATGTCATAGGATAACGATCCTTTCGTTAAATATAGTAAACTTTTTGTAACCTCTTCCGTTGCGGCGTGAGTGACTTCCATGCTACCGCTCGCAGATCTGTTTTGCGTCATTTATAGCCACATTTGGATGTATGTTTGTTTTCAAATACATTACATACATCGTCCTGGTGTCTCGTCACTGTTTTCGTTCAAGGAATTTGTGTTTAATACTGACTCAATAGCTTCATACTAACTCAGCCCGATACAAGGCTGTCTACTCCTCAAAGTTCAGTTGCGAAGGCTGCGCAGATATCTTCAAAACACCCGCAGCATTGGTCTGAACACTGTTGTGCACAATGCGACGCAGGGTTCTCTGTCTTGCGGCCCAGAGAATGAGAGCACAAACCAGCCCCCACGTTGTGAGCATCGTCAGAAGCGTCATTGAAGATCAGAAAACTATCGTTTTACCCTTGGTACCTTGCTTTCTTTGTCAGGTAGCGTGCCTCAATTTCAAACATTATCAGCGAATGGAAAAACTTCAATTTACGTACACAGCGGGAAAGAGTGCTCGGAACAAATTCAAGCTGCGAAATGGTTTTCAGGAACCCGAAATTGAAACCCTGAAAGTGACGACCATCGACGAAATTCTCATTGCACTGCTGAATGAATGGAGAGATATAGAAAAGAAGAAGACAAAGAGCACACAACGCGAAGGCACAGCGGTCCCATGGGGAAATACTTGGTCCATGGAGCGGCACCCGCTGAGAATCGCCTCTCCGTTCTCGTTAGGAGCTGCGTGGTGCGTACGCGGGGCAACAGGCGACGCTTAAGTGCGTTTCCTCCCACCGTTTACCGCTGTTTGTTCGTCGTCGCGGCCGCTTGTCTGCGCGTATAAGTACATGTCATCTACTACTGTGCGCACTTCCGGCAGCGGTTTTCTTGTTCGAGATTACTTCTTTTTTATACTCGCTTCTTATAGTTCTCAATTTCTTACAGGTCCATCCGATTGGCCGCCTTCATCATTAGGCCTTCCCTTATCCCGTTTCTTTAAACTGCTTCTTCTTTTTTTGTGTCAAGTTGTATTATTTCGGCAGCTCGTGTCTCATTCCGAATCGCTTTGCTGAAATTGGTGAGATTGGAAAAGGTTTTTGTTCGCTAGCATTATTTTAATCGCTTCCCAAGTTGGTCTTGGGTCCTTTTAGGGCATCTTTGCATGACACGGCAATAAATTTGTGATGCCTTGCCGTTTCCTGACAAATTCCACTTTCTCAAGAGTTCGGTGTGGATAGGACCTCATTTAAGAAAATTACTACGGCACTGTAATGCAATTACATTGGTAATTACGCTTCCCCCAAAATTGCACTATGTAGCAACTTACCGCGAGACACAATAAATGACTTAAAGTTACAATTTCTTATTACAGTCATAAGATTGTCTTAGAAATAATTTTCAATTGAAGCAGCTCCATTACTATCCTTATAATCCTACCACGTCTCGGATTACGAACACACCTAACTGTAGCGCAAAAAAGACGGAGCACAAGAGAAGAAAGAGACACACACGATCGCTACATACAATTGAATTTTTATTATAAACCCGTGAGCGTAAATGAAAACCATGAGCGCACGCGCACATGCCGTACAACTTAAAAAAACGCCGCTTTCACAGAAACTAGAGGGCGAACATAAGAGGCACCGATTTCATTAGCGAGCGAGGGACGAAATCTCAGCTGAGCTGAGTACAGAGGGCGGACTCACACACATGCCTGGTGATTTGCCAATAAAATATGCCTCTACGATCTCCCTTGATGGAGCGTCGCGATATCAAAACAACACCGCGGTTTCGTTGACAAGCAGCTTGCATCCACACTGCCTCAAATGCTGTAGCTGGTGGGAGTAGATATGCTTCGTAGTCGCACATTCAATCGCCCCGTTTGGCGTATGTAGCAGCGGGCACACGTCGTATAGGAATATTGTAGACCATGCCTTGGCTACATGGGACAAACTTCCTAATGTGTCTTTGCTGAAATATTTTACCTGTTCCACACTAGAAGATCTTTCCATGATACATTATCAGCACTAAACCTGGAATCAAAAAAAAAGCTGACATGCTTGGGCCAGCTCTGGCTATTTTGCACTAGAGTACATGTACAGCTCACACAGTGTTCACTGCCACATTTACTCCGATCGATCGGTAATGCCTACATTATCAGCCATAGGAGTGTGGAGTTCGCCAATGAAGGTCACAAAAGAGAGTTTTAGAATAATGGCCTCGAAAGTTTGGGGCCCCAAAGAGCTTTACGGTTGTTAGCGTTGGGGCATGCAGGAGGGAAGAGTTTTGGAATAGAGCTTTGCGTTTGCCAATAGCATCTTGAGTTGCCGGGCCACTACGGTGTCAAAGAAAAACTATTATAAATATTAAAATAAACTATACCATTTTGTGATCAGAAGAGTAATTTGACTTTCACGTTTTTGCGTTTAATTAGAATTTAGATGTTATTGTATTAGCAGCAAGCGATTTGTTGCGCTTAATTTTGTGTAACCAACTTTACGTGCCTACACCAGCCAAGCTAATCCACGTTAGGCCTAGGTGTCATGAAATCAACAATCGAATTCGTAATCAGCGGGGTCTAGTGAATCAATCTTCATTACACACGATAGTTGAGAGAAAGCGATAACCGCTGTCACTTCTCCGAGCTTACGAACTTCACGCCTTACCGCGAATCGAGCCCAGTTTGCTGACGCAAAGCTTTTGGGGCTCCCGCTAAATCAGTGAAACAGCGTGCCCGAAGCAAAACCCAAACGCAGTTTGCGTCTCGCGCATGCGCAGTGTCTTCGACGCTATTTGTTGGGTCCAAAGCTTTTGGGGCCCCTATTCTAAAACTCTCTAATAACTGAAAAGCTCAGTCATAGGACATTCACAGCTGCTCAGGTGGCTGCTCACTGAAATTTTTGCTGTCGCTAGCTCGCGCGTGGGTGATTTGTAGTGATTCGTGGGCAGCTCTGCAGTGCCTGAGGTCACCACGCCTGCAAGACCACCAATCACTCACATCTACTTGTACACAATGGCCTGCAGGTTAATCCACAGTGTTGTGTCTAATTGGTTGCCCGCTTACAGTGGCACATATTACTGTGACCAGAACAGCACAAAGACACTCATCCATGGGGACACTGATACAATTTTCAAGCATTGACAGAGTGGTGCGTATGTCAGTCGTTGCACGGTGGTCTTAGCGCAGCCTTTGGAGTGACGCACAGTGTCAATACGGTCCCCTTATTCGTTTCGATCCGAAGTGTAACTTTCGTATGCCACGTGGTCTTGATAGGTGTGATCGAACATGCCTTCACGGCATTCGCTTGAATGTCGCTTACACAAGGTACTCCCGCGGTGTTGGCAGTGACTTATTTAATTTGTGCTTGTAGTTACTTGACAGACGACAGGGACTGTTTTGAGAAACGCTTTAAAAATGCGACATGGTAGCCGATTTCAGCTGCGCGACGTTCTTCGACCGTGGCAAAGTCCGGAATCTCAATGGCGCCCCACTAGCCGGGTTCCCTTGTTCGGTTTCATCGAGTGTTTCACGTCCTTACTTGAAAAGTTGAAGCGTCGTGGCAGTAGAGCTGACTCCTCGAAAAAGAGGAAACCCCTGCTGGTGCCTTACATGCAGAAGCTCGCCCACAACCTGAAATGGCTGGCGACCAGGCATACTGCGCTTGTGGTGTTTTCAGTACAAAATAAGCTGTCCAGGCTTTGTGCTCGTGTTCCCACACATAAAGTCAAACTGGCGTGTGAGAAGAAGCATGCTAGGCTCTATCTGCGCTGCGCTGTAGGCGTGGTATTGCGAGATAACTCTGAGCTGTGGCAAGGCGTACATCGGCCAAACCGGTCGGTGTGTTAATTGGCCCACCAAGAGAACTTGACCTCTCAATAAAGAATGGAACTGGCTTACACCTGCCCTTCCACTGTGCTTCATGCGGCTGCGTACCGCAGTTGTAAGGCGTTCGCATTCTCGGAAGATGCCGTGATGTGATGGCATGCGCGCTAATGGACTCATATTGCCGTGTCTGTAGTGCATTAGGACGACGACGATAGAGATATATCGGCATTTTAAGAAAACGTAAAGACGAAGAGGAAGGGTCACTAGCGAGCGGCATTAAAGGACTAGGCAGATGTTGAGGAAGCAACAATTACTGTTCTTGTTGATTACTGCCCTTGGCTCGCTAAGTTCTCGACAATATTGTCCCGTTGTCGTGACAAACAAGTACGCGTCTCAATATCTGACAAGAAGGCAGTGACACTCTTTTTGGGCCTGTGCGCCTGTTACTGACGGTTTATTGCAAACTTTTTCTACATTTCTTCATCGTGAATATGATTCATAAGAGAGGACGTCCCCTATGTGTAGGGTTAACAGGAGCAAATATAATTGAACGAGCTACGGTAACGCCTTCAAACGACCCTAGTTCTTGCGCACTTTGACTAGGACGCACCGAAAACCCTTCATACCTATGTGGGAACTCATGCTCTGGGTGCTATGCTGGTGCAGTGGCAAGACAACTCGGAAAAAGTAATAGCTTATGTCAGCAGAACTCCCTTGCACACAGAGTAAAACCACTCCACCACGGCGAAGGGGTGCCTCGACGTAATGTGGACTGTTAATTGTGTGTACGGTCATTAATACTCTTTGTTGGCTGAGTAAATTAAAACCAGCCTCTGGCCGATTGATTGGCGCGCTGATCTTCAGGCTTCAGAAGTTCGAGATGACCATGGTATACAAATCAAGGCAAACGCACACATCAATCGGTGGCCTGACTTCTCGGCCACCGATTGATCCTGCTGTCACCGAGGACGTGGACATGGACGCTGTCTTCTCAGAAGTCATGGATGCTGTCACCATGTCACAGCAGCAGTGCAATGACCTACCACTGTTTTCACTCACTGATTTCTTGTAAGGCCGAACTAAAGACGTGCCGCGACTGTTTGCAAGAGGACTGCCGTCGTTTTGTTTGCGGAACAATGCTCGCTATTAGAACTTTTCGCCGAGAGGCAGCATCTACTTAGTTGTGCCTGCATCAATTCAAAGCGAACTTCTGCAAGCGTGTCATGATGAAGGCACTTCAGGTCATCTAAGCTACTGACGAGCGTTGTCCCAACTGCGATGCAAGTAGTATTGGCCAAAGATTTTAGCGGCTATAAAACATCATGCGTGGAATTGTCCCGACTGCCAATGACACAAATCGTCACCAGACAAGCCAGCCAGTATCCGACATAAAGTTGTTGAAGTACCGTGAACGCCATTCGCCCAAATGGGCACGAAATTTCTGGACCCATCTACGATTTATACTGCAGGGAACAGGTGGATTTTTCTAGCCACCCATTAGCTCACTCGCTATGCAGAGACCATGCACTATGCAGCGGGGTACATCAGCTGAATCAGCTCCTTTTCTTGTTTGTTTGTCGAAAACATCGTCCTTAGGCACGGTGCCCTAGTGATCTATAGCAATTACTGACAGGGGAATCGGGTTAACAGCCGAGCTTCTGGATGCAGTTTTCCGACTCAGCGGTATACAGCTTACCGGGAAACAACAGCCATAATCCCCACACAAACGGACTAACAGAGCGATTGAAAAATACTTTCGCAGACATGCTCTGAGTTACGTCAACGTGCGACAAAAAAAAAAAATTGGCCGGAATTTCACCTTATAGCTAACGTTCGCATACAGCACCAGTCCACAGGAAACATCTCAAATGACACCATTCAGCTTCGTATGACCATCATCAGCCTATTTTTATGTCCACTGCCGGAAGAAGGCCTCTCCCTGCGATCTCCAATTGCCCCTATCTCGCGCTAGCTGATTCCAACTTGTGCCTGCAAATTTCCTAACTTCATCACCCCACCTAGTTTTCTGCTGTCCTCGACTACGCTTGGATGGACAGCTTCGAATACATGGTCGCAAAGCCACGAAAACTTTGGACGCAGTGCTGCCGTAAGAGTGCAATAGCTGAAGAGTTGACTTAGCGTGCCGAAGAGGCCAGGCAGCTTGCACCTGTGCGCATCTGCCATCAGCAAGACCAGTATGGAAAGCCCTACAATCTTTGGCACAAATCAGTGCCTACATGCCGCGCCAGAAAGTATGGGATTGGATACCCATACATGCACAGTCGGCGCCTCTAAAAAAAACTAATTTTGACGTACTCCGAAAGTACAGGCACGATGGCACACGGGTCCGTGGTGTTCTTTTCGCCACGAAGCGTGCTCTCGGATATACACACTCATAAATTTACCCTAACCGCTGGAAGTGCTCTGCAGTAATGCGGCCTATCCGCGCATGCTCATTGGAATTTGCTACAGACCCTCGTGTAGCGATAACTCTTGTACGCAGTTGTTCCGTGACTGCTTGACGGCCCTTACCACTGCTTATCGAAACACGCCTATCCTGCTTTTTGGAGATTTTAACCACGGATACGTCAGCCAGTATATAAATCCTCTCCCCCCCCCACCCCCTAGGTAAACCGGCATTGCGTCCGAGTGCCAGTTTCTTCCCTGGTGCTTGTTAAGGCCAGCTTCTGAGCGAACAAAAATCTAGAAAAATTAAGCCTGCTTCTATGGCAACGGTTTTGTTGATGCGCGAGGGGGAGACAAGCATCCCGCTTGTCGTCGGCAATGGGCTCGACGAGCGAGCAATTTTCGCGGCAGACGCAAGAGGAAATGAGCACGAGTGGCGTTTGCTGCTGCAGTCTGTTTTGTTATAACTGTCATTTTCAGCCTCTTTGTTCTAATGGCGATTTCTGCTTGTGTGTGTGGTTGTTCATGTATTGATTAAATGCCAGCAGCGCATCCGTGTTTCCTAAAGTTTCACCCTATTCCGTTATGACACGTGAGCCAGCACGCCAAAGTGCGTGGCTATTGCGTTTTGTCAGACCAATAACACGCAGGGAAATGTGCTTTATTTCGCACTTTCATTAGCAACTATTCTGCAGCAAGGGAAACAATATACAAAGCAATATTACAGACCTGAGTATCTCGTATATACAGTACAAACTGCATATTATTTGACGCAGATACATAACAATGCTTTTCACAATTTATGGATAGCACAAGTCATCGTTTGTAGCTTTGCATGTGACAATCCTGCCAAAGCCAATCATTTGTCTCAACACTTATTTGTTACTACTTATGAAAAAAGTTATCTGTAAGGGAGGCCGGTTCGAAAGCTGAAAATGGCGCATTTTGCATACCCAAACACAGACAAAACAGACATTCGGGGCAGGTGGAGTTGTCCGTGCTGGGACTGTGGTATGGAAAAAATGGAGTTGAGTTATATGCTTACACACAACGCAATTGCTGGCTGGAACAAATTTCAGCGCTGTTCTCGCAAAACTGTCCTTTAAATTCATGTACGTCAACTCTCATTATATTTTGTTGTGGGATGTATGCAAAAAGTATGGTACAAAAATTTAACAATCCAAATTCTTGTTTAAGCTGCCACTATATTGAAGTAACAGGTTTGGTAATGCAATTTTCTAGCAGCTGTCTGAAAATACCGATCACTTTCTCACAGATAAATTATCTGCATCCATGAATTTCTTATTCACTTGTAAAAAGGCACTGACAAATTAGTTTGTTCAGCCTGTTATTTATTCCCTGAATTCGGTCTGAAGAATGCGTATTACAGGAAGACTAGGTTTCAAAAGTTGTAAGCCACTCGTCAACGGTCTATAGCATTTCCTACTCTAGAAGGAATTTGTGTTGCACAGGGGAAACAAAACTTTGCGGGAACATCAGAACGCATGGCTCGCTAAGCGCTGACGTAAGCACCTTCGTACGATTATGTACCAAGCACGGGAGACCCTTCCTTTCCTGTTATAGCCGTTTTGATAAGGTTAGCGTCTATTTTCTACATAACGACTACATAAAAAACGTGCTTATAGCTTTCATTCTCTCGGAAGAGGAAAAAGGTGGCTCTGCTGTACATCTCCGTGTTGGCCCATCATAGAGCGGCACAAAACGTCTTGTGGCCTTTCTTCTGTTTTTTTTTACATTGCTGGAACACCGCCGATACAGAAAAAAAATCTTGCAGCGCGCAGTAGAAGGCAAAGGCGCGCACGTGTGCAGAGGCGCAGACGAACGGAAGCCAAAGCGATGAGCGAAAGCGCCGCCCGGTGGTGCAACGCACGAAACGACTAAATACAAAAAAGTACGCAAAAAAACTGAAAATAAGAGGAAACATTCTTTCTACATACAATTCCGGAATATTACTTTAATTATTCGTGCGTTCCAAAGATAGGGACAAATATGCAAAATGTTTTTAATTTTTCGTTGCCCACCAGAAACATATGGCGACGCTATTTGCCGGATACCAAAAGTAGCCCAACTGTCCACTCAGTGTTTTAACCTTCATGGAGAAGCGTATGGTCCAACTTAGCATGCACCTTGGCAAAAAATAACATCCATAGCGACTTTGTCGACACATGCGTTACATTCGGGCTACCTCAGTTGATCACTAAGCCAACGCGCATTACCGATCATTCTAAGAAATAAATTGTGGGGTATTACGTGCCAAAAACAAGGTATGATTATGAGGCACGCTGTACTTTATGACCGCCTGGGGTTTCTTTAACGTGCACCCAATGCAAGGTACAAGGGAGTTTTTGCATTTCGCCCCCATCGAAATGCGGCCACCGCGGCCGGGATCCGATCCTGCGTCATCGGGATTAGCAGCGCAATGCCAAAGCCACTACGCCACCATGGCTGGTAACCAATCATTCTGCCAATATCCTCGACCTTGTACTTGCGACGCATGCTGAAGTATTTTCCCCTGTTACCTTCCTGCCTAGTCTTAGTGTTCACAGAGCAGTGCATGGTACGATGAAATGCAATGTACTTAAAAGCAAAAAAGGTAAAGAAAACGCTAACCTTATATGCATCATGACAAAGGCGACTATGCTAGCATGGTTGAAGAACTTACAGCCTTTTCCGTGAATTTCGCCTCTTCCTATCAGCAACGTAATCCTAACTTTAACTCGTTACTTTTTAAAAGAGAAATGCAACGCCTTGTACGATCGTACATTCCAACCATCACAGTTATCGAGAGTACTCAGCCACCATGGTTAAATACTAGCCTGAAGCGCTTAAACAATATTAAAAATGAAAATGATGAAAAAATAATGAAAAAGAAGGGACTGTGTCACACAGAAAAAAAGACTAACGCAACAGTTACCTGGGGCAGGTACGACGCAGTTGCAGACAAATCTATAAAGCTAACTCATCAATCGAAGGACACATTTTTCAACTCCACCCCACTTTCTCTCTTGCATACTAACCCGAACCGCTTTTGGAGAATGTCTAACCCGACGAGCTTTAATGTCATTTGACTGCGTGACACAGATGGATGCAGCATCGCTGCACCTGGTGTCGCCACGGTCTTAAATGATACGTTCTGTTCGGTTTTCACAATCGAACATTCTAATGACCTCCCGGAGTTTCAGTATTTTGAGTTTGCACCAATGAATTCTATTGTATTGGAACCAAGTGACATTGGCATGGTGATCGGCTCCCTAAAAAATTGTCTGTGGCCGGTGTAGTTGGCATTAAGGAAAAAGTGCGCAAACCCACGAAAAACATCACAAGCGCTATCTTCTCATTGATATTTCAACCGTCTGTCGCTGATGGAGGTGTTCATTTCGACTAGCCTATCAGGAAGATCACTCTAGTCTTCCAGAAATGTGACCGTTCTTGCCCAGGCATGTATCGCCCCATTACTAGTACATGTTCGAAAATCATGGAGAACATAGCACACTCTTAAGTTACCAAGTTTTTATGATCATTTGCCCATACTAATCAACATGGTTTCCGGGAAGGACACTCCTACGAAACGCAGCTTGCACTAATATTCCTACATGATTTACACTCGAACTTTGATATTAACGTTCGTATTGGCGCCCTTTTCATGGATTTCAAAAAAGTCTTCTACAAAGTACCTCACTCCCGTTTTTTGCTTAAACTCTCGCGACTTAATTTTAACCCACCAGTTTTTGCCGAGACCCGTTAATTCTTAAACAACCGCCAAGAATTCGTTAAAGCTAACTTACATTCATCATCCCTTTCGGCCGTAGTGTCAGGTGTCCCTCAAGATACCGTCTTAGGTCCACTTCTGTTTTCAATATAGTTTTTTTCTGACAGTACATATTCTTTGTATAAAAAGCTGTAAGCGCAGCTAACGTGGTGTTTTTGCATATGGGTTCCTAGATGAGGTGGAATTTTGGAAACTATCAGGCTATCGGTTGGTCAGGCCGGAAACTTATGGTAATTCCATAAGTTTCCAGCCTGACCAACTTTTAATGGAGATAGAAATCAAACAACTGTGTCACTTTTCAATATAATCACCCTTCACGTCAACACATTTTTCACACCTCTGCACTAACATTTCCATGCCCTTCAAAAAATAGTCTGGACTTTTGTCTTCAAAATGTCCGCGGACGGCAGTCTTCACTTCATAATCAGTAACAATCTGCTTTGAAGATTTTTCTTCAGCTTTGAGGAGAGGTAGTAGTCACTGGGCGCCAGGTCTGGGCTATAGGGCGGGTGATCGATTTCCTCGAAGCCACAGTCCTTCGCTGCAGCCTTTGTAACGCTCGCTGTGTGAACTGGAGCGTTGTCGTGAAGCAGGCGGACGCCATGACGAAAAATCCCTCGCCTCTTCTCGTTTATTGCATCATGCAGTTTGTGTTGAAGTGACGCGTAATACTGTGCGTTCATGGTGGTACTTCATTCTATAAAGTCGACCAAGAAAATCCTGCGGCAATCCCAAAAGATCGTTGCCATGATCTTCTTGGTCAACTGAGTCACCTTGGCTTTTCTCGGTGGCGCTTCTCCTGGTTTTCGCCATTCCATCGATTCTATTTTGGAAGGCGTATCGTAGTAAAGGACAATGGTTCCATCTCCGGTGACAATCGACTTCCGCACTTCTCTCTCATTCCCAGGGAAAAGCTCTAAAAAATTAAGAGAACAGGCCACACGATGCGCCTTCTGCACAGAAGAAAGGATTCGGGGCACCCATCTTGCACTGACCTTTGTCATGTGAAGCTGCAGATGAATTATGCGGAACACGGTCGTTACAGTGAGTCCCACCCATGCCCCGATCTTCAGCCTCCTGTCGTTGAGCACTTATTCCTCAACGATAGAGAGCCAATCGCTTCCGTCATCACCTCCACGGGCCGACCACTGCGAGGCTCATCCTCAATGCTCTCCCTCCCCAGGCTAAACTGTTTTGCCCACTCCTTCACGGTGGAATAAGAAGGGGAAGCTTCTGCGTACACACCATCCAAACGCTGTTTGATAACACTTGGAGAAAGCAGTGTTTCTTTGGTGAGAAATTTAATCACGGCTCGATATTTGATTTTTAGCATTATCGCCACTTAGCGGTGTTCGTGTTTGTCAGGCGAGTGCGTGCTACTGACGAACACGCGCGCCGAGTTCAAACTCGTACGCTCGGCTCATAAGAGATGGCGCTGTGTGTCTGAAGCGGTCATTTTGAAATCGCTGTAAGTTTTAGATGTCAGGCCGGAAACTTATGGAATTACCCTTACTTTGCCACTAATAACGGGAGCAAAGAAGATTAATTGAAAAAAATATATTAATTAATGTTTTCAACAGTGCCTTAGGTGCCTTAGTTGCTTGAATGGCGAACTTGAAGGCAGTAACATTTTATAGCACCTTCATTTTTTATCATAAAAGTCGCTCCTAACTCGAGATGTTATAGAATTTTAACGGTAAATCCAGGCAATATCGAAACCGAGTGCTGCGGGAGCGCTCAGAAGGCGGCCCCGCTTTTATATCAGACCAAGCACCCTGTGATGAAAAGTGCGAGGAAGTTTGAAACCGAACGTCCCGGACATTCGCGGAAGCTACTGATAGGGCACGCTTTGCCTGGCGACTATGTGCGGCCTGTGTGTCGGGTCAGGATTTGCCGCCGCATACTATCTTTCAAATTTCAACCCACACTTGTTTCGCGGCGTTGCTGTTTGACGCATAGCGGGATGCGCTCAGTCCCGATATTGCCTCGATTGAGCTTTGCAGTTTGATGAGGAATATCTCGAATAAGCAGCGATTTTCAAGATTTTTAAAAGGTAGGTGCGCGTGAAAATGTCACGGCCTCCAAGTTTCTCATTTCGACCACTGCCCCAAAGGAAATAATAAAACAGGTAATAATAAATATTTGTTAATAAGCCTTCTGAAGCTCACGTTGTGAAACGCAAAGTATGTCCGCCTCGCCTAGGAACTCGTCTGGAAAAACGCCACGTTCGCTGCGCTCACTACTTTTTCATAAAAAATCTGTATGGCCTAAAAAAAAAACCACCCTGCATATTGTTACGGCGCAACCAAAAGTCGCGCCAGTCAGAAGAAGACAATTAGACGTGTAGAGGTAGAATCGGTCTCGCCAGCCATCTTGTTTATATGTCCCTGCCTTTCTTGTAAATATTGTAAATACACCTTTATATGGTGACTTCCGCAACGTAACAATTAAGGATTGGTGACTTCCGCAATTAAGGACCTTCTGCTGAAGCTAACATTTAAGATCCGACTCTTCGCCAATGACTCCGTTTTGTATCGCCCAGTAACCAATGCTTCTGATATTTTTCTCTTACAAAACGACCTATGTTCTTACAACTTTGGTGCAAAAAATGTCCAATGTCCTTTAATGTTAACAAGAGCTCGTTAACATATTTAGCGCCACCGCAATTTTTCTTCCTCTACCTATTATATTTGCAATCGCCCCTCAGCTTCTGCAGACTCATTTAAATATCTTGGACTTCACCTTTTCCCCGATCTAACATGAACGCGTCACATCAGTGAAATTACTAAATCCGCTAATCAAGTACTAGGATTTCTTCGTCGTAATATCAGGCTTGCATCCCCTCCAGTCAAACTCCATGCTTACAAGACTTTCGAATTGCCCAAATTAGAATATGATAGTTCTTTTTTCGACCCCCACCAAGCCTATCTAACAAACTTGAATCGATCCGAAACTGCACTGCTGGAGTCGTTCTCGCCAATTATTTCTATCATGCTAGCATTTCGACCCTAAAACCCAACTAGAACTTTAAATGCTTGCCTCATGCAACAGGGTTGCACGCCCTATGTTAGTACCACCAATATTTCAATGCTCCACCAGCCGAAAACAACCCTATCCGTCCAATGCATTGTGCTTCGCGCCACAACCACCCGAACGCCGTTTACCCTGCACGAGCTCGTACAACCACTATTCAACAGTCCACCCCCTCCGTTTTTTGAATGAATTAATGAATGAAGAAATCATGCTTATTATAGTGCCCAGGAACAGCTACGGAGACTTAATACTGGTGCACTTAAATAATAATACGCGAGACAAAATGTACACAGAAGAGAAATGTGGTAGACAAAACAACGTGAGATAGGGAAACAGAAACAAATAAGGAAACAGGAAACGAGGAGGCGGATCTAAAATGGACTTAATAATACAACATAATTTCCTACATATACAAAACACAAGAAATGAACTTAGAAATATGTCATTACAGGCATAATACTTCATACATGCTCTTCGGAGTCGAGCCATAAGATAGTGTCTAATGCAATAAGGCCACAGAGAAAACGTGCAATGCGTTCTGGTATACTTTTTCGACACGGGAAATTGCACATGATCAAGCAGCTTCGAGCAGTGTATATTGCCATGGACCACCTTATATACTAAATACGCCTTGATTTTAGAGGTGTGAGTTGAAGTATATTCTGGAGTATGGTCGGCAGAATGGCAAAAGCGCTGCTTGAAACTAGATACCAATTTTTTTTGGACGCGTTCAATGAGGTCACAATTTGAGTTACACGTTACACCCCAAAATTCCAGAGGTATACTCTAGAAGTGGAAGGCACAGAGTAGAATACAATTTCAGAAAGGCAACAACAATAGTTTTGGCAGCAATTAAGAGTAGCTTATTGTCTCTGCACCAGTTTGAGAGTGAAAAATGCCGTGTTGGAGGTCAATGCGGTCGAGAACACATTGACCGTCGTAAACAGCTTTAAGTCGTCAGAATATAGAAGGAATGAAGAGTGTCGCATTGCTGATGAAATGTCACTTGTGAGCAGTAGGAATTGAACAGGGCCAAGAACCAATCCTTGAAGAACTCCGCTAGTGACATAGTAGCTAACATTAGTCCATTAATGCTAACGAAGCAATGATGATGATGATATTTGGTGTTTTGTGGCGCAAGGGCCAAGTGTGGCCAAAGAGTGCCAAGACAATGAATGGTATGTTTGCCATGATCAGTGAGTTCCGATGACGGGATGCAATGTGGCTGTAAAGGGGCCTAAGAACAAATCGCGGTATAGAAGCGTAAAACATATTTCGAATAGAATTATGGCAGTGACGTGTGGAATGATCTATGGGTAGTGAATGGATGAGAAATGGTCATGGTGCTTAGAGTATTAAGAGTATAAAAGTAGCACGACGCCTACCAGAAGCCTTTGTAGACAAAGACCAGGAGGCACGTGCTTTCTTTAATAAAATACCGCAGCAGCGGCCTCTCCTGAGAGACCGTGCTACAACTCACCTGGATATATAACACGAAAGTTAGGTATATCCTTTAAAAACGCGATAACGGATTGGTATTTAAAAAGAGGCTCATTGCCCAAAAACATACATGGATGCAATGGTAGATTCTGCCGTAACGATAATGAAAAATGTATTTTTCTCTGAGGCTCTAGTTCAGGGCATTGCAGGAGGACGTGAAGTACACTAAGTGGCTCGCCACATTCATCACAGACAGGCGGATGGCCACCGGACAATAAGTATGCGTGTGTACTGTATGTGTGTCCTATTCTGAGTCTGCAAAGTGTAACTTGTGTGCGGCGTGTCTTCGATTCTGGTGGCCAATGAGCGAGTTGAGGCTTTATAGTGTGTAATTTGTTGCTCGTTTCTCTGTCCCACAGACGTTGCCAGTAGGCCCTGACCTTTTTCTTGAGAAAGGGTTTTAGGTCCATTACAGGGACAGCTATGGGTGAAGTGGCAGCGTCTGTATGAGCAGATGTGGCTAGCTTGTCGGCCAACTCATTCCCCTCGATCTCGCGGTGCCCTGGCACCCAGCACAGCACAATTTGTTGCTTGGATGTATACGCGGTGCAAATTATGGAATAAAGAGCTATAATGACGGGGTTTCTGTGCCTACTGAGAGTTTTTAAACATTTCAACACGGATAAAGAGTCAGTAAAGATGATTGCCTTGGGTATGTCTAACCGTTTGATGTGTTTAACCGCCGCCAGGATGGCGTAGGCCTCCGCTGTAAAGATGGTTGTGTTTGGGTGTAGAACTCCGGCAGCCGAAAAGGATGGACCGACCGCCGCGTAAGACACGCCAGTGTGTGACTTTGAAGCGTCAGTAAAATATTCCGGACAAGAGTATCTGTGCTGCAATTCGAGGAAGTGCATACGGATATGTGCGACCGGCGCATGCTTTGTGACCTCAATGAAGGACAGATCACAGTCAATCAGCTGCCACTGCCATGGCGGCAGCTCTACAGGAGGGGGCATGACATCGTGCTCATGGAGCGACACATCCATTTCTTCGGCAAGACTTCTTACTCGCCGTGCGTAGGGCTTTCTCACGGAAGGGCGGTTCAGAAAGGTTTGGGCACTGGACAGATCATTTATACTTGTGTAGGCAGGGTGCGTATTGTTTGAGTTCACTTTTAGGAAATATACAAAGGATAAGTAAGTTCTCTGTAGATGTAGCGACCATTCATTTGATTCGGCATAAAGGCTTTCTACGGGGCTTGTTCTGAACGCACCCGTAGAGAGGCGGATACCCAGATGGTGGACAGGGTCTAACATCTTCAAGGCGCTCGGCGTCGCAGAGTGATATATGATGGAACCGTAGTCTATACGTGATCAAATGAGGCTCTTATATAGATTCAATAGACATCTTGTGTCACTACCCCACGTAGTGCGAGACAACACTTTCAAGATGCTCATTGTCTTCAGGCACTTGTTTCTTAAATACTTTAGATGTGGGATAAACGTTAACTTCGCGTCCAGAATTAGGCCTAGGAATTTGTGTTCAGTTTTTACAGGTAGACCCTCACCCTGTATCTCGATGTTGGGATCAGGGTGCAGACCTCTCTTCCTGGAGAAGAGGACGCATGTGGACTTTTGTGGGTTACGCCGAAAACCATTCTCGTCTGCCCACTTAGACAGTTTGTTCAGTCCAAGCTGAACCTGCCGCTCACAGATTGCAAGGTTACATGACGTGAAGCCTATCTGTACATCGTCGACATATACTGAATAAAATATGTTGCGTGGGATGTACAGACGCAGAGAGTTCATTTTTATGATAAAAAGGGTGCAACTAAGCACACCACCCTGTGGTACTCCAGTTTCCTGCACATATGGTCTTGATAGGGCATTACCCACACGAACACGGAATCTGCGGTTGGACAGATAACTTTCAATGATATTCAGCATAATGCCACGTATTCCAAAGTGTGCGAGGTCTCTTAGTATTCCGAAACGCCACGTGGTGTCGTATGCTTTTTCCATATCAAGGAAAACAGACAGGAAGAATTGCTTGTGGACAAAAGTCTCACGAATCTGAGCCTCTAGGCGTATCAGATGGTCAGTGGTGGATCGGCCGTCGTGGAATCCACACTGGTATGGGTCAAGCAGCTTGTTTGATTCTAGGAAATGTATCAGACGGCGGTTTATCATCTTCTCAGACTTTGCAGATGCAGCTTGTTAGAGCTATGGGCCGATAACTCGATACGGACGATGGATCCTTGCCCTGCTTCAGGATAGGGATTACTATGGCCTCTTTCCAGGCAGAGGGGATCTCGCCCGAGGTCCATATAGAATTGTACAGGCAGAGAAGGGTTTTCTTTGTTTCAGAGGACAGGTTTTTCAACATTTCGTAGAGTATGCGGTCGGAGCCTGGGGCAGATTGTTTGCAACAGGTGAGTGATGCTTGCAGCTCTGCTAGGGAGAAAGGTAGGTTATATGGCTCGTTCCCAGCGCTCTTTCGGTCTAGTTTTTGTTTTTCTATTGCTGCTTTGTATTTTGTGAATGCTGGAGAATAGTGTGATGAACTGGACACATGTTCAAAATGTGCACCCAAATGGTTCGCTTGGTCCTCCAGGCTATCTCCCTGCGTATGTACCAGGGGAGGAGGATGTGTTTGTCGTCCTCTTACTCTATTGACCCTGTTCCAAACCTTGGCCTCATCCGTGTATGAATTTATGCTTGATAAGAATGTTTGCCAGCTGTCTCTCCTGGCTTGTCTGCGCGTTCTCCTACCTTGGGATTTGATTTTCTTGAAATTGACGAGGTTTTCAGCAGTAGGAGAATCGCGAAGCTGCCTCCATGCTTTGTTCTGCTGCCTACGTGCGTTCCGGCATTGTTCATTCCACCACGGAACACGGCGTTTGCTAGAAAGTCCACTTGTTTGGGGAATACACTTAAGAGCTGCATCAATTATGAAATTAGTAAGATATTCGACGGCACCGTCAATTCCGAGCAATGAAATGTCAGCCCACGAGAGCGTACTGGTAAGTGTTTGGAATTTCTTCCAGTCCGCTGCATCGACCTTTCACTGGGGGCGCGTGGTGGAGATTCGTATTGTCTTGGTGTTCTCAGCAGTATTGGGAAATGGTCGCTCCCATAAGGGTTCTTTATAACTTCCCATTCAAGTTCAGGTAGTATGGATGGAGAAGCTATGCTCAGATCTATGGAGGAAAACGTTTTATTTGCGAGACAATAATATGTGGCTGCTTTTTTATTTAGCAGACATGCACCGGATGAGAAAAGAAAGTCCTCAATTAGACGGCCTCGTGCATCAATGCGAGAGTCGCCCCACAGACCGCTGTGCGCATTGAAATCGCCAAGAACAAGATAAGGTTCTGGCAATTCGTCTATAAATGACTGAAATTCATGTTTGTGTAGTTGGTAATGTGGGGGTATGTAAAGCGAGCAAATGGTGATGAGTCTGTTTAAGAGAACAAGTCGAACTGCCACTGCTTCGAGGGGCGTTTGTAGCCGCAAACGTTGACATGCTATGCTTTTGTGGATTACGATGGCAACACCGCCTGATGATGCGAGGGCATCATCACGATCTTTACGAAACGTAACATACTGTCGGAGAAAGTTTGTATGTGTCGATTTTAAGTGAGTTTCCTGTACACACAGCACTTTTGGGTTGTGTTCGTGGAGAAGTTCTTGGACATCGTCGAGGTTCCTAAGAATACCTCTGACGTTCCATTGTATGATTTGAGTATCCATAATGAAAGTAAATTGGTGCTGTGTGTACTAGAAAAGGAAATATTGCTTTAGATTACAGAGCCCTTCCCGGGCCCTGTAACGCGGGATTTGCCCTTTCTGAAGCGGTCGAGGGAGCCTCGCCGCTCCTTAGGCGCTTGGTGCGCTGTCGGGATGGGTGTAGTGTCCATTGCCTCATGTGGGGCGCTGGACACGCGCTCTTGCGAGCGAGAAATTTCGCGAGAAAGTCTCGCCGCAAAGGACGAGACCTTTGCGCCCACCAGCCCGGAGGTTGATGGGGCTGTCTTTGGGCCTGAGCTGCGCTGGCTGTTGCCAGCGACAGCAGGGGCCGGAGAGGGTGAGGCAGCCTTGACTGCACCCACCGTGGGCGCTGCTGGCGGTCCTGCCGGTTCGCTACGCGAAGAGCAGGATGCTGCCGTGGACTGTTGTGGTGCCGGTAACCCAAGGGTAACCGGGCTTGTTTGCTGGTTGGGTGGGGTAGGCTTAGCGCCTTCCACCCAGGGGGCAGGGGCCACAAGCGGCAGCTCGCTGTGTGCGGGCTGGGCAGGTGGCAGTGGCCGCTGCGACGCTGCCCCGCGACGCGCCGCATCAGCATAAGATGTGTTGTGGAAAAGTGAGCACCTCTTACGGGCTTCCTTGAAAGAAATATTTTCTTTTACTTTTAGGGTGATTATGTCCTTTTCTTTTTTCCAGTTTGGACAGGAACGTGAGTAGGATGCGTGGTCACCACTGCAGTTCACACAGTGAGGAGTGCCAGTACAGTTGTCGGAGGAGTGGCCCTGTACTCCACACCTTGCACAAGTTATTTGACCACGACAGCTCTGTGAGCCATGGCCAAATCTTTGGCATTGGAAGCACCGTCTAGGGTTAGGGACATATGGTCGAACAGTTAACTTAATGTATCCTGTTTCGATGGTTTCAGGCAGAACGCTAGATCCAAATGTGAGGACAAGATGTTTGGTGGGGATTTCTTTGTTGTCCCGTCTGATGATGATACGTTTTACATTGGTGACATTTTGATCTTTCCAACCTTCCAGGAGTTCTGCTTCTGATAATTCTAGTAGGTCTGCTTCTGATACGACTCCGCGTGAGCTATTCATTGATCGGTGTGGTGATACAGAAATTGGTATGTTGCCGAAAGTCACAAGGTTGCCGAGTTTCTCGTACTGTTGTTTCTGAGGGACCTCAAGAAGAAGGTCTCCGCTAGCCATTTTAATCACTTTGTAACCTGAGCCTAAAGCTTCCGTCAAAGATTTCGCAACTATGAATGGAGAAATGGATCTGGCCGGTTTCGAAGCATTTTCGCTGTGTACAACATGGTATTTCGGATAGATTTCTTTTGGTCGGTTGGAATACAGGCTAAGTTCATCGGTGCGTCCCCTCTTTAGAGGGTGACGATCAAGTAGGCGGGGAAATGCTGGTGTTCCCATAACGGTTTGTTTTATTTCGGCGGCAATGGCGGCCACCCACCACGGAGCCCAACTAGGGGACGCTGCAGTGCTTAACGCGTAAGGCTGCAGGCGCCAACCGTACATTGCCACTATAACCTAATATATTATACCCAAGGGAGGGCACATACACAAGGTTAACCCAAGCCGCCTATGTAAATTAGGAAGTGACAGAAGAGAAGAGATGAGAGGATAGTTAAAGAAAGAAGACAGGAAAGCAAAAGGTTGGAGAGGGGGATAGGAAAAGGCGACAACCGATTTCCCCCGGGTGGGTCAGTCCGGGGGTGCCGTCTACGTGAAGCCGAGGCCAAAGGGGTGTGTTGCCTCCGCCAAGGGGCCATAAAGGTCCAAGCACTCAGCATTGGCTCAACCCCCAGGATCCTCTTTTCCCCGGACACGGCTAAGCCGCGCACGGTTAGACGCGGGAGGGTCCAACCCTCGTGTGGTCGGGTACGTGGTGTCGCAACACACCAAACGCCTGCTGACGCAGACGCCCCTGCGGGGGCTAACGAAGCAAGATCTATTGCTTAGATAACTCGATAACAGGGCGGCGATGGAAGACGGTGTGCGCACTTGCGTGAGTTTCGCAAGGAGAAGCCCATGGAAGACTGGTGAGGCAGAAGTAGACGGCGTTGAGGAGTAGACAGGTGGCACCCTTGACATGAGGCAGCTATGAAGAAAGCCGTCAATGTCGTCGCTCTCAGGTGACCAACCTTTGATTCCAGAAAGGTGGCGACTTGGCCCTGTTGTGTGCTCCCAGGGAATAGTCTTTATGACGCTGGTCGTATCCAACTTGCAGTTAGGAAAACGCTTCACAGAGGAACGAGATTTTCCCTACCGTGTCGAGGAGGCAGCGCAGAGTGGCCACTCCTCAGTAAAGGTCATCCGGTGGGGCACAGGAAGATAATGGGGAACCGCTTTGGGAGTAGGAATGTTCCACGGCCACAGGGTCGTTCTCCTTAGGCAAGTGACACCTCACTGGGATAAATCACATAAATAGACCTCTTCCTGTTTTATTAAGAAGAAGAAGAAGAATTTTCTTTATTTATTCACGAAAATAAAAGCACAGTAACAGGATATACAGAAGGAGGTCCCAAAGCTCAAGGCTGTAAGGGGACCTCCTACAAACAGCCTGATGTCACTTCGACTGCCCCTCCCGCCTGCCGCACCAACGAAGCGGGCGCTGGCTGGCAAAACACGTCCAGCCGGCTGGATCTTTCTGCATAAGTGCTGCAGCAATTTGGATATGAGAATCGCTCTTGAACCGCTTTTAAAACGCGCAGAGGCGCAAATGTCCCCATCCAACAACATACCGCCATCACGCCACCACCACAGCGCCCTCATAGAGTTCCTTTCCTCGTGCCTACCCGCAGCCCTCTATAAACACCGGGGCTTATCGAAGTGCGACCATAGCACGTCCAGCGCTCTGGCTCGTTTCCCTTCTTCCTTTATGTCCTCTACGCCGGCGCGTCGAACTTTGCATCGCCTATTGCATTCATGACGTACCATTCCTGCCAAGTACAAGTACGCACTATAGTGTAGCGGTCATGCCAGACAAAACGACATCTGTGGTCCAACACTTTTCGTGTCGCCGGAGAAACGCCCATGTATTCAGGCGAGCTGCCGCTTTGGAGATCAAGAATGTCCGCTTAGTACTCTTGTCGGATACCTTGCTGTCAGTGTCGAGCCATAAACGCCGCCTAAACAACGCCAAGCTTACCATAGTCCACGGAGTAAGATAGACAGGTGCGCCGACTCCGCCGCCGCGCAACGCAAATTATACATTGCGTAGCGCCATCTGTCGAGGCGCGTGGAAAACACTCAACAGCTTGCTTCCATGTGCGCATGCGCTGAGTGGCGGAGACCGGCGGCGAACGGCGGCGCAGAACGGGCAGCGCGGCACCCGCAGAGCGTGTCGTCTGCTACAAACGTGGACCCTCGGCCGTCTCAATTTCACAGCAATGAAACACAAAAAATATGTGCGCACGAATAACAAAAGCGCACATAAACAAGCGGTAGCGCTTTTATGCACGCATACGAAACATTTTTAGATGTCTTTAGAGGGGACAAACGATAAATGATGCTGTACAAAAAGACACAACAGAAGTACTTGTTTTTCACTCCTCTACGTCTGCGCGGAAGCGAAGGTGGGAAATTTTCGTCTTCCTCGCTTTGTTTACCATGTCTGAAGTATGTTTATTCATGCCTGACGGAACAAGGTATCTTGATACTTGTGCGTGAAGAGACTGAGCAACAGGACAGTGTTTTGTTCCCGGCTGTAAATCTAGGTATGGCAAAGGACGCGAGAAGTTTTCGCTCTTCGCTTCGCCATCTGATCTTCAACTGCTCCACCAGTGGCGTCAAAAAATGCCTCAAATAAGCGAGCGCTTAAAGCAATGGACAAAATATGTGCGCAACAATTCGAGAAGCAGCTTATTTTTGATAGTTACTTCAGCAAAGACAAAGTTGATGTCCTACTAGATCTAAAGAAAGTGCCTCGACTTCGAAGCGGAGCAGTTCTTTCAATTTGTTTAGGGAAGCCTGGCGTAGCTCAATGATTGCGAATGCCAGGAGGAACCAGAAGACGCCAATGCGGAAGGACGGGAGGAGCTCAATTTAAATTTCTCTTCAACTACACACAGTGCAGGTGCCTTTCCTTGCCCAGAGACATGCCGTAATGTAGAGAGAGAGAAAGGTAAATAAAGATAAGGAGGTTAGCCAGTGTAAATACCGGCTGGCTACCCTGTAAATTCTCAGCCTCGCCTTTGAGATGATTCCCCCAGTTATGCAGACACGTAATCAGAGCTTCTCTTGCGAAATAATAAGCAGGGAACACTGGCAGGAATTCCCTACTATTATGTTTAATGAGAATGTGGGGATTCTGCTCGCAAGAGAACCGGGCGACACGAAAAGCACCGCGAGAAGCGAGCGAAGCATCTTAGCACTTGATGCGTGCTCAGATAAAAAAGAGTGATAAACGTGAGCTTTTGCGTAAAAACTTCTTTTCGCTGTCGTCTTTCATTGCTTGAGGCCACCTGAACTGCCATTATATCGCCTTTCCATTTGCTATAGTTTCTCTCTCCATCTTTGTTTATTTTCTGTTCCTGTGCCTTGTAAAGTTTCATGTAGGCCACCTGACAAATGCCCTGCATTTGGCCTGTATAAAATAAATTAAATAACATGATACATGACTTGTTTCTCCTGCTAACGTCACTCCGTGAATCGCAAGAGCTATGCGCGCTACAGGCGTCAGGGCGTGCGCGGAGCAGACGACAAAACGGATAGGCAAGCAGGCGCCGCGAGAGAGCCCCCGCGCCTTTGCTCCTCTCCGCTGCAGAGTTTTTCTTCATTCGTAGCGCCGTCTGGCGAACACGCTGTGAAGCAGGAGCCGGCGTTGCAGAATGTGTCCCTTCCAGACGAGCGGAGTCGGCGCTCCTGTCTTATCTTACTCCGTGCCATAGTCTCAAATCGGGTCGCATGCACCCTCTCTTAACTCGTCTTCGCAAAAAACCGCCTGCGAAATCTATATAGACTGTGACTTCATATAGAACATGGACAACAATCCGAACCTCATCTGACACCTAAACCTACCCAGCTGTACACACAGCAAAAGCCACACAGACGCATTCCAACACGCGCACAGTGTTGTGCCTATCGTGATCGCAACACCACACATAGGAATGCATGCCGTCGATTTCCACATCAGCGTGTGTGGCCACCACCTATTCGATCTCAATCACAACGACATTACGAGTGCAACGAACGCTTACATCGCTTCACTAGGCATCCTACCTCTTGATCGAAGACGCGACACACCGCTTCCATCGCCCATTCTTCAAGTTCCCAGGCATATTATCTCACAACGTCTCCCCCTTCCTCAGCATCGTCAACAACGCCTTGACAACTCCTAAGGAGAACCGTGCCATTGTGCATTATCCCTTTTAAAGCGAAGCTTTGTACCTCTACCAGCCAAGGGTTCTGTCGTGTCCGTCGTTGTAATCAAAAAACGATCCCGACGAACCGCTAACAATTGCAGGTATAGCAGTATAGCTTACTTGAATTCAGGCATTCAGCGTACAACTAAGCACTCGTTTTCGCAAGAAAAACCACAAAAACAAGCTTCAAAGTGATGAGCCAACATGATGGATGATGAAGGCTGCGGGCAAACAACGGAAACAGGCTTCGGCGCGGTCCGTAAGATTAGATTGCAGCTGTTGCAAAGCCTATGCAGCTGCTTGAAAGAGGGTTGACGTCATTCGAAACCCTTCCAGCCTAGTAACTGCTTCGGTTCATTTTCTAGACTACCCCACTATGGGTAGACCACGGAAAGTAAAGACGGCAGAACGTGCATTCGCGGAACGTGCATTGATTTAACCTTGGCAAAGAATGTAACTACAGTGAAAACTGAAAATTTGAGTGTATATCACACCGATCATAAAGCAGTAGTGAACATTGTTGTGAAGTAAATAATAATAAAGGCCGTGGTTAAAGTTACGTTGTAGTGTGTGAAATATCAAGTGCGCCGCAGTCACCGTGAGGGTGGCGTAAAAAGCTTCGCTTTCCAACCACCTTCACAGGGTGGATTGGCGGGCAATTTTTTTAAAGCGCTAGCTTATCTTAGCTTGTTGCTCAGATTTGAGCTGTTGGGAATCCATGAGAGTGTGGAGCATACAGTGCCACTGTGTATGTCGTCATGCCTCTGGATAGGTGCTATTGTCGTCGCGCCAGCGTCGTCTCACCGTCCTCTTCACGCCAACTGTCGCCGTGGTCATCATCCCATTTTCGTCATTTCGTAGTTCGCATACTGCCTTGGTCGTTCCATCGAGGTTATTCCTTCTTAGTCGTTCTGTCGTAATCATTCTGTCGTCGCTCAATCGCGATAATGACGCCGTTGAATTTCTACCGTCGTCATACAGTCGATGTCATGCCTTCGTTGTCACACCATCGTACCTGATGCCGTCGTCGCCGTCGCAGCGTCGCATCTGACTCTTGTCATACACTCGCCGTCATGCTATTTTCCTCATGCCGCCGGTGTCACGTTGTCGACGTTATATCATCATCATATGAGAATCGTCATCCGCTTGTCTTCATGCAGTTGTAGTCAAAGCGCCTTCGGCTGCGCCAGTGTTTGCTTAGAAATCCGGCGAGCCGTCGAGCATCGATGAGGCCGGTCGTATCTTAAATAACAACGCTATAAAACACACAAACACAGAAACGTCATGTATGAAGGAGGGCCTTCAGATTCCCAAGCCCCAGTAACATAGCCAGGGGGTGCCACACTGACCACTCCCCTCCCCCCCCCTCCCATATTTCTGTGTTAGTATTCGTTCTTCTCCGCGTAATCTTAAGCGCCCCTCACCCCTTGCTCCCCCTCGCTGTCCCCGGACAAGTAGGTGACCACCACCTTCGAAAAACAATTCTGGCTACGCAACTGCTCAAGCACATCGGCGAACTCGATATCCGGAGCGAAAACACCCAGCCCGCAAGAAAGCTACGGCTTAAACATTCGTGTTACAAACGCGTTACTATTCTGTGAGTTCTTTTTTCCGGCTCCCGACCTGAACTTCTCTTGGTTTAGAGCCACGCACGCCATTGTACAAAGCCTGTACACCAACTGTAAATAGCATATCGTTTGCATAGTACACACAATAAGCTGCGCAGATGGAAAATCATGCGGGTCAAACATTTGATATCGCCCTTGTATTTATTCTACCGTGCTCTTTCTGCCTACTTTTGTTTTTGTTTCACTCGCGCATGAATCTTCCGCGCGCGGTTTACAAGTTTTCGCGTGGCGGTGAATTATCTGGAAGCTCCACTACCATCAGCTCGTGCTCGTGTGGAATGTAAGCACACGCGGAGAAGTAGGCCCGTTGGGGAATAATGCTGCTGCTAACCTGGCACCGTCTTCGTCTTCTCAGAGCCCGTGCCCTGCCTTGGAACCCACAAACACCTGGCCGCCTCCACAATTATTCTTTTATTGCGATAGCAATTATATGGACACTTCAACCGGATTTCTGCCGTCGGCGTCGTCGTCGTCGTCGCCGTCGCCGTCGCCGTGACGTTCCGTATAGATAAAATCTTCGCCGCGCGCCGTATGCCCCAGCGGAAGCGTGGGGGGGACGCGCGCTATCACGGAGAGCGAACACACTCAATCTCCCACGCGCAAGCAAGGAAGCGGAAAGCCAGCGCCGGAGGGAGCAGGGGGGGGGCACTTCTCTGCCAACAACCGCGCTCGTCGCTCCGCACAGTCTCTTATCTCTCCCACGCGCAAGCCAGGAAGCGGGAAGCCAGCGCCGGAGGGAGCATGGGGGGGGGGGGGGGGGGGGGCGCACTTCTACGCTTCCAACAACCGCGCTCGTCGTTCGTTCGACCGCACCGTCTCTTATCTCCACACGGCTCCGACCTTTATGACGCTCAGTTTCCGTTGATAGAGCGCACGTACCTTCGCCCGCTGCGCGGGCGAAGGTACGTTGCGCTGCCAGCGTTTTGACAGTCGTTGGCTGCAGTCATTCAGTGTGATCTATTCATGTTTGTTTGTGCGCGCTCACACCACGCTTGTTCATTCAGTTAGTAATAGTCGGGCCACATTTTCCAACGCACGCTACACATGCAATGCTGCCCAGATCGGCAGTGCAGCACTACAGGTGTGTCCCTTCGCACGCGCTGCCCACGGGAAGCGCTTCTCATCAACACCACCGTTTCACACGCGCCTTCTCGTGGTCATCGAGTCTCTCTTCATGTCGGTCTTCTTACGCCGCAGCACACCTGCTTACTTAATCAGCTCATGTTTACTACAATTCATATTGCTACCAAGGCCGCTCACCTTACTTCGTATGACATTGCTGTGTTGCTATCGCATTCATTGCTTCGCCCTTAGGGCGAAACTGTGACATTTTTTCTTTTACCTCATAGCGCCCGCTCCTTCACAAGTACTCCGTAGTGGGTGTTCACCAGTGCTTAAAGTCAGCTGTTGCTGCGTGAGCACGCGCCAGAAGAGGAAGAAGAACGAACGCCTTTATTCCGGTGACGGGGACGCAACGCCGTCCGCCGAGGTCGTCCAGGGAACATTGGGACCTGGAAGACGCAGTGTGACGCACAGTGCCTCAGCACCTCACGTAGGGTCGTCGTGGGCTGCCTGACAGCGGCAGAAACAGACAGCCATGGTCCCCGTGCAACGAGACCACGGACAGCACTGGAACGCTACTCAGCAACTCGACGCAGGGGACGACCGGCGGCAGCATCGCGTAATACGCAAGGACTCCTTGATGGAAAAGCATAAAGAGGAAGGTGTCAACGCCACCGGGTCCTCTCACCGAGTGGACATGCCGCACACTTCAAAGCCAAACATACAGGTATTCAGGCCACCACCCTTCCGTTCCGCAGAGACTGGGAGCACTTTCTGTGCATCCGACCTTCTGGTATCAGCGCCAATGATTTTGAGCAGCAGAGACCAACCCATGCGCTACGGGCAACAGCAGACACCTAACGCAGGCAGTGGTGTTTTAAACAGCGTCCCCTAGAAGGCTGCATCGAGCAAGTGCTGTTTAAATGACACGACTGGATGGCTTATGTGTCTCCCGTCGTCTTTCAGCGTGCTGGCCGAGCCTCCGGCGTGGAAGCAACAAAAAGGGAAGCACAGGATGGGCCAACAGCAACGCACCTTTTACACAAGCACGGAAACAAGTGAACCAGCGTCATCGCCCAGTGATAAACTCAGCATCATCGAGAAAGCTCGGACGGACCCGGATGGCTTCATCGCAATGCACCTGCAATAGCTGGTGTTCACCATCTGCGGCAAACACTCCGAACATTCTATCAACGCAAGACCCGCGGCCATGTTCTGCGCATTCGTTATCATGGAAGGGTGTGCCAGTGCGTTCCTCGACGGTCTGCTGAACATTTGCAACGAGTGGTTCGAACAGCGCGATCTGCTCCTGCCATACCGTAGGAGAAAAGCCGGGATCATGCTCCACTAGCCAGCGCAGGACGCCACCGCGGAGTTGGAAAGTCTTCGATTCACCCTCATGACTACAGCAGGAGCGTCCACAGTGCTGCTTCTCTCCTCCTCGATGGCGCTGGTGAAGTGCTTTGATCCGTGCTTCCTTTATGGACCATGCTGTTCTGTACATGTTCCTATGATGCTGCTCTAGCTTTTAGACTTCCAGGCTTCGGCATGGAAGTGTGGATCTTCCCTGCAGCTGTAGTACTATGTACGCGCAGCTCCCGCCATTGCAATACTGTGTGAGGATTCTACGACAAAGCTCATCCCGTATGAAGTCATTGACTCTTTCCTGATTGGCCATCAGAATCGAATGACTTCCATTTTGGTTATTGAATATGGTGCAGTTTATTTTTCACTGTGTATGGTGCACAGACGACGCTTTGGATGGAGCTGTATTCGTAATGATTGCTGGGGGTTAGGCAACCGTGCATTTTGGTGTGATATTTCTTTATTTTTGTACCGCGAATTAGAAGAAATGAAATAAAGATTTAAAAAAAAAGCGGTTGCAATGTAGAAGCCCCTGCACCATGAAACTTGTCGAGTGAGACCTTTGTAGCCTGAATACTTGAGCATCTTCCAAAACGTTGCTGGCTAAATAGTAATCAAAGTATATAGTGTTTTTCCGAGGCGCGTGCATAGTCACGCAGGGCACGTACGCGCCTGCACGCACGCACTCGCATACACACGCCCGCGCGCGCGCATTCTCTGCACAATACAGATTGTAGCACAACGTACGTTAAAATCTAAGGATCTTCGCTCAAGTGCTAAAACGATGTGTAACGGCGATAGTGAAACGGTTTTACAGAGATAATTTCGTTTACACCACACCACGATGTGTAGGGATTGTCAGTTCACAAGAATTCGCTCTCATAACACGGAGTCTGGCGGCAAACACACAGAAAAAAAATTAAACCTTCCCCTACTAGGAACGGGGCTGCTGTGTAGCTTGTGCAACCCTATGGCAAGGGTTGGTTAGGTTTTGGAGGGTTTGCGACGTTCACTAGCCAGCTGCCGCAGCCGTTACTTCAACGCAGCCTGCTTTTCGGCAGAACGAACCAAAAGCAGCCTCCCCATCTGACTGCCGGGCCTGAACTGGCGGGAAACGGAAGGCGCGAGGTGAGCGAACACACGATCACACCCTTTCCCTCTTCCGGAGGGAGGGGACACCTGTGATTGGCGAGGGATATGGCGTGATCGCGCGCGCCAGCTGCGGGCACCACGTCTACTTCTTCATGCATATGAAACCTCGCTTTTAACAGGTGACTGTTTGGGCATGTTGATACGACATGAAATAACTTTATGCGCACAAGATGAGGACAGAGAAGAGGCTCGTGTGTTTTGCGCTCGTGTGTCTTAGCCTCTTCTCTGTCCTCGTATTGTGGGCATAAAGTTCTTCCCCACTTTAAAGGGCGCATATGAAAAACCGGCAGTGGGTGAATCGGTTAGCATGGTGGTCTCGCAACCGAGAGGTCGGTGATTCGATTCCGCAGCTTCATGGGCAGTTTTTATTTTCTCGCGGCTTCGGTTTTTTCGTACGCCAACATGAGCACCGACGCCGACACGAGTGAGGCAATACAACCTTCGCTTGAATTGTTTTATATCACGCATAGCGTTTCAGGTTTTACAGCAGCAGTTTGCATTTGCCCTTACCTTTTCACTGTAAAGCGTAGCTTGCGCCAGTGCTTCTAGCACGAGGATCCAGCCCTCAACAAAAAACTTGCAAAGTATCGTGTCTGATTGCTTTGATGCAAGTTTGTGGACCACCATAACATGTCCTGTACTACGTTTCGCTCATTCCAGAGAAAGCGCTGTGGTGCAGTATAGACCACATGGTTCGCAACAGACAGTCATGGTTGAAATTGTGCTGGCAGTAGGAATTTTTTTCATTGGACCATGATATGAATAGCTGCGGCCAAACCCACGAGAATGGTCGGCACACCAACTGACTGCAAATGATAGAAGGCACCTGTACAGACGCGGCGCCAAATATTAGTCGGCTGAGCCGCTCAGCGTTGTGGTTGGCGACTCAGCCTGTGTTTTCTATCCGAGGGTGCAAAAAAAGAAGTTTTTGGATTGTTTCCGCTCTCAGAGACAGTGTGTGCCACTACTTCAACATGGCAGTTATGGAGATCTTGGGCCATAGCCGAAGAAATTATTTTGCACAGCGTTAGTGCCTTCATGCAAGACAGTTTGAACGCTCGAAGCGTTCATCATCATTATCGCCATTATTATTATTATTATTATTATTATTATTATTATTATTATTATTATTATTATTATTATTATTCAAACATAAAATATGGTCATGAGGAAACTTCAAAACACGCCCGTTATGTGGTTCCTCGTTCAGCCACAAGGTATGGTGAGACCAGGCGCTGTGCATATGTGCTGGACATTTTTAACAAGTTACTGGATAAAATATTGAAACACGTTGAAAGAAGCATTGAAGGAGCTATGGTGAAATTAGCTAACTTCCCGTACACTTTGTCATCACAATATTTTTTGCTTTAATTTATTTAGTTTTATGTAGAATAACCAAATGTTATCTTGTTCTTTTTTTCTATTTTCTGGCATGTTTTTTGTTGTCCATGTCTCATCGATGTCTGTATTTCATTCCTCTTATGTATCATGTTCATAGGCACGGTCCTAGAAGCCAGCTGAGTCTGTTCGTGTTGTTCTGCATTTTTGGGTGGCAATAAATAATAATCAATCAAACAATCAATCATTTATTTATCTTGCCCAGGAACAACCATGAGGTCTAAGTGCTGACGCGCGTATACATAGAAAAAGAAATACAGCAGGGGAATATCAGTAAAACAACACAACGAATAAAAAATAACAATCTTGAAATAAGAAGTGTACATACATGCATCAAGGCGCAAAATGAATACATAAGAAAATGGAGGAGAAGGGAAGTTCAACAATGTGAAACTAAGAGACAGCAACGCAAAGCTCAGAACAGAATAATGACAGCGAGTAGTGAAAAATATCAAGGTCATGAAAGTGGGCTTTTTATATATAAAGACTGTATTCTGTGGGCGGGTGAGTGTTAGTAGTGACAGGCAGCAACATGGAAAGGTCTGTATACTCTGTTGATCTTGCGCGGAATACGAAACATGATACAACCGATGAGTTCGGGGCACATGAGGATACTGTGAAGGAGTTTGAAAAGAAACAGAAGGTCAGCATGATTACGTCGGCAGCAAAGTAAGGGCAATGACAATAACCCGACAGTGCTACAGCAAGGTCCAGCGTCCGTGCTAGCAAAGTAGTGATGATATATGCTTAGAAACTTTTTCTGGACTCGATCTATAATGTCACTGTTGGATCTAGAGATGCCGTTCCAGATGACCGATGCGTATTCGAGTTGAGGAAGACAGATTGTTCTGTACAACTTGCGGAACGGTGTAGGAGAAATGAATTCTCTCGATGGTCTGCAAACAGAGCCAAGAGTGCGCATACCACGCATTGCAACGCGTTTAGCGTGAGCTGAAAAGTGTAAGGTTGTATCAAGAAGTACACTGAGATCGTTGGTCTTACGGACCCTACACAATGGTACAGAGTCTACTGAATAAGAAAAAGAAATGCTTGCTGTTTTGCGTGTGAGAGTCATGACTTTGGTCTTAACAGCATTCAAGGTTAGGTTATTATCTGTGCACCATTTAGAAAAAGAAAGCAGGTCGGACTTCAGGATGCGACAGTCATCAACAGTGTGAATTGGCTTTAAAATATTTAGGTCATCGGCATATAGAAGGAATAAAGAATGCCGAATGGCAGAAAGAAGGTCAATAATAAAAATTAAAAAAAGGAGTGGTCCCAATAGTGATCCCTGAGGGACGCTGCTAGTTGCCACGTAAGAAGACGTTTGGCTATTGACGTTTACATAAGATGGTCTATTAGTAACATAACTCCGCAAGAAATTTAAAATTGACAATTCAACACCAAAGTGTGTAAGCTTGATCAGAAGCAGTGAGTGGCTGACCACATTGAAAGCTTTGCTGAGGTCACAATAAATGGTGTCAACTTGCCCCCTTTTGAGTACCGGCGAGGAGATCTAGGTCGTGAAACTTGTGAGATCTGTCATAGTGGAGCGGCCTGTAAGGAATCCATGCTGATTCGGGATCAATGCGTTCTTCACAGTAAAAGACAATATGTTATGAAGAGCAAGCTCAAAAAATCTTGGACGCGGCACAGAGAAGAGAAATTAGGCGATAATTTGAGACATCGGTTTTACAGCAAGACTTAAATACAGGAAAACACGAGCAGTTTTCCACATGCGAGGGAAAGTGGAAGTATTCAGAGAGTTATTAAATATATAGGTCAATACTGGGGCAAATATACTGCCGTAAGCTTTTAAAATTGCGGAGGGGATGCCATTAGGGCCACAGGATACGGAAGGCTTCAAGCCCTTAAGGCATTCGCTGATCAGCTTTTCGTCAAACAACACATGAGTCAGATATAGGAGCCGTTGTGTGCTGCTGACAGACATCAGCGTTGAAGCCTGAAGCTTTATATAGGGAAGAGAAATGGGCTGCAAAACAATCCGTGACTGCTTGGACTTCTACTCATCTAGAGTGAAGCGGGCGAAAACACTCACCACGTTTCCTAGAGCGCTTGCGGAAATACTTCCAAATTTCCGCTGGCAGGTCGGAGGTGCTCTTTTCCAAGAATTCAATATATGAGTAATGATTCCGCTTATAGAGGCGTTTGCAGAGAGTTCGAAAAAAAAAACG
Organism: Dermacentor silvarum; assembly: GCF_013339745.2. NCBI lineage: Eukaryota > Metazoa > Arthropoda > Arachnida > Ixodida > Ixodidae > Dermacentor > Dermacentor silvarum. The sequence goes on along the minus strand of NC_051154.1, from coordinate 370,773,184 downwards.
GAATTCTTCTTACCACTTATTAATCACAAGACTTTTGAATTTATACGGTGCGCGCGATCTTTATACTTTAGGGTAATGATAAGTTCCGATGAGAACCGATGGGGATACCTAGAGTGTTTAATACTATACTGAGGAATGTATTTGCGCATACTGCTCAAGTAAACTGATCTATTTGGTAATCGACATTGGTTTTATTTGTGACCAGTGACCAATCGTTGGCGGACAGAAATCGTACAAGCCAACATAATCACCCCGCTTGAAAGCAAAGCGAGAAGAATCATTAATGTCAGTGGAGGAGCTCTGCCTCAAGGCTGACACAGTTAGTTATCTTAGGTGAGGGGTGAAACTTATCGAGACGTGCAAGGGAAATGTCAGAACGGGAGACATCTATAACTTGAGCATTCGAGAGGCAAAGGTCTAAAAAGTTTCCACAGGAATTGGAGATCAAGTTGTGCTGCCAAAGAGAACAGAAGGACGGAAAGTCCAACAACAGGCTGCATTTGTTCTCTATGTAATGATTATAATGAGAATTTATAAGCGTGTTCCAATCAATTCCTGGTGTGTTAAAATCACCAAGCAGGATTGCTCTGTGCTTGCTGTGGGAGGATAAGACATTTTCAATAGAAGAGATGACCTCATGAAACAAGACAGGGGAAATATTCGGTGGTACATAGAAAGTTCCGATTAACAATTTTTCACAGCGCTGTAGGCTGACTTCAAGCCAAATCGATTCCTGAACACCTATTTTGTTGTACCTTACACATCTCAGTGAACTGTCAACAGCAATAAGTACGCCACCACCTTTTTGTTTAACTCCACTGAAGTCCCTGTCACGGCCCAAGGTGTTGTAATGTTTGTAAAAAAATCTGAAGAGGAAATTTTACTGCAGATCCAAGTTTCGGAAATACTAAAAATAGGAAAGGAAGACGAAATGACATTGGCGAAAAATTCACGTGCCTTGGTGCGAAGTCCACGAACGTTTCGGTAGAAAATGTCCACATTACACGCCACTTTGATCTTTTGGGGTTTTCTCGGAAGCATGAAGCATGCCGTCGTGTAGCACCCCATGGAACGGCTTAAACAGGCATCCCATTGGTCACATCGACGGGTCGTTCAGGCGCTGGAATGCCTCATCATCGACGGCTTCATCAACGCAGACGAGAAATGATGCATACGAGTTGTGCCTCATCGTGAGGCGTTTGCAGGCATTCAGCGGTGCTCCGACGTTTGAGAGGGGAGCAGTCAAATCAGCAGACGTGGTGTTATGAGAGAGCCTAGACACAAAAGTGGCTTTCTGTCACGGGGCGCGTTACGCCACAGAATCTGATATTCCCTTGCCCTCCCCAGCTCCAAAACAGGCACGCCGACGTTCACTCCGTGTTGCCTTAGAGAGCAGGTCAATGGCGGCAGTCCTCAGCGAATCAGTCCTGACGGTCACAACATATCTTGGAGCATTCTTAGACGGGGGCAGGGGCAGCACAGCAGAAGAAATTGGCGCAGACGGCTTGCCAAGCGCATCACGCAGGGAACGCACCTCGACCCGTAGCGCACCTATAGCCTCGGCCTGCTGAGTGGATGCCAGCGCGTTTTCCATGCGCAGACGCTCGTTGTCGCTCCGCAGCCTCGCCACCTCATCGCTGAGGAATGATATTCCCTCGAGCGCCTGAAGAAGGCCACGGAGGGCCGCGACATCACCAACCGCCTCAAAACCGGTGCGGACGAGAGCGATGCCTTGTGGAGGGGTCGTCGATGGGGAAGCAGCGGGCGTGTTGGCATCGCTAAGCCTAGCCACTGGAATTTAGGCGTGGTCGGCGTTCTGGCACATGTTACACGTGGAAGATTTCTCACCAGACTTCAGAAGCTCGAGGTCCTCGTCGGGCCATGCAATACTCTTCCCGCGTGCACGTTTTTTGCATGAAATACAGCGATGTAACTGCTGTTAACCGTAAAAAGGCTGGGAGCACAGAATAAAAACGTCCGTACTAGGCGCCATCTTGCGAAGCGGGAATAATAATAATAATAATAATGTTTATTCACCAAAAAGAATTCAGAGCAACACAAACAGGCCGGTCTAAGCCTCAATTGGCTTGTAGGACCGTGCCATGAACATAATACAAACGGTAAATAAAAAGATGTTGATGAGACAGAAAGACAAAGAAAAAAAAATGACCAGAAAAAAATAAGATAACATTTGGTTATTCTACGTGAAACAGAAGTTGAAGCAGTGAAAATTATGATGCTAAAGCGTTGTGGAAGTTAGTTTCACCATGACTCCTTCAATAGTTTTTTCAGCATGCTTTTTGAAGTAGCGTTAAAAATTTCATTCGGTAACTTGTTAAAAATATCCGGCACATATGCACAGCGTCTGGCCGCACCATACTTTGTGGATGAACGAGGAACCATATAGCGAACGTGTTTACGAAGTTCCCTTGTGGAGGTATTTTTTTGTTTGAAAGCGGAAGTCCAAAAGTGTTTTATGACAACTGTTTCAACGAGCAAAGAATGAAAATTAGGCAGACCAAGTTCACGGAACATATTTGCAGCTGTTACTGTTTGGGAATTGTAGGCCACATTTATAAGGATATTTTTTATAATCCTGTCTACCCTGCATCTCCAACGATCCGAACAGAATCCGAAGACCGTAATACCATATCTCAATACACTATAACCCAATGCATGCACAATTAATTTTTTTACAGAGAGAGGCGCAATACTTTTCATATTAAACATCAGCCAAGCGACTGACCTCAGTTTTGAACAAATGAGTGATAAGTGATGTTGCCATGATAAGTTGCTATCGAAAAATATTCCAAGATATTTAACACAATCTACGTATGGAATAGGAATACACTTACAAGGAACACAGTTAGACTTATGTAAGTAGAGAGGCAAGTTAATCACAGTAGTCTTGAGTGGAGAGCGAAAACATACCAGTTGTGTTTTTTTGGGCATTGACAGCCATTCCATTGTTACTGAACCAAAGCATCGCATTGTACACGTCATTTTGCAACATTTCAGTTGACATTTTGTAAGATAGATGTTTTGCTAGTAACACAGTGTCGTCAGCATACTGGAACACAGAACATTAGGAAATCGCCAAAGGAAAGTCATTAACGAAGATGTTAAACAACAATGGCGATAAAATTGACCCCTGCGGTACACCCGCATTCAGCGACAACTTAGAACTGAAAACGCCCTTATCATCAGTAGCGACCACTTGAAATCGGTTGCTCAAGTAATTTTTGAGAATGTTGTAAAAGGGTCCACGAAATCCCAAAAAATACAGTTTACTTAACAAGATTTGGTGGTTCAGGGTGTCAAACGCTTTCGCTACGTCTAAGAAGAGAGCACACGTGAAAAGATTCTGATCGAATGCCGAGAACAGGTCGTCTGCAAATTCTTCAAGCAGTGCAACAGTACCGCGCCCAGAAACAAAACCAAACTGGCGATCGGTCAGGATAGAAAATTTGTTAAGAAAAGAAGACATAGTGTGGAAAAGAAATTTTTCTAAGACCTGAGCAATAACCGGTAAGATAGAAATTGGCCGATAGTTTTCAATCTTATCTTTCTTCCCTGACTTATGTAGCGGTAAAACAACTGCCGTTTTTAGGCATGCCGGAATTTCATCACCTTCCAAAAACCCATTCAGAATATGAAGAATAATATCTGCCAGAACATTGAAATTCCTTCGGATGATGTGTAATGATACTCCATCATATCCAGTGGGCTTGTTAGGACGGAAACTGAAAAGAATTTCTTCCAGATCACACTTCGAAAATTTCGGAAGAAAAGCTGACTCAGATATGGAATGCGTTAACGACCGAGTGTTTGTGGATAAAGAAACAGCGCTTAGGGATGCTTTTACAAAGTGCCTGTTGAAAGCATCAGCCACTGCTGTGGGAGCTTGCTGAAAAGAATCGAAAACAGACCGTTTACTGGAACTCATCCCTCTGAGATGATTTACCAAAGACCAAGTTTTGCTTACATTATTTGAAGATTGCTGAAATTTATGAAAGAAGTAACGGCGTTTGGCGCCACGTAGAAGAGCAACAGCTCTATTTCTTGCCGACTTGTATTCTAATCGCAGTGTTTGGTTTCTCGGATTTCTTTTACAGCGTTTCCACAGGGTATCTCGATACGAAATCGCAGCAAGAATTTCCGCGTTCATCCAGCAGTGACCCTTTCTTATTGGTTTAGCTACTAACCGTGTGCAACGTAATTCAAAATTTTTTAGCTGCGTACAGAATCTTTCATACACGTTGCTTGACGAATCTTCTTTGGTTAAGGATGCCCAGTCAAACGAAACGACAAGATTATCAAACTTAGCTTGATTAACTATAGGGACAAGGCATTTGCGCTGCCCGGGTGTATTTCCAACCGACGGCGTTCCAGGCGCATCCGGTAATACAAGACGGCATGCTACAAAGTAGTGGTCAGCCAACCTTTGTAAAATAGTACATGACCTAAATGTACAGTTGGGAGCTCTGACCGCTATGTGATCTAAGCAGGACTGCACTAGGCAATTATTAACTAATTCCGCTCTAGTGGGAGCTCCAATTGTACATTCCAGACCATAAGCGGACAACGTAGATAGATAATCACAAACAGATACTTTTTCAGGACATAAAATGTTGATATTAAAGTCCCCGATCAAGCAGAATTGGTCCACTGAGCTCCACTGCCGCAGAGTTTCATCAAGCTCTACAAGAAACCGTGAGAGGCTGCATGAAGGCGGTCGATAGACCGATAAGATATGCACAGAAAATGACCTCTTACAAACTTTGACCATCATAGATTCAGCATGCACAAAAGAAACATCAACAGAAAAAGCTTCACAGTTGTCGTTTACAAAGAGAGCAATGCCTCCGCCACGACGCCCGCTTCGTGTAACAAAATGTGCTGAAAAGCCCTGTAGGGTGAAAGTATTAAGGCAAGCTTGGGAAACATTGATTTCTGTTAATACAAAAACATCCACAAATCCAGCTGCAGACTCAGCCAGAAATTTAAACTCTTCCCAGTATTTACGCATACTTCTAATATTAACGCTCACAATGGTGAAACTTTCATCAGAATTGCATCGAAATTCTGTTTTAAATGAACTGAAGTCCGGTAGTTGGCGGAAAGAAAAAGGCATGTTGGCTAAACAATGTTTTCCAGGTCTGCTTCTTTACCGATTCGGACAAGAGACGCTGTTTCATTCTTTTTCACAAAGATCTTGCCTCCTTTCGTCCAACAAAACTGATAACCCTCCTCCTTTGCCTTCGTTCTGGCTTTCCAGAACAAATCACGGTTAGCTTTGGTCAAGTTATCATTGAAGTAGATCTTTGGAAAAGATACCCCTTCACGCAGTTGCTTCAACTTTCCACGCGCTTCAAACCATTTTTCCTTCCAAATTGCAGACGTAAAGCGCACCAGGACCACCGGTGTACCACCCATTTTCACTTTCAAGCGATGTACTGCCGTGATGGCGTCAGGTGAAAACCCCGACAAATCCAGTTTTGCTGCCATTTGCGTGAGTGTCTGGGTTAAGTTTTCATTACTTTTCTCTGGCAGACCGTGAATCTCAAGATTCTTTCTTCTGCTGTACTGTTCAATTTCATTTTGGTGTTCCTCTAGTTTTTGTATTACTGTTGTCTGAGTTAACACCGTTCTTTTCAGAGCTTCCAGCTCAGCACCATCAGACGTTTGACGTTCATGAATATCCTGCTGCTGTTTCAAAATAGAATCGTACTTCTCGGACAAAAAAAAAGACCGATCCTTCGAGTTCCCTAACTGATTTGGATACCGCCGTGAATTCTTCCTGCATCAACAGGAGAGAATCAAACTTCTTATGCAGAACCGGCAAAGATTGCAAACTTTTCCTAATTTCCCTTAGCTCATGCAACAGTGATGTCTCTGGACCACTGCTTTCCTCAAGCACCGTCTCTGTGCCGCTGTTTAGTCTCTTGTTATTTCTGCACGTTTTACAAACCCAAGCGTCTCTCTTAGCTTGACCCATGGTAGTAAACGTGTTCGCAGCTATTCCAGAGCATGACTGTCCGAGATGATACGAAAATTGGCATTCCGCACATATCATTTTCTTTCCATCGGTAGGCAGCGTCTTATGACAAGCAATGCAGTTGTCATCTTTTCCCATTGTACACAGCAAAGTAATAACAAGAAGAAAAAAAAAACGCAGCTAGCTGCGAAACGAGCCTACAACATTGGCGGCAGACCGAGAAAACTGTTCACTGAAGGAATTCTTGTCGAAACGAACACGATGAGTATCGCTCACCAGGAGAAACGCAGAAGTCGTCCTAGTCCCGCAGCAACCCCCGTTGCGACTGCCAGGATGCGTTGACTCCTCGCAGCATGCAGCCAGAGGCGACAACAACGAGCAGGGGAGGTGAGGCAGATACTTTTGCGTTGAGCGGCAGGCCGCAGCAAGTGGCAACGCCCGCGCACTAGCGTTGACCGGGGTAAGCGGCACGCTGGGGAAGTCTTGTCGAAATGGTGAGCGTGCTCACTGGACGATAAGCCGAAGAAGTCGTCCTAGTCCCGCAGCAACCGCCGTTGCAGCTGCCTGCGTGTGTTGACTCCCCGCCGCATGCAGCCAGAAGCGACTACTACGATGAACCGAGGGGCGAGGCAGATACTTTTGCGTTGAGCGGCATCCCGCAGAAAGTGGCAACGCACGCGCATTAGCCTTGACCGAGGTAAGCGGCACGCTGGGGAAGTCTTGTCGAAATGGTGAGCGTGCTCACTGGACGATAAGCCGAAGAAGTCGTCCTAGTCCCGCAGCAACCGCCGTTGCAGCTGCCTGCGTGTGTTGACTCCCCGCCGCATGCAGCCAGAAGCGACTACTACGATGAACAGAGGGGCGAGGCAGATACTTTTGCGTTGAGCGGCAGGCCGCCGCAAGTGGCAACGCACGCGCACTAGCCTTGACCGAGGTAAGCGGCACGCTGGGGAAGTCTTGTCGAAATAATGCGGTGAGCGGGCTCACTGGACGATAAGCCGAAGAAGTCGTCCTAGTCCCGCAGCAACCGCCGTTGCAGCTGCCTGCGTGTGTTGACTCCCCGCCGCATGCAGCCAGAAGCGACTACTACGATGAACCGAGGGGCGAGGCAGATACTTTTGCGTTGAGCGGCAGGCCGCAGCAAGTGGCAACGCACGCGCATTAGCCTTTACCGAGGTAAGCGGCACGCTGGGGAAGTCTTGTCGAAATAATGCGGTGAGCGGGCTCACTGGACGATAAGCCGAAGAAGTCGTCCTAGTTCCGCAGCAACCGCCGTTGCAGCTGCCTGCGTGTGTTGACTCCCCGCCGCATGCAGCCAGAAGCGACTACTACGATGAACAGAGGGGCGAGGCAGATACTTTTGCGTTGAGCGGCAGCCCGCAGAAAGTGGCAACGCACGCGCACTAGCCTTGACCGAGGTAAGCGGCACGCTGGGGAAGTCTTGTCGAAATGGTGAGCGTGCTCACTGGACGATAAGCCGAAGAAGTCGTCCTAGTCCCGCAGCAACCGCCGTTGCAGCTGCCTGCGTGTGTTGACTCCCCGCCGCATGCAGCCAGAAGCGACTACTACGATGAACAGAGGGGCGAGGCAGATACTTTTGCGTTGAGCGGCATCCCGCAGAAAGTGGCAACGCACGCGCACTAGCCTTGACCGAGGTAAGCGGCACGCTGGGGAAGTCTTGTCGAAATGGTGAGCGTGCTCACTGGACGATAAGCCGAAGAAGTCGTCCTAGTCCCGCAGCAACCGCCGTTGCAGCTGCCTGCGTGTGTTGACTCCCCGCCGCATGCAGCCAGAAGCGACTACTACGATGAACAGAGGGGCGAGGCAGATACTTTTGCGTTGAGCGGCATCCCGCAGAAAGTGGCAACGCACGCGCACTAGCCTTGACCGAGGTAAGCGGCACGCTGGGGAAGTCTTGTCGAAATGGTGAGCGTGCTCACTGGACGATAAGCCGAAGAAGTCGTCCTAGTCCCGCAGCAACCGCCGTTGCAGCTGCCTGCGTGTGTTGACTCCCCGCCGCATGCAGCCAGAAGCGACTACTACGATGAACAGAGGGGCGAGGCAGATACTTTTGCGTTGAGCGGCATCCCGCAGAAAGTGGCAACGCACGCGCACTAGCCTTGACCGAGGTAAGCGGCACGCTGGGGAAGTCTTGTCGAAATGGTGAGCGTGCTCACTGGACGATAAGCCGAAGAAGTCGTCCTAGTCCCGCAGCAACCGCCGTTGCAGCTGCCTGCGTGTGTTGACTCCCCGCCGCATGCAGCCAGAAGCGACTACTACGATGAACAGAGGGGCGAGGCAGATACTTTTGCGTTGAGCGGCATCCCGCAGAAAGTGGCAACGCACGCGCACTAGCCTTGACCGAGGTAAGCGGCACGCTGGGGAAGTCTTGTCGAAATGGATGAGCGTGCTCACTGGACGATAAGCCGAAGAAGTCGTCCTAGTCCCGCAGCAACCGCCGTTGCAGCTGCCTGCGTGTGTTGACTCCCCGCCGCATGCAGCCAGAAGCGACTACTACGATGAACAGAGGGGCGAGGCAGATACTTTTGCGTTGAGCGGCATCCCGCAGAAAGTGGCAACGCACGCGCACTAGCCTTGACCGAGGTAAGCGGCAGCGCTGGGGAAGTCTTGTCGAAATGGTGAGCGTGCTCACTGGACGATAAGCCGAAGAAGTCGTCCTAGTCCCGCAGCAACCGCCGTTGCAGCTGCCTGCGTGTGTTGACTCCCCGCCGCATGCAGCCAGAAGCGACTACTACGATGAACAGAGGGGCGAGGCAGATACTTTTGCGTTGAGCGGCATCCCGCAGAAAGTGGCAACGCACGCGCACTAGCCTTGACCGAGGTAAGCGGCGCGCTGGGGAAGTCTTGTCGAAATGGTGAGCGTGCTCACTGGACGATAAGCCGAAGAAGTCGTCCTAGTCCCGCAGCAACCGCCGTTGCAGCTGCCTGCGTGTGTTGACTCCCCGCCGCATGCAGCCAGAAGCGACTACTACGATGAACAGAGGGGCGAGGCAGATACTTTTGCGTTGAGCGGCATCCCGCAGAAAGTGGCAACGCACGCGCACTAGCCTTGACCGAGGTAAGCGGCGCGCTGGGGAAGTCTTGTCGAAATGGTGAGCGTGCTCACTGGACGATAAGCCGAAGAAGTCGTCCTAGTCCCGCAGCAACCGCCGTTGCAGCTGCCTGCGTGTGTTGACTCCCCGCCGCATGCAGCCAGAAGCGACTACTACGATGAACAGAGGGGCGAGGCAGATACTTTTGCGTTGAGCGGCATCCCGCAGAAAGTGGCAACGCACGCGCACTAGCCTTGACCGGGGTAAGCGGCACGCTGGGGAAGTCTTGTCGAAATGGTGAGCGTGCTCACTGGACGATAAGCCGAAGAAGTCGTCCTAGTCCCGCAGCAACCGCCGTTGCAGCTGCCTGCGTGTGTTGACTCCCCGCCGCATGCAGCCAGAAGCGACTACTACGATGAACAGAGGGGCGAGGCAGATACTTTTGCGTTGAGCGGCATCCCGCAGAAAGTGGCAACGCACGCGCACTAGCCTTGACCGAGGTAAGCGGCACGCTGGGGAAGTCTTGTCGAAATGGTGAGCGTGCTCACTGGACGATAAGCCGAAGAAGTCGTCCTAGTCCCGCAGCAACCGCCGTTGCAGCTGCCTGCGTGTGTTGACTCCCCGCCGCATGCAGCCAGAAGCGACTACTACGATGAACAGAGGGGCGAGGCAGATACTTTTGCGTTGAGCGGCATCCCGCAGAAAGTGGCAACGCACGCGCACTAGCCTTGACCGAGGTAAGCGGCACGCTGGGGAAGTCTTGTCGAAATGGTGAGCGTGCTCACTGGACGATAAGCCGAAGAAGTCGTCCTAGTCCCGCAGCAACCGCCGTTGCAGCTGCCTGCGTGTGTTGACTCCCCGCCGCATGCAGCCAGAAGCGACTACTACGATGAACAGAGGGGCGAGGCAGATACTTTTGCGTTGAGCGGCATCCCGCAGAAAGTGGCAACGCACGCGCACTAGCCTTGACCGAGGTAAGCGGCACGCTGGGGAAGTCTTGTCGAAATGGTGAGCGTGCTCACTGGACGATAAGCCGAAGAAGTCGTCCTAGTCCCGCAGCAACCGCCGTTGCAGCTGCCTGCGTGTGTTGACTCCCCGCCGCATGCAGCCAGAAGCGACTACTACGATGAACAGAGGGGCGAGGCAGATACTTTTGCGTTGAGCGGCATCCCGCAGAAAGTGGCAACGCACGCGCACTAGCCTTGACCGAGGTAAGCGGCACGCTGGGGAAGTCTTGTCGAAATGGTGAGCGTGCTCACTGGACGATAAGCCGAAGAAGTCGTCCTAGTCCCGCAGCAACCGCCGTTGCAGCTGCCTGCGTGTGTTGACTCCCCGCCGCATGCAGCCAGAAGCGACTACTACGATGAACAGAGGGGCGAGGCAGATACTTTTGCGTTGAGCGGCATCCCGCAGAAAGTGGCAACGCACGCGCACTAGCCTTGACCGAGGTAAGCGGCACGCTGGGGAAGTCTTGTCGAAATGGTGAGCGTGCTCACTGGACGATAAGCCGAAGAAGTCGTCCTAGTCCCGCAGCAACCGCCGTTGCAGCTGCCTGCGTGTGTTGACTCCCCGCCGCATGCAGCCAGAAGCGACTACTACGATGAACAGAGGGGCGAGGCAGATACTTTTGCGTTGAGCGGCATCCCGCAGAAAGTGGCAACGCACGCGCACTAGCCTTGACCGAGGTAAGCGGCACGCTGGGGAAGTCTTGTCGAAATGGTGAGCGTGCTCACTGGACGATAAGCCGAAGAAGTCGTCCTAGTCCCGCAGCAACCGCCGTTGCAGCTGCCTGCGTGTGTTGACTCCCCGCCGCATGCAGCCAGAAGCGACTACTACGATGAACAGAGGGGCGAGGCAGATACTTTTGCGTTGAGCGGCATCCCGCAGAAAGTGGCAACGCACGCGCACTAGCCTTGACCGAGGTAAGCGGCACGCTGGGGAAGTCTTGTCGAAATGGTGAGCGTGCTCACTGGACGATAAGCCGAAGAAGTCGTCCTAGTCCCGCAGCAACCGCCGTTGCAGCTGCCTGCGTGTGTTGACTCCCCGCCGCATGCAGCCAGAAGCGACTACTACGATGAACAGAGGGGCGAGGCAGATACTTTTGCGTTGAGCGGCATCCCGCAGAAAGTGGCAACGCACGCGCACTAGCCTTGACCGAGGTAAGCGGCACGCTGGGGAAGTCTTGTCGAAATGGTGAGCGTGCTCACTGGACGATAAGCCGAAGAAGTCGTCCTAGTCCCGCAGCAACCGCCGTTGCAGCTGCCTGCGTGTGTTGACTCCCCGCCGCATGCAGCCAGAAGCGACTACTACGATGAACAGAGGGGCGAGGCAGATACTTTTGCGTTGAGCGGCATCCCGCAGAAAGTGGCAACGCACGCGCACTAGCCTTGACCGAGGTAAGCGGCACGCTGGGGAAGTCTTGTCGAAATGGTGAGCGTGCTCACTGGACGATAAGCCGAAGAAGTCGTCCTAGTCCCGCAGCAACCGCCGTTGCAGCTGCCTGCGTGTGTTGACTCCCCGCCGCATGCAGCCAGAAGCGACTACTACGATGAACAGAGGGGCGAGGCAGATACTTTTGCGTTGAGCGGCATCCCGCAGAAAGTGGCAACGCACGCGCACTAGCCTTGACCGAGGTAAGCGGCACGCTGGGGAAGTCTTGTCGAAATGGTGAGCGTGCTCACTGGACGATAAGCCGAAGAAGTCGTCCTAGTCCCGCAGCAACCGCCGTTGCAGCTGCCTGCGTGTGTTGACTCCCCGCCGCATGCAGCCAGAAGCGACTACTACGATGAACAGAGGGGCGAGGCAGATACTTTTGCGTTGAGCGGCATCCCGCAGAAAGTGGCAACGCACGCGCACTAGCCTTGACCGAGGTAAGCGGCACGCTGGGGAAGTCTTGTCGAAATGGTGAGCGTGCTCACTGGACGATAAGCCGAAGAAGTCGTCCTAGTCCCGCAGCAACCGCCGTTGCAGCTGCCTGCGTGTGTTGACTCCCCGCCGCATGCAGCCAGAAGCGACTACTACGATGAACAGAGGGGCGAGGCAGATACTTTTGCGTTGAGCGGCATCCCGCAGAAAGTGGCAACGCACGCGCACTAGCCTTGACCGAGGTAAGCGGCACGCTGGGGAAGTCTTGTCGAAATGGTGAGCGTGCTCACTGGACGATAAGCCGAAGAAGTCGTCCTAGTCCCGCAGCAACCGCCGTTGCAGCTGCCTGCGTGTGTTGACTCCCCGCCGCATGCAGCCAGAAGCGACTACTACGATGAACAGAGGGGCGAGGCAGATACTTTTGCGTTGAGCGGCATCCCGCAGAAAGTGGCAACGCACGCGCATTAGCCTTGACCGAGGTAAGCGGCACGCTGGGGAAGTCTTGTCGAAATAATGCGGTGAGCGGGCTCACTGGACGATAAGCCGAAGAAGTCGTCCTAGTCCCGCAGCAACCCCCGTTGCGACTGCCAGGATGCGTTGACTCCTCGCAGCATGCAGCCAGAGGCGACAACAACGAGCAGGGGAGGTGAGGCAGATACTTTTGCGTTGAGCGGCAGGCCGCAGCAAGTGGCAACGCCCGCGCACAAGCGTTGACCGGGGTAAGCGGCACGCTGGGGAAGTCTTGTCGAAATAATGCGGTGAGCGGGCTCACTGGACGATAAGCCGAAGAAGTCGTCCTAGTCCCGCAGCAACCCCCGTTGCGACTGCCAGGATGCGTTGACTCCTCGCAGCATGCAGCCAGAGGCGACAACAACGAGCAGGGGAGGTGAGGCAGATACTTTTGCGTTGAGCGGCAGGCCGCAGCAAGTGGCAACGCACGCGCATTAGCCTTGACCGAGGTAAGCGGCACGCTGGGGAAGTCTTGTCGAAATAATCAATCAATCAATCAATCAATCAATCAATCATGTTTATTTAACGTGCCCAGGAACAACCCTAAGGTCTGAGTGCTGGCGCACGCATACTAATAATAATAATAATAATAATTATTATTATTATTATTATTATTATTATTATTATTATTATTATTATTATTATTATTATTATTATTATTATTATTATTATTACTGATGTTATTCCCACCTCAGGAACTATATTAGGTATAAAGGATCTATTTTCCTTGATTTTATTTTTTCAGCAACATTTTGCAGTTCAACCTTGTGCCCAACTGCCATGGTAACATCTTGGACTTTTATTTGTCGAACATGGAAAGAGTACGTGTCTCCCATGATTCCAGGAAACTGGTACGAGGAGATAAGTATCACGCTTATTTTTCAATTGTGACAGCACTCAGACACGGCTTCAAAGAAAATGCACCAAAAGCGTCAGGACTCTCCGCAGTTTAATTTATCCGCTGGGGATTACGTCAATTTTTATCACTATCTTCTAAGGCTATCTGATGCAGGCCTTGCGATAAAGGTATGGGCGGAAGAAGACAGGCCCGCCTATGTCTACACGGATTCCCAAGCGGCCTGCTGACTCTTCCTCCGCGGAAGGATTCCCAGGATCGCCCATGGCATCTTGGGCCATCGACTAAGACAAGAACATCACATTGTATGGTGTCCGCGGCGAGTTCGTGTCACCTGCAACACAGGCGCAGACACTCTCGCTCACGAGACCTCGATCCGTGCAAGGAAGGGCACCCCAATCGAAAACAAGAAGATACTTGAATGCGATGTCTTAGAACATCAATGTCGTTCACGCCATGAACTCGCCGCGCGAAACCCATAATTAACAGTGGTGGAGGTTCGGCTATACAAAAAAATCCAGAGGCACATCTACCTACATCTAGGGTGGTGGCATTCCATCTGGCCTACCAGATGTGCCAACCAATGCCAACCAATGCCCTATGGGCAGACCATATTGGCCCCATGTGACGTGGGACTGCGAATCACGGCCCCCAAATTAAGTTCACACCAATTAGCATAAATTTCTTTAGGGAGCCTTGGGCAGCCATCCACGGCCGGAATGACGCAGACTGACCTGGAGACTAAATTGAGCCTTCTTGACCAGGCCTGGTGCGTGGCGGTCGCCACTGGAGCCCTGGACTGAGGGCCCCCCCCCCCCCGCCCCCATTACCCTATTTTTTATCATTAAAGTTCTCTCTCTCTCTCGTTTGATTCCCGTCCACAAATCTGACTGAAAAACCGAAGTACAAAACTACAGACAGATCGATATCACTGCCTTGCTTTGCCTCGAAAATCTTTGAGCCTATCCTACACCCCTTAATCGCATGCAGGGTACGGAACAGCTTAATACCGAATCAAGATGGGTTTATACCTGGCCGTACAACAAGACACGTCACCTTTGTGGTCCACGTATCGAAGCGGTCAGGAACAGGGGCCAACTTGGGGCTGTTTTCTGTGAGCTAATCAAGGCGTTTGATGTTGTCAGTCATGCCCTGCTGCTCCTAAAACTATACGAAACTGGTGTTTCCACACCTTTAATGTCATTGCTGCAGGACTACCTGTTAGACCGACAATGCTATGTCACCTCCAGCGGACAGTCCTCAAACACGTAAATAGCTACCAGTGGTGTGTCACAGGGTTCTGTCCGTGGACCGCTTCTCATTTGTCTCATTGTAAATGATGTATCTTCGTAAATAAATAACTTGTCTTTCTTGCTTTATGCGGATGACAAACAAATTCGTCGTCTGCGTGACTACACTCTACATCAACAAGACGCATTAGCCTTTGCCGATTGGTGTGTGCAAGACGAGCTAGGGCTATATGGCCAAAATACGAAAGAAATGTCACATACACGCATGACAGAGAAGTTCCGTTTTCCTTAGCACCTGGGAAAAGCCACACTTAGCCGGAAGTGCGAAGTTACTGGCGTTGTAATAATCTTTGATTCCAAAGTCACCTTCTCGCCCCACATAGAATGTGTCACTAAGTGCCGCACGTGCACCCTGGGCACAGCAAGTCGAGTCTCGATGGAGTTCGCAATAGCAGTTGCATTTCTTAAGCTATTGACCCTTTCGCGGCGCTCCCGTTTGATCACGTGGTTATGCATGTTTGATCACGTGGTTACGCATCCATTGCTTGCCTCAGCTGCCTCCGTCGCCTCCGCTTTTACAGTGCAAACGCGTGACGCCGGTGCGGCGCATTAAACCTCCGTTTCGACGCATATCGTAAACGGTGGCTTTGTGCACGATACGAAGCTTTGACCACAGATTTACAGGACATGTAAATGCTTTCAGATATCGTTACGCCTTGTCCAAACGGCGCGAGCAGCGTATACGGTGCTTGTAATAAAAGCGGGGCTAGAAATGTATTTCAAGCTGTCGAAACTTTACACTTCTGCATTAAATCGGGATCAGTGTGCTCTTCGCGGTCTTTATTTGGCAAATATTTTGAAGCAGCGGCTTGTCATGTTTCTGACTCAGTAAAGTTCCTCGGTGCGGCCACTATCTGATTGTTTGTTTTCAGCCTAATCGCTCGCGGGTGGGCTCTGCTGCGATAGATTTGTTCTTGCTGCGCACAAAGCTTGGAATGTAAATGACTGTACTTTACGGTGGCTTGTAGCAAAGACGTATTATCGTTAGTCCCTCGCTTACTCTGTGGACCATCACGAAACGTTCAGCTTCGAACATTCGTGTCTTGTCAGTGTAGTCACCGTCACTCATGCTTCGGCACATTGGTTCAAGTGCGCGCTCATTCACTTATCATTGATACGTTGGCGATAGGGTGGACGTACGTTTGCGTGCGAGTAGGCGTGGATGAGTGTATATAACGTGCGAGAAGCTTACTATGCCAGTAATTGGCGCTACTTCCTTTTGTAACAAGCGGTACTCCCTCTTAAGTGCGGACGTTCCGGAGTTGAAGTGCTTTCTTTGGAGGTTAGCTATACAGCGCTAGCTCATGAATTATATTTTTTGATCCTCTAGGAAAGCCGTGCATCGCGAAGGGCAGGAAACACAGGCAGTCTTTATGCAGCAGGGGCGACACAGGTTTATTCCATCCCTTATTATGTGAATCACTATTTTTGCACCGAACTACCGCACATGCCTTCCTTTTATCGTTACACATTTTGTAGCATGAATTGGGCACAGCGCATTAGCGGACACCCAGTTTGCATTTCCGACAGCTGATCGCACAGTAGCAGGGCAGAAGCAGTAATGGTTTTGTATTCGTGCGTATTCGCTGAGGCAACGTATGGCGCGCCGCCACCTGGTTCCTCTAGAGCAAACTGCTCCGCGGAAAGGGTCAATACACATCCTTCTTCCGACCTCCACTGGAATGTGCCGCTGTCATTTGGAATAGTACTTCCCGGTATAACATAGATGATGTAGACAGAGTTTAGAGGAAATTTGCCTCCATAATCTATATCGGTGCACCAGGCAGGTCGGCCGTGAACAACAGCCTCGATCTCAGTCCTCGTTCGGTCTAGAAGACTTCGAATGATGACGCACGAAAGCTGATTTAAAGTTCGTATTCAAGCTTGTAAATGGTCTCATTGATTGTACAAAACTATTGGTTTCCTTTAATATAAGAACTTCGCGGAAATTAACTAGGGTTTCTAGACATTTTTATGTAGCTACGTCTGGCGTCTCAAAGAATCTCTTGGCCAGGATTCTGCTTGCCTGCAACGAGTGCTCACACGAAATTCACATGTTCCAGAGACATTTGTCCACTTTCCAAGCAGTAGTTGAATCCATTTCATGTCCTATTTCAAGAAATGGCAATGTTCTTTTTGTATGTTATGCGGTGGATCGTTGTAGTATGACTTGCGTACTCTATATTTCTGTATGTTGGTGTGTAAGTGTCCACCTTGTTCATGTGACGGTGACCGTGTGCTTGGTGTCCAGACTACCAGAAATCTCAATGAATGTTTTTTGGATGTAATATGTTGTACTTTGTTATCTTACGTTATGTGATGGTATGTTATTAGATGTTACGCTATGTTGTGTTATATTATGTCTATGGGATACCGTAAACCGCATTTATATGGAACGTGCACTGCTTATTCCTGTACACACACACACACACACTACACACATATATATATATATATATATATATATATATATGTGTGTGTGTGTATATATATATATATATGTGTGTGTGTGTGTGTGTGTTCATGTGCGCCAGTACTAAGAGAGGGAGAGAGAGAGAGAATAAACTTTAATCCAAAGAGCACGCGAGCGTAGGTAGCTCCTCCGTTCTGCAGTGGGTGGTCCCCTCAGTCCAGGAGTCCAGCGGCCTTAGCTGCCCTTCTCGCTCGATTAACCAGGTTGAGCTGGTCCGTCGAGTCGGAGCTGGACAGCGCTGCCTCCCATTGCCGTGTGGTGGGGTGTGTTATGGGTGTGAGTTGCGGTGTGTTTGCGCAAGCCCATACCATGTGGTAAAGCGTTGCACATTGATCACAGTGTGGACATTTATAGAAATACAGCGTATAGAACGCTCCTTAGAGGGCACGTAACAACTTCAAGCGTATTTATTATTTATGATACCCTCAGGGTCAACTAACATTACAGAGGGGAGTGGTATAAAATAAAGAACAACAAAATTTCAACTACAAGAAGCAGCACAATGTTTCTAGTTATACGATAATGGTTATGAAGAGGCAGAATACATGTTACAAAAAATACTATACATACAATAAATACAAAGAAGCAGTCCAGTGTTTCTAATTATACAATAATTGCTATAAAGAGGCAAAATAAAACAAGATGTTACAATGCATTCGTTAATGAAGTCACAAATTTTTCATGATCTGAGATTGTTACTAACAATTTGGGAAGGCAATTCCAATCATTTGATGTGCGTGGTATGTATGACTGTAGGAATGATTCGGTTTTGCACTACGGAATACCAACTTTATGATAATGATCCAGACGATGCGAAACGTAATGGGGAGGAAGTATTAGTAAATCGCGCAGGTAAGGATGATGATACAGTTTGTGAAAAAGGCTTAAGCAAAGCATCGCACGCCGAGAAGCAAGCGTAGGTAGTTTAAGGTTAGCTTTCATTACCGTGATGCTCGAGATTCGATTGTAATTAGAGAGTATAAAAGGGACCAAATTATTTTGCACCATTTCTAGCGAATGTACCAAATTATTATGATGCGGATCCCAAACCGAAGCGGCATATTCTAACTTAGGACGAATGAGTGTTTTATATAGCATTAGTTTGAGAGACGAAGGCGACTTTGCAAAGTTACGACGAAGATATCCGAGCATGCGATTAGCGTTGCAGACAACATGAGAGATATGAGTATCCCATGTTAGATTGCTACTGATGTGAACTCCGAGGTACTTATATGAAGATACGCTGTCGAGTATTACATTATTTAGGTGATAAATAGGCAAACTAGTAATCTTTCTAGACACTCTCATGAATTTGCATTTTTTTAGTGTTTAGTTCCATAAGCCAGGTGTTACACCACTCAAAGACGGCGTTAATGTCAGCTCGAAGAAGAGCGGCGTCATTTGGACCTGTTATTTCTCGGAAAATTACGCAGTCATCGGCAAACAAATGAACGGATGAGGAAATGCAAGATTGTAAATCGTTAATATAAATGAGGAAAAGAAGAGGGACGAGGACTGAGCCCTGCGGTACACCAGAATGGACTGTGCATTCTTCAGAATTCGCGCCGTTAGCTGAAACAAACTAAGAACGGTTAGCAAGAAAACTTTCAATCCACATTAAAATGCAGGGATCGAGGTTCAGCAGTCGTAAATTATAAATGAGTAGTTTGTGACACACTTTGTCAAAGGCCTTCGAAAAGTCAAGAAAAATGCAGTCAGCCAAGGACCTATTGTGAGGAATGGTGTTTAGTTTGTGTACAAAAAGCGTTAATTGAGTTTCACACGAGTATGATTTGCGAAATCCATGCTGCGATGGTGCGAAAAATGAATGTGATTCCAAGAACGTAGCTAGGTGAGAAGCCAAGATATGCTCTAGTATCTTGCAAGGTATACTTGTGAGCGAAATTGGTCTGTAATTCAGAGGGGAATGTTTATTGCCTGATTTATGGATTGGAATTACCTTCCCGACCTTCCACTTGGATGGAAGAATACCATCGTGCAATGATTGCTGGAAAACATTAGTTAATATGATTGATGTGTAGCAAACTGTGCTTTGTAGGAACTTCACATTAATCTGATCACAACCCGGCGCAGAGGACGGTTTTAGGGACCCAATGCTGCTTGCGACACCATCATAGCTGATAATGAGAGGGAACATTATATCATGGTCATATGGTCGTAGGTGTGGCGGGGTGGAATTGCTGGGTAACGAAACATGTTTTGCGAAGACTTCATTTAGTACTCCGGGACACTGGTTGGCCGGTATAGCGTCACCATTAAGGTCACTGAGCGCTATTACATTATCGTCTTTAAGATTAACCATGCGCCAAAATTGTTTAGGGTTAGTTTTAAGCATAGAAGGTAATGTGCTGCTTAGGAAGTTATGTTTGGCGTCTTTTAGGGCCTGCGCGTACTCATCGGCGCTCTGTTTGTAGGCTGACCAACGAGCATTGGTACGGCTTAGTTTAGCTGATTTAAACAGGCGCTTTTTTTATTAGACAAGCGCTTTAGGTGACGATTATACCATGGTTTTTTTGGATTAGAGGTGATTGTGTAAATAGGGATGTGCCTATCTATAATTCAGTCACTTTATTAACAAAGATACACCAGTTTGACTGAACATTACGACATTCAAATTAACGCAAGTATTCATCAAGGAATACTGCGAGTTCATTATTAACTGAGGGAAAGTCAGCTTTGTTATAATTTCTTAATGTCTTGATATTTTTAATCGGTTTAGGTTGCTCGAGGCAAAATTTAAATGAAAGTAGGCAATGATCACTGATACCTGGCAAGCATGTTATGTCGGAAATAAGAGCGGGTCGGGTGGTAAAAACAAGGTCAAGTGTATTGGAAACAGACGTGGTTATTCTTGTTGGTTTGGGTCAGTGAAAAGGTATTGCACAATTCCAAGAAATCTTGTGCCATAGAGGAGTTAGGATACACTGTGGGGGGATCATTTTCCCACATAATATTCGGCATATTAAAATCACCAAGCAAGAAAATTGGCACTGTGGTGTGACGAGAGGAAACACTATGAATGGCATCGTGCAAATCGCTCACAAATGTTGCAGTGAAATTTGGAGGGCGATAGAAGACACCCAAAATTATTTTTTGGTATGCTAGTTTTAAGACTGACCAAAATTTCCTACGAGGCATGACGAGGGGCTCTTTAATCACACGTATAGCTATGAAATAACATAGTCAAGTACGTACCATCTTGAACGAGGTTTTTTTGTGTGTCTGAAAATTGGGTAACGTGGGCAGGAGGAAGAAAATAAAATAAGCTTGCGAATATCAGCGTTTTTTTTTCGTTTGTTACAAAAGAAGAAAAATTTTCATCTGGACATTGTTTCTTGCTTGGATTTTCGGTCAACGAAAGTAAAAATTGTGATTATAGAACCAAATGAAAGCATAAATAGAAAATTTCGTGGTCGCTAAAGTATGAGATGCACAGTGAAAATTAATTCTTGCAAGACACTTGCAGCGTACGCGGCGCGCACCCCAACAAACTCGACTGTTACATATTTCATAGATTTCTTCACACAGTTGGTCTATCCTTAGCAAACCTGAATAAATCATCCTCGACGTCACAAAGACTGAACAATCAGTTAAACTACAACCACATTTATGGCAATGCACGCGCGCTTTTAATTATTCAGCTTTTCCCCGTGCGGTCTGTTTATGGAACGCTCTCCCAGACAACCTCGCTTGCAAATCGAAACACAGTGCATTCCGCAATTTTCTAATCGATAAATATGCCGTTTCAACCGTCTAATACGTCTTTTTTTCTTTCCTCCATTTTTGTAGAAGCTAATAAAAGAAATTCAGTGAGTGAGTGAGGAAAACTTTATTTCGAATCAGAACGATTCGCGTTCGGCGAGTTAGTCGGTTGGGGGACCCGCCGAGGTTACGGCCAAGAGTTCTTGTCTCCCGGCGGCTTCCTTGGCCCGCTGTACTGCCCAGAGTCTTCCAGGTTCTAGCTGAGCAGAGCGGCCTGCCATTGCGCGCGGAGGTGTCGCTCTCATTATTGTGTATTAGTCCTTAGCATTCCCATAGCATCTGTTCTAGCGTGGCTCTAGTGCCACACACTTTTCATGTATCTGTTGTGTATATTTCTGGATAAATAGCGTGCACTAGTGTCGGACGCTTGTATGATTTGGTTTGTAGTTGTCGCCACTTGCGATCTATTGAGTTGCGGATGGGGTGGTGGATAAGTGCATCTTTGCATCTTGTAATGGTTGGTGATGTCGTCCTGGTCGTCCTGTCGTCCCATTCCCATACCTCGGAGAGCCCTGTCGAGGGGTCTGCGTTAGTCGCAGCTCTGAAAGTGAGTCCTCGAGCTACGTTGTGTGCCGCCGCGTTAGGGTTGTCCTCTCCCGTTGAGTCGGGGGTGTGTGCTGGTATCCATAGGATTTGGACGCATCTGTCTTCCTTATCTGCCTTTTCTGAGTATGTTTAGCCCCTTAGGTGAGATCCGGCCGTTCGCGAAGTTGCGTTCTGCCGTTGGCGAGTCGCTGATTATATAGTATGCGTTGGTTTGTGCTATGGCTAACGCTATAGCCGTTTCTTCCGCCGTTTCAATGCGTGTCGTGTTTATAGTGAAGTTCGTACATTATTGCCTGTTGTGGTTAACTACTGCTGAGACAATGCTACGTTTGTGTTTGTAATGTGCAGCGTCTTCCGTAGTTATTCTCTTCCGTAGTTATTCGCCATGCTCTTTGCCCTGCTTCTTCTCCTGCCCTCGTGGTGTATACAGGATGCATATTCTTGGGTAGTAGGGGTACCTTGAGTTTGGCCCTTATTCCCTATGGTACGTCCGGTTTGTCTCCATGTTGAGTGTGATAGCGGATGCCTAGTTTATCTAGGATGTGCCTACCAGCCTTGGTCTTGGAGAGGCGCTCGTTTTGTGCTATACATTGCGCTTCTATTAGCTTCTCCATAGCATGTTGTGCAGGCCCAGCTCTAGGAGTTTCTCCATGCTCGTGCTTAGCTTGAGTCCGATCGCCTGTTTATATACCTTCCCAATGAAGCCGTCTAGTTTCTTGTTTTCTGTGGCGTACCATCTGCGGTATTCCACCATGTACGTGATATGGCTGATGACAAACGCCTGGATGATTCTCATGACGCTTGCTTCTGTCATGCCCTCGTGCATATTGCTGATTCTATTGATCAATCACATCGTCTGATAAACTTTCGCTTCGAGCTTGCGAATGGTTTCTCCGTTGGTGTCCTTGGCTTTTATGATCATTCCCAACACCCTGATCTTGTCGGCTTTGGGTATGCGTTCTCCGTCTTGGGTCTTGATTTTTATGTCTGTGTAAGTTTGTGTGTTGTGGTTCTTGGGAGGTCTCCCCTTTTGCGCTGTTCTGTATAGTAACAGCTCAGATTTTTCATCCGAGCATGTTAGACCGGTGCCTTCTAGGCATTTCTCGATGATATCGACTGCTTCTTGGAGTCTCTGTTCAATCGATCGATCAGTGCCATTGTTTATCCATAGCGTGATGTCGTCTGCATAGCTTGGGTGGTCAAGTCCTTCGATTCTCTGTAATTTGCTAGAAGGACCAATCAGAGCCAGGTTAAAGAGCATGGGCGATATCACCGATCCCTGCGTGCCGGCAATGCGGACGGGTAGTTTCTCGGGTGTAAGGTCTCCTACAGTGATTTTTGCTTCTCTGTCCGTTAAGAAATTTCGAATAGAGTTCTACGTCCTCTCGCTCAAGCCAAGGTTGCTGATTGGATCACTATTGCTTGGTGTGCGACATTGTCAAATGCCTTCTTGAGATCTAGCCCGAAGATGGCTCCAGTCGATCTCCCTGGTTCGTCTATTCTTTGGCGTTTCAGTTGCAGCATATGGTGTCTTGTGTAGACAGGTTTCTTCGGAATCCTATTATCGTGTTTGGGAGTAAGTCATTGTGTTCTACGTAATTGGTGAGTCTGGCGAGGAAGGCAGGCTCCATCAGTTTGCCCGCGCAGGAAGCTAATGATATGGGTCTTAGATTCCCGAGTTGTAGTTGTTTGCCAGGCGCTGGTATTATAGGACGACTTGTGCCGTCTTCCACTGCTGCGGTATCTTTCCTTGTTTCCAGCACTCATTAATATATTCTGTCAGTTTGCTGATGGACGCATCGTCCAGGTTTCTGAGTGTGTTGTTTGTAATGGCATTGGGCTCAGGGCCGATTTGGTGTTGAGTTTGTGCAGGACTGCTGTTATTTCTGCTTCGCTAAACTCGTCTTCGAGGTGGGAGTTCTGCTCTCCCTCGTATTCGGGATGAATACATGGCGATGCCTGTGATATGTATTTGAGTTCGACCTCTTTCAAGAATTCTTGCTCTGTTCCTATATATACGTAAAGGATGTTGTGTATGTTTTGCCTGTGCACCGTTTTTGTTTCCTCTGGGTTAAGGAGATATTTCAGCAACCTCCACGTCTTGCTCGTGCTCCGTTGCTCATCCATCTCCTTACATATTTCCTCCCATTGTCGTTTTGGACGTTGTTGTGCATATTGTGCTATTTCTTTGTTTAACAAGGCTATCTTCCTTCTTAACTTCGTGTTATGTTTCTGCATTTTCCATTGTTTCTGCAGCCCTTGTTTGGCCTCCCACATGTGCGAAAGCCTGCTGTCTATCGCTTCTAGCTGAGCCTCTTGCGGAATCACCTGCGTTGATTTCGAGATGTCTTCCTTTAGATTGGCTGTCCACTGATCAAATTCAGTGATCCTCACATTTTTATTTTATTTTATTGTGCTTACTGTTTGTAATGATTTTGCTCTTGATATTGTATTTGCTAATATCGTATTAGTGTTCCATACAGTTGCGTTGCGTGAATATACCTCTTATTCTACTGATTCTTTTCTTGCTTCCTAATTTCTAACGAATATGTTAACGTACAGTGGCGAGCAGCCTTTTCTAGAACGCGGGAACGGCGGCTTCCGGGGTTCTCCGGAGCCAGCCAGCGACCTCTAACGGTAGATGCTCGGTCCAAACGTGCCCAGCACCTACCGTTAGACGACGGACCCAGCAGCTAGCGTTAGACGTCGCTGGCTAGCGCTCCGGAGAGCCCCGAAAGCCGCCGTTTCCGCGTTCTAGACAAGGCTCCTCATGAATGTACTTCCCCCCTTACACAATGCCCTCGAGAAGGCCTGTGAGGTATTTGTAAAAAAAGAAACAAATATATTTAGCTTTGGCGGCGGTGAAACGCTACGCAGCGCTACCATCCACAAAGCTCTAGCGGTACAGCACACGTCGTCTACAATGCAGTTGGCTTTCGGCGATGGACGCGCACCAAACTCGTCTCGCGTTCGTCGCTGCCACCTGCAAGTCTTTGAACTCGGCCTGCAAATGTTTGAGCGGAAGCCCGTTCCCCGCCGACGATTGGCCACGAAACCTATTCGCTTTGAAAACAAAGCAAGCTCGAGGTTTTCGACGGGCTCGCGCTGCTTCGCCGTCGGAGGCTTCGAGTGTGCTTGCAGAATTAAGCAGCGCATTTGCTAATCTAATGAGTTCAACGAGTGCTCAGACTTCTGGTTGTGTGACCGGGGCTGACCCAGTCCGATGCCGTATACTGATGCAAGGATGAGGAACGAGGCGAAAGGTACGAAAAAAAGTTGTCGCCGTTTCACCTGAAAGGCGAAGCATCAATTGCGATAGTAAATTTGAAGAGAGCTATACGGAGTAATGATAGCAGCTTTATCAGCTGTATAAACTTGGACATGCAGCAGCACCGGCAACACGCAGAACTGTTTTCGACGCCGTCGGCGTTTTGCCCTCGTTCGCTCAAAATGCGTGCGGCGTTGGTGACTGTTGCCGGAGCCTCTGATATAAATAAGCACTTGGTGCTGCAGCTAAGCGTCGCCTCCCTTCCCTCCCCCCCCCCCCTCCCCCACGGCCTGTCGCGCGTCGGAAGAAGGCACGTTTGCTCTACATATATGGTGACTGTAGAGGAGGAAAGAGACGCCTACTTCTGCAGCCCTTAAGGGAGCACAGCGCAGAACGCGCGTTTGTTCTCCGCCTTGCGTTCACTCCCCGTGAAAGCGCGCGTCCCTCGCGCCTTTTCACTCGCACATACAGCGTTCGGCGCGCCGATTTCATCTCCATTGACGTCATACGGAACCTCATGGCGACGGCGACGCCGACGGCAGAAATCTGCTTTTGAGTGTCCATATAATTGCTATCGCAATAAAAAGTTGCAGTTTCGTCCGAAACGCTAAGCATTGATTGCGATAAGAAATTATAAAAGTAAAAGAGCTATGCGCAGTAAGGTTAGTAGTTTTATGAACTACTGTAAACATTCGCTTAATAAATTATAATCATGGTTTCACCCGCGCACCGGCTAACATGTACACATCTCACTAGATAATCGCGGTGACTCGCTGTCAGAACGCTGGCGTGATGAAGAGCGGCAGCAGCGGCGAGCGAATTCCCTTTCGTGCTGCCTGTCGCTTCAACGCGAACCAGGCGCGCGAGAGCACAGCGCACGCGAAGCCATCAGCTATGTCGGGTCGATCAGCAACCCCCCCCCCCCCCGCACTTCCTAGCGCATGCAGATCTCCCGCCTCCCTCCCTTGCACGCGTGCGAAGACGCCGCCGTACCAAGCTCACCCTCGGGTCACCCTCGCCTGCCTTCATTCCCACCTAAAGCATACGGCACGCGGCCTCTATCATATCGCAAACCTCCGGGCGACGCCGACGACCACGGCAGAAATTCGGCTGGAGAATCCATATTATTGCTATCACAATAAGAAATGTCGCAGCTTGGCCGGAAAGGCGAAGCATCGATTGCGATAGCAAATTATTATACAGCTAGGCGATGTAAGTTTAATAGTTTCATCGGCCGTAGAAACATGTAAACATTCGCTTAATAACTGAATTAACAAACTGTGTCATACGCGCACAAGCAAACGTGAGCACCTCTCACTTGATGACGGCAGACACTCTCTGTCAAAACGATGGCGTGAGGAAAAGCGCCAGCAGCAGTGATCGAATTGCTCTTCCAGCTTCCTGTCGCTTCAACGTGAACTCAGCGTCGAGAACGCAGCAGCGCACACACAGCCATTAGCCCTCGACGCACCGAGACTCTGAACCCACCTGGCACGTACCCAGGGTGGGAGGCGGGGGCAGGCCCCCCGCTCACGCCACTACTTCTCACACAGATTCCTAAAGCGCCGCCAAATCAATGTTGAGAAGACAACTATTCGGCGGTCAACACTGGGCTGGCGTCACAGTATTATCATGGTCGAGGCGTGGAAGTGGTCGATGATCGGGGCAATGGAAAGGACAACTGAGGGCGTGAAACAGATCGTTATTCTACCATCTAAACATGACGGAATGTTTTCGCCTTTCTCATGGTTTCGATGTTCATTTCGATGCTTTATGCAGCAGTTTTTTTAGTTGGTGCCACTGCAAGAGAAGCAGTAGGCGGCGTGCAAGCACTGCTGATGCATGTTGAAGCTGCACTGTAGGTGACGAGGCGCCATAGGCTAGTCCGACGCTAAAGACAAACCATGTGCACACACTGCGTCGTCATCTCAGCAGATGGCCTACACCGCCAACACCAGGCCACACCGCTTTGGAGCCTCCGCTGCGCTAAGACTGCCGAAGCGCTCACTGTCGGCGCTCGTTAGTGTCATAATGCAGTACTTCGGTTCACCGCTCCTCGATGGTGGCACCATACCTATGAAGAATTAATATTTTACGTATCCGCCGGCGCCGTCACATCCGTTACAGGAAGTTCATCGTGTTCCCCGGCGTAAAATACTTTCGTGTTAAAATGCACGAAGCCACCAGGGGGGGCTATTTAACTTCGCACGAGCGAGGCTCGAGGTCTTCCCATCTTGAGCCGCGACTATTGGTAAAGACGGGACAAGCCACGGTTCGACGGCCAGGAAGCGACAAGGCGCATCCCCGTAAATAACAAGCTAATGAGACTTATCCACGGACCAGGAAAGGCATTCAGTTCTTAGTCAGCATGTCTCTATGCTCGTTGAACGAGTTGCGACTGGTAAAAACGCAAGTTGCGTTTAACTTCTCCTTTTACTTCTTTATTTCCTCGAGTGACGGCTCGCCGCGACGCTGGCAGACCCTCGGAACCATATACCCGCGATATGCATCAGATAAGGTGGAAAATAAAATCATGCGAGACAGCGTCCATCATCAAACCCTGTAATACCCGTTAAACCAATATGCAATGCGAATGTCACCCGTTACCTCGCCTGGTTTTTCCATTTGTACAGCACTTTTCGTGCAGAACTGGCATCGGGAAAAAAGAGACGCTACGAGTCGAGAAATTAAGCGACCTACTAAAGGCAAGAGCAGAGGCAACAGCAAAACAAGAACGGAAAAGCAAAAATTAACAAATTTAACGATTGTTTGTGAAAATATTTATGGATCTCAATCTTTTTATTTAACAAGGAAGTAGAGAAAACACCGCCGAAAGTGGAGAATGATTCCGTGTGTTTTGAGTGACGCTTCTACAGTTTTCAGTCGAGCGGCCCGACGTAGGCACTTCCCTGCTGTGCTTATGTGGGTGTTTCTCTAACCTTCCGCGGTGGGCGCAGCACTTCTACAACCACAGCGTCCTGCGCTCTACGCGCTTGTATGGGACTAGCGGCCACGCACCTTACGCAACTTTCCAAATAACAATACGAGTTGGTTTTGTCACCTAACTTGGTAGAGCAGTAAATGAGGGATACTTTTCTGTGATTGTTCCGCAAATATATCTTTCCTTTATAATTATTCCAGAACAAATTCAAAAAAGAACGCCCAAGCACTCCGTACGGATGGTTAACCAGCGAAGCTGAAACGTGCGGCCTTTGTGTTTATCACTGGGTTTATCCGGACGGTTAATTAAAGTCTTCTCAATTATTGGTCACGTCTTTGTGTTTTTAATGACGTTACACACACGTTCTGCTGCGACGGAGATAACTTCACTGACGGTATGCCCGCGGTCCGCCGCTGTCGCACTGCCTGCTTGCGATTCTTCAAAATTAAATTGCTTCAAAACTTTTCTATTATGGGGTTGTACGTGCCGAAACTACGATCTGGTTATGAGGCACGCAGTAGCGGCGGACTCTGGAAAAGTTGGACCACCTGGAGTTCTTTAACGTGTATCTAAATCTAAGTACACGGGTGCTTTCGCATTTCGCCCCCATCGAATTGCGGCCGCCCTGGCCTGGATTCGATCCCGCGACCTCGTGCTTAGCAGCCCAACACCATAGCCACTAAGCAACCACGGCGGGTTGCTTCAAAATTAAATCAGTTCACCACGTAAGACAATGAATGGCTGTACCCCTTAAGCAATGGCTCATGCCCCCGTAAACACGGCCTGCCCATTAAGACAACAGAAGAGAAGTGAAATTCTACGCTGGAATGATGAGCGGCAACGGAGCCAGCTGTGGAAGAAGACGACCCTGGAGCCATTGCTGATGATAATAGTTTCTGCGCACATCGGACGTACGGATTTTAGTTTCGCCTAGTCATACACAGCGTCGCTGTAAAAAAATAAAAACGGCAAACCTTGCACTGGGCCGCAGAAAGCTCGACACACAGCGAAGCTGGCTGAACGATTGCGTCATAACCTAAGAGATACCTGGCATAACCAAGCTCCACTCAAACATAGCCAAGGCCGAACCTAGCTGCTACCAAGTTCAACCTAGATTCAACCAAGTTCAACTTCGACATAGCCAAGTTCAACCTAGCTACTACCAGGAGACGCAATCGATCGGCCAGCTTCTTTGAGACTCGAGCTTTGCGCGGCCTTGAGCAAACTTTGCTTCCCTATTAGGACGACAGAAGAGAAGTGAAATGGCACGCTGGAATGATTAGCGGCCACGCAGCCAGCTGTGGAAGAAGACGACGGCAGCTACCGCGGGAGCAGGGATCAGTGGCACAAGCGCGTGCCGTGCACGAGTTCGAGCGCTAACCGAGGGGCGCCAACGAGCCAGCGGCGGAAGAAGACAACGGCGCTCGAGCCAAACTTTTTTGGCTGGATGAAACAGCTTCGCTGTTAAAACGCTACTAGAAATGTTTATTTTACACTTGAGCTTGTTTACTTGTTCTTGGCAGTGTCCTTCCTGCATTTCCGTCCTGCGCGAGTCGATTTGATGTGCTTGCTTGTTCGCCAAGTGAAGGTGAGGTGCATCTCACAGGCGTACCTGTGAGATGGTCCTTATTTCATCTCTTTTGCGGGTTTACGCGACTTTATGGCGAACGGTGGCCATTATTCACGTTTGTACCAGTAAAGGTACCACCCCCTCCCTTTTATAGAAAAGTTACCTTGTGTTCCCCCCCCCCTCCCCCCGAAACAAAACCCCTGGGTACGTGCCTGGCACCCACCGTAAATTGATTTCAAGATTGTGCCCGCGCGGTTGCGCTCGGCCGCGCCAAGCGAACCCGCCACCACTGTACAACAACAGCCTTGCGCGCGATGGAAGATGGCGCTCTTCCTCCCCTCTTTCCTCCCTTGCGCGCACGAGATCGAGCCACATTCCTTTTCGGCTCACCGTCGCCCGCTTTCACAAGCACCCAGAACATACGGGGTGCGGCCGTGATGTCCTCGTACTTGGACTTAATACGCAAAATCACGACGACGGCGGAAAAGCGCCTGGAGTGTCCACATAATTGCTAGTGCAATAAAATGAACTTTATACAACACAGGTATTTAAATGGTGCAGTCTCGCGGGCGAAAGGCTAGCGATGCTCTCCGATCCCAGGGTGCCTGGACGAAGTGGGCAAAGCTTTGGCGCATGTTCCAACGTGGGTGCACTATACTTCCGATCGAAGTACTGTGATCTATAGGTGCAGTAAAGCCAGCTGTCAGAAAACAAGAGGGGAAAAAAGAACGTAATAGTGCAAGGTTTTGTGAACAAGCCCCACTCTCAGGCGGATGCCCAGCCGAGAGAAACGGTGCGCCTGCGGTCCCACCATCATGAGAAGGACCGCAGCGATCCGGATCCGGCCCCTCTGCCAAACTTTGAAGACCTCCAATCTAGATCGATATACTGATTTCAACTCTAGTGCTAGATTTGTGCGAGGAACAGCACCTTGTAGTAGTTAACAGGAAGAATAAGTGTTTCAGACAGGTAACGTGACAAAGCAGTTTCCGAACAACTAAACACATGACGGTAGCTCGGGTGGCGTTCATATAACTTTAAACTTAGGGAGAGATACCGACGCGAGAGAGAGAGAGAGAAATAACTTTATTTAAGAAAGAAAGGATTAAAGGGGCCGGAGGGTGGGTCCTTAGTCCAGGACTCCAGTGGCCACCGCCACGCGCCGTGCCTGGTCGAGGAGGCTCAATTGAGTCTCCAGGTGAGTCCGGGCGAGGATGGCTGCCCAAGGCTCCCTAAAGAAATTTTGTGCTAAACGGGGTGAATTTGAATTTTGGGGTCGTCATTGGCACTCCCTTATCACATGGGGCAAGGATGGCCTCCCCCCACACCATGGGCATTGACTGGCATATCTGGTTGGCCAGATGGCATGCCATCACCCCAGATGTGGGTAGGTGTTTGTCTGGATTTTTCTGTAAAGCCGAACCTCCTCCAGTGTTAATTGCGGGTTTGGCGCGGCGAGATCTTGGCGAGCACGACGTTGATGTTCTAAGACATCGCATGCTAGTATTTGATTGTTGTTTCCGATTGGGGTGTTATTCCTTGCTCGGATTGAAGTCTCACGAACAAGAGCGTCTGCCCCTGTGTTACGAGTGACACCAACATGCCCCGGACACCATACAATGTGATGTTCTTGTCTTTGTCGATCGCCCAAGATGTTAAGGGCGATCCTAGGGATTCTTCCGTGGAGGAAGAGTCGGCAGGCCGCCTGGGAGTCCGTGAGGATGTAGGCGGGCCTGTCTTCTCCCTCCCGTGTCTTTATTGCCAGGGCCACTGCAGCCGCCTCCGCTGTGCTGGTGCAGGCTGTGCGGACTGAAGCTGTTTTTATGGTTCTTGGAATAGCGGAGGGTCCCGAAGCAGCCACGATAACGTATCCCTTAATGTTCCGTGCTGCGTCTGTGTATATTGTGTCGGGGTTATCCCAATCGTTTTTCTAATAGTTTGGCTCGGGCATTACGCCTGCTTGCATGATATTTTGGGTTCATTTTTGGGGAGATGGGGGAGATCTTTAGTTTTTGTCGCATCTCCCTCGATATGTCTACTAGTTCGCTGCTGCAGTAGTGTGGGTTTATCGGGTATCCCACCTCTTCCAAAACCCTCCTGCCCGCCTGTGACAGATTAAGGCGTTCTCGTTGTGTGACCATTATCACTGCTTTGAGTTCTTCAAAGGTGTACACCCCAAGAGCCTCGAGTCTCTCCGTGGATGTCCCCAGTGGCAGACCCAGGGCGGCCTTATACGCCGTGTGTATTAGCATGTGTACCTGCTCTGTCTCCTTACGGTTAAGCTCGTGATGCGGGAGGCTGTAGGTAATTCTGCTTATTGCAAAAGCTTGAGCTAGTCTTAATGCGTCTGATTCGCTTAGTGCTCTCCCGTTCCGCGTAATTCTTCCTATCATTCTCGTGATTTGTTTTACTGAATTCTTTACAGTTTTTAGGGTATGGTCTGCTCTAGTATTGTGTTGTATCCACAGCCCTAAATTCCTCACTTCTTGGGATTCTTTAAGTGTCGAATCTCCAAGCTTCAGTTCAGCTTTTTCAGATTTGTTGTAATATTTTGCGTGTACTGTCAAGCATTCTGATTTTTCTGGTGCACATTTCATTCCGTTCTCAGTGGCAAAATCGTGCACTATGTTTATTGCGTCTTGAAGAACTTGTTCTTTCGTTGCGATTGAGCCTTTTGTCGCCCAAAGAGTAATGTCATCTGAATAAAGGGCAAAATGCAGATTTGGACACTTTTCCAGCCTATGGGCTAGGTTATTCATCCCCAAGTTGAACAGTAGGGGTGAGAGGATGACACCTTGTGGTGTGCCCCTATTTGGCATATTGAAAGAGCCGAATCGGGTTTCTCCTATGCCGATAGTGGCAGTTCTATTCCCCAAGAAAGATTTTATATAATTGTAAGTCTTTTCAACGCCCCTGGTTTTCTCAAGTTCTTTCAATATCAGTTCGTGCGCGATGGTATCGAATGCGCTTTTGAGGTCTAGGGCCACTAGAAAATGTTCACTTCCTGTTGGAACGTGGCTGAGTACCTCTTCCTTCAGTCTTAGGAATACATCTTGTGTCGATAAGTGTGGCCTGAAGCCATACATATAGTTTGGCGAGAGGTTATTGTCTTCTATATAGGTTCTAAGTCTTGTGTGGATGACTCGCTCAAAAAGTTTTCCCAGGCAAGACGTGAGTGAGATCGGCCTGAGGTTTTGTATGTTACGAGCCATGCCGGGTTTAGGTATCAAAATGATTTCTGCCTATTTCCATTGTTCTGGAATTTTTCCGGTTGGCCGTACCTCTCTGTTGAAGTATTCAGTTAGTTTCTTAATTCGTTCAAGATTTATGTTCCGTAGCATTGCAGTAGTTAACCAATCCTTCCCAGGCGCTGTATTTTTCTTAGCTTCCTGGGTTGCTGCGAAAAACTCTGCTTCCATTATGGGGGCGTCCAAAAAGTTTGTTCGGGGGCCCATCGTATGCTTTCGAGTATGACTGAATAATTGGTTCCCCTATGTATCTTTGTTTGAGTTTTGCTTTGAGTTCACCTTCTGTGCCCTGAAATTCTCCCACCATGGTTTCAAGGGCGCGTGACGCTTCTGATTTTGTTGCTGCTGGGTCTAACATACTTCTAAGTATGTTCAAGGTTTTCTTTGTGGCGAGGTTTCCTCTTAGGGAATCACTGAGCTGCAGCCAATTTTCTGTTTCTAGTTTCCGCGCGTAATCATTCGCTTGTTGTGCAATTACCTCAATTCTTGCTCTGAGTTTTCTGTTAAGTCTTTGACGCTTCCAGCGTTTTGTGAGGCCTCTTCGGCAGTCACATAAGTGTAATAAATGTGGGTCTACAGCGGGGTGTTCCACCATCACAGTGATGCTCTTGGAGTTAGTCGAGTGTACTGTTCGCACGTCTTCCGACCACTGGTTGATATCTTCTATCTTCCCTTCTGCAAAGACATGCTTTCTAAAATTTTCCCAATCGGTTATGTTGGCTGTTCCAAGCTGTCTACGGATTTTTGGTGACGAGGTTGATAGACTGACAATATAATGGTCACTGCCTAGCGTTTCATCTAGGTTCTTCCAAGACGCTGCTTCTACGTTTTTGGTAAACGTCAGATCGGGGTAAGTGCCTAAACTCACACTGTTCCCCAGTCTGGTAGGCGCTAGCGTCAGCGTTTCAAGTTTTAGGTCGAACTTGTCCGCGACCTGCACCAGCAAGGTGCACTTTGGACAATGCCTTACGTATCCCCAGTGCGAGTGGGGTGCATTGAAGTCACCGGCAAGAATTGATTTATCTTTTTGATTCGTTTTGCTAATTGTTAATTAAATGATGTTCTCAAAATCTGCGCCTTTTTCCTTTGGGGGCTGTATATATCAACAATGAAAATTTTAGGTTTCCCCTCTTTTTCGTGTGAATTTCAACAATTTGGTGATGAGTTGAGCCTTCAAGGGGCTCATGTATACTAGTTGCGATGTTCTTTCTCACCAACTTCGCTACTTTCGAATGCTTGGGGTCCTGATATGTATAGTAATCCCGTAGCTTTACCGGCTTATTTCCTCCCTCTTGGAGGTAGATTATATCTGGCCGGGTTAACAATGTATTCATGGATTGTTGTAGGGCTGCTGCCCTCTTTTGGTAGGTGCGGCAGTTCCAGTGCCAAATTTCGATGTTTTCCTCCAATACCCGTGATCTATAGTCCATGTGGGTTCGATTATTCATTATCGGAGGAGTCGGAGACTACTAAATTTTTCGTTTTTCGCGGTTGTGGAGTCACGGAGTTATCCCCGGCTCTTTTCCTTTTCATCTGCGGTAGATTGTTGAAGGATTCGTCCACGTAAGTTTTCAGATTTTGAAATTCGTTAAACATCTGTTGTTGGAAGTCTTGTACTCCCTGCAGCTGTTGAACTAATTGTTGCAACATTTCCTCTGTTGAACTTGTTTTAGGCTCTGCAGTGTTACTCTCCGCGCTGCCCGTTGTGGAAGAGTTCGCGATTGCTGTTTTGCTTAATAGTTGTTTAAGAGAGGCGATCTCCTTTTTGAGCTCCGCCAAGCTCTCTTTGAGTGCGCGGTTTTCCGCTATCACTCTTTCGTATGCTATGTTGGTTGTTATGAGACCCTGCGGTTTTGCCACCTCCGCCCAACTTACCCTGGTACCCTTGTCCTCCTCTCCCTGCCCGGGCATGTGTCTCCCTGCGGCACCGGCCTTCTGCATCCTGGGAATGTGGTTTGGGTAAGGGAAAGGAGTTTGTTCGGATGCACTGATGCTTGGTCTTGATTTGGAGTCGGATCTTGATTTGGGTTCATTCTTGCCGTCTATGTCAGGTCTTTGTCTTGATCCCGATATGGAACTTGATCTGAATTGGTGTCTCTCCAGTGATGGAGATCTTGTTCGTGATGTTCTGCCTGGTAGCCTTGGCCACATGTCCTCCGATTCGGTGTCGTCCGTCACGAACCATCTATGTCTTTGCGCGATTTTCGTCAACGAGGTTTTTGAATGCCCTAGTTTTTGTTTGTTTGCGATTGGTTGCGTTGGTTTTAGTCGTTTAGCGCATTCTTGTGCTCCCGTAAGATGGTCTCCTCTGCATGATGCGCATTTTGGGGCCAATCATGGATGGTGTCGGGCTATTGTATCCTGCATCCGTGGCACACAGGAAGGCTGGGGTGCGGGCAGACGTCCGTCCTATGCCCTCTCTGGCAACACATTTTACTTGTTTGGATTGTATTTTTGAAAGGGAAGCAAGTCAACTCACCCCCCTTATAATACACTTGCCTGGGAAGAATCTTGCCATAAAATGTTATAACAGATGTCTTTTATTCCCCGAGCATTCTTGTCTAGATGATTTCTACTCCTTGAGTTCTTATTCGTAAGTTGTTTTTCAGCTCCACGGGGTCCGTCTTTGGTTGTTGTCCGTGTATAACACCTTTGAGCGTTCTTTCTCCGGTTGCTACGTAAGCCTTTATATCGTGCACCTTGCCGTTGAGGCTGATCGAAGTTAGTTTGCTGACCTTTTCCGCAATTTATAGCTCCGGTGTCGATACTATAAAGATATTAGATCGTGGCTTTCGGCGTAAGAGAAATTTTTCACCACTGACCTGGCCTCCACTCTCTTCGGTAGCGGCTTCGGCTAGTTGGGGGCGGCTGAAATCCCTTATGGCGAGTCCTTTGTGTGGTATGACAATCACTTTAAAATCTTCTTTGGGTAGCGGTGGCAGATTCTTGTAGATAGGTGTCTTCTTAGTGAAGAGACTGGTTCCTGCAGTCTGATACGCTGCTCGCAGCTCTCCGCTGACCTGACCCGATCCCTTTGTTTGATTCTTCTTCTGGTTCGCTTGCTCTTTCCTTTGGCGAAGTGTTAATACAGTCTGCCAGTCTCCGTCGTGAGAGAGCGACGTGAGAGAGGAAGCTACAGCAGCACAGTGATTGATGATATGTAGGGTTTCGTGGCGCAAAGGCCAAACTGCGCCAAGAAAGCGGTCATGAGTTTCGACTGGCCAAATGAATTGCTAGTGGTAGATGGAGGCTGTGGAGGCGACTAAAAACGCTCGCCAGAAAGTGTGTAAAATACATATGTATTAAAATTATAACAACGACTAGCGAGGTGTGCTTAGAACATTAGACACTTTAAAATCTTTATTTAAACGACACTGCACTTGTCTCTGGCACACTGTAAGGTTACAGCATTTGTAGCCCAGCTAATATCGTCGACGTACACGGGAAAAGAAGACTGCGGGAGGTAATGATGTGCGAAGTGAGCTCATCTTGGGTATAAAAAGCGTGCAGCTGGACCCGTTTCCCGGAGGTATGCCAGTTTCTTGCGTTAAATAGAGGTTTGAATGCATTGCCAATTCTGACCCGAAAAGTGTGATTGGACAGATCCTTACCGCAGCGTAGAGTTTTTTGTCTTGCTTTTTATACCGTTTATACATAAAGAATGCATAAAATGAATTTTATTTCATAGGCCTTCCCCTTCCCAAGGCTTCAAGCGAACACACAGTATACAAATTCGTACCGCATTGTCTACAGCATACTACGCAAGTAAAAACGGAAAATGGTGACTATGATGATTAAAATGGGGTTTATTTCACGGCCCTTCACTTCTACAAGGCTTGCAAAAATACAGAGTGTACACTAATCTTTTTCTCAGCGTACAGCGTCCTAAAACCTTCAAAAATGCTTAAAATTCATTTTATTTGACAGATTGTGACTTCCACAAGGATTGCAAAACGTACATAGTCCAATAATCTTAACCGCCGCGTAGTCTTTAAAAACCTGACAGAATGCTTAAAATAGATCGTAAATACCGAGCAATCACTTTCCTATGTTTAAATAGATTTTTTACCTGCATGGTGATGGATATTTACACAGTGTGGCTACAACTGTATGCCAGAATATCTGATTTTAACCAATGCGTCCACAGTAAGCTTTGTCACACTTGCAATTTGGGCAAATTAATGAAGAATAACGAGATGCTGTATGCTAGAAGCAGTGTGCGGATTGTCGAGTTTTGCTCCAGGGCAATGAGCAGCTGCTCTGAGACACTGGGGTCTACGTGCGTATGAGCCAGCGAGAGAGTCCCTAAGCTCGCTGTTGTTGAGAACTATTTCCTTAGAAGTTGCACGCAGTCGGCGCTCAAGGAAATGGCCTCCAAGCGCAGGTTCTGAAGACAGTGTGCTGAAATGAAAGCTCCTGCGAGACCAGTGAACCCTTCGTTCCTTTCAACCATGGCTCGAAGCCGCAGCATGAAGAGGGAGGGTACCTTCCGGATCAAGATATGGAACGGGATGCCTGTGGATTCCTTGTGCTCGTCGACGTAGCGGGAGATGACACAGAGATGCTGGTGCAGGACGGCACCGATCAGGTGCCCTGCCCAAGGATTCTGATCGTTCACCATGTCCTGTAGCAGGCGCAGATGGGGCGCCTGAGTCAACGACAGCGTACCTGGGGATGTCTCCCGAAGCTCTAGCTTGATTTGCCGCAGCAGGCTGTTATCTCGTTTAGTTGAGGGAATATGGAGCACGTGCCACCTTCACGGTAAGTGCACGGCGCAAGGCTCTCGGCTAAAGTACGACACCGCATTGGCAATGGAGCGCTTACCTTTCGAACTGTTCCAGGCTGCCCTGTTTCGTGGCTCATCGCTACATTCGTCGCCATCAGACGCGATCTTCACCTGCCCTCTACAAAACTCGGACCAACCCGTGAATTGGACGCAACAGCCCCACCTACAGGACCATCCGGATGACAACCAGTTCTTCGGCTGGCAACCACGGTCATTCACCACCACCAATGCCACGAGCAGCACCGCCCATACGGAATATAAGCTGCTGCCCGTGAATGCCCCTCTGGCCCACGACGCCGCATTGGAAATGGAGCACTTACCTCTCCTACTGTTCCAGGTCAGTTACCTTGATAATTGCACTTGCCCAAAAAGCAAGAATCGCGGCCTCTTCTTGGTGTCGTGCCCCAGAGAGCAGTATTTGGCGTAGAAATATGGCAAGGAATTGTACGACGTTGTTTAAAAACCCTACTGCAAATTCTTTCCGCAGACGTGGAAAGCAACCCCGGACCTAATACTAACGACGTACTGACTACGGTGCTGGAAACTGCACAAAGGATCGAATTCTTTGTACAGTGGCTAACACCACTCGCAGCGCGCACGAACACCTCGAGATCTGGCTGTGGAATTGTCGCTCTGTCAACAAGGAGGCAAGTTCGCTCCAGCTCTTCATCCAAAATCACCCATACCCCCCCCCCCCCCCCGACCTCATCTGCCTTCAAGAGGTCGAAAACCAGCCCATCAAGCCACGGGGTTAGCACGTAATTAAACACATGCGATCACCGAAGGTCGCGGTTTTAGTTCACAAAATGGTGACAGCCTTTTGACAACATTATCAATATCGTGATATTAGTCATGTGCTAGTGGAAGTACTCCCACAGAAGAGGGGTACACGAAGCACTTTCATCCAGAATTTGTACAGTCCGCAGAGGGCTCAAAAGGACGACTTCCGCAACATCATTTACAACAACGCGAGAGCCGCTGTCTGCAACTAGCTGGCCACGCTGCAAACGCTGGGCCACGCAGGACTGGCGGGGAACGAAAGGGCGAACGCCTTAGCTCGAGCGCTAATCAACCGAGCGGGGCAAAACCAATCGTCTCGTCAATCCCCACCCTTTACCTTCGTACCCCTGCCATCCAATTACTGCGACCGACTCGAGATCCAGCGACTTAACCGCAGATTTTATCCTCCCCCTCTCAAAAAGCTCAGTACTTAATTGACAGTAGCTCTCAGACTTATCCCAACAAACACATTCCCAAACCTACACAGATACAGCAAAATATACATATCGCGGCATCTGCCTCTGGTGCGGCGACACACGCCCTACACTATTTCACATCTCGAGGGGATGCGGGGGCAAGCCTGAACACTTACAGATGCCTAGCACGTCATTTGAGCGGAGGGAGGTACAGCTGACTGGCGATACCCTAGCGGGACAAGAAGCTCTCGTCCAGCAAGTATGTCGAGAAGCCATGGCCAGTGGAGTCCTGGAATGAGGACACCACCCACTCGTCCTCAAGATAAACGACCTCGATGGTCCAAATAAAAGTTCTCTCTCTCTCTCGAAGTGATTTGAGAGAGTTGAAGCTGTGTCAAGCGTCAGAAGATATTAAACTGAAACAATTGTCTTCTAGGCTCCGAGCTGTTTAAGTCGACGTCTTAGACTTAAAACAACCCCGCTACATCGTCGTCAGCTGGTTCTCTTGGTGCGGTTTCCAGCGGCATCTCTCATCAGGTCAAAACAATTGAATCGCGTTGTAATGATGCAGAAAACCGGCTTCGACACAGTAATTTGCGGCTTTTCGGCATTTCCGATGATATTTCTGAGACGTGGTCAAGTGCTGAAACGAAAGTCATTGACCTGTGCAAGGATGATTTGAACATAACGATTGATTCATCCAAAATAGAAGGGGCATCGCATGGATAAATACGACTCGGGAAAATGCAAGCCAGTGATGGTGAAATTCACGTTCTTTAAAGATAAGCAACAGATAATTTCAAACGGTCCCAAGCTCAATGTAACCAACTTTGTGGTGCGCGAAGTTTTTCATTCCAGACGCGACTTGCTAGCAATAAGTTGCTGGAAATCGCTACACCAAAAAAGCTTACGTTCAAGCTTAATGTTCATCAGCTAAGAATAATTGACAGCATTTACGTGTACGACGCCGCTAACCGCGCCGTAACACCAGTTTCAGCGTAGAAAAGGTGTAGCTCGGCGACACGTGTCTTCAAAAAAAAGTTGCAGTGGCTTAGCTCGGCTATGCCGGGATATACGTAGCGTTAGCAAAGGTTCAGCTGATTATTCTTAGCTTTCCTGGTTGTCTCCTACGCTCAACCGCTAATTGCCAGGCAACTACTTCGGGATCCGATGAGTCAAGCTTCTCCGTTCTTCTGCGCTGTTGAGCAGCATTTGCGCTCTCCTTCTCCATGGCTATACCACACTGGCAAACGCCAGTCAGAAGCGCAGCGGCTCCAGCGCAGTGTCAGACGGCGACTGCACAGCGAGCGCGCGCCGGCGCCAGTGCGTCTACCACGGCTACAACGTCACTCCTCTGGAATGCGCAGACCGGCGGCGGTGAGTCGCGCGCGGCGGCGGCGGAGTGTGCGAGAGGTGCCGGCTCCGGTGGCTCCGGTGCGCAAGCCGTGTGACATCACTGATCCTTGCGCATGCGCAGCACGGCTCTTGATGTGCCGCGCGAAACGGGCTTGGCTAGGCCAGTGTAGCTAACGCTACAAAAAATGGTTGCCTTATCGTAATAACACTGAACACTCCCAGCCCTATTTATGCTTCTCTAACATACGCAGCATCCTTCCTAAACGCATCGAGCTTTGTTTATATCTGGACAACTGTGAATGTGACATTTTAGTACTAACCAAGATTTGGCTGCATCAAGAGGTTGGGAACGACGAAGTCCTGCCCGATTTTAATACCTTCGTTATCTACCGAAATAATAGGAACGACAAAAGGGGAGGTGGGATGCCGA
The DNA here is from genome assembly GCF_013339745.2 of Dermacentor silvarum. Lineage (NCBI taxonomy): Eukaryota > Metazoa > Arthropoda > Arachnida > Ixodida > Ixodidae > Dermacentor > Dermacentor silvarum. The sequence continues at coordinate 370,732,995 of NC_051154.1, read as the reverse complement.
TTGCAGCAAAAAAGCATGTAAAGTCGTTTCCCGTTCTTCCTAGTTAATTAGAGGTTTTTTGGGTTTGCATCACATCGGTATCTACTAAACATCTTTTTTGAGTCTGTTACTGACCACGAGACAGTCCCCAATCTTCGTCTCCAATTTGCATGATAACCTCGCCTAAATAAAAGCTAAATTTCCAAAAGCAAGTGTTTGCCTACTAGGTGACTTCAACTATTCCGAAATTGATTGGCCTAGCTAGCTTAAGTTTTTAAACGCGTGACGACACTAATTTTATTCATTTAGCTCTCGATTTCTCATTGGTCCAACTAGTTAATCAGCCTACCCGAGGCAACAACATACTCGACCACGTCCTCACGTCATTCCCTGACAGTTTTAGCACTATTTCTTGTTTTGAGAGATTCAGTGATCACGTGCTGCCGAATTTCATGATTTCCATTTCTTCATGCACATGCGCACTAACACTTAAACGTATTTTTGAATATAACCGTGCTGACTACAATGCTATCAATATCGCCTTGCAAAGTTTTTGTGACACATACCTTCCGACGTTTTTTAGCGTTCGGTCAATGACAACTTGGTTTGGTTAAAACATAGTTTACTGGAATTAACATAATCTTATATACCATTACGCTCCTTTCGCATGAAAGCGTTCAAACCATGGTTTACTCGGATGTCGCGTGCACTAAAAACAAGAGAAAGCGACTTTTCAAAGCAGCTAAGCACTTGTGCACACCGACTTCATGGCAGAAACATACAATCGGCGATAAGAAATATTGCAGTGCCAACCGTAAAGCCAAGTTTAAATATTATTCCCATGAGCTTCAATCGCTTATGACGCACAACCCCCAAAAATTCAAGAAAACGATATCACCCGCTAACACTCCGGCTCCTATTTCCTCGTTAAATGACACTGGTGCTCAAAATAATCAAGAAGAATGCCCGCCTGTACTCAATAACAATTCTGCTTCAGTGTTCACGCAGGAAGACCATTCCTCTATTCCGCCATTAGCAGATGTAGACTACCAATACATGAGCCCCATGGAGATTAGTGTCACCGGCATTGCATCATTGATAAACAATCTCAAGATATCAACTTCCGCCGGTGTTGTTGATATTAGTACAAAAATACTCAAGAACACTGTCATACATTCAAGCAATATTGTCTTTCATATCTTTCGTCAGTCCTTAACAACTGGAGAAATTCCAAAAGACAGTAAAATTGGCAAGGTTATCCCCATCTTCAAATAAGGTGATAAAACAAACGCGCGTAATTATCGCCCCTTTTCATTGACATCAGTTCTATGCAAGATCCTCGAACACATAATCGTGACAGGCGTTGCGCAGCATCTCGACAGTAATAATTTCTTTTTTTACTAACCAGCACGGGTTCAGGAAAGGCTTCTCCTGTGAAACTCAACTGCTGGAATTTACAAACGAATTTCTACACAATATGGACGAGAACTTTCAAACAGACTGCATATTCTTAGACTTCTCGAAAGCATTTGACCGTGTCGCGCATTCACTTTTAATAGCTAAAGTCACTTCTCTTCAGGCGCGGATCCAGAGGGGATGTCCGGATGTCCTGACCCCCCCCTCAGATTTCTGCATCGCCCCCTCGCTGACAGGAGGATGACCCTGTCGCAAAAAAAAACATGGCCACCAGCATTCTTCAAAAGTATTTTTCGCGAGTACCAGTGGTATCAGCCATGTAGAAGTAAATCTAGCTCGCTCACAAGCTTAGTAGTATTCTGTAGGAGTGTGGTGTCGCGAAGTTGCCGTAGTTATATTTTCTCATGAACACCTTGGACCTCTTGGCGCCTGCCGTGCCTTACTCGTCCCATCGGTGGCGTCGAATGAACGAGGGGACGTCCCTTTTGCCAAACACGCCGAGGTCCGCTCGAGCGCCTGCGCGCCTGATTATCTTAGTTTCCCCTTGAGGTGTCAACGGTTGCCCCATTGGCTGTCATCGGTTCCGCGACCAACCTGCTTAATGAAAGAGATCTCTTGCTGAAGTGTTCATATATAAATAATAACAACTAACAGCTGAACTAAGAACTACGCATAGGCAACTTTTTTTAACTGTAGCACTCACTGTGATCACAGCTTACACGTTGACAATATCCAGTACGAGCACAGTACCGTTCGTACGCTACAAGTTTTTCATTGTAACTTTGCAGTTTTATTGTCGTACATTAAGAATAGGAGGCTAAAGGCCACCGGATCCGTTTATCTGAGTGGGTGTTCTCGCGGAGCGGGGCGAAGCCTCGAGCCGCGACTGCGAAGTGGGGGAGCGTGACGTCAGCGGCCAACGCCAGCGCGCGGGCCTTGGATGGCGTCGCGTGGTTAGAGAAACGGGAGCAGATGCCCCCCTTGTGTAAAACGGATGACGTCGCGTGGGAAACAAAACATGAAGACGCTGGCTCGCGCTCTCGCCTACTACGCCACATCGTTATTCTTGTAGGTGGCGTCGTGAGTCTTCATACGCGGTGATTCGCATATCGTAAACAACCCGCGTATTGGTTGCTGCGTTGGAGCGGACCGTTACGCCCGTATTCAAGAACGTTCCTCTAGTCAACACACCACCACGACTCAAGAGAGAAGATGGCACCGCCATCCCTCCACAGAAGTGGTCACTGAGCTTCATGATCATTCACGGGGAATTCATGAGAATTGTCGCGTCTTTATTCTCGATTATTCTGCGCAGTACGACAATTGAAATTTGGAGTCTGATATCTCGGAGCACGGACACGCTAGAATAATTTTTCCGACTGATACTGTGTAGAAGCTCGACTGTCTGTAAGTTTTCAATACAAACATACCCACTTACTGTAGTCAACAAAAAATAATTGTTCAATTTTAGTTAATTGGACTGCTCACAGCGATAATTATCATCTCACTTTGTGCCTCCTTAGCCACATAACTTATTTGCACAGGTGGTCTTCGCGTGCCTCCCAGTGCCTAACTTTAAGAAAACCATAAAGCTTAGTTTTCAACACCCTGTATTATCAGGCGCAGCCGCCAAGCACATGGCTGTATTGGGTAACGTCCTTTTCCTATAAGCTCGGAGAAACCGATACCTGGCTTCGCTACAGGTCTTCTTCCTCTTTCTGGGGTTTTTCGTGCCAAAACCAGTTCTGATTACCAGGCACGCCGTAGTGGAAGGCTCCGGATTAATTTTGACCACCTGGGGTTCTTTAACCTGCACGACAACGCAAGAACACGGGCGTTTTTGCATTTCGCCTCCATCGAAATGCGGCCGCCGCGGCCGGTATTTGATCCCGCGATCTCGCGCTCAACGCCTGAGCTGACTGAGCCACCACGGAGGGCTACAGGTGTTGCTTTAGCCGTATAAAACGCGGGTTTATCGTGAGGAAAAACGGTAAATTTCGGTAAATAAGAAAGGCTACTACCATCATCATCATCATCATTGACAGAAGCTGACCCCCCCCCCCCCCCCCCTCAGAAAAAACCTGGATCCGCCCCTGCTTCTCTTAACCTAGACTCATCAACAACCTCATGGTTGTTGATGAGTCTGTCATTTCGCAAACAATTTTCTGTCATCTCGCAAACAATTCAGTTCTTAACGATCACTCACCTCCATTTTGCGATGCACTATCTGGTGTACCTCATGGTAGCGTCCTGCGCCCGTTGCTGTTTCTCATTTACAATAATGACCTGCCATCTAACATTACATCAATCATTCGTTTGTTCGCAGACGACTGCATCATTTACCGCAATATTCCTTCATCTTCCGATCACCTAGCACGTCAAAGTGACCTCGATCACATAACCGCTTGGTGCAAATCATGGTAAATGTCACACCGAAAAATGCAAGCTCATGACATTCAGCAGGAAAAAATCTAACTCTTCTTCGAATTACTTCCTGAATGATAGCTTAGTGTCCCGCATGCTTTCATATAAATACCTAGGCCGTTCGTTTCACGAGTAACCTCTGTAACCTCTGCTGGTCCACTCACATACAGAAAGCAACAACCAAAGCATCGCGAACTTTAGGATATCTAAAACGTAATCTCCATGGCACTCCTGCCACTACCCGTAAGCTCAGCTATCAGACATCTGTTCGTCCGCAACTCGAGTAAACACAACACCCATTTGGTCACCTCATCAGGCGTATTTTATTTATTCCCTCGTATTGGTTCTAAATCGTGCCGCACGTTTTATTTCCAGAAACTACAACCGTGACTCAAGCGTAACAAACAAGAAGTAATCGCTCTTTCTTTCTACATTGCAATCAAGGAGAATAATCGCCCGAATCTGTATTCCACAAGATAGTCCATGGCGTCTATTAATCAACGCTGCGTCTTGTACAACCTTACCGCACCTCACGTCGTTTAAAGAACCCTCTAAGCTTCCAACGCATTTCTGGTAGAACCATTGCATTTAATTCATTGGCTTTGCCGCTGGCTATCATTCACTGGAATGGTCTTCCTGAGCACATCGGCACGATCCGTGATCCAGCTAGTTTTAGGGCCGAGAAGTAACGGCCATTTTTTCTAAATACTAATGCGTCATTAACTATTGTATAATGTTGATTTTACATTTCAGTGATTAGTACTGACAGTCACTAAGCATTGTTTTGCATAGTAATGTTACTCGTGCTCCTGACATCACCCCTATCTATGTAACCCCCCCCTCACACCATGCTCCGATGCTGCAGCCTGTGAGGCAACGTGAATAAATAAATAAATAAATAAATAAATAAATAAATAAATAAATAAATAAATACATGACGACCTAACGCAGCGAGCCAGCAAACGAGTGTGTGCGTACCAGATTACAACTGCATAAGAAAATAAAAAATAAATATTCGTGGCTCTGCTACCGTAAACAGCAGAGACCAGCGGAGCTGCGCAAAGCGTAGTAAAGTAGTGGCAAACCACACATTTAGTTTTTTTTTAATACATACTGCGGACACGAAGTCCATGCAGGGTGGATAAAATACAATATTAAGTCACAAGAAGTAAAACAATGTCAATAAAGCAAAATGCTGCAACAATACGGCAATAATGCTAATACGAAAAGCAAACAATCATAATACAAGTTTTATAGAGGCAAGTCATTCCAGTCATTAATGGTGCGTGGGAAGAAGGAGTATTTAAAGAGGTTGGTTCGGGCAAAATAAGGGGTTAGAGAATTTTGGTGATGTTGGCGAGTAGGTCTTGTTACTAGCGGACTTACATACAATGCCGGGTCGAGTGCCAATTTGTTATTAACTAACTGGGAAAGAAAGTCAAGCCGTAATTTTTTACGACGCGATTCAAGTGTAGGAATATTATTAGACCTCATAAGTTCAGTTGGCGAGTCGAATGTGGAAAATTTGTTGTAAACAAACCGGATAGCCTGTCTTTGGATTCGTTCAAGTTTCTTTATTTTACGTTGAGTGTAGGGATCCCAGATAATACAGGCGTACTCGAGCTTCGGTCTAATTAAGTAGTAATAAGCGAGCAGTTTAACAGAGGATGGGGCGTGTTTAAGCTTGTATTTCAGGAAGCACAGTTTACGGAAAGCAGAGAAAGATATATTTTGCACGTGAAGGTTCCAGGACAGGTTGCTGCAAAGGGTGACACCTAAATATTTATAGTTAGTAACTTGTTTAAGAGCGGAGGAGCCTAGCGTATAACTATAAGAAAGAGATGTTTTCTTGCGGGAAATGGGAAGAAAAACACTTTTTTCAACATTCAAAGTCATCCCCCATTCAGTGCACCAATAGAAAATTTTACTGAGGCTATCATTCAGATCATCTTGGTCACTAGTGTGGGTAATTTCTTTAAACAAGACACAATCATCTGCAAATAGTCTTATTTGAACATTCGGCTTTACAACATCGACAATGTCATTCACGTACAGGAGGAACAACAAAGGACCCAATACACTTCCCTGTGGCACCCCAGATGTCACTGGAAGACAGGCCGAGTGATGCCCACCTACATCCACGAACTGTTCGCGATTGCTTAAGTATTGAGCGATCCAAGAAACAAGTAGTTCTGGTATGCCATAGTCTTTTAGCTTAATTATTAGTTTGGAATGAGGTACTTTATCGAAGGCTTTACTAAAATCCAGAAAAATTAAATAAATTTGGTTGTTATTTTCAATGGAAGAAACAAAAGTGTGAATGACCGTGACTAGTTGTGTTACTGTAAAATATCCCTTTCTGAAACCATGTTGAGAGTTGGTTAGAATTTGGTTCTCCTCAAGAAACTCGTGGAGAGCTTTTGCAATAATATGTTCAATTAATTTACAGCAACTTGACGTTAGTGAGATCGGGCGATAGTTTTCTAAAAGTAGTCGGTCACCTTTTTTGAAAATAGGCACCACGCGGGCTGTCCTCCAGTCCTTCGGCAAACTAGAACACGACAAGGAAGCATGAAATATGATGACAAGGTACTTTGCGAGAGGTTCGGCATATCGGCGAAGAAAAACATTTGGTATGTTATCGGGTCCAGAAGAAGTCTTAGTTTTCAAGTTAAGTAGCATTGAGAGCACTCCAGGGTAACTAATAATATTTGAAAAATGTGTAATTGCAGTATCTGTGGCAGCGGAAAGCCCATCAGTTGCAGCAGAAAATACACTGTTGAAGTATATATTGAATTGTTCAGCAATGCCTCTTTGCTCGTTAATAATAACGCCGTTAGCAGAAATCTGTGAAACTGGTTTCTTTTTCTCACTTAAGTAGTTCCAAAATTTAGTTGGGTCGCTTTTAATAAAGCTTGGCAGCGTTGTACTGAAATAATGTTCCTTTGACCGATGCAATGCACTTGCAAGGCTTCCGTTGGTTTGTGCTATGACGTTAGGTGGTGCGCGGTTCTTTTTTAATCTTTTCACTTTGCGTTTTAAATGGATGATGTCTCGCGTCATCCACGGCGTTTCCTTGTGTACTTTCTTTCGTTTGTTCGGGACAAACTTATCGAGGCAATACCGGCACATGCTCTTAAAACGTTCCCATAAAACACCAACATCACTGCTATCAAAATCGGTAAGACATGCCTCCAAGTCATCAATAATTGAAGCATCATCCGCACGTGAGTAATCTTTGTAGAAATGTACAGCTGTTTCCTTTTGCACTTTATGACAAGAAATCGGCATAGAGGCAATGACTAGTTTGTGATCAGATAGCCCATGTTCTATATTTACAGTGTAATCAACAATACAGTGGGGAAGGAACACTAAATCTAAAACAGAACTGCAAGAGCCGTGCACCCGAGTCGGCTGGTTTACGACTTGGACAATATCGTGCTCTAACATTATGTCGAAGATAACATTTTCGTCATTTCCGGCATCAAGCTGATCCCAATTAATACCAGGGAGATTAAAATCGCCAGCCATAATTATTTTCTTGTTTTTATGCTGGTGCATGTGAACCTGTAGTTTGGCTAGGAATTCTGGAGCGGCGTCGGGAGGCCTGTATAAAGCGTAGAGAATAAACGTCTGCCTACAAAAAGTGAGTTTGATGCACAGGCATTCGAGTTCGGCAATGTCATTCAGTACAATAGCATCTATTTCATTTCTAATAAGTACCGCTACACCGCCACCCCTAGTTAAGCGATCCCTGCGGAACACTGTATAGGAGGGAGGCAACACGTCGTCATCAGATATTTCAGTGTGAAGCCACGTTTCTGTAATAACAGTAATGTGCGGATCATGCTGCATTAGGAGTAATTCCAATAACTCAGTCTTATTTTTAATGCTGCGGGCATTCATATTTAACAGGCGGATCGTTTTCCATGCAACGGCAGTATCACGTCATGCTTCTGCCTGATCATTTCGGCGATCTGTCATTTTTACTCGTATATTTTGATTCTCATCCCAGATATATAGGTCTCTGTCAATTTTAAGTTTATCATGAATCAAGCTTACTTTTCTTCCTTGTTGCTTGTCTTGCTTTGCGCTGTTCCAAAGCAGTTTGCGTTTCGTTAATGTTGACTGCGAATAATCATTATGAATGTAGATACTGGACCCCTTAAGTTTTTTCGCATTTTCCAGTATTATCTTCTTTTCGTTATAGTCTTGTAAATGTAATATGATAGGCCTTTTTCCCTTTTGTTTACCAAGCCGGTGAATACGCCCTATCGAATCGCATTTCACTTCCATTTTATCTCGGAACACTTCCTTAAGTACTGTTTCCTTGAGTAATGCTTCTGTTTCATTTGGGCCCTCCGGAATGCCATGAATAACAAGGTTAGACCGCCTGCTTCGATCCTCAAGGTCTGACAATTTTTTAGTCTGAAAGCTTAAGGAATGTTCTATCGACCGGAGTGATGAATGCATTTGGCTTGCCTGGTCTGGCATAGCTGAGGCTTCAGAGAGCTTTCTTTCAAACTGAGCAAACATACGATGCAATTCGCTAATGACATTCTCGGTTTTTGCAAATTGAGATTTTAGCTCTAGCATCTCATTACGAAGGGCAGCTTGCCCATCTAGCAGTTGTTCATACAATTCCTTCTGAGTGGGACCTGGGTTTTGCTCAACGTCGCCACATAATATAAGTCTACAGACATTAACACAGTTGTACGCAATTTCAAGACACTGTGTGGGGCACGGCAGGACCACAATACAACGGTTATCACTACGAAATGAAATGCCAATACAACTGACCTGCACAAGGCAAAGTAATCGCTTGGTTAGCGCCATAGCAGTGCTGTGTCCGCCGTGCCCACAGAAGTCAAATCGGTGCGTAGCTTCTTTTATACCAGGAGCCTCAGATGATGTCACACCACGAGAGCCATAAGGTGTCGCCAGCAGCCTAGTGCTGGGGAACGGTGACGACCTCGTGTGGTTGAACGCAAGATTGTCGAAAACAGGCTGTAACCCATCGTCGAGGAAATGATGATCAAGCTGCGTGCGTCCGGCTGATATCGTCGCGAAACCGATGATACTCTGCACAAGGCAAAGTAATCGCTTGGTTAGCGCCATAGCAGTGCTGTGTCCGCCGTGCCCATGTGACGACCTCGTGGTCGTCCCTAGCCGGGTATGGCCGTTGTCAACACCTCGTGGTCGTCACCTTCCTGGCCCTCAGGATTTCTTCTCGATGATCTGCGTAGTATCGCGATGAATTCAACCAGCAACGCTCACAAGCCTCCGGATCTTCACTTCTTCGCCTACGCGAACTCTCGGCTTTCTTCAATCTAAACTCGGGATTTTAATTTGAGCTTCCCTATAGCTCTCGCTTCAGTCTTTCGGGAGCAACTCGTGTCCAGTTCCTCCTGTGCTTTCCGCTCCTGTACTATCGGCGAAAGGTCAGTTATTTTCAACTCTAGTTTCCAAATTTTGTTCTGGGGTTCTCAGTGAAGGTGTCGTAACTCCACTCGACGCATCAGTTTGGCATAAAATGGAGTATTTTTGTGTTTTTTTACGACCTTTCGCCTAGGCTGGGTGCGGGCCCTTATGCTACCAATGGCTCATACCCGCTAGCCGGGTATGGCCGTTGTCAACACACCCGGGGCGGGTTTACCGCCCCGGAGTTTCCCTTCCTCGGCAGGCACCGCGCCGCGATCAGAGGAGTCGGTTTTTTCCACCGCGGGTGACCGCCTTCTTGCTGATGCGAACGCAGCAGCAGCCGTGGTGGTGGACTCTTCTTACGAAGAAGTCTCCAGCATCTCCATCCCGCACTGCACCGTCACAGAAGCCGAAGCTGCGGCGATCGTGCTGGCCGTTCAGTACGGGGACGCGACCAACCGAGAACTTCAAGTAATAACCGACTCCCAGGCGGCGTGTCGGCTCCTTCTTGCAGGCAGAATACCTCAGAAATTAGCTCGATTCACGACTAATCCACTGGCTAGAAATTCATCGCTCAAACATCAGATCACGTGGGCTCCGGGGCACTCGGGGCTGGAGGGTAACGAGGCCGCGGACAGGCTAGCTCGAGGTCACACAAACCGAGTGGCCACAATCCTCGATCCCACTACTACCCTCCCCGTACCCGCGGCTTATCCCTTACAAAAATGAGTATTGAATTTCCGTTGTCGATTTGTTGAACTATCATTGATTCCATGAAAATTCTATGAAATTACAACACTCAATGAGCCAGGACAATGAGATTTCATTAAAAATTCCGTTGTGCATTGCTCAATAAGTTTTCTGTTGACGAATTTTCATGGATTTTTCGTTGCATTTTCTCACTTAAGGCGCGCGATCCAATGAGGGAAGCCAGGCATCCTGGCTAACTGTTTGCTTTACGTTCGGATATGCGCTGCCATCGTAGGCCGAAGATTGCCATTCTTGAATTTTTGAGGTCACTCTCCCACCTCCCCCAATCCCCCCTCCCCCCGTCTTACCCATTGGCGGATCCAGAAAAGAGACCCTGCGACAAAACAGCGAAAACGTTATCCGTGTTTACTTCTCTCCGCCCACGTGTAGCCTGGCGCTGTAAGCACATACTTCAGGATGACGCACCAACTTGCCCAAACTTACGTTTCCTGCTGTCCACGAACTAACCACTGAGCGCCTCTTTTGTTGCGCTAATACCCCTCATCATTTATTTACAATGGCTGGCGATAGCATGCCTAGCTTCATGCCTTGCTCAATGCGTGCAGAAGCAGACAGTATACCAACAGATGACTGGTTTTTGAACTTGTGTTTCGAACCCATCATACGTCGATGTATAGATCCCACTGGTGTCTACTAAAATGTCTATTACGTGGCATCGCAAGCTATCACGCGGATACAGAGCCAGTGGTTTGGCGACCTCGAGTAAATTTTCACTATTACTTTACGGCAAGACATGCAACAAAATGCAGTGCGATTCCCACCGACGGTTGGCAGAGGTCGTGCGACCAGCCACAATGATGATGATGATTATTATTATTATATTTATCGGCATCAAAAACCTTTGAAACAGGGCGGAGACATATGTCACCTAGCCTGCTTGGTTTATTCAAGATTTACAACATCTGTAAATGGCGACTCGACTCATGGAGACTCATGTTCACAGCAGCAAGCGCGACCTGCCCAATCGCATCAACAAAACATTTCGCGATTGATGCCGTTCACGTCTGCTCGCGCCGTCATCGCCGCGTAACATAATCTTCAGCGCATTGGTTAACCAGCTTTGCCACTGCGTTCGCGCGACTGAGAAATCAAGCTCTTAGCGAATGAGCGAGAACAGTGGTGATTCGCGATCATTTGCGATCGGTTGCTTTGTGACCAAATTGATCGAAGTGTGGCCTTTGAGATCTGGTGCGCTGAGGTGATCTCGAAGGCTTTGCCTAAGTGTTGTCCTCAACACTAAATGATTGTTTTAACGCAGCCAATAGTCATTTGCACAAGGAGGTATTTTATTTTATTACACTCTCTGTATAGCTGACGACATATAATAAAATACTGAAGTTTTTCGAAAAAAAAATGATGTTCGATGTTTTTACCAAACCTAGCGAAAACTAAAAAAGTTAACAAGCAACATTGGTATATTATTATTATTTTTTTTGCGTTTGTTTTTGTCGCCATTTCTCTTTTTTTTTCTTGGTCGGCGTGTGCGCCACGTGTGTGTCGTGAGCACGTGAGTGTGTGTTGTCATCTGCTGCTGCGCGATAAGGAACATTTTGTCAAGAGCGTACAAGACGAAAAGCGGGATGTATCTATATACCATCCGTGCATTGGCTGACGCGGAGGTATGCTACCGACTCGGCTGCGTGGACGCGGGCACGAAGAAAGGAGCGCCGACTGACCAACGATACTTTGACTGCGGTAAGCACTTGTCTCGTGTTGTGTGTATAACTGATTTCCTAGCTGAATGTATGTTTCACGCCTGGTTCACGGCGCCAGTGTCAAAGAATTTTGTGCGGGGCCGGTCCGGTGTGCGTGTGGCGTGTTGCATTTCGCCTTCCGCCAATGGAGCGCCAAGGTGTGGGCATGTCGTCCGTTTAAGCTGAGCATTTAGCAGCCAGGCCGATTTATCTATACTGCAGTTTAAGCAAGTTTGTCGCAATCAGACCACCTAAATACTGAACTGCAACAAACCACTTAAACAGGGGCGCTTGTTTATGTGTTCTCATGCTCGTCCCTACCCGTTGCGCTGCAAGGTCGCCGGTTCAGCTCCGGCCGCGTCAGCCGGATTTCGATTGGGCGAAATGCAGAAACGCTCGTGCTTAGATATAGGTGCTCTTTAAAGATTCCCAGGTGGTTAAATTTAATCCAGAGCCATACACTGCGGTATGGCTTATAATGATATTATGGTTTTGGCTCGTAAAATCCCAGAATGTGATTGATGAACATAATGCATGATCCTGTTTTTTAAGTGGTACTATTACAGCGGGGCCCATGCCACATCCGTTTATGTAAACATCGAACTCGCTGTTCGTCTTTTTGTTGTATCGTTATAAAATAATCATGCAGAAATGTCGTGAACGATATCGCGTCATGTCTAAAAAAACTGTCAGTTTGATCGTTCGCGAATGGAATGCTATCGTAATGTAAAAAAAGAATATAAATGCTCACAGCGCATGGGATCGACGCCACCAGTTTCCCTCCCATCCTTGGATATCTTTTTCACGTTGCAAAACTATTTCTACGAAATTATTGTTCTATACTGTTAATAATTTGAAAACCAATATTTTACTCGTGGCGTATGATAGAAAAAACACGCTAGCCAGGTGTTACTGTAAGTATATTCCTTCGCGCAAAATAAAATGGAAAATAAGATCTGTGAAAGTATGCAAGCCAGAGAGAGAAAATATGCACGTCGGAGGACTGACAAGAATTGCGACTTTTATGTACTCGGCGCAGAAAAGTGCCTTTAGCCGATGTTATATTGTCAGACATTTCTTTTGAAGTTCTTTAGATGTTCTGCGAAAAGCTGTCGGTAAAAGAAATTGGTTCTTGGTATTTCACTATATCTAAAACATATGCCGTGAACAATAAAAAGTTCAACTGATTCATTCAGTCACATAAAAACAGTGTTAACACAGTAGCTGGTACCAACATGCACTTACCTAAATAAGCATCAAGTGCTTATTTACATCTTTTATACTTGAGGGCATTTCGTTGTGTAGCTTGCACAATACTGCGTTTATACAATTCTTTAAATAGCGGCATCCACAGCATCTGGAGAAAAGGGTATGGCAGTTGCTGGTGCAAACTTGCGTGACACATCAGCAGCAGAAAACATTCTTATACCAACTGGTTAATGCTTTGTGTGAATGTAAAAAGAATGTTTAAGACTGTTACCTGCATTCGTGAATATTCTTACACACAGAATAAACAGTGGTAAGACAACAAGCCACAGTTGAACATGCCCTTCCTCGTAAAAAGTTCCTGTGCACGTGCTCCATAATACTTATGAGTGTGTAGGTGTTGAGGCCCTCTAGCAGCATTATGTAGGAATTCCATGACTATGGACAAGAAAAACACTGCAACAATGTTGTTCCTGTTAGCCTTCGATCCGTGCCAGCTTTTATAAGGAATATTGAATACTGTGGGATCTTAAAAAGAAGTTATGATGTGCTCACACTGCTGATTTTTACGTTCCTTTTGCTGCTAGAAAAAATAGCTATGGTAATTTTTTTTCATTCAAAACTATCTATGCAGCATGTGTGCCACTCAAGTGCAACAGTTCACGAGGTATCCCAGGCCCCGAAAGAAGTTGGAAGAAGTTGCAAGCGCAGCATGCCAATGTTGTTGGTGAGAGCCTTGTAACATTGTCACATCATACATAAATTTTTAAAATGCTAATCTCGTAAAGCGGTTACTAGCACACAATGTTTGCAGAAATTCAAACAAGACAGAACTTGCAGAAGAAGAAGGCTGGAAGAATGGTTAAACAAAAATATCACTAGGACCAACATTTTGGCAAGGGAATTGTCTTAAGTCAAGCCAGCACCTGATTTCTGCTCCCCCACTTCATTGTGGGAAGATGAGAATGATGCAGGCAGTGCATAGAGTAAGGTGAGGGAATTGTAAGTGTTCAAAAAAGAGGACAGAAAGAAAACAAGAAGGTGTAGGTTTCTTGTAATAGAGAACGTGTAGGGCTACTAGTGTTGCTTAATCCAAGTAGGGGTGACAAACCTAGAAGACAATTTGTGTGTAAGCAAGTGAGTTTCCTTTGTTGGGCCTAGTTAACCGAGAACGAAGATATATGGTTTGGATATTGCAAAAGAAAGAGCAATAAAAAGAAAGAACTAGAATCTCAGGTGTATCCAGATATTTTTGATCAAGCCAAGAAGCATGAAATGAAAGCGAAAGGCACGAATGCACATCTTGTCGAAACCAGAGGGCATTAAAGTAGAGATAAAATAAATGATCGATTGAGTTATAAATTCATCATAGCCCACCCGCTAGCACACACACACAGTCCTAGGTGTATTTGTGCTCTAGATGACTATGATGGCACATTTCAAAACATTGTTGGCGGTTTGCGACACGCTACGTTTTTTCTTGCTCTTTTTTTTTTTTTTTAAAGACCTGCAAATCTTTTTTAATAGAAGATTCTCGGCTTCACTCAGCTCTCACATATACCTTATTGCTATCACAAGGTGGCATTAACCCTACAAATGCTAAATGCTAGCCTCGCCATTAGCAGGACCTTAGCAGCCATACGAAGATGAAGAGCCTCTTCACGTTTTTGTCACAGGCACATTATGCATGAAGTTCATTTAGTTCAGCAGGCTTCATGGACCTTATGAATATTTGAGGTCTTTCACTTAGTCATAAAAAGAGCTATACAGGAAGTAGTGCATTGCAAACAGACGCAATATTCTCAAATATGCTTTGCAAGCCTTGTGTTGACATAGTGACCATATGTTAATTTTAAAGTTGTAATTTGTGATAAGCATTTAGGCAAGAACACAAAAATATTAGGTCTGTTCTCGTGCATGATAAGAACATCAAGCTAGTTTAATCTGCATAGAAGTTCACTTATTGCATATATGCACTTATTTCATAGTTCACTGCAGAGAAGTTAATTGACGATCCTGTGTCGCAGCAGAGACATCACTCTTGCCACATTTACCATGGCTCGTTATACTGTTCTTATACCTTAGGCAGAACAATTTCACCTGCATTAAACCACAAAAGCTTTAAGCACTAATTTAACTTGCTTACTTTTATGGCTTTAAGCATAATCTTTCACTGCTATTGATGATGGTACATGTTGGTTATCTTACTGATTACATCTTTTTTTTCAGAATATGCCAGCACGAAGTTTCCAGGCGCAAGTGTTTCTTATATAAAAGAAAGCCTATTCTCTCCCCTCACAAGGGAAATAAAATCACTATATAAAAATGCCTTTTCATGTGCCTTTTTTTTTGTTTTCCTGTTGGCTGCAGTTAATATTCAGCCTCAGTGAGCCAAATCTTGCTACTTTAGACCTTAGTGAGATATATCCCAGTACAATGAAAATACAATGAAAATTCATCTCGATCTAAATCCAATGAATATACAATAACGAACCAATGGAAAAACAACACAATAATACTACAACAGATTTCCAATGGATTCACGGTGGCCACTTTTCCATGACTACTCAACAAATCTACAATGAAATACCAATAAAAATTCCACAATTTTTTTGTTGATGGTGGCACGAAATATCAATGGAAAACCAATGGAATTCCAACAACATTTTTTTGTTTGCGCAGGTGTTGAAGTCGCGCGCCGTATACGGCGCGCGACTTCAACACCTGCGCAAACAACGCCAGCTTTACCCCCCACCACACAAGGGGCTAAATGCACAGGAAGCACGGGACTGGAGACAGCTCCAGACCAACACCTTCCCCAACTTACACAAATACAGCATTATCTTCTCAGAACACTACAAAGACGCATGCTCATGGTGCGACGAACGACCCACCGCCTACCACGTCCCGTGGGGGTGTACAGGCCCCAAACCCCCAGACATACAAACATAACAAGCGGAGGAGCAGTGGGAGGCCACTCTGTCCAGCCCCGACCTAGCGATCCAGCGCGGACTGGTAATCCAGGCGAGAGTGGCAGCCAAGGCCACTGGGGTCTTGAAATGAAGACTCCACTCGATGTACATTTTCCTCCGCATTTATTTTCTGTGCGAATAAACGTTTTCTACTACTACTGCCCATCGGTTCCCGGGCGGGCGAGGCGCGGCGGCGGCAGCTGACAGGTTAGCGGAGCGTTCGCGAGATGCACGGCGCTGAGCCTTGTTTGGAGCGCGGCGGTGTTGATGTTGCGCTGACTGCTTCGTTTCACCGCGCGGTTAATTTTCAAGAACAAATTACACATACCCTTTCGACTCCACCGGTAAAGTGACAGTCACCGCTCACAAGTCCTGGGTCTCCTGAGACTGATGATGAAGGAGTGTGCTGATATGCGCGCGGTCGCGGCGCGCCACTGCGGGAGGGCCGACGAGCTACGGGACCAACTGGCTCAGGCGCGCGTACCCTGCGCTGCAAGCGGCTGCCGCCCCTTTGGGGCCCGCGGTACTGTCCTACACTGCGGTGACCCGAAACGGTGCGCAGACTACCTCTGCTGCTACGTCTGGATTCGGAAATGCTGCTACGTTGGCCCTGGCTCCCGTCGATGTTGACGCCGCTCCAGAGCCCACCACGACCAGGCGAGAACATGCCAATATCATGTTTTTATCACCTCTCGTTACTACAACTACCGCCACGAAAGATTTATCCAAAATACTTAATTAAGGCAAATGTTGACCCCGCTAAAGAGGGAATTACAGACGCATCACTTCGCAAAACACCTCACGACGTTCTCTGACGATCTCGCGTCCGTCCAACGACTAAAAACTGTGATCGAGACTAATCCTATCACCAACACAACGATGTTGGTCAGGGTGGTTAAACAGCGCATACCTCACGTCAAGCTCACCGGCGTCTACCCTATCCCGTTTTTTTTCGCACTTCTCATCTCTATAGATGCGAAGTGCGGAAAAAAACGGGAAAATTCTGGAAAAAAACCTGTTTTTTTTCGTTTTTTTCGGCGCAGTTGAAAAAATTGGCCAAAATTTCCGCAGGGAAAAACGTACAGAAATAAAAATTTTGTCGCAATTTCACCCGAAAGGCGAAGCACCAATTGCGATAGCAAATTAGTAGAGAGCTAGCTATACGGAGTAAGGATAGTCGTTTTATCAGCTGTATAAACTTGGACATGCAGAAGCACCAGCAACGCGCAGAACTGTTGTCGACGCCGTCGGCGTTTTGCCCGCGTTCGCACCGAACGCGCATGGCGTTTTTATATAAATACGCATTTGGTGCCACAGCTAAATGTCGCCTCCTCTCCCTCCCTCCCGTCCCCCCACAGTCTTTCGCGCGACGGAAAAAGTTGCGTTTGCTCTCTATATATGGAAAGGAGGAAAGAGACGTTTAATTCTGCAGCCCTTCAGGGAGCACGGCGCAGAACGCGCGTTTGCTCTCCGACGTGCCTTCGCTCAATGTGAAAGCGCGCGTCCCTCGCTCCCTTTCACTCCCACATACAGCGTCCGGAGCGCGGCGACGATTTCAACGCCGTTGACGTGATACGGAACCTCACGGCGACGGCGACGGCGACGCCGACGGCAGAAATATGCTTTAGAGTGTCCAAATAATTGCTATCGCAATAAAATTAGGCAACACCCAGCGTTGAACGTGAAAGCGAAACGCAGAACGCAAAACCGAAACGTCGCACATGATACCGAAACACCAAACGACTGCTGACCACTCGCCATCAATATCACATAATGTCAGCTCCAGCGTCAGCGGGGCTTCGTCATTCGGGTGCGGTTTCTCATGTTTCGGTGCCCGTTATTGTTCAATTTTGACTTTTTTTCGTGCACTTGTGCAACCTGTGGCGGAAGTCCACATATGAAGCCGTGTGGAAGCAGATTCTGCGATTGTACGGCCAATTTCCGACGTGTGGATGCACTTCACAGTCGGGGAGACCTTCACAATCGGGAAGACATAGTCGAAGCCACGACGAAATAGCCACAGAAGAGACATTTCAGTGTTCTTTGTTCTAACTGTCGTAACAATTCTAAGAAGCCGCACCCGTTCACAGAGAACTGAACGCGTTCGCGGTAATCCTTCTGGCTTGTCTTCGATTTGTTAAACCCTGCATTCGTTTGTGGAGCAGAAAGCATTTCACTTCTGTTATTTACATAATGAGAGTTATGGCTATTTACATTTGGCAATAAACTATACTGTATGCTCAAGAAAATTTGTTCTTTTCCATTTTTTTCCAAAATTTCGGAAAAAAACATGAAAAAAAACTGGTTTTTTTCCGATTGCTCAAAATTTCCGGAAATTTTGCATCTCTACTCTACCCTGATGCCCCGGCTTTATAATTGATTGCGCAGATTAGCGCGCGTAACGCTGATGTGAAGTCGCTGTGCGAGGTACGCGTCTCCTTTCGCGAAAGATCGGGTGACATTACTGACGTCATAGCGGTAAATCCTGAGGCGTTCGGCGCCCTCATGAGCCGGGGGCGTGTCACGGTGGGGTGAACGTCTGCTACAGTGGTGGAGGTCTTGCATATACCCACCTGCACGCTTTGTGCCACCTACGGCCACCACCGACGGGCTTGCCCTGTTCGTCAACAACCTGACCGGGCCATATGCACGCGTTGTGCGGGTCAACACTTGGGCGAACAATGCACCGTACGCATGGGGGATGCGACGCTATGTTGTAACGAATGCCGTCATTGGGAGCGCCCGAGTTCGCACCCTACGGGGCACCGAGGTTGCCCTATCCTGCTGGGTAGGGTCGCCCCCCTACGGGCGAGAACTGACTATTGATAACGCCGCTCTCACCGGCTCTGTGACGCGGCGCGGCGGTTTCCTTGAGCTCGTGGTTGGCGGTGGCGTTCGCCTGCGCTTGCAGCCGCGTGCAAGTCCATCGGCTCCGCGGGCGGGCTGGAGATCGCCGCGCACTTTCCTACGCCCCGGCCTGGCTGGGTTTTCGTTTTAGGGGCGAACCTTAGGGTCGAGGTTTGTCCGTCCGTCCACGTTGTCCGTGCTCACGGCTAACGTTGGCCGGGCCGTAGCCATAGCAACCAGGAAGGCGGATGAGGGCGGCGCGGCGCATTGGCACGCGGTCTCCCCCTCGCCAGCTCCTAGCTCACTTCCCGACCCCCGCTTTTCTTCACTCCGCGGCGCGCTTCCTCACACGCCCACGCAAAAGACGTCGAACGAGGTCCCATACTAACGAAAGCAGACGTCCTTTGCTTTACCGAAACGCGGAACGCGAGACCGCACATCAATGGATTCTTCCCCGTTGTCTGCACAGAAGATGCCGCGCGGGTAGTGTTGGGATGTACCTGAAATTGCCAGAGACCGCGGTGGATCTCGACCTACCAATAGCGAGCCGAACTCACAACGGCGAACACGCTGCAATAAAACTATCCGACGGAACCGTCGTCATCCCAGTGCACTTGGCCCCAAAATGCCACGTAGAAAAGTACATCGATCTAGCCATGCGCGAATACGAAACATAGTACAAGAATAACCCCTTCGTACTTGTCGGAGACGTCAACGTAGACATCACGGACATCGACTGTCTTGTGCAGTATATGACGTCTCGATACGCTCTACGATGCATTTCGTATGACTGGAAACAACCAACAACCACCAGGGGAACGTGCATAGACCAAGTCTTTGCCAACTTCAGGTTAGATCCGATCGAAGTAGCATGGGCGCTACATTTTATGGACCACAAAGCAGTGATAATGAAGAGAAAACGGAACCGAGAACTCAACACGACATACGACTTATGACAAATAAAACATTGTATATAC
Organism: Dermacentor silvarum; assembly: GCF_013339745.2. Taxonomy (NCBI): domain Eukaryota; kingdom Metazoa; phylum Arthropoda; class Arachnida; order Ixodida; family Ixodidae; genus Dermacentor; species Dermacentor silvarum. The sequence continues at coordinate 370,713,288 of NC_051154.1, read as the reverse complement.
TGTACACACGCGTTGTCACTCATTTACATGCGTGAGTGGGCATTGTCACGGGTTATTTACGGTAAGAACGATCCCCAGTGCTTCGCCCGCTCGTCATGATTCACTTCGTGGAGATGCGTGGATTTTTTTCTGTCCTTTCTTGTACGTATAGGTTTGTCCCTGCTTCTCTTAATGTCTTTTCGTCTCTTTTACCGCCCTTTTTCATATGCGCCTTGTTTGCGAGACATGCTTGCTGGTTGCAGGATCGGGTTCGACCATAGTGTTCGGTCCCTGGTTTCTTAGTGTCACGTTACGCGTTGTTGCCGTTCCGGTGTTTGCACGCGAGTCGTGTCCATTGCAGGGGCTGTCTCGGCACATGGGGCGTTGTCCCTTCTCGACGCGGGTGCGGTTGCACTTGACACAGTCGCTTCACCTCTTCGGGCTCACTGTTGATTGTCATGGCTAACGCACACCAGATTAAATTTTGGCAGGCCAATCACGCCAGTACCCGCGACGCCACCAATATACTCGTTGAGCACATGACCACGGGTGATTTCTCGTTGGCGTTGATTGCTGTAAAAGAGTTGACTGTTGGGCTAGTTGGTGTTTAGACATAGGAACCATTGTTAAAAGCGCAAAACCACACAACACAAGAAAACACCAGACGGGGACAGGCGCAAAATGACAACTGATTTATTGAAGGCCGATCTCCAGCTATATATACCAACAGGCTGCGCACGCGCATCGTCACAACAACCCCCCGGAAACATCGAACATATCGCGAAACAAAATCAATTTCAGCTTTATACAGCGCAATAGAAGTGTCGCTGACACACTCTTCACCTGCCTTTCTGATTAAAAATGCTTCCAACGTTTCACGCGCCGTTTTTTGTCTGCTTCTGCCTACAATTTTTGCACAACGGAAACGTGGTTCACAATTCGGACAGATCATGCAGTGGTCGACAAGATGACTTCTCTCCTTGTTAATTAGATTTCTTGCGTGTTCCCTGAGCCGGTCATTGAGGCAGCGCCCCGTCTGGCCGATATATACTTTGCCGCAGGTCAGGGGAATCTCGTATACAACGTTGTTGGCACACTGAACGAAACGTCGTTCATGGTTCTTTTTACAGCCTCCCTTTTCCTCGGCACAGGTGGTGCGACGGCTATGCTGAGCGAGCTTCTGGGGGACCGAGAAAGCCAACGGCACATTGAACCGGCTAGCCACTTTTTTCAGGCTATGTGTGACCTTGTGTATGTACGGCACCACTTCTGGCCTCTGGAAGCCCACCAGGGGCTTCGCGGCATCTGGGTTGGAACGGTGCTTTATCTTCTTAAGAAGCGTCTCAGCCACAGACAAGACGACCGAACCAGGGAAGCCGGCTGAAAACAGCCTCCCCAATGGAAGGTTAAAACTATCCTGCACCTTGTGAATGCACGACTTCCGAAGTGCTGAATCTAAACAGAGAGTTGCGATGCCTCTCTTTATCGTTTTTGAGTGAGCTGAATTGTACGGAAGGAGCTCTTTTTGTGCACGCGGTGAGTACGCCCACCAAACATGCCTTTCGTTGAACGTCAATCGCAAATCTAAAAACTGAAGCTTACTTTCGTCTGGACGTTCAAAGGTGAAGGTTAGCCCTTTTCCATGATTTCTAAAATCTTCTAGAACACATTTCAGCGCATGCTCATACGAGGATGAGCACTTGTTAAACAGAACTAAGAAGTCGTCCACATAACGAAAAACTTTAAGGACCTTGTCACTGTAAGAAGAATTAAAACGATCGTATAAAGAGCGATAGATGGTTGATAAAAAGATATGACACAACACAGGCGCGATACATGAACCAATACAGATGCCTTTCTTTTGAAGATAAATCTGGTCGTCAAATTTGATAAAAGTGGACTGGAGGTAAAATTCCAAAAGGGCTAGAAGGTTTTCTACAGACATGCCGGCGCCATTTTGGAACGCAACCGCACCATTTTCATCAATGCATTCTTTAACTGCGAGAAACAGTTCACTATGGGGCACCGCGTAAAAGAGATCTTCCACGTCGACAGAAAACGCGAAACCAATATCATTGTTGCCTTCAAGAAAGTTCACTACATCAGCGGAACTTTTCGTGAGGAACGGATCAGTTATCACGAGGTTATTTAGGGTTTTAAGCAGAAACTTACTGACGCAATGCTGCCACGTGCCGCGTTCGTTCACAATGGTACGTAATGGGGCATCGGGTTTATGCGTCTTAACGATAAAGAAGACGTTCAGCGCAGCACTATCACTGTTTGTGATATCTCGGGCGAGCTTAAGAAGATCTAGGCTCTTGCATAGTTCCACGGCTTTACTTTTTACTCTTGCCTTGCCTTTCTTCACGCAAAAGAAATTCTTATTGACAGCCACAGCGCGTTTTTCATAGTACATAGTTTTGGGTAAGACAACGAAACCGCCTACCTTATCTGCCTGTAAAAAGCACAATTCATTGTTTTTAAAGAACTTCACAACACGTTTCAGACAGTCTTTAGCACCCCTTGGATCTATCCGCTTTACATTATTGGCGAGACAGTCCATTCCTTACAAAAGACAGCGTTCACGATCTTCCTGAGGTGCCCTCTCTGCAATTCTTCGGTTCAAAGCTGCAAGTTCGTGGGAAGGCACACACGGTTCTAGTCCAAACTTAGGACCCTTCTCTAGAATATCTGGTTGGAAGGAACTGAAGCTCCTCCCATGACTGTCAGGCTGCCGGTACGACGTTCTGGCTTCTTAGGCTTCGCCACGGCACCAAGGATCCACCTCAGGTTGTAGCTCCACCAGAATTCCGTAATTCGCATGGCTTCCCGTTTAAGAATGTAGAACTGGGTTTCCGCCACAACTCCAGGAAACCGAGTAAAGGTAGCTACCCTCAGACACTCACACACCCGCGACAATAAGATCCCTAACGTGCCCCGCTCGTTTATTGCTTTTCACGCAATGGAACACCCCCATGCGGTTATGCTCGCGCGGGCCCCGAGCTTTGACGTTTCTCCACTGCATGCTTCGCAGCAGGTCGTGGCAATTAGCTGTGAGCGCGGCGGGTTAACATTCGTCGTAGTTGCGATTTACGCCCCCCCTCATCGTCCTCTTGATCCCTTTCTGGGCGAATTGAATCAGGTTTTGTTTCTCGCAGCGCACCGCGCAGTTTCATCTTGGGAGGTCCGAGACGGGACTAGCGAGGCGCACAGCTTATTCAGTTTGCGAATGCCAACGACCTGCATATACTCAACCACTCCTCCTCCCTTCCTACATTTGAGACACCCTACGCGCGGACATGGATAGATGTGACGCTTGCGTCCGTCTCGCTAGTTCGTAGTACATACAGATGGCTGGTATCGGAGCAGGAAACTCTCTCTGATCCCCGCTGCATTGAATTCGCTCTCTTTGCTGCCACGCGGATTCTGGAGCGACGGCTCACTAATTGCGCCCGCGCGCAGATTTTGCAGACGCTTAGAGGTCATCGCTGGTTCGCTGTAGTGCCGCTGTAGTTTTTCCTCGGCGCTTATGCTTGATGTAGCATTGGAGCGCTTTTATTCCGTCTACGATGCTCTCTGTAAGAAACGCCTGCGCAAAGTAAATCTCGCAGCTGGGGGAGGGAGGGATTCATGGCGGACTCCCCAGCTTGCTGAAGAGCGCCTGCGCGTACGTGCGATGCGCCACCGGTATCAGCGTGCGCGAGACCCGGCAATGCGCGCACTGTTTCGCGGGCAACATGCAAGTGCCTTTGCTACTTATAAACTCAACATTCGTCGAGGTAAACACGCTGCCGATCGAGCTCGGTGCCACGACCTCACGGCGCGGAATCTGTTTGGTGAACCTTTTAAACTTGCCTTTGCGAAGCTCCATTCCGCGACTCACCTCCTTCCGTTTGGGACTCCGCCTACCACTTTTACCAACTCGGTACTGGAATCCGCCTCGCTCGTATTGCGTGAGCACGTTGCCGTGGATGACCCCACTGCAGACAGCGAGTACCATAAACGGATTCGGGCTCTCGCACCGATGTCCCTACCTGCCAACACCCGACGATAGTCCTTTCACGCTGCCAGAAATAGAGCATGCGCTGTTTCTGGGCAACCTGCGCGCGGCGCCAGGGTTGGACGGGATCAGCGGTATGTTCGTCCGTAATTTGTTTCATTTACACCCTTCATTTTTTGTAATCATATTTATTGCAGCCGTCCATTCAGGACAGTTTCCCTCCGCTTTGAAAGGAGTTCGCATTATTTTAATCCGGAAACCGGGCCGCCCTCCTCACCTGCCTTCTGCTTATAGACAAATTGTAATGAACTCCCTTTTCGGCAAAGTGTTAGAACGTTTACTAAATTATCGGCTTTACTTTTTTTTTCAATTCCAATAACCTTCTCCATGCTCACCAATTTGGCTTCACTCATGCGCGGAGTGCCCCTCTAGCTCTGTATGCCCTGAAGCAATGCCTGACTACGCTTAAAGCTTCGAAGATGCCGGCAGTGTTGAGTTCTTTAGATTTCACAGGAGCTTTTGACAGTGTGTGGCATGATGCGGGGCTCTTTTTCCTACGAAGACACCGATGCCCCGCAAACTTGTATTATCTTTTACGCTCATTTCTCAGGAGCCGTCGGGTAGTGCTTCGTGCGAACGCAGGTGAGGTTTCGGCACACCCGACGATAGGCAGTCCTCAGGGATCCCCTATTAGCCCCTTACTGGGGAATCTCGTCATTCACTCTTTACTCAGCCTTCGCCTACCTGAGGGAGTTCACATCCAAGTGTATGCGGACAATATCACCGTCCTTCTTTCTGGCTCATCACGACTGCAACTGCGAAGTTTAGCGGAATCGGTCCTCTCCTTAATTTGCAATTGGGCCCCGCAAAACAAGGTCACAATCAGCCACCAAAAATCTTTTTTCGTCTCTTTCAATAATGGGTACATTGGCACCTGCAAGCGGCGTCCGTTGATTCGATTGGACGGCGCATTTCTAAAACATAAGGACCGTATTAAATTTCTCGGCCTGGTCGTTGATGACAAAACTAAACTTCCACGCCCATGTTGACAATCTGAAGACTAAATCCGAGGTATTTATTACTCGATTACTCAATTTTATTCGTATGCATTCCCCGATGCATCCCGTACTTTAGCGCCGTGTTTACAGACAGGTTCTGCTACCTGCAGTTGCATACGCGTCCCCCGTATGGTGGTCCACTTTCCCGACGACGCACCTTTCCACACGTGTACTATCGGTGCAGCGTTCACTGCTTGTGGCATTAACAGGCGCGAATTACACGACCGGGACTTCGGCACTAGACGTTCTGGCTAACTGTCCGCCGCTCTCAGTGGAATTGGACAGAATAAACGCTGAATTCTCGCTCTTCACACTCCATCAGATCACTCACTATGGCCTTGATACCTTCCGCCCTCACGGTATCGAATGCCCTTTTGAACCCGTGGTCGCGCCAACCACGGGAGATATGCCGTTTTCCGTTCGCGCGCCTCTCCCCTTCTCAGGCCGCTCGGATCTCTGCCGCTCCCGACAGCCACTGACGGTGCCTTTACGAGTGGCGTTCGTTGTGTTCGACCCGTGCGGTCGTGTCGCCGCGGTGCGTAAATTCTAAGCGATCAATGCGTAGAGCGCATACAGTGCTCAGGTCGTCGCCTTCACCGAGGCGCTTCTCTTTATTGCTGCCCTGCTGGCCCCCTCTCGGGTGCGCCTGTACACTGCCTGTCTCTCACTGCTGACCGCCCTCTCACATCTCCGAGACGTGCATGGAGACACGCATTTGGCGATGTAAGCGAGCACTTCTTTCGTTAGCTCTCGCTGGGCGTCAGGTACTTCTTTACCACGCTCCCGGTCATAGGGGCGTAGTCGGCAATGAACTTGCCGACTCAGCTGCTTCGTCCGCCGCCACCACGGATTCACTTCGAGAAAGCCATGATTCACTCAAATCGGTTCGCCCGCGTTTTCACCGAGCTGCGAGAAACCAGTGGCATAGTTACTGGCAGCGCGAGGGCAAAAACACGTGCCTCTATCGCTGGATAAAGGGCGTCCATGCTATTCCAGGCTGGTTCCCCCCTAATCGCGTACTTGGCCATCTCCTCACGGGGCATGGCCATCGCTTCAATATTCGCACCTCTAATCTGTGCGGGCGTGTTGTGGCTTGTGACGATGCGTCGCACTACTTCTTTTCACGCCCACGCACGGCACACATTGTAGATCAATTGCGCACCGCTGCTCATGTTGATTGGTTAACGCGTGACACGTACCCCGCCTTGCTTAATTCTAACAAAACGCGTGCGCTGCTCCTGCAACTTGCGCATATCTCAGTGTACGTTCTGTTCCATCCTTTCTTCTGCCGCCCATCGTACCCTTGCCGTTCTTCGTTCTTTTGTACTCGTATATTTCATGTATAGACTTGCTTGCAGCATGCGACCTCGTAAACACCTGCCTGGCCATTTCCTGTCGGAGTCCCGGGTGGGGCATTCTGCTTGGCGGTGCTGGCGGCACCTGCCCAGATCTGGATTCTGTCCAATCGCAGGGTGCCGAAGGGCGCACGGATGACCATCAGCCATCAAGTTTTCAATAAAACTGCGCGCATGCCGCGGGTGCTGCTGGGGCGGCGGGTGGGTGGCCCTGGGAGGCTGTTAGGTTCCCTGCTTGAGCTTCGGAGCTTCCGGCGCCTTCTTAACTACTAATTCCTATGAGCCAGCTTCAACACTTTGTGCCGCCTCTTAAAACTAGCTTCAAAGGCGTATGTATGCCCATTTGTGCAGGCATATACTTCAGGCTTGCCTCCGCTCTTTCTTTTAATAATTGGCTTTTTTTTCAAGTTCCTTTGGGATGCTGATGCATCCCCTTTTTATTTCCTTTACTATTGGCACTCACCTATCTAGTGGTGCGGGCTTCCCCATTGTATTTTGAATTTTTTTAATGTTTGGGCACACAAAAAAGCAGCCACGGACACCAGGCGCGTTCGGCGTGAACGCGGAGAAACGCGATCGGGGTCGGCAGCAGCTCCACGCGTCCTACTACCAAATTTTCCACTTCTCTCCGCATCCGCTATGCTGCGCGATGATGCTCTGCTTTCACTCTCTTCCCCAGCTCGGCGAAGCTATCGCACAGCTGGTATGGCGTTTTGTGTTTACGCCACGAACTTCTCCGACCAACGAGAAGTACACAGCTTCGCTGTAAAATTCAGGTGCTGGGCTGTGGAGGTCGCGTGTTGGCGTGTGACAGTGTACACCACGGTGTAAAAAGGAAGGTGATCCGACGGCGGCGCGGCCACTTAGTGTGACGCACGCCGCTGCCGTAAGGGGCAGCACCTGTTCTGGGGGCCACTTTTTCGTTCGCTTTGCTGGCGCTTTTATGGGCACGCGTGGCAGAAGTGCTTTATTTCGATGAATATATGTCGTTCGCCTGCTTAAAACGACTTCACTTGGTTGGAGGAACGTCCCTTTGTATTTCTGCCGACATTCCGATTGGCTCCTACGCGGCGAGCAGCGGTAAGCGCACCGTCTGCTCGAGCAGACGACGCATCTCTCTCGTGTTCGAAATGACGGTATTTTGACTGTAAGTGGCATGAAACCTTCTACCTGCTCAGCATTTGGCGTCTAAATAACGAAAAATCGCTTATCTTTGGGTATGGGTGTTTAAATGCTGACGGAGGTCGTAAATTATCCACTGTTGTGCCGCTTCTCCAACCTGAACACGTGCTGCCCCTAGCGGCGGCGCTCACTTCCGGCCACACGAAGTGGCCGCTCACTCGCCCCAGCGCGGGCGCGCCGTCGGAGCACCTATCTTCTTACACCGTGGTCTACACGTTACAGTCGTCCATAGCCTGAAAAGAGCGCTTTGAGCTGGCGTCTAAACAGCGTGTTGGCCACGTATGCAGAAGAAGCACGCAAACACGCACCATGGCTCCAAAGCGTGCACTCAGCGTCGAGACCCGAAAGAGGCGTCGCGCAGAGCGTTTTCGCTACGCTTCGAAACATGGTGCACAGTACGAGTATACATACAGTTATAATTATTAATTGAATGACGTACAGCCCCACAATTCCATAAAAGTTTAACACTTCTGCGATGTGCCATGTGAGGGGATGATAATGCTCAACCCTCTCAGAGGATAAGAACAATAATGCTCCAAGCAAACAAGTCTTCCCGTGTGCTCTGTGGACTACGCAGACAAACAGCAGTGGTGCGCGCAAGGTAACGTTTTACATCAACTCACCACTCTCGCGGTGGCTTAGTCAGCTAAGGCGTTGCGCGGCTGAGCACGAGATCATGGGATCGAATCCCGGCCGTGGCGGCTGCATTTCGATGGTGGCGAAATGCAAAAGCGCCCGTGTGCTTGCGCTGTAATCCACGTTAAAGAACCCCACTTGGTCAAAAATATTCTGGAAACCTGCAATACGGCGTGCCTTATAATCAGAACTCGATTTGGCGCGTAAAACCCCAGAAAGAAGTACACAGTCCTCTTAGGACTCTGTTATATAGTGCAGATAACGGTCGCATTACGCTTTCAAACATTTGTTAAGAAATTTTTCGCAACGCCCATACTTAACAAATGCTCACTAAACTCTGCCCACACGTCATACTTTAATTTTCCTCTATTGGCTTAAAGTACTAACTTTTTGGTACGTTCGTTTTGTTGATGACATCAGCAAGCTTGATACGTGGATCGCAACACGACTGGAACGCTTGTATAACTAATTTCTTGCTGAGGCTGTAAATGCCCTACCTAGCTGAAATGTTTATCATACATCACCCACAGCACCGCCCCTTGTTATATCAAATATAAAGAAGGGGCCTTGTTTAGTTCAGTGAGGAGACCGAGAAAACCGACCAAGCACCTCTCGTAACTCATTTATTAGGAAGGAAAAGAGAATTCGGTAACTGTTGTCAAAGCTCGAAATTCAGACAGAAATGTCAAACTTTCTCGATACATCTCTTGTGAGGTAGCCTCCATCTTCACTTCATTTGAATTTTGCGTCCTCAACAGTTCTCCAAGTACACAGGAAAACATTACCAAAAACTGTCGTATAACGCTTTCGAGTACTCTCCTAAAGAACTTTCTTCAAAGTCCGTATTTATCTCACGCTCTTAAAACTTTGCTTCAATGCGAAACCTAAAGCGTACCCTCTTTCCTTAAAATTTCGATATTGGGACGCATTCAGTTATTTCATAACATTTGCATAAACTTTCTATGGGGTTCGTATAATAAGCCTAAAAGCACTGGAACGCTTGTATAGGTGGTTTTATACGATGGTTGCAGATATCCCACAGTTTAGACTCCCACCGTACGTCAGCCACAAGACTCTCCCCATTTTCAACCAAATATTATAAACGTTCTCCGCTCAGTCCACAAAGGAGATCGAAACAAAAGCATGCACGGGCCTCGCATAAGGAACGAAAATAGAAAGAAAGTAAGTATTCAGTGATAATTTCTAAAGCACCTTATTTATCTACACACTTCTAACTTCTAACACATATTATGACCCACATTCTATCGAAATACGTTATTGCTGCCACTTTGGTTTCTCTCAGGGGAGAAGACAAACTTGGTAAGCGTTTCATATGAAGCCTGCAAACAGGCAGAATAACGAGCGCTTAGCAATTTTCATTCAGCACCTAATTACCTCACACACTTCGAAATTCGCCAGCGCATTATCCCTTAACTCCCCCAAAGTTACTCAAACTATAAACTTCAATTGTCTAGTTGTCCTTGGACGAACGCTGCTATTCGGAATAACGCCTTTTCTGTAAATTTGACGCCACCGCTGTCTGCAAAATGTTCGACAAATATGCGGCATTTTTGATGTCGCTTAGCCACAAAATCATTTTTTTAACGGAAAGCCATTGGCACGGTGGCTAGGTGGGTAGATGTGTCTGGAGCGCAGTTCACTGCTTCTCCGCGTCACGACGCAAAGTTTGCGCTGTGGTCAGTATAACCGTTCCGCAGCGCGCGTCGTCTGCTACAGGTGGCAGACGGCGCGAAAAAAATAAAGCCCGTATTGGAATAGTTGTATGTCGTCTGTTAGTGTCAATTTGAAAGGTGAAGAGCTCCGCGTCTCTCATACTACTTGAAAGTTCCTCAGAGATGTGGAATGCTCCTGGCCGGAAAAATGACCGACGAGATTGCTCCACCAAAGGACACTTAGGCTACGTTCACACTCGATCTCGAAGCAGGCGGAAGCGGCAAAAACTTCTAAAAATCTGCCCGCTTAAGCGGCGAAGTGGGCGGAAAACCAGGCGGCGAGCAAAATCGGTCTCGGACCGATTTTTTCGCCATGGCGAGGCGGAATCGCGGCGGAAAGTCGCTCCGCTCGACCGGAAGCTACACTAGCATGTAAACATTCGGTAGTAAAATTGTACATGGCACCAAAAGTGTAGGCTGCGATGGTGCTCGACGCAATCTAGATCCACCATTTCTCTACGACAAGAGTTGTACTAAAACGTACTGTCAGCAATACTCACGATAGTATTCAACGTCGCGCGACCGGAGGTGCAGCAACGAAGCCTTGGGGTGACCTAACTTCTCGCGCTTTTGCAAAGCTGGGCGAACCCACCACAGCCGCTTCCGAGGTGTCCGCTCCTTCCGTTTATTCATTGTCCATTTCTAGGAAACAAGTAGGTAGAAGTATAAAAAACAATTTCTTTGCCCACTTCCGTCGCAGAAAAAAGTTGGGCTGATTCCTCGTTGGCGCTCCGCAATTCTCCTCGCACGGGCGCGGTATGTTGCAAATGTCGCAGGGCGCTTTTTTTCGTTGCGCGGTGGTTTTCTCGTCGCGACAATAGATTGGGAGCATAGGTCTCACGTAGGACGCGCAGGCTTCGGCGAGCCCCAACACAAGGGCCAGCCCGGGTTTTAGCTTTGGTGTACTGGAGGCACCGCCAGTAATACGAAATGATGAAATGTTATTACAACCTGTAAATAAAAGCTATTAAAGAAATATAATCACGCCTAGGCACCAACCTGTGACTCAGCGCTCCCGTGCCCGTATGAGGAGAATTACGGAACGCATACGAGGAATTTACCGAAGGTCGCAGATGACACGCAAAGTTGCGCGAAATTAACACTTTTCATGACGGGTGGGACAATGAATGAACATACCGCTCGAAATGGTGCGATAATGAGCGCCACCACGCCGACAAACGTACGCAGACTAGATGGATGTGGGCGAAAGCGGCAGCGGTGGCCGCGGCGATAGCCAAACAAATGTGAACAACTTGGACATGCGCGGAAAAGATTTTCCGGCCGCTTTGGCCTTTCCGCCCGCTTGCCGCTTCCCGAGTGTGAACGTAGCCTTACTGCTTCGCTCCGAACTGCAAGTCGGGTTACAAATCTTTGAGAAAGAGGCCTAAACTAGCCTTGTTTTTCGGTCCCGAAAGACCCTGGCCATTTTAGGAAATGGCAACTGGCCGTTCATCGAGCGGACAAGCATCTGCAGCCGAGATCAGTTGAGTGCGAGCGACACTTCCAAGAACATCAATTCTGCCAGGTGCTCCCTCCTACCTCTTTAAAGTGATGCAAAAAATGATAAAACAAATCATTCTTTTGGACTGCGATCACAACAGTTGATTAAGAAAGCAAGCCGTTCTGAGAATGCGGAGAGAGCCCAGGAACGAGGTGTTAATAAAGCCTGCGCAAATGGCGACGACAACTTTCAGTTTTCTACACCTAAACGCTTGCTGATATCGTCAGCTCGTGTGTTCTGCGTCACGGCCGCTGGACTCGGCATTCAGTGGAAGGTACAATGGCTGCCGCGTTTTTAATTCGCGTGAAAAATGGCGCTCACTGAAGTCATCCTCCTTGAAGCTTGTCATCAAATGTGCGAGCAAATGTTTCCCTGCAAATGTTTCTGCGTGGTGGTGCAATGACTGCTAATGAAATCTGCAGATGAAGCCAGCTCCCTCCTTCTGGAAGCAGACAAAATGCTGCCATGCCTAGCAATAAAACACATCAGCTGGATTTCTCGAAATTCAAACATTACAACTCGCTAAATATCGCGTAAACATGTTTCCACATACCGTATATAAAACCATTGAAGTAGTGTTTTTATGCGTGGAAAATATTCATCTACGTCTTTATTGCTATGGGATGAAGCGCCGCGTTTATACCGATAAATGTGACCAATCGCCAAGCTAGAAAATTGACTTGAGCCTTTCGTGTCTTCTGACTTGATGACCATAACAAATTTCTCATTCTGGCTTTGCCTACACTGTTCAGAGCGGTAATACAACGCGCACGTCAAAGCTAAAATCAGAGGCAGCCATACTATGAAACACGTTGCTTGTGTACACAGCGCAGGCGACGTTGCGTGCAGCTGAACTGTATTACTGTCCGCCGCGCCAGTTTTGCGTCATGATACCATTGGTAAAAATTCGCGGAGCATGAAATTTTTCACAAAGCAAATAACACTGGTAGCGTACCAAACAGTATTTCCTTTTTTTTACTCGTTTTAAATTGTTCTGAAAACACATTGCACGTTCCTCAAAGGCAGACGCATGCTACTCGAAGAATGGGCTGAATTTTTCGAGGCCACAGTGTAAAACGCCAGTCGCGCGTCTCGTTTAAAGATTCCTTCCTTCAAGGCGCAACGGCGGTCATGACCTTGACCGCAAAAATTAGACCACTCGGTGGCACGTTCGTCGTTCCCGCGTCCACATGGACAAGCCAAAGCAATGCGAAAGAAGTCAGCGTTCCGTTACCATGGCAACGCCCGGGAGCGGGAGCACTCACGCAACGCTCGGCGTCCGAACGCCGCTGTAGGAAGCTTCATCTGCACACGACACTGCCGTCGGCTTGGCCACTTGTGAAAGCAAGCAGAAGGCAGAGAGAGAGCGAGAGGCGCAGGTTCAAGGTGTGCGCTTGAGCGAGAGGACAGAATATATACGTCGTCAGCTGCCTGGCGTTAAAGAAGACGTCATTTTAGCTTGACCGCTCTAACGAGAGACAGGTGAGCCCATATAAAATGTCCCCGACCTTTGTTCAAGTCAAAGTGCATCACTTGCTCCTCGACTACTTTGCAGGCACTATGGGCGACCTCTTCAACAGCTCACAGGTGACGGCGGTGAAAATAAAGGAAGAACCACACAGCGTCGGAATTTGCTCTTCATCTAAGCGTCGTGGTAAGTGTCTTCGCCAACTTGGCAGCTTAGCGCTTCCTAAGCGTTACCATTCTTTGCCGGAAATTGAGATGACGGTTCGCGCGGGATAATCGGCGTGCGCTTGGTAACTTTTGGTAAGTGTTCGCGCGCCCCACCGAGCTCGTTGATTGTTTTGTTTGTTTGCGGCGCTGCGCGACCATGCTCGCTCGGTGTGCAAAACAAGCTGTGCGCATCGGTTTTGTGGATCGTAATGGCAGATGTCGCCATTGGGCGGCGCCGTTTGAGCGTTAGGGTGCGTCTTGCTTTGTCGTTTTACAGCTACGTTGAGAGCGCGCGGCCGGCGTCTCTGGAAGACGCGCGCGTCAAATAAGCGAAATCAACGCATTTCATGCAGCCAGCGCAGTGAGTGAAACGTTAACGGTGCGGAGCGTAAGCAACGCTCTGTTTAAACTCTCTATTATGGGTTCTTCCCGGACGGCATGCTCTTTTTGCATTGTTTTGTTTCGTCAATTCGCCTCGCTCGGCTCTCTTTTATAGATAATCGTGGAGCTCTGAAGAACTTTATTTCGGACTAGTGTGCTAACTATTATTGATTTTTCAAAAGAACGATGCAGTTTTGATTGTTTTCTTTTTTTCGATTAGTCCGTTCAATTTCTGTCTTTGGCGATGATCATTGCGCATGCTACGCGTAATGCCTGTGACGGGGTAGGGAAAAGTTCTTGGCTATGCCGAATCGGTCTGACCGGGAAGTTTCTCGGCTTGATTTTTTTTCTTATTTTACCCAAACAGGAGTTTATATTCGCTTTCAGTCAACGAAAAAAAGAAATTCCGGTAGTATAATCGAAACCGAATGCGCTGTATTTTTCATTCCGGCACCCATAACAGATCGACTATGTAAAGGCAAACGTGTTCATAGATTTTACTTTTTTCTGTCTTTTTTTAAGCGACGTCTGTCACGTGGCGGACTTTCGATCGAGATCAACGCCGATTGGCATCGAATTTCTTGGTCGCTTTTGGCTTTGTTGAGCAAGTTGTAGGAGGGATCCAATGGCGGGCCACAATTTCGATGCAGATTGCGCCCTATCGCAATCGAAAGAGGCCTTGTGAATCTGGTATTAGTTACTAAACAGCGATATGCCTTAATGTCTGGCGTGCGCTTGGTAACCGTTGGCTGTGCGCCACCGCGGGTGTTTGATTATTGTTATTGTTATTGTAGCTACAAGTTCATGGATTCGGCTTCAGAAAAAAAAAACTACTTCGTTTGCGTAGGAAGTAATGGCTGCGTTCACCATAACTGCGACTTGGCTTCCCGGTCATTGTGGAGTCTCATTCTGTGTTGTGTCGTTCGTTCTTCCGTGTTTTTTTTTTTTTTTTTCACCTAACCATCTTTGTTATAGCTCATCGCCAAACGATATGGCATTTTTTTCGCCGCTGGTGTGCTGAACAGGCGCCGATTTCTTTAAAAGACCCAGGCTGTATTAATTTTATGTGCTTATTTTCAAATCAAAGACATTTTTTTTTATTGTGAAAGTCGTTGTGACGCACGAGTTGCAATATACCGTTGAAGGTGTACTGAAAATCTCTTGGCTATGGCGGGCTGTTCGTAACCAAGCCAACGCATCCTAAAAAAACTATGCCTGGAACGTCGTTACTTTAAATGCGAAGTATTTCTATGCGAACATTTGCTACTTTGACAGTGTCTATCTATCTATCTATCTATCTATCTATCTATCTATCTATCTATCTATCTAGCCGCCCCCGACTTTGTGCTCTCATGGTCATTTCGTTAACTTGGTATGTACCAAAATTGACATACCATGATAGGAGTATATGGCGAACATAAATGGCATGTCATGACATGTTTGTCATGACATTCGTGTCATGTAGGTGATGAAACAGCCGCTTACGTATTGGTGCTCTCATGGTCGTTTCGTTAACTTGGTACGTACCAAAATTGATATAGTATAACCGGAGTGTATGACTAACATAATGATAGGTCATGACATACGAGTGACATACGCTCATGACAATGACCCAGCGACAAAGATTAACACTAAAAAACCACTGAAATGGGTTCTGACGTGGGCACTAAGTGAGGGAAACACTAAATGATAATGGTAGAAACTATAGTCATGAGCATGACTCAGCAAAAATTACCATGACTCAGCGAATATACAACACTCAAAAACCACTGAAATGGATTCTGACATGTGTACTAAGTGCAGGAAACACTAAAGCATGATGGTAGAAGTCATAGTCATGAGCATGACTACGCAAAATCACAATGACTCAGCAAAAAAAAAAGATTAACATTCAAATACCACTGGAATTTCGGACGTGGGCACTAAGTGAAGGAAACACTTAATGATGATGAAGAAATCATAGTCATGATCACGACTCAGCGAAAATGACAATGACTCAGCGAAAAAAGATTAACACTCAAAAACCACTGGAATGGGTTCGGATGTCGGTACTAAGTGAAGGGAACACTAAAGGATGCTGGTGGAATTGACCATGACTAAGGCTTTCGCTCTAAGGTTTCTTAGGCGTAGCTAAAGCGACTCCTGAGGACTCGTAACGTGAAGGTCATGACATGCGTGTCAGGTAGGTCATGAAAGAGCCGCCTACGTCTTGGTGCTCTCATTGTAGTTTCGTTAACTTGGTAGGCTTCCCGCACACTGCTTCGGAAAATATCGATTCCCACAGGCGTGGGGTCTGCCGGCTTTTTTCCCATAGAGAGCACGCTGCCGCTTGTGACCAGGCGCCCTGCAAGAGTGCTGCTTACCACCTTACCGTCTGGTCACGTGACACCATCGGCGTAGCCAATGGCGCAGCCGGCCTGCGCGCCCGCCGGCGGAGAGCTCGAGCTCCCGCCGGCGTAGGTTTCAGCGCCGCAGACGCCGCACGGAAACCTACCTGCAGCTCTGCAGCAAAATTTTGTACTAAAACAAACTGACCAGCGAGAAAAAGCCCCGTAAGGTGACTCGCATAATCTCACAACAGCGATAAAAAACCACTTGAGTGTCGTCGCCGGCGTCGCCGGCAGCGGTGACAACGCGCGGTCGGCAAGGTATCGTCTGCTCGCGACAAGCCAGCCGCTCGACTTCCGGCGGCAGCGCGCCGGCATGGTTTTTTTTTTTTAGGAGGCGTTGACCAAGCAGGCTTCGCGCTTGATTTTTCAGATATTATCAGAATGTTAGTTGAATTTGTTTCCACTTAACAAGAACAAGTATCTTTTTTCAGGCAGTAATTTAATGCGCTTGTATGCGAGAGTAAGAGCATTCGCAATTCTTCTTATTTTTTTGCCCACGTGTCAATTACCACATCGCAATCTCGCTTCACGCCTGGTATTATTGGAAACGATAGGTATGGCACCGTTACGTGCACTGCCATTACTTCAGGTTGCGTTTACTTGTTTTCAATAGACTGACCTTCATTTCTAGATCACTGTGTGCTCTTCGCAATGCAGCGTGATACAATTTACCGGAAGATTCAATGCAGTGAAGTTTAGCCATTGGATGGCGAAAGTATTTCGACTCATTCAATTTTCATTTCTGACAAGTGGAATGAAACAATTAATTTGCATAAATATCGCCACCCATTAGCACTAAGCACTTTCTCTGAGCGAAGCTGATATTCTAGTAATGTGTTCGTCCTCACTACAGAGTAAAACTCCAAAGCCAGTGTGTGCGCGCTTAAGTAAGTCGCGAGCATGCTTACACGTGTGTTAATGCTATAGTGCTGTGAGCACGTGGTTCTTTGCTTTACATAAGCGCCTGTGTGAGTGAACATGTGTGTTTGTGTAAGTGCGCATACTCCTATGGGAAGGTGCGCACACAGGCAATCGCACACACGCGAATATCCTAGCCGCTCCCATAGTGCACATGTACCAATGTAAGTGCACCAGTGCAATTGCGTATAATCATGCACGCTGGTGTGTCACTGTGCGGCCGTCGTTTTTGTTTGTGTGTGTGTGTTGTTTGCGTGTGAGTTTGTG
This sequence comes from Dermacentor silvarum, assembly GCF_013339745.2. NCBI lineage: Eukaryota > Metazoa > Arthropoda > Arachnida > Ixodida > Ixodidae > Dermacentor > Dermacentor silvarum. Next base: position 370,696,214 of record NC_051154.1, on the reverse strand, counting down.
CAATACGTGCGCATGCCTCAGTCGCCAAGTTTGCACGGCCGATAAAACTGCTATCCTTACTTCGCATAGCTGTCTACTAATTTGCTATCGCAATCGATGCTCCGCCTATCGGGCGAAACTGCGACTTTTTAATTAAGGTACCACTCATTATTGAATCCTGGCGCGGCGCTCTTTCTCCTCATTGTTCATGTTGTTTATGTTCATGTTGCCATTCATGCCGCGTGAAGCGTGTGTGACCGATTATGATTGCAATTTCCATCACTGCCATTGTTTAGAGATTACTGACGTCGTCCAACGACGGTTGTTCAGAGCCCATAGAAACTGAAGAGAGCAAAGTTTGCCTTGAAAGCTTGCTTCTCCTCACGGCGACTACGCTCAAGGAGTGGCTGCCGCCTTGCCCGATGCGCGCATTGCTGACAACCTGAAAAGAAACTTCCAGACGCGTGTGCATCGCACGTCAAGTCGAAGGCACAGTCACATTCACGCGCACCGACACCTTTTGCAGGTCGCGTCCACAAGGAAACCAGGGACAAAGGCGCCAAGCGAGGACGTACTCGCCAAGCGCGTGCCGCCGCGGAAGCCTTCGTCGCGGCTGCTGCTGCTTCCCCGCAGAGAACGGGGTACGGCGGCGGCGTCAAGGCAGAAACGGCCGAAGAAGTGCCGCTGGAGACCGTCACCGCGGTGAGTGTCAACACCTTAACGGAGGTCTTGAATTTGACAGCGCATTTTCCCCTTTAGCTAAACAATTCTCGATTCGAAAGCGTCAAATAGTTCATTGAGCGAGAGTTAGTGGATAAACTTTATTCGCTCGTGAGGTAGGTTTCTGCAGAGCGCCTGTGGTGCGTCCTCAGCCCAGAACTCCCGCGGCCTCAGCTGCCTCTCTGGTGCGTTCAACTAGCCAAATCTGGTCATCCGGTTCCCAGCTAAACAGCACAGCCTCCCACTGCTCCGGCGTGGCCTTGTGTACGATGGGTACTGCCTTTATATTCTGGCATCCCCATCTGTATGGTATACTGCTGGGGGTTTCTCACTACACCAGGGACAAATGTGTATGGTTTGATGTATATTATTGTAAATAAGTAGACATGCATATCGATTTGTTTGTGGCAGCCGTCAGGATACCGACGCTTCCTGTATATTTTTTGTGACGCGGCAATACCGCCTTCTAGTTCCCCAGAAGTGCTCCAAGATGTCCCCGTAGGTACGGGTCACCGCTTCTGTACCACTGGCCACTGATCCCTATTGGCTGGCGTATCCTCGAGCTATAGGATCGGCCACGAGATTCCCGGCAATGTCCTAATGCCGCGGGGCCCAAATTATCTGGTGTTTTTCTTTACTTCTGTCAACAGCCTTTATGGTGCTCGCTTCTTTCCTGCCTGCCTTATCATTAGAGAATCCCCAGCAGCCGTCCTGTCAATCTGATAATTACTATCATCAGATTCACAGGACGCCCGGACCTGTTGCCTTCGGCAGCCGCTAGAACAACAGCGGCCTCCTCGAATTCAGACACGGTGCAGTTCTTCAGCGACGCGCTGATCTTATTCGTTAGTCTGGAGTCGATCATCGTAACTACTGAATCCATCTCATTCACGTATGTAGCAGCGTCTACGTACCCGGTGTTCTTTCTGTTATGATAGATCCTTGCTATGGGTTCCACCCTGGTTCTGCGCATGCCCTGTTGAGCCGCAGAGTGCATGTGCCTAGGGATGGGAGCCACCTTGAACGTAGACCTGATCTTGTCCGGTACGTCTACCGCAACTTCGATCTCGTATGCTGTCCTGGAGGCCTAGTCTCTAGAGGAGGGCTCGTCCTGTCATACGCTGGAGTAGAAAAATAATTTCGCAACATGAGCCTTGATGTGAAGACCAAGCGTCGTAATAGGTTGGACATTGGCACACTAAATGCGCTATTAAGTCTGTGGGACGGGCTTCGGGGGCACAAAAAATGCCATGAATAGCTTGCCAAGTGACGTGGTGGCAAAAATCGCCACAATGGCATTGTACTCAACGGCAGAGGATGATGCTCTGCAAGCTGCATTTCGTATCATTCAATTTCTCTCTCTCTCTCTGCAAGCTGCAGATATTATCCAAGAAGTGCGTGTACCGCAAGCCTGATTGCCTTTATGTATATACTGCCATAGCTCCCTGTATACTTGTACTGCCTGTGAGGCTGTATAATTACGAATTTGGAGGCCGAGCCCTTGTTATGTTTGTTTAAGATTATAATGGAGCATATCGTAATTTTCCGTTTATTGTGCGGTATATATTGTACTCATCCGGTATAATCGTTTTGCTCTTCTCAAGTACCCAAACTGATTTTTATCACTCGGTCTTGCCATATGTTATGAGTTACTGGTATGCAAAATACTGCTCTTCTTGTTCACCAATCTTCGGTTAGAATTACGCTAAAATCTCTATTGTACATTATCTCACTTATGTGTATCAAATGCTATTATAGATTGTTTCGTTCGTTGCAATTGTGGTATTTCGTTGAGATATGTTCAAACATCAGGTGGCATGTCGCGATTTATGTGCACAGAAATGTGTTTCACTCCGCACGCACGGCGCGGCCTTCGTCTACGTCACCGTTTTGTTTGCCTGGTGCGGAAGATTTCACTCCGCTTTCTTTTTCATTGTATTGTATTTTGCTTCTGAACACGTGACACAGTGAAATATGCAATTTTTATGTTTTCTTCAGCTAGTCTGTTAAGTTTTGTTTAAATCAGTATTCTTAACAGTCGTACTCTGGTGAACATTTTTGCCGGGCGTTCATGATTTTCGCACGCCTGCATGTGTATAGTTTCATGAAAAGCATTTTATTGATAAAATCAACATATAAAAAGCAACATCATCATTCTGATGCTGACGTTAGTTTTTTAATGTCAGCCTTTTGGTTAAGGTGTCCTTTAGCTACAGTGCCCAGAATATACTTAAGTAAGGATATTCTAGGCACCGTACTTTAGCTGTATAATTTTTGCATCTGATGGATCAACCAGGCAACTGGCCATCCTCCATGCCACTGCATGGTAATTAAATGTGGTTTGCAAACGGAGCAACAAAATACAGTATAGAGATGCTAAGCTTAGGGCAACAGAATAGGCACCAAAAATCCTATATTTTATTAAAGAAGTCTTCGGTGTCAACGAGGCAATTTTTTGTTTATTTAAATTTTTTACAGCTGTACATTTTGCTAAGAATTTCAGTTTCGATTTCATAGGCCTTTAGGTATTTCTATAAAGTACTTATATGTAGTTCATTTTTTACATCCGCAGCTCGTCTTTTGCGAGCACGCAAGCCATGCCTTGCGAGAACTACGCCTGGCCTAAATAATTGGAATCAAAACGGGAGCACATTTTTATTCGTTCTTACATATTCTGCGTAGTTTCTTGCAATAAAACACGACTTCTGAGCAATGTTTAATCTTTTCAGATAATACAGCTGCCAATAAATGCGTTATACACCTAGAATATGTTAAAAAAGGCGCTTGAAAAAAAGATTAGCACCTTTTAGCTCCTTGCTGGATTTTTTAGGTACCTACTTCTAGCTACTTTTACGTTGCCATCTAGCTACTTTTGCTCGCCGACATTTGGCAACACTGCCACGGAGAGTTTGGAGAGATACCTAATTAAACCCTCAGAAATGTCGGCAGACAAGGCACGTATTATAGCTTTGACATGGCTTTTGCTGTGGTAGCACTTTACAAGGGAGTCGACAAATTTATTACTGCGTATATTGCGGCAAGAGTGCTTGAATTAGGCTTAGCGTGAGAGTCGTGTATCTGATTTAATTCATGCCGATTTTATTGTGTTGGTGGCTCTTAAAACAGCTTGTACTGTTTTAAACAAGCCCTGTGCAACAAGGAGCTTAGCAAGTTGCATCTAATTGTGTTTCCTTCTCTTCTCCCTCCGACTTTTTTAGAGCACAGTGAACGAACGCGACCACATCAGCCTAAAAGTGGCCAACGGAAGCACGTGCACACACATATTTAAAGTGTGGAAAAATAAGCCCCTAAAAAGACTCATGCGAGTCTACTGCCAGTCTCAGGTAAGCTAACGCGTTTTTTCCTACAAATGAGGGAGCTCGTGTCCTAGCTGCGCGGCGGAGTTCTTTTGGTGCTTTGAATACATATATTTTAGGAAGTCGGGCGGCACATCAGCCCTTGTTGTACTGGCTAAACGGTCCACGGGAAACGCACGATGTCTGTGTGGGAATTAAAACAGCTTGCAAGTAGTCGGCAGAGATCTGAAATAGCGTCAAATTTTTCGCCATGCCGAGCTGATAATGAGCTTTCTGCGTTGATTCAGCCGAGTTGTGACGTTTTTCAGTCGATAGAGCAGTGCGACTAGCATCATTGCGCTGTACGTTATACGATCTTTAGCGCGCACCCGTAGCTCAAAATGATCGCGACATTATTGTGCTGTCTTCCATAATGGACCCAGGTTGCTTGTGTGGCTGCTACGATTATTATGGTATTGCGCGACCTTTACTGTAACGTCTGTTGGTGCCACCGATACTCGTGTATCACACTTTTGATGGTCATGGCGAGCTGTCGTCAGTGGAATACTAGTCGTAGTGTATAGGCAGGTTCGAGTTACTCCTAGCGCAAGTAGCCAGCTATAGACATCTTCGCGAGACAGATTCGACTGCACTAGTCTAGCGTCCGCCAAGCTTTCGCGGAACGTACTCGGCTGTCCAAGGAAATGCAGTTTTTTCAACCACACACACACGTGGCCGCCAAAAGCCAATTCAACATTTTTTTTCGCCCAGGGCTCGGGAAGCTGACTTGTCTGTCAAGCTGTGCTGCCGAACAGTGTCTCTCTAATGGGGATCAAAAGCCCGATAGGCGTTGCCCTGTTAGAGTGGCACAAGCCTGACAGTGTCCGCTGGTTGTACTAAAGTAAGCTGCAGGAAACGGTTGCACAGACAACCGTGTGTAAAGATATATTCACACTTTGCGAAACCAGCAGGATAGCTTCCCTGCTTGAGGAAAACTTTTCCTTGCTACGACAGCACAAAACGTTCTCGAGCCACAGGCGACCATTCTAAAGTGTGGTCACCTTTTCCAATCCACAATAGGTGTAATATGGCTGCGCACTTCGAGAGAAGGACGTAACGCACCGAACAAACACAACACTCGTGTTTATTCACTTGTATCCTAGTGCGCTGTCATATTCCATAATGATTAGCACACTAGCCCACCATAGTACGCCTTAACGGGAATAGATATTTTCAACAGCCCTTTTCAGACACGGATTAAAAGGTGAGTCCACTGGGGGCAGGTACAAGCAGTTAGTAAAATGTATGTCATCTAGACACGCAGCCAGTGTTCCACAAAGGTCCATGGTAGCCATGAAAAGAATGCCGCCATGGAGGTTTCGCTATGGCCCATAAGAAAGCAAGGCATTTTTATTTAGCTAGGCGACACTGTGTAGTGCCTTTCGATCAACTTTCTCAATGAAACGGTCTTGGAATTGTCGTCAGCCATCAATTATTTCCCTCCACTGTAATTTCTTGCATGTTCAGAATCGTCAAAGGCGCACAGCTCCACAACGGATAGAGAATTTTCACTTTTTCAGTGAGTTTTCTCAAGCTTACAGACTCTGGACTCCATGCAAAAAAACTTGCTACAGTAACGTCAGATATAAGAACATCGGCTATCCCATCTCTAGTGTACTTCAAAAGCCCCTATCCAGCTACTTGAAAATTTTGCTTCATGTAAACCTGAAAAACAAGTGAACCCGCTACATGACAGATACCAAAGCAATAACCTAGCTGTCTTTAGAAGTATTACTCGAACTTTCAGCATAGGTTCAGTCAGGATTGCTTCAATTTGTTCGTGACACCTTTGAAATATCAAAATTTTTTTTCAGTATTTTTTCTTTAATGTCCTGCCCTGACATGCCCATCGCGCCTGTAGGGATTAAGGCTGCAGTTCCTGGTTGGGTGGAGCCATTTGCAGGGCAATCACATCTAGAAATATGCGAATTGTTCATTAACATTGAGCATGCAGGTGTTACATGTATATTGTTTGTTTGAATTTCACCCTGAAATTTGCTGGGCTTATCTGTTGTTGTTGGCTTCTAGTAATTCCACATCTACGCGAAGCTCTGGTTGATTGTTTTAAGTTGGAGCATTGCGAGAGGCAGTTTCTTCTGCTTCTGATATGCAGGAAATTCTAAAGTAGGTTAAACACCAACAATATGCTTAGTTAGCTGCGGCTGTCATAACCTTTATTTTGTAGGTATGGCCCCACACCTAAGCCCTGTTATGATGCGAAGGTGAGTTCATGAGAATGCAATTTTGAGACATTGCAAAGTGATCAAGAGCAGTTAGCCAGTACTCTTGGAAAGAATGCAAGTGGGCCGTCTGTGAGGCTGGCATTCCTAAGAAAAATCGTGAGAATGATGAACAAACAGGCTTAATGGTAATATAATAAATGGCAGCATAAATCAGCATTTTTTTAAGCTGTGATGAGGGTGCGATACGCATAGCGACTCGTGATGCATAGAAAATGTGGGCGGCTATCACATATGTTATCGGAAAAAAGATACTGAACAGAATGTAATGTTGAGGTGACTCAGAGGTAGAGCTATAATTTTAGGCTGAATAACAGGATATTGAGGTATGCTTTTGCAATTCAGTTGCCTTGAACTTTTTTATACAATTTTGAAATGAAGAAGTGTAGGGTTGAGGAGGGAAGGGGCCTGGTGCTTTCAATCTTCAAAACGAATCTTAGTCAAATCGGAAACAAGCTTGTCACGAACACCTGCTGATTGCACAGGAACTGGACAAATAAAACTACGTTTTGCCTACCTACCAACAAGTTTTGGTTGTCCATAATTATGCCCTTTGTTGATGAATATCTTTGGTGCTGTGTCACCATTTACAGGGTCTGGACATAATGACTGTAAAGTTCCGCTTTGACGGCAACCTTATCAAGGAGACGGAGACACCAGCAGGACTCTTCATGGAGAATGAGGACACCATCGACGTGTTCCAATAGTGTACGGGAGGCCACCACAGCACCCCACAAAGACGACGTGCACTGTGATAGTTGCTGGCTTGGGCTACTTACTGCGTTGGGTGGGCGAAATGTGGCCCCCTTTTACATAATTCTTTTTTTACAACGAGCAGGTTATCAGTTTATCAGTTTCGTACAGTTTATCATGTCTTTTATGTGCAGTGTTGCCCATTTGTCAGCCCCCCTTTTTGTGCATGTTGTCATTTCTGTTTCCTCTTCAGTATGCCCTGCCTGATTTTTGAACAATAAACATGTAAACCTTTTATTGTGCTTGCGTCATCAAAAGTGTTCCCTGCATACTGGAACGTGTGTTAAGTGGTATGTGCTTGCATCAGTCTTGATTGGCAAAATGTGAACAGAGCCAAAGTGAAACATTTCGATATGTTTAACCATTTTGGAGGCTGTGTTTGCTGACAAAATGAAGAAATATACAGTTGAGTCGACTTATAATATTCATGGCCATGCAGGATGCGTTCGTTATAGTTGAGCGTTCATAAAAGTGACCAAGCAAGAATAAGCCATTCCAAGAACATTTGTTTTCCAATGTGTCCGTTATGCTTCCTTGGCTTATTGAATGCCAACAAAGTAATCTCGCCTTCCAGATTGCTCAAAGCAGAAAAGTACTTATCCCCGAGAGCTTTGCTGCGGATGACCTGTTTGAGTGACTCTACTGGGGTTGACACCTTACGGGTGATGGTATTGGTTCCGCGATCCATTCACTTTCTTCATCCGATTCATTGCTGGCAAACCATTGCACCTCGTGCGTGCAAGACTTTCGAGACGGCTTTGTTTGCCTAAACTAAGTCGCCAACACTCAACTGTTCTTCATCAATGTGCTGCTGTAAACCTGCAGGCCAGTCTTCATTCCTTCCGAGCTACAGAGTTACTCGCATTCCCCACATAAGAATCCAGCCTTGCGAAAACAGCTTTTGATGCAATGTGCGGTAACGTTTGTCTAAACTGCCTGTATTTATCCATGGCTGTACTACTGCGTTTGTTCTAAAAAAAAGCTTGGATCCACAACATGTTTGTTTCGAGACGCGCTGGGTGCCACAACAGGCGCCGCAAATTTAGCATTTGGAAGTATTCTTTGATGCCACTGCACGAGGGGAAGTCAAAGTAAAAGGACTCTTCATAAAAGGTGCATTTATTCTAAACATAGAAAACTGAAACACACATTATTTTTCTACATAACCTCCCTGCCCTTCAACGCACTTTGCCCAACGTTTTGCAATTTTTTTGGTTGCACCTGTAACCAATTTTGCACCGCATCAATGACTTCTGTATCGGTTGCAAATCTTCCCCTGAGCACTTCCTTCAATGGTCCAAACATGAAAAGCGCTTGGAGCCAGGCCTGGACTCCATGGTGGGTGTTCCAGCAATTCGAATTCCAACTCCTTTATTGTTTGGGGCGTCCTTTTCACAGAATGTGGCCGAGCGTTATCTTGCTGCAGGATGACACCTTTTCGCAATTTTCCACGACGTTTGGATCTGATTGCAAGTTTCACTTTTGACTTTACTTTGACTTCCCATTTCACCCCAAGAGGCGCAACTGTGAACAGTGAGAACTATTGTGATGTATTGCGAACTAAACTGAAACCTGCAATCAGATTCAAACGCCGTGGAAAACTGAGAAAAGGTGTCATCCTGCAGGAAGTTAACGCTCGGCCACATTCTGCGGAACAGATGGCTGAAACATTAAAGCAGTTGGGATTCGAATTGCTGGAACACCCGCCACACAGTCCAGACCTGGTTCCAAGCGATTTTCATATGTTTGGACCATTGAAGGGGTAGAAGATTTGCAACCAATACAGAAGTCATTGATGCGGAGCAAAATTGGGTGCACCTGTGCAACCAAAAAAAAAAACGTTTTTTTTTTTCAACGAAATCAAAAAACGTGTGAAACATTGAACAAAGTGCATTGAAGTGCAGGGAGGTTATGTAGAAAAATGTATGCTTCAGTTTCCTATCATTAGAATAAATGTACTATTTCTGCAGTCAGAATAAATTGGAACAATAAAAAAAATAGCGTATCTTGCACTAGTGACGCAAGGCTAGAGAAACAACGGAGCTGATCGGCACCTAGGACTACCAAGTCATACCAAACATTTGCCGTAATTTATTGATTATTGATCAATAATCGATTACCTATTGTTTGGCTATTGCAAGGTATTGGCCACGTATTTGGGCTAGACTTAAACACTTTCGCTAGTTCACAGGTGTACGTGCCATGGCGCTTGGAGCATTTCTGCACTACCACCAGGATCGGCGCACATTTTCTGTTCGCTGGACGGACGGTCGGCCTAAACAGCTCCGCTGTTAATAATTGAAACTACAAATGTGCATAAGGGTAATATTAAAAGCGAAGATCCCCATAAGACAATCATGTAAATACAAGAACTGGAAGAATGCAACGTTCTTGGGCAAGCTTAAGTTGGCTGCTCAACAACTAGGGAATTGGAGAAAACCGAAAGTGCTTAAAACATTACAAGAATAATAAACGCAACGGCAGACCCAGGTTTAGCATTAGTAGGCAATTTTTTTTTTATTTTGCAGCGTAGCCTTTGTAGTGTTTAACGAGTTTCTATGCGGTGGTTTGAATGTGGAGAGGAGGGTGAGAGAAGAGGCTTGGCAAGAAGGTAGAAACGTACCGATTGGTGGGCACAAGCATTCATGTCAGGTGGCGGAATAGAACAGACCAGATGCACCTGTGTTGACCCCGCTGTGTAGGAAGGAAAAAAAGCTAGCCTCGGCATGCCAACCTCCCCTGACAGCGCCTCTCCTTTCCTTTGGAATACATCTGCATGTTGGCTTGGGAAATAGGCCCTCCATGCTTGACAGATTTCCAAGGGTGGCAGCATTTAGAGATTGTCGCAATTTGCTCTTGTTCTCTGCTCTCTACATTGATTTTCCACATACTTCCGTGCACTCAGTGGTTAGAAATTACCACTTGGATGGTAATGGTAAAGGGCCTATGTCCAACTCGTCTTTCCTTAATATTTTTACGTCTCTCTATTTTAACTTTATTTTTATGTTTTGAGGCCGAAGTGCCGGTGGTTTTTATTGCCGCGTGGTCGTTGGCGTTAACGGAACACCATAGAGAGAAACTACATTGGTTAAGGGTGGTAATGCATTCAAACTTTATTCGCGTTTATTTGGTGGAAGAAGAATGCTTACTCGGGGAGAAAATAAACAGATCCCGCTTTAATTTCGCGAGAAAACCGCTGCACTCTTTCCATTAGCGTCGTATACTTAACGGATTTGAATATTTAAAAATGGTCTGAACGCGAGCTTGTTGGCGTGACTTATTGACGGCGAAACAGCGCGAAAAATAAAAACAAGACAAGAAGAACGGGCCGGACAGGCGCTGTCTGTAAAGCGCCTGTCCTGTCCATCTTGTCTCGTTTTTTTTCTCGCGCTATTTCCCTGTAATGAAGGATTCCAGTATATTATCATGCAGTTTTAAGCCCAGTCTTTAAATTAATTTCCCTGAGTAATCTCTGATTTCCAGGATAGCTAGTATGGAAACTTCAATGTGGCTTCAGCACAATTCTTTTGGTTTGCGTCTTTTCTACGAATTACATTTTTTGTACTTCTGAGGCTCACCGAGGCGCCTGGAGAAATCGGGCGAGCGATTATGGCAGCTGCCATAGCAACGATAGCAGTTTCAATCAGTCACATTTTTTTTTCTTTGAAACTCAAGAGCATATATATAGTAGCAACGAACAACAGCATTCTTCTACACGGACAAGCTCCATTCATAATTGCTGCTCACGCAGTTGCATGTTTGAATGTCGCCCATTTTCCACGATGCTATCAAATATCCTTTCGAATGAAGCATATACTTCGGGAAGCGATGGCAATTTGCGGGCTGTTTGAAAATCTTCAATACGGTTGCTGTAATTCTGCTGTAATTAATAATAATCAAAATAAATAAGTTACAGGACAGAACAGTGCTCATGGGCATTCCGCGATGGGGAATGATCAATTTCCACAACCCTGACTGTATGAGAAACGGTGTACAGGGGAGGGCTCCTGAATAATTTTGACCATGTGGGGTTCCTCAAAGTACACACCAAAAACTTTTTTTTCTTTTTTGCAAAGGTTGCCACGTGTCATATTGATGTCCTTAAATAAATGTGTGCTCGAGTGCGTCTTGCAGAATCTGTAGTAGCGCCTTGTGGCATTGTCCATGAGCAATCTCGCGTACTTGAACTTCACACTTCTGTCTGGGTGACTGTACGGCATTTGTGGATAATGAAGGAAGCCTGAGCTAAGCCTATACGAACCGCGCACCTAGCGACACAGCAATTAATCATCGGCTTATAACATTACGACTCACGACTCATTATAACTCACGACTTCAAGTGTACCAGAGAGCTGGAAGAACGCCAACATTATACTAATCAGTAACAAAAGAGACATAAAAGAATTAAAGAAATATAAACACATTAGCTTGCTTTCAGTATTGTATAAAATATTTACCAAAATAACTTCCAATAGAATCAGGGCGACACTTGCCTTCGGTCAACCAAGATAACAAGCTGGCTTCAGGAAGGGATATTTTACGATGGATCATGTCCATGTCATCAATCAGGTAATCCAGAAATCTGCGGAGTACAATCAACCTCTCTATATGGCTTTCATATAGATTACGAAAAGGCATTTGATTCGGTAGAGACACCAGCAGTCATAGAGACACTGCGTAATCGAGGAGTGCATAAGGTATACGTGAATATCTTGGCAAATATCTATAAGGATTCCACAGCTACCTTGGTTCTCCAAGAGAAAAGTAGAAAGTTACTTATCAAGAAAGGGGTCAGGCAAGGAGACACAACCTCTCCTATGCTATTCACTGCATGCTTAGAAGTATTCAAGCTCTTAGACTAGGAAGGCTTAGCAGTGACGATCACCGGCGAATATCTCTGCAACCTTCGGTCAGCAGATGATATTATCCTATTCTGCAACAAGGGGCACGAATTCAAACAAATGATTGAGGACCTTAAACGAGAAAGTGTAAGGGTGGAGTTGAAGAATAATATGCAGAAGACTAAGATAATGTTCCATAGCCTGGCAAAGAAACAAGAATTCAGGATCGCCAGTCAGCCTCTGGAGTCTGTAAAAAAGTACGTTTATCTAGGTAAATTACTCACAGGGGACCCTGATCATGTGAAGGAAATTTATAGAAGAATAAAATTTGGTTGGAGTGAATACGGCAGGCATTACTAAATCCTGACTGGGAGCTTACCACGGTCGTTGACAAGAGAAGTGTACAATCATTGCAATCTACCGGTGCTAGCATATGGGGCAGAAACTTGGAGGTTAACAAAGAAGCTCGAGAACAAGTTAAGGACCGCACAAAAAACGATGGACCGGAAAATGTTAGGCCTGACGTAAAGAAACAGGAATAGAGTGGTGTGGGTCAGAGAGCAAACGGGGAGAGCCGATATTATAGCTGACATTAAGAGAAAGAAATGGAGCTGGGCAGGCCATGGAATGCGAAGGATAGAAAACCGGTGCACCATAAGAGTTACAGAATGAATACCAAGAGAAGGGAAGCGCAGTCGAGGACGGCAGAAAACTAGGTGGGGTGATGCAGTTAGGAAATTTGCAGGTGCATGTTGGAATCAGCTAGGGCAAGACAGGGGTAATTGGAGATCGCAGGGAGATGCCTTCGTCCTGCAGTGGACATAAATTTAGGCTGATGATGATGATAATTTTAACATTAGGAGTCAGCGAGACAGTTGTAGGGTGTAGAGGGCAGACAGCTCTGTGAACCATATACATACGTTCAGCCATAGGCATATCGGTACTGCCTGCGGGCTCCTTCATGAAACAGAAGCCGCGCGATTTCAACATGTGTGGGATCAGTGTGCGCAAAAGGGGGTCTGGGAGGGCAATGGGGGACAAATATCAGCCACATGAAAGGCGACCTCTCCGCTCTTCCTGTTATTAATTTCTGTTGAACAACTTTTCTCGCGCATCAAACGAAAATGCTTAGTCATGCAAGCTTACACAATTGCGTCTCTTTTATTTATCATATGCGCCGGTCAGCAAAACACCTTTCCCATCACGTCACAGAGAGCACATCATTCAATGCCGTGCGCTCCTTGAGGTACACTGATAGCATTTTGTTACATGTGTCGTTCAGAAACCTTATACAAAAGCATATGAGCTTGGGCGAAAAATTTAGTTTCATAGGTGTGCACACTGATCTTTACTACACAACAGAAATCAGTGGTCACTGCAGTGTTTCAAAATATACAAATGCAGATGTACTCTAGCACGAGCGTCACTCGGGAATTGTGAAATCTGCACATTTCTTTCTATTGTTTCATCGCAACAGTGCTTCGTGACTATCGCTCGCTAACAGATTTCTGGTGTGAGAATGCAACGAAAACTGCATCGTGGCCTGATGTTGACGCGGCCAGCCTGCCCGCTCCAGAACAGACGGGTTTGTCCCCTTCACGAAAAATCACTGGTGTTGTGTGAGGACTCGCTATCCTTGACGTCACCTCGGCCGCAAAGTTCGGGCGTTATCTTGGCTTTCTTCTCGAGACTGATTATTGAGCTCGACTAATGAGAGCTTATGGTAACACACGGATGGCTCGTTATGTCCATGGCTTGGATTGGCGTGACTACATTCAACAAATGCGTACATGCGCTCTCCTACGTTCGTGGCATAGCTCGCTCATTGAAGCCCTCACTGAAGTCACAAGCGCACGAGCGCGTCAAAACGCTTAATGTTATGCAATTTTGAGAGATAAACGAGGAAAGAACGACGGCTACGTCAATTGCTTTACGCGCTATGGATATAAAGGGTGTCCCAACTATCATGCCCTAAGATTTAACAATATGCAAATACCACGTAGCTGGACACAACCAAGGAAACTTTGTTTCCTGTCGCGTGCAGATAGTAAGATTATTTTTTGCATTGCTCCTAATTGCATATTTGTCTTAACTATTCAACTTCTCAAACAATATTGACTCCACTCCTTTTTGACTCCACTCATTTCTGTAACGCCTTCGGGCCTTGAAAGTATGTGAAATAAATAAATAAATATAATTAGATGAAAAGTGTCAATGAGATAATATTAAAGGAACATGATGAATTCCCGAAACAGCTTCCTCTTGCTCAATACGTGCTACATAAAAGTGTTTTCCCGAGCGTGAAAGAAGCACGGGATTAGGCGAAAAATTTCCGCGCGACTCAGCGCTCAAGGCACAGTAGAAAAAACGCAAGAAAAACGCAAAGCTTGCCCTAGGCCGCTCAAAGCTCAAGACATAGTCCAGCTGGCCGATCGATTGCGTTATAACGTGAGAGATACCTGCAATAACCAAGCTGAACTCAGGCATAGCCAAGGCCGAACCAAGCTGCTACCAAGTTTAACCTAAATGCAACAAAATTCAACATCGACATAGCCAAGTTCAACCTATCTACTACCAGGAGACGCAATCGATCGGCCAGCTACGTTGTGGCTCGAGCTTTGCGCGGCTTAGTGCAAGCTTTGCCTCCCCATTACGACGACAGAAGTGAAATTCCATGTTGGAATTAATATCGGCCACGAATTCAGCTGTGAAAGAAGACGACGACGACGAACGCGGGAGCAGGGGCACGAGCGCGTGCAGAGCACGAGTTCGAGCTCTAACCGAGGGGCGCCAACGAGCCAGCTGCGGAAGAAGACGACGCTCGAGCCAATGCTGATGATGATAATTTCGTGAAACGTGCACTTCTTACGGCTGGCTTAAAGAGCGAAGAACAAAATAGGGAATCAGTGGGTAAGTTGTACTCTGTACATGATAGAACCCATGCAAATGGCACACAGTATGCGTCATACCTTTGTCAGACCTCGTCACGCTTCACTTTTTAGGAACAACCAAACATACCGTAACAAACTAAATGCTGATATCAAAGCAGAAAAAGGCCACTATTATCAGCATTAGTTGGAAAAAAAGTTTATAATTAAGCCTAGGAAACTATGGCAAGAGGTAAATAACTTATTGCAAAGAAAAAAAAAACACGCTTAACCTTGCATTCGGCCACGCAACGCTTGAAACAGCGAAGCTGGCGATCGTAGCCCAACATTTTTCCGGAAGTGCGCGCCAACTTTTCATCTTATTACTCATTATGATGATAATTTCCTTTCGCGCGTCTAGGACTTACGGCCGTCACTGCGCGTTGCATAGCGCAACTTGCAACACCGACACCGCGTTCCAACGCCGACACCGAGTTCCAGGAGACCCGCTCCATGAATGCGTCTCTCTCTCTCTCTCTCTCATAGCGCGCAAAACCTGTTCACCTCGCAGAGCACGAGCGCACGAACGAGCCAGCTGTGGACGAAGGCGACGACGCTCGAACGCAATCATATAGTTCCCATAAATGCATGTTCTGCGAGCGTGGCTGTATAGCGTAGTGGTTACGACCACTACGCTATACGCTTTGGCACCGGAGGTGCGTCGGTTTGAATCGCGCCTCGGCAAGAGAGTTTTTTTTTATTTCTTGGTAGTTTCTTGGTACGCACTACGAACCACAAATTACGGCTGGCTTAAACAGCCTCGCCGATAAAAGAATGCCATTCGCTAGCAGGCTGTTCAAAAGCGCGCCAAGGGTGTGCTTTTTTTGTTTGAAGAGGAAAGCTTCGATTTACCGGGATGGAATGATACTCCGAACCACAACATGGAATATCGGGGCAAACAACCTCTTATGTAGTAGTACAGTCCAATATGCAACCATGTAGTGGCGCAGTCTCGCTGGTGTGCTCTGTTGCTCACGCTGAGCGGCGCTTTCGTGTTGGAACGCGTTGTCTTCTCTCTTTTCAACGATAAAGACATGCGTGCAGGATGCACTCGGTATGGCATAGTATACCTGATATGTTCTAGGCACCATAATAGCAACCTGGCCTTGCGAGATCCGTAACCTGCTTATACTCCGTTCCATACATAGCAGTCAACGCTCTGGAAGCTATACGCAAGAAGTTTGGTGAATAAAAGCTATCACTCGGCGCGCTCCGTCTATAGATAGTTTTAGCAGAACGTTCACGGTGCGCCCCTATCAGACCGTCGTGTCCTAACGATTCACGCAGAGCCGCTCAGCGGAAGCCGCTCAGTTCACGCAGAGCCGCTCAGCGGGACGCTAGAGGGAACGCTAATGCGCGTGCGCACGACGCTCATATCGGCAGCGCATCGAAGAATGCTGCCCACGCTCCGCTACGAAGTCATTTGAGCGAAGCGTTTGGGTGCGTCTACTGGTTGCTATGTCGTTTTACAGCCGCGCTGAGCGCGCGTGACCGGCGTCTCTCGAAGACGCGCTTGTCAAACAAGCCAAATCAACGCACTTCATGCGGGCAGCGGTGGGCGTGAAATGTTGCGGAGCGGAGCGTAAGCAACGCTCTGCTGAATTTGTCTAATGCTTCGCTGCGCGCCAACAGCATTCGCCCTCGCGAGCATGCACGTCAGGCTCCTCGCGACGGGTTGCAAATAAAAAACCTGAAAAGAACAAGAAAAGGAAAAATGATCTATAACAAAGCATTAGCAGCCGTATGCCACGGTGTGTTTACTTCTAAGGAATAAAATTTGTTTTATTCAATACTGAGCCTATATAAAAAACAGTTAGACACAATTGCGGTCAAAAAACTTGGAGCTTAAACTTAAGCTTCGCCATCGAGAGTAGAACGCGGTAGCGTTATCGGGACCCATTCGCATCGGATCGTTCGCATAAGGCTAGTGGACATAAGGCAACACTGAACGTGGGAAAGCCAGCTTACAAAGACCAAGCTTACACCGATCCCCTTAAAGTCGGCTTCAATTTTGAACTGAAATGCATTGCTGAAAAGAAGTTTTTCCAGGGGCAATATAAGTGGTCTTATATTAAAATGTGAAGGCACTAGCATCTTTTTTTTATTATTTTAATAATTGTTTGCTATTGCCCCGACGCGCGCAGGTCTTGTGCCCATAAAAAAAAACAGTTCCACACAATTGCGGTCAAAAAATTTGGAGGACGCTTAAGCTTCACCTTTAAGAGTAGAACGCGATAGCGTTATCGGGACCCGTTCGCATTGCATCGTTATAATACGGCAAGTAGACTTCATTTACTGCAACACTGAACGTGGGAACGAATGAATGAATGAATGAACAACTTTATTTGTCAGGATTAAAACCCTGCAGGATCTGCGGGGGTGGGCGGCGACAGAGACATCTACTCGTGGTAGAGCCCCATCACCTCCACGGCCCAGCGCAGGACATCGTCCTGCCGTGGGAAAGCCAGCTTTCAAAGACTAAGCTTACACCGATTCCCTTAAAGTCGGCTTCAATTTTAAACTTAAATGCATTGCTGGAAAGACGTTTTTCCAGGGGCAATATAAGTGGTGATATAATAAAATGTGAACGCCCTAACAACTTTTTATTATTTTATTCATTTTTTGCTATTGCCCCGACGCGCGCAGGTCTTTTAGAAATGTTTCAGTTTCCTTGTAACAGAATTAGGTTTTCTCGTACATTCAAATTACAATCTGAGGCCTATTGGTAAACAATCCGATGGAGAATCCGACGCCGAGTGACTTTACTATTTTTCTGACGGATTTCACGGTGATAAATTCAACTTTTGTTCACCAAAACCTCGCACCACGTGGAGGGGCTGTGCGGTCGATGTGTTTGGATGATTTTTTCCGCCACCCGGGAAAACACGCAGGTTGCCAACGCCGGATTTTCTGCGACACGGGGCCCTAAACGCTATCGCGTTAAAAACATCGAAATATATGCAAGTGCGAAAGAAGCCACTGCAAAAGAAGTATTTCTAGCCTCCACAGAGTGGACTGCTATGCATGGAACGGAGTATAGCCACTGACAACCGGCAGCGCAAACTTTGACAAAACTGCGACGCGCGCCGAACTTCTTCAATAAGTTCTTCAACAAAATTAGCCAAATGTAAATGTGTAAGATAAAGTCTATTGCTAAGGGACCTTATATAAACAGCCAGTTAGAAATGCTTTCATTTTGAAACAAATAAAAAATACGCATGTCAATAACTTGAACATATAACTTGCGTTTGTTGGCTGGTCCCACAGTACGGCAGAAGAGTGCGCAATAAATCGAAGGGTGCGGATGATAACAAATTTTATTCACAACAAAAACACAAAGTGTCTGCATATCAATTGTGCATAAACCTCATTTCCTTTCAAGCAATCCACAAGTAGTAACACGTTATGGAGGTCGTGTGCGGTGACATTTCTGTGAAAACGTGCAGTGTATATCACGGTCAGTTCTTTGTACATGTTATTGTCTTAGTAGTTCCGTTATCGACGTGGTGGTAGTGGCGCCATTTGGCATACAAAGTTGGTTAGGTAATGTGTCCATCTGGTGTTCAACTCGCGCATAATTGCGTGTTTTAATTTATACATTTGCATTTAAAGGTGGCGGTTAATTGACGTGGTCATTGCGACAACGCGGACTCGAGCACATGACCCTCCCGCACTTAGATAGCCGTGCATGGCTTACTAGTTTTGTCCGGGGAAAAAGACATCCTATGGGTTGAGCCATTGCCGGGTGTTTGGACCAGTGTTGTACGGAACGGCGTTCCTGGAACTAGTTCCTTTTAAAAGTGAGGAACGGAATTGCGTTACCGTTCCATTAACTGTCGGTGGAACTGTAACGGTAACTCGTTACGCAGTGGGAACAGCGTTCCTTCTGTAAACGTTCCACGGCATTGAACAGACGCACGCACGTACGCACCACATCACGCAGGGCGGATGGGTGACCACGTGAGGCGCAAAGAGCTACCGCTTGCCTGTCACGTGAATATGGGGCATTTTTTTCGTGAGATCTTTGTTGTATGTTTTTATTGCTAGGCTTCAAGATTGCCACGTGACGCTCCTTCGTGTAGCTTCTTTCCTCCATGCCGGCCAGCTGCAAAGTAACCATGACGTCAGGGTCGGAGTGCCACTCGAGGGACTTCGCAGCGGATGGAAAGTTTCCAGTCCTCACGGGCACCGAACCCTTCCAGCCGAGGCATAGCATGAGCTGTCGCGGTACTTGCTGGTATCAGTTGATTACCCGCTGTCACAGATGAAGAAATTCGAGAGAGTGAACCAACTTTTCCTCAGGTACAACACGGCAGTACCCTCAAGCGCTTCGGTGGAACGGCTCTTCAACATTACCAACCAAGTGCTAACGAAAAAACCACCAGCCCTTCCCCTGTGGAGAAAATAGGGGTAAGCGAAGAAGAAAGTGACAAGACGGCGCTGTCGGACGCATTCCGCTTCTTTTGCCCTAAACTCACGCTCGGCGGCTCTTCATTGACGTTTGGCTTCCACATCACGCTCCCGCAACTTGGGGTCCGCGACTCTATGCTGACTTTTCACCTGGGCTTCGGAAGCCCTCACGCTAAAATCGGCACGTCGACGACGAGCCCTTTCCCGAGCGAGCTCGCGGCGCCATCGCTCAAAGGCAGCCGTTTCCTCGGCAGAATGCACCAGCCGCGGGCCTTCCCATCCGGAACCGAAACTGATTTGAGGCAAGGGAAGCCTGGCGGAGCGCGCGCCAAGCGCCTTTCCTTGTCCCTCCCCGTGACACACCAAACGACCCTGATTGGTCAAGTGCGTCACGTGACCTGGCGCCGGCGCAGCTTTCCCCGCGCCTGCGCTAGTCTGGGAGCGAAATGTGCAGACCCCGTATGAGCCACCCGTGATTTCTTTCTTTCGTTCTCTCTTTCTGTCTTCCTTCCTTGCTTTCATTTTTGTCCCTGGCTCATACACGCATATTCAATGAGCGTATGCGCCACGCGGGATTTTATTATCGTTAATCGTGGCATAACTGACCCGAGCATGTGATGTTATTGATGCAATGACGTACCAGTCATGTTAGTCATACATTCGTACACTTCCATGCCAATTTTGGTATATGCCAAGCGAACCAGACGCGAGTTTTCGACACATTTTCGATAGGGTTTTAGCGCGACACCACCACGACCGCCAGCACTTGTGAGGCAATACGAGCTTCGCTTGAAAAACGGGTTCGTCTGTACGGCACCAACATCGGGATGCAGCTCTTGCTGAGTTCAAACAAGGGACATAACTAAGTTTCGGATGTGTATTCTGAACATTTCTTTTTCCCACTCATACTGCTTTATTGAATTACCATTCATTAAACGCCCATGTATTGTTTCCTTCGCTGTGGTTTCTTGTGCAAGAAATTTAATTATATTGGTGCATGTGAGTAACTTTCTATTTACACATCTGAAGCGCAGTATCCTGACAGCGCATTTGAAGAGCGAAGTGGAAAGTGCCATACGTTTTGGACTTGCAATAGGCAAGCACCAAAGTTACAGTTAGACATCTCTGGAGTATGTCCGGTGCTCCCAGAAAAAATTCTTAAAGGAGCGTTTCTTTCGATTCTATTTATTTCCCGATAATCTGTTGCCGGCGATGTTCAAATTCGTATAACATACGTTGTTCGATGTGAGTTTCAAATTGCTCATTTTATTTCGCCTCATGTTTATCCGACACTATATCTTAATTAAATAATCATAAAATGCAACGTTAACTGGAACGCGTTCCTTTAGCATTAGAGCAACTTGTAACGGGAACTCGTTTCAATATTGGGAAGGAACGAGCTTTCGTTCCTGTTTTAGAGGAACGTGTAAAACACTGATTTGGACCTTTAGGCCCCTCGGCGGACGCAAAACAACTCTTTAGCCTCGGCTTCACGTAGAGAGGGGGACATCGGGAGTCATCTCTTCCTAATCCCTTCTTCATGCTTTCTCTTCCCTATATATTTCATATCAGACATGTCTTCTTTTATCTTCTGTTCACTTCCAACTATTTCTGGTGGCAAGGGTTATCAAAGTGTTGCTAACCAGTCTTAGTTATGTTGTATTTGGTAACAGCAGCAGTGTACTGCAACTCGCATTAGTGGGGCTTCCTTATCATGCACTTCTGTGGTTTCCCCGCGTTGGGCTCGGTGGGTTGACTCAGCCGTGGAATAATTACAACATGCTATGTCCATGACAAGTCATCTTGCCTCACATTGGCCTATGAAAAATGGTCGCACCGATATTAACTGCGAGCAGAAAACTAGACAACAAAGAAAATCAGGTATCACGTCATCCAGGGAAAGAAACGTGAAACGCGAGCCAGGCTAATGTCATTTGTGGGTTGCAAATTGCCTAAAAGAGACCACTGGTGCAGACTACAGAGCTACCAAGATGGCAAGCGGAGACATTCTTGTGGAAGTACGCGACAGAACTCGGCGAAGCAAATACACAATCTCATGAGATATGGTGGCATCCCATTTATGGCACTCCACACCGTACGAATAATACCGCCGAGAATGTTGTCTCAGAAATCGTAGTGAGCTGGAACTCTTGGAGGGACGGAGAAAAGAAAACGTAATTGATGTGCAAATATTCGACATGTGAAGTCATCGTCATCAACCTGTATTTATGTCCACTGCAGGACGGAAGCTTCTCCCTGCGATCGCCAATTACCCCAGTCTTGCACCAGCCTATTCCAACTTGCGCTTGCAAATTTCCTAATTTCATCACCCTACCTAGTTTTCTGCCTTCCTCGACTGCACTTGCCTTCTCTTGGCAACCACTCTGCAACTCTAATGGTTCACCGGTTATCTACTCTACGCATTTTATGTCCTGCCCAGCTTCATTTATTTCGCTTAATATCAACTATAATATTGGCAGTCCCTGTTTGCTCTCTGATCCACACCGCTCTTTACCTGTCTACTGAAGTTACGTCTAACAATTTTCGTTCAATCACTCTTTGCACGGTCTCGAGCTTCTTTGTTAAGCTCGAAGTTTCTGCCCCATATGTTAGCAGCGGTAGATTGCCATGATGGTACACTTTTCTGGTCAACGACCGTGGTAAGCTCCCCGTCAGGATTTAGTAAAGCCTGCCGTATGCATTTCAGTCCATTTTTATTCTTTTGTATCTCCATATCTCATGATGAGGGTCCTCTGCGAGTAATTAACCTAGATAAATGGGTACTCCTGCACAGACTCTAGAGGCTGATTGGCAATCATGAATTCTTGTTGCCTTCTCGCACTATCATGAGAAAGAACATGAAAAGTAATAGTAAAAAAATTGTCCGCCAATCCACCCTGTGAAGGTGGTTGGAAAGCGAAGCTTTTTACGCCACCCTCACGGTGACTGCGGCGCACTTGATATTTTTGTTCTTGCCGCCGAGTCTTATATTCACGCTCTTCTTCTGCCGTCTTTACTTTCCGTGGTCTACCCATAGTGGGGTTGTCTAGAAAATGAACCGAAGCAGTTACTAGGCTGGAAGGGTTTCGAATGACGTCAACCCTCTTTCAAGCAGCTGCATAAGCTTTGCAACAACTGCAATCCAATCTTACGGACCGCGCCGAGCCTGTTTCCGTTGTTTGCCCGCAGCCCTTATCATCCATCATGTTGGCTCATCACTTTGAAGCTTGTTTTTGTGGTTTTTCTTGCGAAAACGAGTGCTTAGTTGTACGCTGAATGCCTGAATTCAAGTAAGCTATACTGCTATACCTGCAATTGTTAGCGGTTTGTCGGGATCGTTTTTTGATTACAACGACGGACACGACAGAACCCTTGGCTGGTAGAGGTAAAAAGCTTCGCTTTAAAATACTCACAAGAACACCTGGCAGTCATTTTCGGCACTCGCACACATTTGCAGAAACAGATCGCACAAAACAAAACTTATTTCCAGTTTTTTCGCCTTTGTAGTGATTAGCCCTTCGCTATTGGCCAAAATTTCACAGACTGTGTCACGGAAACCGCGAAAACGTCTCACCAGAAAAGGACGTGCACGCACTTCTTAGACTTCGTTAGGCCGCACAAAACAAAATAAATTATTTCCCATCTTTCACCTTCGTCGTGATTAGCTCTCCGCTTTAGTCAAACATTTTCGAAGCCCGCACATCTCGCTTGTCTGTCGCGCGATGTCAAGAAAGCACAACACCCACCACTTCAAAGTGACGTGTTGGCATTAAACTTCATTATTATGCGAAACAAACCTGTTTTCGATAGCAATGATATGGCGCTCTAGGGAACATTTACCCTGTCGTTGTCGTCGCCGCCGTGATGTTCCGTATAAAGTCCAAGCGCGTTAACACCGTGGCCGAGTGCCGTACGCTTTGTGTGCAAGTGAAAGCGTGCGAGGGTGAGCCGGCGATTTTGGCTCGATCTCGCGCGCGCAAGGGATGAAGGCGTGGAGGAAGGGCGCCGTCTTCCATCGCGCGCAAAGCATCGGGGGAGGGGGACGTTCTAATCAGGCTGCTGCTGCGGATGGCGTCTCCGCGCGGGCCCCATCTGGAAAGCGATCTGCGATTGGGACAGAGTGCATCGAGTGCTAATATCTTCGTGTAGGCTGGCTTCTCCCCACTTAGTTCGTGTTTAAGCAAGAGGGAGCACGAAGGCCAATTCGATCGCTGCGGACGCCGCGCTTCCTCACACCAGCGCTTTGACAGCGAGTTTCCGTGGTCATCGAGTGAGATGTGTTCATGTTTGCTTGTGCGCGCGTGACACCATGCTTGGTAATTTTGCTGGTAAGCGAATGTATAAAAGTATATACGGCCAATAAAACTACTATCCTTACTTTTTATAGCTGTCTACAAAATTGGCATCCAAATCGATGCTTCACCTTTCGTACGATACTGCGACTTTTTTTTAATAGAGCGACACTGTTCTGAAAGTAATAGAGGATGGCTTCCCGCCGATCGCTCCGGAGCGGGGTACTCGGTGTCACGGGCAGATTCCTTTGCGAATGATAAAAAGGGAGTTCGAAAAAGAACATCAAGTGATCATTAGAGTGTATACGGAGGAAAAACCAACGCACATAATTAACCTATACGCCCGCGAGCAACACGGTTGCGTAAAACGGTGTTTGCTCAACTCTGCCTACTCCTTCGTGGTTTCCTGCTAGACTGAAGCAAAAACACTACTCCTCGATCGAAAGTACACTTCGGAAGCGAGACCTCCATTCAAGACATGACGCCTCCTAGAGCGGATGAGCTGTATTCGAAGCAATTGCCATCATGCGTGTGCTGTGAGGCATTGATAGTATGTGGAATCGGCGTAGGTATATGCGCCTTTAAAATCGGAGTACTTGCTTTTATTACGAAATGAATTCTAACAGCTTTTGTGTTGAAAGGTTGTCGCAATATTGCTTACAGTAGCACGCAGTTATTCATTGATTAAGCGTTCGTATTAAACAATACCTTGCTACGCGGAACATCTGATAAATAAATTGACGCAGAAACATTGAAGATGATTCATTGAATAAGCGAATAGTTGTTATTCTGCTGAATGATCAGCGAATCACTTAAATGGAAAGGATGTGCTAGAAGGAGTCTGAAAATACCTTACTTAAGTTTTCAATATTATTTAATGATAAATGCAGGAATGTTTTGGATGAGTAAATACAAATGTTTACATAAATCAATCGATGGTGTTCATTTCTTGCAAGGTTGTCTCTGTTGCCTCTACGAGTGGAAACACGGCCGTTCGCGCACACCACACCACAAAAGGTCCCTAACGAAGTGCTTCTCGATGTAATGGTTAGAGCACCAGTCGCGGATGCTTGCCAGCATTCCACTCCGTGGCGTTGAGTGTTGAAGTTTTTCCTACTGGTTCAATTATTGCTCTCAGTCTACATCCACCTCAGTAGTATTATGTTGTCGAGCCTTTTCAGCACGTTGACAACGTCACTCTGCCACCAATTCTTCGGTGTGGATCTGACTTGACAGCATTTTATTGCGATAGAAATAATATGGACACTTCAAGTGGATTACTGCATTCGGAGTCCCCGTCGCCGTGAGGTTCCGCATAATGTCGAAGGGCGATACAGTCGTCGCGGAGCGCAGTATGTGCGAGTGAAGGCGCGAGGGGGCCGCGCGCTTTCACGGAGAGCGAACGCACGTCCGAGAGCAAACGCGACTTCTTCCATCGCGCGAAAGGCCATGGGGGTATAGGAAGGAGGGAGGGGGGGTGACACTGCTGCGGCACCAAATGCGTATCTTGCAACCGGGCACAATGGGAACTGGCGACTCAATCTCCCACGCAAAAGGAAAGCGGGAAAGTAGCGCGGTAGGGAGGGGGAGGGGCAGCTTCTACTCTGCCAACAACTGGGCCACCACCACGTAAAATGATTCCAAACTGCTTTGATTCCAAACTCCTGACGTCAAATTTACGTAACCACCGGCGCAAGCATCGGGCGGTGATCCGCAGCGTTGTCTGAACAACCCAATCAAACACTATCCTCGTTTATAGGAGTTCACCTTTGTTCGCTTTCAAAACCAATACCATTGTCTGCACTCAGCGGTTTTTCTTATCGAATTGGCTGACAAGAGGCGAGGAGAGGGTTTCAATGAGGCCGAGCCAGAAGAGCGAAAATAGATAACTGCACGAAGAGGATGGTGCCGGCTTCTACGATTGGTCCGCTTCGCCTTAGCTTGCGGTGGCTGGTCGAAAATCGCGGCGGTGGGCAACGGAAGGATAAGAATACCGCTAAAACGGATCCTCAGCAAGGAAGAGTTGGCCGAGCAATGTCGTAAGCATGCCGATAGGGCTCGATAACGTTTCACTACAACGCAAAAAGGTTTATCATGCGCAAATAAATACATGCTCACCGGCAGTTCCGCGTAGCGAGGGCCTGATCGATCGGCGGGCAGCCATCTTCTTTTCCTTTCGGAACGGGGAAGTCTGTGGCTATTCAGAAAATTTTAGAGTTTTGTTCGGCATATTAATGGGTTTTGTTCGCGTACACTTCACTTTGACGTAGTGAGTTGTCGCTGTTTTGTGAGGTTGCGTGACAGACAGGCGAAGTGGGCGCAACCAGAAAACATTGGACCAACAGCAGAGGGCTAATGGTGAAAAGGCGTCGAATCAGGAATGATTATTTCTCTTTTGTTCGGTATAATCATGCATAATAATTGTGTACACGTTATATCAGGTGGGGAGCTATCGCGGATTTCGTGATGTGGCGTGATAGACAGGCGAAATTGGGAGTGGCCCGAAGATGTTTTGACCAATCGTTGAGGATGATTGCAGAAATTGGAATCAAAACAGTTTGTAATCAGTTTACGTTATAGCGCCCCCGTTTAGTTGTACTCTGCACCGGTGCGGGCTGTCGCACGCACCGTATGTTGAAAGCGATCTCCACACGGCTCTGACCTTTGTATGCGCTGTGTTTTCGCCGCTCAGATTCCATTGAAGCGATAGACCATAGGAACTTTCGCTCGCTGGAGCGGCGCGTTTGCTCACGCCAGCGTTTTGACAGTGGTTGTGTGCCGTCATAGAGTGTGATCTATTCATGTTTGCTTGTGCACGTTGACACCACCCTTCTCAATTCAGTTAGTTAGCGAATGTGTCCAAGTTTATGTAGCCGATAAAACTACTATCCCTACTTCGTATTGCTCTACTAACTTGCTATCGTAATTAATGCTTCGCCTTTGGGGCGAAACTGCGACATTTCTACAACGAAGCTGTTAAGGACTCACTCTTCTATGGTCGCGTCCGGATGTAGCAAAAAACTCTCATTACCGTATGCTAACTCTCATGCCGTCAGCGCGCGAGGGCGAGGGACGCGCGCTTTCACGGGGAGCGAGCGCGCGGCGGAGAGCAAACGCGGCTTCCCAGTGGAAGGGAGCGCATCGAGGCACCCTAGACTGCGCATGTGCGTGTCCGCTCCCATCTTTTGTTCGTGCGCTAACTGGAGCAGGTTGTCCTTTTTGCTCTGTCGCGCCCGCCCTTATCCTACTCCCACGACCGCACTCTTGAGCGTAGTCCTTGTTAGGGCTCCCAGCAGAGTGGGACCTTAGCTTTTTGTTTTCTATCCCTACATTATTATGTAGCTCCCAGCTTTACTGTACTTACCACCATGGATGCCAACGAGGAGTTCGCATCCTCCGACAATGGCGCAAGCGGTCTCGTCCACTCCCGCAACCTCTAAGTTCTTCTCAGAGAGAGTGGAAGAATTCACCGTTCACATCAAGCCATCACCTCCTCTCCTAAAGTGAAGAGAGTCCGGAAAGCCGAAACTACGGATTCCGGCCGTGGCCGTGCACCACCCAGAAGACTCCCCACTCCCACGCCAGAGGAACTCTCACCGGCAAGACAAGTAGGCTCAACTCAGCCCTCTACCACTGATGACATGGCACCATCGCCAAACTGGGAGACCATCTCTTCTGATGCCTCAGTATCCCTGCCGTCGAAGAAGAACCCCCAGTGGTGAGATTCTATTTTCTCTCGCCGGTTGCTGCGGGTCAACTCGCCACCACGCCCCGCAGGGGCGTCTGCGTCAGCAGGCGTTTGGTGTGTTGCGACACAACGTACCCGAGCACATGGGGGTTGGCCCATCCCGCGTGTAACCGTGCGTGGCTTAGCCTTGTCCGCGGAAAAGGAGATCCTGGGGGTTGAGTCAATACCGGGTGTTGGACCTCTATGGCCCCTCGGTGGAGGCAACACACCTCTTTGGCCTCCGCTTCGCGTAGACGGCACCCCCGGACTGACCCACCCGGGGGAAATCGGTAGTTGCCCTTTCCTGTCCTTCTCTCCAATCTTCGTCTTTCTCTTTCACTTTCAATCTTTGCTGTCCTCTCTTTATTTTCCTTTTACTTCCGACTTCTGGGCAGCAAGGGTTAACCTTGTGCATTATATCCAGCCTTGGGTATAGGTATTTGGTTATAGTGGGGATGCACCGTTGGCGTGCACAGAACTGAATAGTTTGTCCTGTGTCGTCCCCTAGTTGGGCTCCATGGTGGGTGGCGGCTATCCCTGCCGAATATAGCAATCTTTTCATGAAATCTAATTTCCCTTCACTCCCTGATCGCTCCCTCAAGAGGGGGCGCACCGATGAAACCTTCAATTTCTTCATGCAGCCAAAAGAAATCTTCCCAAAGTATCATGTAATTCACAGTCAACACGAAACCAAGACAGTCCGCACAATATCTCCTTTTATTGTCTCAAAATCTTTGACAGAATCACTAGGCCCAGGCTACAAAGTAACTAAAATGGGAAGCGGTGACCTTCTTCTTGAAGTTCGTGACAAGACCCAGTACAGCAAATTATCAAAACTCATTGCTTTTGGAGACATTCCTGTATCAGTAGGCCCACACAGATCATTGAACACTGTCCGCGGTGTCATCTCTGAAGATGACCTAATCGATCTTAGTCATAGCGAGCTACTCGAGGGGTGGCAAGATTAGGATGTAGTAAAGGTCCAAAGAATAACCATCAGGCGCGATGTCAAGCAAATCCCCCCAAAACATGTAATCATAACCTTTGGAACGAGTAACCTCCCAGACTCAATAGAAACTGGATACTGCAAACTAAGTGTACGGCCATACATCCCGAATCCGCGCCGATGCTTCAAGTGTCAGCGGTTCGGGCATGGTTCCCAAAGCTGCCGAGGGCGCACCACCTGTGCAAAATGTGCATCCAATGAGCACTCGTCTGATACCTGCACTTTCACCACCCACTGTGCTAACTCTGACGGAGATCACCCAGCGTACTCCCGTTCGTGTCCATCGTAGAAAAAATAAAAGCAAATCATCGAACTCAAAATCAAACTCAACCTATCATTCCAAGAGGCACGTAAACGTTTCTCGACGAACAACCAGTCTAATCCGTCCTACACCGATGTGGCGCGCCGGGGGGCAACGTCACATCATTCGGCGGCCGCCCAAGTCACACGCAGTGTGACGGCGGTCACGCCATCAGCCCCCCTGGCTGGAGCAGCCAGTGCTGTTCCGCCCCCTGCCAAGGAGGGCCAGCAGACCCGCGGGTCTGCCGGTCCCAGGGCCACTGCCCGTGCAGAAAGGCCCGAAATCCGCGCAAACGTGCCCGCTGAGCGGGCACTATCTACCGCCTCAGACGAGGTGATAAATACAACAAACAAAACACCGGCTTCTCAGACGCCCAAAGAACGGCGCAGCTCCCTCGAGCGCGTCGGCAAGAAAGGGAAAACCCCCATCACGGGGCCTGGAAAGGCCTCGTGAGCTAGCCTAATTTACCTCTCTTAGACGCGCAGCACAAAACACATATAAAATGGATACACAGGCAGTACAGTGGAATGTTAGGGGTTTACTCCACAATCTAGATGACATTAAGGAACTCCTACATAAGTACAATCCAAGAGTGCTTTGTGTCCAAGAAACACATCTTAATTCCTACCACACGAACTTTCTCCGGCAGTATGCCATTCACCGAAAAGACCGCAACGACGCCCTTGCCTCGTCGGGCGGTGTGGCCATAGAAGTAGATAAAGGTGTTGCTTGCCGGGAAATACAGCTTAAAACACCTCTAGAGGCAGTTGCTGTCCGTACAGTACTCTTTAATAAGATGGTCACAATTACCTCTTTATACATCCCCCCGAACTACCACCTGTCAAAAACAGAATTTCACAGTTTTATCTATGAACTGCCCGAGCCTTATATTGTCGTGGGCGATTTTAATGCACACCACACCCTTTGGGGAGATTGCCGCTGTGATGCTAGAGGGCGCCTGGTAGAAAGCTTCCTCCTCTCTACAGGTGCATGCTTACTAAATAAGAAAGAGCCTACATTTTACAGCGTGGCAAACAAAACATATTCATCTATCGATTTAAGCATTGCATCTAGCACGCTCGTACCCTACCTAGAGTAGAACGTGATTAAGAATCCATACGGGAGCGACCATTTTCCCATTGTCATAAAATTAACAAAAGCAGATGAGTGCTCTCCACGGGACCCCATTGGGAAGTCGAGTCAGCCGGCTGGAAGCGTTATAAAGAACTCGCGCGCATGAACTGGGAAGACATCTCTACACTTCCTATCGATGATGCTGTGGCGTATTTGACAGCGTTTATTGTCGATGCGGCGTCAATATGTATCCCCGAAACAAACGGATCGCCTTCTAAACGACGTGTTCCCTGGTGGAATGATGAATGTAGGGAAGTGCGAAAAAAAACAAAATAAAGCTTGGAACCACCTCCGCGACTCTCCGACAAAAAAGAATCTCATCAGCTTCAAGAAAATAAAGTCTGAAGGAAGAAGAACACGCCGCCGTGCCAAAAGGGAAAGCTGGCAGAGATACATCTCTAGCATAAATTCTTATACAGATGAAAGAAAAGCTTGGACTAGGGTAAACAAGAAAAAGGCCGTGAAACTCATCCTCTACCATTAGTGAATACACAAGGAGACACTCTTGAGGCCCAAGCTGATTCTCTAGGAGAACATTTTGAGTATATTTCCAGTTCATCCCATTACTCAGATACATTCCTGAGACACAAGCGACAAGCGGAGCGACTGCCTCTGGATCGCAAAGGAGACAGAAATGAACCCTACAACCGTCCATTTAACATGGCAGAATTTCAGGCCGCGCTAAATTGTTGTAATAAATCTGCCCCTGGAAACGATGGAATACTTTACGAGATGATAAAACACTTAAACCCCGAAGCACACAAAACACTCCTATCGCTTTTCAATGCCATATTCTCCGCCAGCTATATTCCGTCCGCCTGGAGGGAAGCAATAATAATACCTATTCTTAAAGAAGGCAAGGACCCGTCTTCAGCCAGCAGCTATAGGCCTATAGCCCTAACAAGCTGCTTATGCAAACTATTTGAGAAAATAGTAAACCGACGCTTGATTGATTATCTTGAAATCAACAAAATACTAGACCCGTTTAAATGCGGTTTTAGGGAGGGTAGATCCACAACTGATCACCTTGTCTGCATCGAGGCGAATATCCGGGATGCCTTTGGCACAAACAGTTTTTATTATCGGTATTTGTAGATATGAAAAAAGCATACGATACAACTTGGCGTTTTGGAATTCTCCGTGATCTGGCTGCAATAGGAGTCCGAGGCAACCTCTTGAGAGTGATTGAAAGCTATCTATCTAATAGCACGTTCCGTGTTAGGGTTGGTAATATCCTATGTCGTCCATTTACTCAAGAAACGGGTGTACCACAAGGTGGTGTACTGAGCTGTACTCTATTCGTTGTGAAAATGAATTCGCTCCATACTGTCTTACCTAGTACGATGTTCTATTCGGTGTATGTGGATGACGAACAAATATGTTTTAGATCATGTAACATTTCTATCTGTGAGTGACATGTACAGTCAACCACAAAAGTTTGCGGACCACGCGAGCACGTGCCAGACTGCCTATCCGCGCCACCTAGCGGTACGCCACCTAGCGGCGACAGGGGCGCGCTCCCGGATATGAGCCCTCTTGGTACTCGCCTGCCTGTTAATTTTTTATTCCCGTGCATGACATTGTTAGTTCGTTGTGTTGACGCAGAGCGCTGTCTGCGATAAGACCGCCACATATCTGGCTTGATAGCAGTATCGGAGCAATCACTGCAACCTTTGTCGACTGGTGTGCCAGTGGGTAGATAAGTTTCACGAAGCGCTGCGACGATTTTTTTACGCGACGTTTACTGGCGCACTTTGGTTGGCAGCATCTTGGTCCAATGAGTGTTGCTGCTTCTGCGTCTTGAGAGAAAGGGTAGGGAGGTGTTTCACTGTCATCAAAAATAAAGAAAAAGCGGATGCATAGAAAATTTTCTTTCACACATAGGCGCATCTTCGCATCAGTCGCTGAAAACGTAGTAGACTTGCTTCAGGCCACGTGGTGATTGCCTATTTGGAAAGATGCCGCTGCGTGTTCCACTTGACGAAAGAAGGCACATTGTGCGTTTATTTATAGAGGGAATACCTCAGCGCGAAATCTGCCGCCGAACCAACAGGAGCCGGACTGCCGTGAATAGGATTATTCAAGCTTTCCGCGACGATGACAGATTCACAGATATGGAGCGCAGTGGGCGTCCAAGGGCCACGACTGAGGAAGAGGACCGCCTGATTACGGCCGCCATCGTGGCTGATCCTTTTCAAAGTTCAGAGGATATCCGAGAAGCGCTCTCGCTCACGGTATCGTCTGAGACTGTAAGAAGAAGGCTGAGTGAGCTTGGCCTGCAGTCTTTCGTAGCAGCACAGAAGCCCTGCCTCTCAGACAGCCAGCTACAAGAACGACTCATGTTCGCTACAGCAATGAAAGATTGGACAACAGAGAAATGGGGCGATGTCATCTTTAGCGACGAGTCAACTTTTTCCACGCGCTGGGACCAACGGAAGCGGGTTTGGTGTCCACTAAACTGCAGGTGTGTTTACAGTGTATTGGCAGTTCATTCACGAAGCTAATTCTGCATCACAACATGTTTCACGTAAAATGAGCTTTTGGACATTACGAGATTTTTCTGTAGTGGTATTATGTTGAAAACATTAACGATTGTTTCATAGTACTACTTACTCTGAAGCTAATTAAAAGCTGCCAGTGGGTCTTTCAGTACTATCTAATGATGTTTGCACGTTTTCTATTGCAACTCTATAACAGCATTATAAAGTTCATACGCAAGAGGAATCACAACATTTTTAGACGCGCCGCTGGAACCCAATTGTATGCTATTTCTTGCAGATATCTGCCTAATTACACACAGAGTGTTCTATCCAGTGGACGGTGTTCCGTGAGCGTGTGGGGAGCAATCAGCAAAGATGGCCTTGGTCCCCTTGTGCGTCTGGAAGGGCCCTTCACTGCGTCACAGTACTGCGACGTCATCACTAGACACCTCGTTCCGTATGCGCTGGACGGTCCCTTCAGCGACGGCTGCTATTTTTTTCAACACGACCGCAGCCCGATCCATAAAGCACGTATCGTCCAGTCATTGCTAGAAGAACATGCTGTTTGCCAGCTTGAGTGGCCTCCATGTGGCGCCGACTTGAATCCCATAGAAAATGTCTGGGGCATGTTGAAGAAACGGCTGTCCACACGAGCCAACCGCGGCCGCACGGCCGATACGCTGTGGCAAGCGATCGCACAAGAATGGGAAAGCCTGCGCGGTCGACCGGAGATTACTGAATCTTTGTACGAGTTGATGCCCACACGCATCAATAAGGTGCTAGAAAACGGCGGACATTTCACTTCCTACTAGATCATTGAGAGACCTATGTTTCATGACACTTCTGTAAATGTCTTGTGAATAAATTCATCCCCTTCAGACACGAATTATGATGCACTGTCTGCAAATGCGTCAAATGCGCATGGCATCATTTCAAGACGCTCACTATTACATTCCAAGAAAGAAGACGAAGCAATGTGCTGTTGTGCGAGTTTCAGTAAAAAAAAATTAATTAGCGTATAACTCATTATATAATTATTCTGAAATCCGTCAGCTTCAATGCTTGCATAAAAAGAATCAACTATTAGGCCCGAAACGCATGCACACTTGCTTTTTCGGTTGTATTCGTGTCGACCGGAGAAAAAAAAAATACTCTTGACGTTGGTCTTGGAACGCGGCACGTCGAACGATTGTCTAACATGGTAGTGTCTCCAGCAAAGTGATCATCTGCAGCAATACGCAGGACAATGAAGTTAACTAACCGCTAGTTGCCCCATCAGGAAGCGGACACGAATGTGCACACTGAGTTTTAGGTCATTTGAAGAAACACGTGGCGTGGGACGCGCCTCCGAAGTTCGAGTCCCCAAACGAGGACGCCGTGTCGCAAAGGGTTATAAAAAGAGTCATCGCACCCGATTATTTCTTATTTTTCTAAATGTAACCACTATAGCAGCGCGGTGCTTCGGTCTTTGCGCAGCAAAACCTGGGCGCAGGCGATCAAATCCCGGCCGCTACTGTCACTTAGCGATGGGGGAGGAACGGAAAAATTCTGCCTACTGACTAAGCATCTGTGTCCCATGGCTGCCTCACCGCTCACCCACGCACTCACGAAAAAAAAAAAAAAAAACAGCGTGGCTACGCGAAAATAGAACTGATAACAGCCGAAGAATACGCTGTCTGATTACTTGTACTGATATTCTGCTCTCAAAATATAAGCAAGTAGCCCTGGCTAACAAAGAGCGCGTCACGTTGAAAGAGATAGGTAGAAAATATTTGCGCACAGTGCGAAAATAGACAGGCCATAGATTTAAGGAGGGATGCGTCTTCAACGTAGCGCTGCTGTCGATCGCTGGTGACGTAGCGGAAGTGTCGCGAAGAGGCTCTTGGCCACGCGCTCGCGTGGTCCGCAAACTTTTGTGGTTGACTGTACAAATTTGGTTAAACAAAGTATGTAAATGGGCTGACGAGAATGGATTTAAACTGAACCCTCAAAAAAGCACTTGTGTTATTTTCTCGAACAAGAGAGGTATACTACCTGACCCCTGCATTCATCTTAATGGCCAACAGCTATCTGTGAGCCATGAACATACATTTTTAGGCCTCATTTTAGACACTAAATTAACATTTATCCCCCATTTGAAATATCTGAAAGCGAAGTGTCTGAAGACAATGAATCTACTGAAGCTATTGTCCCGGACATCTTGGAGAAGTGACAGGAGATGCCTTTTGAACCTCTACAAAAGTCTCATTCGGTCGCGCCTCGACTATGGAGCTATAGTATACAACTCCGCTGCACCTAGTGCTTTGAAGATGCTAGATTCCGTTCATAACTTAGGTATCCTTCTTGCTACAGGTGCCTTCAGGACTAGTCCTGTAGAAAGTCTGTGCGTTGAATGAAACGAGTGGTCACATCTCCAAAGGACATACTTAAGCTTTGCCTACACCCTGAAGGTTAAATCATATAGCCAGCATCCATGCCATTCTACCATTCGCGACATGTCCGCGGCCAGGCTGTTCTCTAACCGCCCGGCCACTAGGCATCCTCTGTCACTTCGGTTGAAATCACTGTCAGAAGAAACAGGCGTCCCTCTTCTGAAGAATGTTCTAATGGCTCCTACTCGGCTCCAATTACCTTGGGAGTGGCAGAATATACAGTGTGACATTTCTTTTGTTGAAATATCGAAACGAGCACCTGATACACATATACATTCACATTTTTTGAACTTCAGGATAAGTATTCTTGTGCTGAATTTTATACAGACGCTTCGAAGTCTCCTGCTGGTGTTGCCTATGCAGCTCTAGGACCATCGTTTTAATATCCGGTACATTGAATCCACATACAAGTATTTTTACGGCAGAAGCGTACGCGATACTCTCTGCAGTCCAACACATAAAACAAATGAATCTCGCAAAAACTATTGTGTTCACGGACTCATTGAGTGTAGTGCGAGCTCTAATAAATGTACAAAAAAACAAGAACACTGTTTTTAACCAACTACATCCAGTGTTGTGCTCACCTTATACGGTTAAACAAGTCATCGTTCTATGCTGGGTGCCTGGCCATAGAGGCATAAAAGGCAACGAACATGCTGACGAGAACGCTACCTCAGTAGTTTTTAGCGACGCCGACAAAAACATACCAATTCCAGCCAAAGACCTTAAAACACACTTACGTCATAAGCTGAAGAAGCACTGGCAGAAACAGTGGGATACCCAGGTATCCAATAAGCTGCATTTTATCAAACGAAAATTAGGGCACTGGATATCAGAGAAAACAGCACGATACAAAGAATTGCTCCTCTGCCGATTAAGAATAGGTCATACCTTCGGCACCCACTCTTACCTACTGACTGGAAGTGATACTCCGTCATGTCGAAGGTGCGGCGACACCCTTACAGTGCTCCATGTCCTCATCCAGTGCAAGGAAATAGAAAGGGAGCGTAAAAAGTACTTTTATTCTGCATACCGCCAGCATATCCCATTTCACCCAGCATTTTTTTCTGAGCAACGAACCGCTTTTTAAGTTAAACACAGTTTTTAGCTTTCTAGATGAAGTTAACGTCTTAGAAATAATTTGGCCAGGTCATGCGTAGCACAGCCTCGCCTTCGAGGATGTAGCCGCAGTGACATAAGTCTTTTACCGCACGCCTCTCAGCTCTCTACTTCAAGAGCCCTGTGGAGGCGGTAGTCCTTGTATGTCACTTATTATATCACCTTTTCGTAGTGAAACTTGTATGCTCATGTTTATTTTGTCATGAATCATTGTCATTCTATTTTACGCAGTTTACAGCGACCCGTTCTTAGGCCTCTTTACATCCACATAACATGTACATTAGCAACTCAATTTAATCACTTCATTCATAATACATAAACATTTTATTACAATATGCCACGGCGCTTTTTGGCCATGGCTGGCCCTTGCTTGCGCCATTAAACGCCACACATCATCAACTCGCCACCACGGCCCTATCGTCCACCCCTGCCACTTCCGAGCCCGTCATTCCACACGTCGCGCCCACGGCTCCCGCCGACTGTGACGAAAACGAGGCGCGCAGTGACGAGAGTCATGAGACCAGCCCGGTATTTTCACCAAGCAGCGCCAGCACGTCTACTGGCTCTTCTCTTTATGAACAGACGGCGCCTCAACCGTCACCCTTGGTGGACAGTCCCGAGTCGTCATCTCCGACCGACAGTGACGAAACAACCTCTTCGTCCAGCCGTAGCTATGACACAGCATCACCGCAAACTCCCAAAACACGCACCGGGAGCACGGCAACCCTGGCAGTCGGCTCTCCTGACACCAGCCGCAAAACGAAGAGCCAACATGCACAAACGCGTGCCTGCCTACCCGTATGCAATGGTACAGCCAGCTCCACTAAAGGGGAAAGCGCTCTGCCCAACGCCGTGTCGCCTGCTGCAGAAGGCGCTGTTACACATGCATCATCTGTGGAGGCTGACGTCACCGCCCAGACGCGCCTCTTACTCCCAACGCAAGCGACGGATTCCCCCGCCCCTGCCAACATCATGCCGCGCCCTCCGCCACTGGCCATGCGGGTGACTCACCCGCAACGCACGTGAGGGATTCACCTACTCCCCGCACATGCTAAACTTACGCCGCGCGGTGTTGCCAGGCCCGACGAAGCGGCGTAGCCAAAAGCTAGTGAAGTTGTAGCCCAAATGTAGCCAAACACAAAAAACGTGCAAAAAATTTCGTAGCCAAATATACCCATTTATATCTGCACTTTTATTTGTGTATACATTTTCGCATTCGACTACGGCAATCTTTTTTTGCACAACCCGTCGTAACAAAACGTCCATGCCGGAGTGACTGTCGACCCTTGACATCAACAACAGCGACATAATGCTTGCACAGAACGCTTTTATGTTGGGCCCGGACGCTCTTAAGCTCCAGCGAATCGCTGTAGAGGGCGAGATCAGTGCTTTTATTTTATGACAGATAGTACTGCGTTATTATTTTTAGTAATTTACAGTGATATGAACTACGAACTCTACTTTTTAGGTGTCGTGAACGCAAAATAGTCTTTAGCATCATCGATCTCTCACGTTATCTCTGCCTACGGCGTAGAAGTTCAGCTGCCCAGCGATCTGCGACGTGCTCACGGCTTCTTTTTTTATGAGCTAAAACAAGTCTTTCACGCTATGATGCCTCGTATTATTTGTTTCATCGTCCTATCTTGTTTTCTCTTTTTTATAAATTAGCTTCGCCCGGGTTAACTGGTACATGCTCTATATACTGTCCATTAACATCAACCTGGCCGCCATCTTAGGTCTCTAGCACGGCAAGAACATGCGTTAAAATAAGGTGTCAGACAACAGATGCCCCTCGATGTCTGAATCGGTGTAAGCGAAGCTTTAAAAGATTACTGCGCAAAACGGCACACCAGTGTAAGAAGCACGCAGTCGTATGCGGCGACCAGCACATCCCGAACGTAACTCGCTCGAAATGGTAAAAGCTGCGACGGCGCACAAAGAGCAATGGTAAACAACAAATTGATAACAGTGGATATGCTGTGAAAACCGGTTACTGACAAAAAGAAAACCATGTTGATGTGCTAATAAAGTTTTAGAATAGGAACCACCAAAGCTTGGGGCCCCAAAGAGGCTTGCGGGTGTTAGCGTTGGGGCATGCAGGAGTGAAGAGTTTTGGAATGGGCGTTTTGCGTTTGCGGATAGCGTGTTGCGCTTGCAGCGTCACTACGGCGTTGTAAATATTGAAATAAAAGATGCCATTTTATGATAAGAGTAATTTAGATTTTCTTGTTTTCGCGTTTAATTACAATTTCTATTAGCAGCAAGCAGATTGTTGCGCTTAGTTCTGAGTAACCAACTTTACGTACCTTCACCTAGCCAAGTCAATCCGTGTTATGCCTACGAGCCATGAAATCGACAATTGAATTCGGAATCAACGGCGTCTAATGAATCAAGCTTCATTACACATGTTAGTTGAGAGAAAGCGATAACCGCAATCACTTCTCCTAGCTTACAACTTCACGCGTTACCACGAATCGAGCCCAGTTTGGTGCTTGGTTAGAGCAGTCGCTTCGATAGGCACCACCATGTTTGTTGACGAAAGCTTTTGGGGCAGCTTTTGGGGCTCCCGCTAAATTGATTAAATAGCGTGCCCGACGCAAAACGCAAACACACAGTTCGCGTCTTGCGCATGCGCAGTGGCTTCGACGCTATTTCTTTGCGGCCCCAAAACGTTTGAGGCACCTATTCTAAAACTCTCTAATAATTGCTGGGGTTTTACGTGCCAAAACCACGATATGATTGGGAGGCATGACGCAATGGGGGACTCCGGATTAATTTTGGCCACCTAAGGTTCTTTAACATACACCTAAATCTAACTACACTGGAATTACTGCATGTCGCCTTGATCGAAATGCGGCCGCCGTGGCCGGGAATCAAGCCCGCGTCCTTGAGCCAGCAGCGCGACACCTCACAAGCTAGGGTGAAGTTCATGTGACGTGGTGCACTGATGTCATCGTGGTAAACATGTTTCGATATTAGCAGAATGAGTATCTGCATCCGTGAGGTGGCGGGCAAACCATATAGAAGTAAAAGCACCAGAACCCACCTTTGGCTCGGGGTCTTGCTCCCATTCTTTTTTATGCGTTCTCGCATACTTGGTCTACTTCGCCATGTTTGGATTCTGCTCTCTGAGGAGGATCCGATCTTACGTCCAACCTATCGAAATAAATCTCGAATGTAAGCACGAACAAAAATTCATCTAGTAGGAGAAGGAAAATGGCAGTAAAGCTTCGCGCGAGAAACGTGGAGTATGTCGAAAGCTGTGCCCGGCGCGATACTTCACCCAGAGGACATGACCATGAACATACAAGAGCGTGTCATCCACCCGTGCTTCCCTTCTTTCATGTCGGCGCCACGATCACCCGACGGCCCCGACCCTATGTTATTGCTCTCCCTTGCTGAGCATAGCCATGTTAGTAGTGTACTGTGAAAAACCCACCACTCCTAGGTTCATCCCGTTGCCCGGGGATCGGGTGCTTAACGGTCAAGCGGGGTGTAAGTTTAAGTGCATCAAAGATCAAAGCCACCGGCTCAGACAAGGGCGCAGGGAGGGAAGGGGAGGGGGGGGGGGGGGGTCATTTCGCGCACGCACGCACGCCCAGCCACGCGGCCAGGCTCATGCAGCTAAAGCATAGCCTACGAGATTTGCTTTTACCCCATCAGAGCCACTCTGGAGCGTGGATTAGGGCGCCACTTATAGCCCAAACAAAGTTAAGTCCCAGATTTTCAGTAGCCCAAATATAGCCACATAGCCAACTCGTCCAAGTCGACACCAAAATATTTTTCCTGTAGCCCAATTTGGCTATATATAGCCAAACCTGGCAACACTGAGTCGTCGCCGCGTCGTCTGCTACCGGCCGCGCCGCCCCACCAGCGGCCGCGCCGCCCAACGCTTCTACGCAGGAGCGTGACTCACTGTGTACGCCCACGGTGGTCTCCTCCCCTCCTCGCCTCTACGAAACAACGCCGCGCCGTCTGCCACCGGCCGCGCCGCCCGTCTCGTGAGCAGCGAAGAGACCAACGACCCCACCTTTGCTCGTGACTCATAGTGCGCGCCCAAGGCAGTCTCCACCCCCCCTCGCCACCGTCAGCACAACTGCGCGTCATCACGCAACGGCGACGAGAGGGCTGACTCTACGCATGCGCGCGGCTCGCTACAAGGGCAAGTCGAGAACCTCCCTCCGCCTCGCACCTCTCCAGCGGGAAAAAAACAAAACGCTCCCAGCACGGGGCCCGTCCCTTCACGAGCGCAACGAAACTTGCAAGCACAGCTGCGTTCTCGGGCCAATTCACCCTGTCATTGAGGATGCCTTCTCGCAGACTTCAAATTTCACCCTGGCAATCTGTCACAACCAACCAAACGACATCCCTCCCTGCCCGCCCTGCCCATGGTACGGACACCCGTACGCTCGCCTTGTCAGAGCCCGCAAAAGACAACCAAACCTCGGCCAAGGAGGTTATCCCGTCTAGCCAAGAACCCTCTCGAGTTCGCAAACAACGGCGCCGGCGGTATCAGCCTCGGCCACAAAACGTCGCTGCTTGTAAGTCGGCCGCAACAATTCTCCATAGGCCGAAATCAAGAACAGCAAACTTTGACACTAAAGACGCCATCGCAGCCCAAACTTCCTAAGTACCTGGAGCCATGCATGTCATTCGCATCAACCTTCGCGGCAACGTACGTTGCTACCGCAGACTGCCAACCTGGTGCCGACTCTTCGCCACTCCTGGCTTTTGCTGCCATCTGCGGGGTTGATGTAAAAGCCAAAACCGCAAACAAAAACGTCTGCACCGGCGTTGTCTTCGGTGTCCATCCCACTTTCGATCGCGACACACTCGCGCAGAACATCGAAAGCTCGGCGGCCCCTATTGTCGCCTCTTCACGCAGCGGCCGCAAACTCGTCGTAAAATTCGCCGGCAGTGCAGCACCCTCGGAGGTTGCCCTGTTTATACAACGACGACCTGTGCGCCCACGACGTCCCCGTCGCCTCCAATGTACCAACTGCGGGAAGTACGGCCACGTCGCAGCCACCTGCACAGAGCAGCCTCGCCGCCTCCGCTGCGGCGACGCTCACAGCACTGCGGACTGTAAGGCGCCCCACCCCAAATGCATCAACTGCAGCGGCCGTCATATAGCCACCGAACCTCGTTGCCCTCGCTGGCAACAAGAACGGAAAGTTGCTGAAATTATGGCCGCCTCCCCACAACCCATCTCCCGTCGTCAGGCCGCGAGTGTAGCAAAAAAACAAAAACAAATCATGCTGCGCCCAAACCCGAGCCCGAAGTTCGTCCGAGTGCATACGTTCAGCCCGGACGCACCTTTAGTCAAGTGCTCGCAGGTCAACCTGCCCTGCCGCCAGCGTCTCGGCCACACAATGTCGCTAACACGGACACACAAAAGGACGTCGTGATCGCCGCTCTTGCAGCCGCTGTAAAAGCTCTTCTCGGAGAGCAGCAATCAAACTAGCTAGCCCTTCTAGCAGCAGGCTTACAGCGGTCCACTGTTAAAGGGAACACCGGAGCGCGTGACCTCTGTTCGGAGCCACCGCCGGCCGGCGGCTGCAACGAGTTTCGCGCAGGCGCAGTAAGTGCTATGGGCGGTGCTCTTTCGTCGTCTGCAATCGTGCGCTGCCGCGCTTCGGATAGTAACGAAGTAAGCTGATCACGCCTTTTTAATGTCGGCCGGTTACTGCATGGTCACACACCGACAGCCAGCGGTTGCAAAGCTGAAAGAAAACTAGACGAGGCAAAATATTAACTCGCAGATATTTTTACCATTTCAACTTACAAGACCAACATGATAATTTTGTTTTACGGACGTCTCGTTGTGGTACAGCTATAATTGAGAATATTTCTTCGTGTGTAGTGTCCATCTCATTTGTACTAGCCACTGTAATTGTACTAATGCATATTCGAGTCGCTGAAGCGCGTAAGCTGAATAAAAAATCCACAGACGTCTTTAAAGAACATATTACTTTATAAAGAGCTATCACTCGAGCTATCGGTGAATCACTGGAATCGACGCGCACAGTAAAACATTTTTGAAGCGGGCAAATATTTCTGAAACGAGAAAGCGAGCAAAAGACGACAGTGTCAATGCTGCTGACATTTAGGGCATTTATCTGATTACAAATCTATCCAGTCCCTTCCCTTCGAGCTGGAAAATAAGTGGCTGCTATTAAATACGAATTACGCGAGCTGCTTGCTTCGCGACGATCCGCAGAGTGCCAGCCGACGGTAGCAGAAGACGAAAAAGCACCGCCCACAGCGCTCACTGCGCCTGCGCGACACTCGTTGCAGCTGGCGGTAACGCCGAGCAGACGCCACACGCTCCGGTGTTCGCTTTAACAGTGAACCACTCCGTATGTCACCAACACGTGTTACTTCGAGGTGAAAGACCCAGACATTCCCTCTCCTCTTGATCCTAACTCCTTTCGAACTGGGCCTTTTTTTCGCGCATGTGCACTGGTTCCTGCGGAGGGCCCTCTTTGGCACGGACGGATGTTTTGTCTAGGCATATACAGCTTCGCTGTAAAACATGTAGGGCATGCCTGATTAAATCAAGCCGGCTAGGTGACTATTTGTCACCACCCCGGTTCAGAGGGGATGCCATTAAATCATCATCATCATCATCTGAAGTTTCTCCGGCGTGAGCGACTGCAGACAGTGACGTCTTTCCTCGCACTCATGGTCCTGCGACGAACAAGTTCTCTGCTTTTTGACGGTCCCACTTTCGCTGTCTGTGTTCATCTTGTCTGTATTCACATTGCTGCTGTCGACGGCTCTCCACTTTGTTAGCTTTCTTTCTCCAGCATTAACGGGCTACGCCGCACCTCTGTCTTTTCCAGGTAACGGTAAAAGGCAACCGGGGGGGATCTAAGTTAATCAGGTGCAAAGGCGCTCGCGTGGATGCGGGCGTGCTCGACAAAACGGACGTCCCCTCGTTCGCTCGCCGCTGCCGCCGGGACTAGTAGGCACAGACAGCGGCAGGAGGTGCAAGGTGTTCATGAGAAAAAACAACTACGGCAACTTCACGACACCACACCCCTACAGAAAACAGCTAAGCTTGTGAGTAAACTAGCTTTACTTCTACTTGGCTGCTACCACTGGTACTTGCAAAAAATACTTTTGAAGAATGCTGGTAGCCACCTTTTTTGCGACAGGGCCATCATGCACCCTGTCAGCGAGGGACGATGCAGAAATCTGAGGGGGGAGGGGGGGGTCAGGACGTCCTGACATTCCCCCTGGATCCGAGCCACTCCAAGCCACTCCGCGAAGTGGTTGCTAGGCAACGCAGTGGCAGGCGGCACACTTTACGGCCGGCTTAAACAGCACCGCTGTTAAAAAAGAAAAAAAAAAACACAAATTTGTCTTTCTGAATGAAAAAAAATGCTTTTTATTGTTTTTGCAGAGGAAGAACGGCAGTTCTGAGAAGGCAGCTACGCAAAAGGGCGAACAAAAGCAATTAGCAAAGGCAAATAGCTTTTCATATTGCAAACACTCTCAAAGAGCCACAAGCAAACCTAGTATTCGATAAAGTAAATCATTATGTCCGAAGTATTACGCATCGCGGAATATTCCCTTTAAATCTAAAATCATTGCACGGTGCCCTTTCGCACTTTGGGGCCGAAGGACACTGCCATTTCATTTTCTTAATTTATAGATTACAAAGAGGCATTTGAGCGAGAACTTCCATCAAGATCGGATTTCGATGAAGAGCATGGAGGGTAGTGCTGAAACTCTGGAAGCAAAATATTTAAGCTACAAATTAAAACAATAACTTATCCTTTCTATTTTAGCCACTCCGGGGCCAATAGCTCAGACATAACCATTCTCTTTGTTCTTGCTTCTGGAGTCAAAAACTTCAAGGCGATGAGGACAAAGAGAACGTTCCAAGGATAAACTAAATTCATCAATATCGGCAGTAGTAATAATAACAGATTTTTTATCTTTATGTTCCTCGCTCGCAGCAAATAGTGTCACTAACCTTTTACGTACATTTCAATTTTTAGTGCCTGCCCACATAAATTTAATTAGCCAATCAGCGCGCACGCTGATTTCGCCTAGGCGAAATTTCGCCTAGGCGAACGTTTCAGAATACGGCCCCAGCACAGCTTCTTTGTCAGTATTTTTAGGTGGCCTCAACTGTGCGGTACTTTCATATGAAAGGCTATACAAATGTTTACACAGCATAGCTGCGGCTGTTTGCATCAAGAGTTTTTTTTTTTTTCTTCTCTAGTGGATATAACTGCTATGCGTAAAATTTGCCAACAGTCATTCTTAGCAGTGAAGGAACTTTTACGCCGTTGCTTGCATTGAACTGTAAGATTACTACAACATTCCCAAAATGAGAGAGATTGTCACTGATAAAGTGTTAAATTGTTTTCATGTGATGTCGGCTGCATAGATGTGCAGCAATGAACTGATCTAGGGCTAAGTTCAAACGACAAGGAAAACATTCTAATGCAGTGTCTTTCCTCGGTGAGCTAAGCAAATGGGATGTGCCAAACCAGCAAGGTGTACGAAGATTTAGCTGCAGAGGGAGAACACAAATGGAGATCTTTTTCTCTCTAGATGTATGGCTCACTGGAGTGCAGACTGATTTTCAATATGTATACTAGGCTCTTCGATTGGCCACCCCTGACTGCCCAGGGCTGTCCAAGAAGCGTGTGCACCAATGCTTATTGTTAGTACACAACACCTTGGTCAGTCTGGGACAACTTATTGAAGAAACCGTGTTCACCTTGATTTGTTTTCTGTATTGACTGAAATTATAGCTGTGCGATTTATTATTTAACTGACAAGTGCAAGTATCATAGAGATGCCGGCATGCATGCAGGT
Organism: Dermacentor silvarum; assembly: GCF_013339745.2. NCBI lineage: Eukaryota > Metazoa > Arthropoda > Arachnida > Ixodida > Ixodidae > Dermacentor > Dermacentor silvarum. Next base: position 370,651,659 of record NC_051154.1, on the reverse strand, counting down.
TTTTCTTTTATGTGGCGTATCCTTCTGGTATAGGTCAGTAAAACGCAAGATCCAGGAAGCTACTAGATTCATGGATATCTCAACTTGTTCGGGACTTACATGGATGTGTTTATAGGCTAAATTATTATTTATCATCATCAATCTATCATCGGGACTAAGAAATTGCACGAACTCTTACCAGTAAATTATTATCAAGCATGTTCGTGTGCATTGGCTCCACTTTGATACCAGCCAACATTTTTCTGGTTTTGCAGCAATTTTGTGGCATGGGGGGGGCCATTGTTTTTTTAATGTTGTGATTTGTCATAGCACTAATACATTGGTACAACACAACAATATAGGCAAGCTTTCAATTTAACAGAAATTTTCATGGTTCTATTGAAATATTGTGTGAAATGTCGCCACTATACCACAACTTTAGTGAGGTTAGATTTCATTTCGACATTCTTGTCCATGTGCTAAATTCTCTTTTGGACAGCTTTTTTTCACATCCTGCAAGCACAACTTCAGCAATGCGTAACCTTTATCTGCATGGCAGACAGGTCAGGACTTAGTGGCATTGTTCTTTGACGTAGTGAATGTTATGTAAGGAATTAGGAACCAGCATTGAGTAGCACTTTGCAGCGCTGCTTAACCATTCCCATGTCTAGTGGCAGCCACCAAGTGACATTTTCCCAGTGATTCATGTAATCAATTATGGCATGCACCCTGTTTTAGGTAGCTCTTTGAATTAGTGCATACAGCATTCTGCTATCACGTAGCTGCAGCAATAGTATTGAGTTCATGGAATGACTGGGAGCACTCGGTTCTTTACCATCACATTCCAGTGCATATGGCATCACGTGTACTGATCACAAAGACCTCTAGAGAACAACACCTAACTTGATAACCTACACAGTGCACTTGAGCTTCATATATCATGTAAGCTGCACGCCTATTTGCATTACTCTGCAGAGACATGCAGTCAGCAACACGGATGACTGCAGTTACATGTGTCTTAAATGAATATTCACCTAATGTACATGTCACTTCAACTGTCTTGCACTGTTCTACACAAGTCGGCTTGCATATGTGATGCTGCTAGCTAATATCTGATAATAATAATAATCCGTGTTTTCTCAGTGGCAGCTGGCCTCCATGGGGCGGTGCAGACAGGGGACTGTCATTGCTGGAGCACCTCGTGGCTATCCACAGGAAATGGAAAAAACATGGTAAATTCAAACCCCCTCTGGTTTTCATTTTCATGTTTCCATAAGTGTGTGTGTGTTCATCACCCTGAAGTTACTTAAATTTGAAAACGAAGCCATATAAAGTATACTCATGGTCTCACGTAGTGCATTATTAAACATAAAAGTACAAAATCACGCAGCTTAAGAACCTCAAAGATAATTTGTAGCGGATCAGTCACTGCAGAGGTCAGGATATGTATTGTCGATGCTCGCAGACAATAGAATTGCAGACTTGTTCATCATTAAAAGCAATTATACATTTAGGGTGTGAACATTTGGTAATGGTTTGAGTGAATGCTAGAGACGACTGCATGAATATGCCACCCCTAACGTAATGCCCTGACAGAGGCCCTTAAAGATGAAATAAATGACGATAAGAAGCTTGGTAACAGATTTGTGCAACGAGCAAATTGTAGCACGCACACGGAAAAATACACGAGAAGGCACAAAGAATACACACACGTAGCACTTCATTGTGCCTTCTCATATCTTTGTTCCCTGTTCGCGCTACAGCTCGCTCATTTCAACATAAACAACCAACAAGCCCACATCGCCACTCAGATTTGTGCAGTTTCCTTCGAGTCATATTTGGGTAAAGTACCACAGACTATATTTTAAGTGAAATAAGTTATATTTCCTCGTTTAATTGGCCAACACTGTAGTTAGGCTCTGGGTATATTTTGGCCAGGTATGTATATATGTCAGTGCTACGTTTATTAGATTATGTTTTAGAGTGAGTTTAAGTCATAATTATAGAAATTAATACTTGTGATCATGATATTCTTGCCATAAGTTTATGCAAGGGACATGTAAATTTGGTCTTCATATAAGCAACAACAAATGGAAAGTTGCTGATGATTTTATAGGCATTGAAGATGTCAACATGTTAGCTTATTTGGATGCTTTTGTGTTGTCATGTGGCCTATATCATACGGGATGGAATTGATGGCCAAAATTGTGGACATTTTAACCTCCCAAAGGCCAACATCATATCTTTGATATGCTGAGCTTGATGCCTGAAAATGCTCATTTACTGACGATAAACATAATGTGCAATGCACTGTAGCATTTCTGACATGCTGCAACAGTTTCAGTTGTAGATAGCTCAGCAAACTAATGAGTAATGAGTTACTCTTAGGTTATATATAACTAAAATAAAATTTAGTTTTTCTTTTGTTTATATATTCATTGGGGGTGATTGTATGAGAAAATGTGATCAGGTTCTATTCTTCCTTCATATAGAATTGTGTCTGCTTTCCGAACTTTAGGAAAGATGTTCAATTTGTCAGACACTGCCTGCATAACACCACCTCCATAAATAGGAAGAACTGATGTTCATCCGTGATACTCTAAGAACACTGCGATGAATCATAGGTGCACATATAAAAGTAATCACAAGAAGGGCAATGCATAGCAAGCATCTGCATCTAGATCGAGATAGTTAAATTTTGGATTAAGGTGAAACATTGCAGAAGAGCTGCATGCTGTACATGATATGCAGGCTAAATCATTGAAGGTTGATTCATTGAAGGCATTATAAAAATAATGTTTTGCTATTTTCTAATAGCAGCCAGAGTAATTGCTATGAAAGAGAAATAAAATTTTTAAGGAATAAAATAATTAGCTAGTGTCTAGTACAGAGCTTACAGAAATGAAATTACTGAGTGCAAATGTATGGAATAAGTTGTTTCACTTGGAGAGTGCTGCACAGGTCATGGGGCCACTAGAAAATTGTGAGGATATAAGGGAAGAGCGAAAGCATGTGCAGTGAAAATATGGGCGAAAGTGTCTGTAAAGGAGCGAAATCGATTTTAAGACTCTTACTGTAAGCCGATGAATAGGGATTTAAAGGTGGAGGATTGCAAAGGTATAGCTGAATCTCTCTATGAGCCATTGTGACACACATGAACAATTTCCGTAGAAAATGAGAATCTATTTAAGCACGTTACTGAGAGCATAATCATTGGAAAATGGTAGAGCAGAGATCGGTTTGCGTAAACACGGGTTTGGCGCTTACTTTCAACTGCAGTTTACTGAAGAAATGTGATATTTATAAGTACTGAACAAGACCATCCTGGGGCATCACATTAATGATAAAGCAACCAAATATTGGAGTCACCAGGACCCCCTAATACAACCACATCATAGCCATGTGCCATGACAGATTGGTACGGCCTAGTATACCAGAGGTGATAAGAGACAATCCAGATTATCGCACAGCATGACGCTTGCCTCTAAAAATATGTGAAGGTACGTTGAAGCATGTGCGCTGGCCCACCAAATAATAACCTAAAAAAACGACTTAAAAAGCAGATGCTGCATCTATAATGATTACTCGGAAGGAGTACATAGCAGATCAAAAAACGAGAAAGCAAAACCAACCAAGTAAGTTGGTTTTCTGAAGGCACTTCAGGTCTTTATTTGCCACTGCACTGCGTCCAGCAGCATCTGAGGCAACAGAATTGGTCGAGCTTTTTTTGCGATCTTGTGCATCAGGCTCGCTCGTTCACATGGGCACAAAACAAATCCATCTGCCTGCCTTGAGTATCGGTGGCATATTCTTACCTTGATACCCTGAATCTGTCAAGGTGTTTATTGACAGGATTGAGAGGTCGAACTCGGTGCGGCAGTCAGAACCCTGCGAGCAGTCAGGACAAGCCCCGTGCGTAAAAGCGCTGGTGATGCGCCTGACCGACCGGCACTTCTTCGTCGTAGTTCATACACCGGAGATGCACCTGACTAACTGGCACTTCTTCTTCCTTACATTTGTCCCCCGGAGAAAAAGACGCCATCCTGGCGATCTAAGCATACGGTAACATAGAGGGATCGTAGAAGGGCTTGAGCCGATCTACGTGAACCGTTTCGCGACCGCGACGGCGCTGATCAGAGGACGGTGACACAGGCTCGACGACATAATTCACGGGGGAAGTTTGTGCAATTACACGGTAAGGTCCGTGATATCTTGGGAGCAGCTTAGAAGAAAGGCCGGGAGCTACAGGTGGAACCCACAGCCAAACCAACGAATCGGAAGGGAAGCTTGGTGGAACAGAGCCACCACGACGGAGCTTCTGTTGTGTCTGATCTGCGGTGGTAAGACAACGGGCGAGTTGTCTGCATTCTTCAGCATGCTGCGCAGCTTGAGACACAGGAACACATTCCGATGAATCAGGCTGGTAGGGGAGCATGGTATCGATGGTGCAGGAAGGTTCACGGCCGTACAGTAAGAAAAACGGAGAAAAACCAGTGGTAGCTTGAGTGGCAGTATTATAGGCGAACGTGACGAACTGAAGCACAGCGTCCCAGTTGGAATGGTCGGACGCGACGTACATGGCGAGCATGTCGCCAAGGGTACGGTTGAAACGCTCCGTCAGCCCGTTCGTCTGTGGATGGTATGCGCTAGTGGTCCTGTGGATGATGTGACACTCCTTCAGAAGCGACGTCACGACTTCAGATAGAAATGCGCGGCCTCGATCACTGAGAAGTTCCCGAGGGGCTCCGTGACGAAGAACAAAACGCCGCAGTATGAAGGATGCAACATCTTGGGCAGTTGCAGATGGAAGTGGAGCGGTTTCTGCATAGCGTGTGAGGTGATCCACTGCAACGATAATCCAGCGGTTGCCAGCACCAGTACAAGGAAGCGGGCCGTAAAGGTCGATTCCGACCCGATCAAAAGGACGGGATGGGCAAGGAAGCGGCTGCAAGGGTGCGGCCGTGGAAGTAGGGGCCGACTTTCGGCGCTGGCAGTCGAGGCAGCAGCGGACGTACTTCCGAACGAACTTGTACATGCCAGGCCAGTAATACCGGAGCCTAAGGCGGGTGTAGGTCTTTAACACGCCACCGTGTGCACATTGGGGATCAGCGTGAAACGATGCGCATAAATCAGCCCGAAGATGACGCGGTATTACTAGGAGCCATTGCCGACCCTCGGGGAGATAATTGCGACGGTATAGGAGTTGGTCGCGAATAACAAAGTGATGCGCCTGCCGCCGTAGAGTCCTAGACGCCGTAACAGTGGTAGGATCAGATAGAAACTCCAAAAGCGAAAAAATCCACGGGTCCTTGCTCTGCTCAGAGCGCATGTCATCGATGGCAAGTGCTGAGAGGACAAAGTTGAGTGGGCAAAGACGGTCAGGATCAGGGTCAGGTGATAGTGGCTCAGGAGAGAGCGTCGGCAACGGTGTGCTTGTGTCCAGAGCGGTACACAACCCGGATGTCGTACTCTTGCAAACGGAGTGCCCAGCGTGCGAGGCAGCCAGAGGGGTCTTTCAATGAGGAGAGCCAGCACAGCGCATGGTGGTCCGTTACTACATCAAATTGGCGGCCGTATAAATAAGGTCGAAATTTCGTAAGGGCCCACAGTATTGCTAAACACTCCTTTTCTGTAACAGAGTAGTTTAGCTCCGACTTTGTCAGCGTGCGGCTAGCATAAGCAACGACGTATTCCACAAGACCACTTTTGCGTTGGGCAAGAACCGCCCCAAGGCCGACTCCACTAGCATCGGTATGGACTTCAGTTGGGGCATCAGGGTCAAAATGCCGCAGAATAGGAGGAGAGGTGAGCAGATGGCGAAGGGTCGTGAACGCGTCATCGCATGCTTTCGACCAGGCGGATAGGGCGTTGTCTCCAGCCAGCAGTTGAGTCAAAGGGGCGATGATCATGGCGAAGTTCTTCACAAAGCGGCGAAAATAGGAGCAGAGGCCGACGAAACTGCGTAGTGTCTTCAGATTAGTGGGCTTGGGGAACTCGGCAACTGCACGGAGTTTTGCAGGATCCGGAAGCACGCCTTCTTTGGATACCACGTGGCCTAAGATGGTAAGCTTACGAGCAGCAAAGAAGCATTTTTTCATGTTAAGTTGCAGGCGAGCCTTAGTCAGACAGCTTAATACCTCTCTGAGTCGTTGGAGGTGAGTCGAGAAATCAGGTGAGAAGACAACGACATCATCTAGGTAGCACAAACACGTGTGCCACTTGAGACCGCGCAAGATACTGTCCATCATACGCTCGAACGTAGCGGGCGCATTACATAGGCCGAATGGCATGACATTAAATTCGTATAATCCGTCCGGTGTAACGAAGGCGGTTTTGGAGCGGTCAGACTCTGCCATGGGGACTTGCCAATAGCCAGACCGCAAGTCCAAAGAGGAAAAGAACTCGGCACCTTGCAAACAGTCAAGAGCATCGTCTATGCGCGGTAGGGGATATACGTCTTTGCGCGTAATTTTGTTAAGACGTCTGTAATCAACGCAGAATCGAATAGAACCATCTTTCTTTTTACGAGGACAATAGGTGATGCCCACGGGCTATGGGACGGCTGAATCACGCCACGCCGAAGCATATCGCTCACTTGTTCGTCGATGACGCGGCGTTCAGAAGCTGAGACACGGTAAGGACGCTGCCGGAGTGGGGCGTGCGAACCGGTGTCGATGCTGTGCGACACTGTGGTGGTGCGGCCGAGAGAAGGTTGATGGCAGTCGAAGGAGGCGGCTAATTCGCGTAGCAGGCTGACAAGTTGCGCGCGTTCTGTGGTTGTCAAATCACCGGAGATTGACGGTTCGAAGCACTCCAACGGCGGTCGAGTCGCATTGTCGAGCGCGGCGAGGGATGTCAAATGCGCGGTGTCGGGAGCATCGAAGAGCATCGAAGAATCCACAATTTCAGCATAACCGAGGCACTCTCCGTGATGCAAAGTAACCGGCAGGAAAGACACATTGCACACACACATCACACCACGGCCAGCACTGATGGCGATGACGGCAAAGGGCAGCGGAAGGGAACGGCGACGGGCGAACAAGTCACATGGCGTGAATAAGACGGTTGCGTCACGTGCAGATACGCAAGACACAGAGACGACGGCGGCGGACTGAGGAGGGATATCGGTAACTTCGGCCACAATCATTTTTGGAGGCGTCACAGGATCGTGGTCCATGGCTGCAGCGGAAGGGAACAACTCCACCTCGGCGCGGGCGCAGTCAATGATGGCATTGTTAGACGATAGGAAATCCCAGCCTAGAATGACATCGTGGGAGCAGGACGGCAGGACAACGAACTCAATGACATGAAGAGATTCCGCGATGACAACACGAGCAGTGCAGGCTCCCAAAGGTCCTACAGGCTGTGCGCTCGCAGTACTCAAATACAGTCCGGAAAGCGACGTCGTTACTTTTCCCATCCGTCGGCAAAGTCCTGCGCTTAACACCGAGATTGCTGCGCCCGTATCGACCAGTGCGAATGTTGGAATCCCGTCGACGTATACCTCAATTACGTTGCAGGGGTGATTTCGAGGCCTTGGGTAAAGCGAAGGGGGAGTCGTATGATGGAGTCGTACCCAGCACTCTCCACCAAATGTCAAGGTGTTTATTGACAGGATTGAGAGGTCGAACTCGGTGCGGCAGTCAGAACCCTGCGAGCAGTCAGGACAAGCCCCGTGCGTAAAAGCGCTGGTGATGCGCCTGACCGACCGGCACTTCTTCGTCGTAGTTCATACACCGGAGATGCACCTGACTAACCGGCACTTCTTCTTCCTTACAAATCAAGTTTACCAATTCAGTTTTTCGAACTTTCTGCTGCTTCTCAACCTGTATGCATTCATTGGTTTGCCTCAAAACTGCAACACCAGTGCTTGTTTTGAGACCACATTCAGCCGTTTGACAAGTTTGGTGATGGATCTGACTCCAATTTGTCTTCCACAGTGATGGCATTGACTTGAATGCCAAGTTGTTGCAGGAGGCCCTTCAGCTACTTACGCAGAACAGCGTGTCTAGGATGGCAGTGTCAGCATTATAATTGCTTGCGATAACATTTGCAGCACCTGTAGCACTCATCACGACAGGGTATACGGCTTTCGTCCATGGGTCAATGGCATTCTGCATTATGCGCTGCATGGCAATCTAGCCAATTGATAACTTGCATGCTTTTCATTGTAATCGTTAGGGGCTTAGCTGCAGCCTTACTAGCCACTGTGGGAGGAGGTTGCTTTTTTCGTACCTTATTTGGGAACGGAGCATTGGGTAGTTCTCAAAAAAGTTCATTTTTGAGGCAACACAATTAAAGTGTTAGTTACATTCTGCATCAGTGATGCACACACAAGCATGCTGTTTGTTGTTGGGTATCAGGGAAGAGTTCTTTAGTATCTTTCTGTTTAACTTAGTACTAAGTTTAGTGCTAGTAGTAGAAATATGTGATAGTATATTTAGTCCATACATAGCTTCATACATCTCGATCAGAATCTGAGCAGGGCTCGCTAAAGTAACCGACTCTGAGCAAGCTTTATTGTATATCTTCTCTTCATCTTGTAGGCATCAGCGTGCTACAGTCAAATTCAAACTTGCGAAACTAAAAAGCAAAAAGAAAGGGAACTGTTTCCTCATGCATACCGCCGCAAACAGCGTGCGTCACTGTTACTGAATATTAGCAACAATGCTTCTTTCCCATTGTTGCTTAATAGTGAGAAACTTTCTTGTGAACTACTTGGTGCTGTAGCCTCAAAAAAATTTCAAACTTGCTCCTAATGCATTTAGTAAAGCCCTCAACACACACAAGGAAAAGTTCCTATCCTAATAATTATCCAGTAGGCTCCTTGAAGACAAGGGCTTAATAACAATAATATGGGATACTGTTGGAGCTGTAGACGCTCATCTTATTCCATTACGCCTCCATAAATTTTTCTGTTAAGTACATGGCAGTCACAGCAACATTGGCACTCCCATGTTAGTCATTCTGCGCTATATACACAATGCCAGGTGCTGTAATAGGTCGACAATGAAAATAACAGTCATGGGTACAGCTAAAGCGATTAGAATGTTTAAAGCAGTTAAAAAACAAATGCAGACTGAGGGGCAGAGAAATGAAGAGAGTGCAAGCACTCCTTTGTCTGCGTTTGCCCATGCCGCTTTCAACATTTCAACCATGAATACATAACAGCTTGCCCAATTTTTGGTTCTCTTGGATGCTAAAGCGGTCTCAGATCCTCATGACTAACCATTTCAACTGGATGAATCTACCGCAGTAGTGGTATAGCAGTAGAGCATCCGCCTCGTATGTGGGAGGTACTGAGTTCAAATCCCCGTGCCGCCAGAAAACCTCCGTTTCTTTCTGATGGGTAGAGATGTCCCTTGGCCTGGTGCTCGACTTCTTGTGAAGGTTCACATCTTGAAAGAGATTTCATGCGTGCTCTCTGGGCACTTATTGTCCAACGACAGATGGCCTTGTTGAAGAGCATCAGCCTCGGCTGCCTTGAGGCAAGTGCAGCCGCTAGGTACCTACCGGTGAAATAGGTACAAGCATGCTCCCGGTCTGGTGTGATGGATAGTTGTTTGGCACGTATGTCTGTGTGCAGTCAAGCAGTAATGAACGTCAGAGACGCGCGAACCGATGTGAACCAAAATTTAAGATGGTGACTGTAACAAGACAAGCACTAAACACAGAATACATATCAAAGGTCCTTAAAACAAACACGTCTACACTAAGTCCTACGCGCAACGTTCAAGAAAAGAGCCAGTACGTCTCATGGCTACATTCCTGATGGTGTCGTCGATCAGTGGTAGATCGTCTAGCTGTCGCGACGATTTCCGTTGGAGGCGACCCAAGGCATGATGACCCTCGTGGAAGGCCAGCCAAGGCAGGGTGACGGCAATGGTCATCAGATGAGGCAGGCGACGGCTGCATTACCATGGCCCGAGGACTCAAACGGCTGTCGGGCGGGTTGCTTCCACCGCCACAACCTCACATGCCACCTCGAGCAAGAGGCGGCTTCAAAGCAAAGGCCTCGGTTAGGCCTCACCCCGGACACAGCCTAAAGATGCTCCAACAGGCGGCTACGAGCAGGCTACAGCCAGGCCTGCTCCAAATGGCGTCACGCCAGGCGCCACTCTGCGTCTGCACCGACAGGCAGGCGCGTTGTCCTCAGGGCTGCCTCAGGTACCACGGCAGGAGCTCCCGAAACAGTGCACTGGTCTTGCGTCTTCTAAGTTGCTAGCCCCCTCTGCCCATTTGGCACCCACCTCTCTTCTTCCTTCTCTATTGTTTCTTTTCTGAGCACTGCCAAGCACGCAATCTGCGCCTGGCTCGCCTTCTGTTTCTTCTTCCTTCATTCACAGTCCTCAAGAGTTTTCAAGCAGTCCACACACATAAACAACACTCATAAGGTCCTTGCACTGCACCTGGTGCTTGGCCATTATGGGACCTCAGCGCTTCGAAAGGGAATTTGGGGCACCACATGGGAAATTGCCACTATTGGGAATGGCCCAGACCTACTTCTTTTTGTGCTCATGAGGGTTTTGACTGGTATTTAGAGCACAGGCTCCTCTCCCTGAAGAAAGCCGAACGCCATGCTGGGGTACACTTGTGTCCATTTGAATCAGTGGGCGCCGTGCGGTGGTAGAAATTGAACCTACGACTTCCTGCGGCCGAGGAGGGCAATCCACAACAAGGGCAATCAAACAAATGCACCCTACATGTGAAGTAGCGGGAGCCATTTTGACAAGACAAACTGAGCTGATGCACTCACCAAAGTAGCAGGGCAAAAAATTCTCTTGGGAAAGTTTCACCCACTGGAGACAGGCAGGTAATTGTGTTGTGACCCTATGTGAATGAGTAGGCCAATAGTAAAAGGTCGCTTGAAAGCTCGGCTATATGTTTGCCTCAGGCGCTGCCAGACACAGCGCAACGAAATTAGAAGCCTGAAGTACCTTTCTACTGCTTGGTAAGTTTGCCCATCAGTAAATGGCTTCGTGCAAGCAGTCCCTGTTCTGGCCTCTTGCTTCAGCTCATACATCCCCCCAGACAACTTGCTGAAGTAGGCTCAATCACAAAAACTTGGATACATCACAGGATGCATTCATGCTGTAGTTATGCTAATGTCACATGGCGCTCAAGTTTGAAGCTGGCCACCCACATTCCCTCTAATGTATTATTGAAATCCATTCTATTGTCGATTTGCCATTAATATTTGGTCAGAGGTACCAATGTATTTAAACAAATTTAACATTATCATGACTTCAGCTGTGAAAACTTTTCAGTATATGTGAAAACTTCCTTGTGGTTACAGCATTTATAAAATATTGTGGACAGGTACATGAATATTTAGCTCATGTATGATGCCCATGTGCTACATAAACACTTTATGAAAGCATCTAGGGCTGGGATAGTGTAATTATTCTATTGGAATTGTCTTGTGCGTTGTAAGGGTAGCATTCTGCCTACATGATCATGATTGGCTGGCTATGTGCAGTGAATGAAAATTTCAATATAGAAATGAAGGGAAAGGAATCGCTACAGTATACCAGTCCTGCTGATACTTTGCAGCATACTTCTTGTGGAACGAGCATATGCACTAGGTATTTTTTATGCATTTGTTTATTCCTATTTTAAACACTTAAGAAAATGACACAAAGTGGAAGGCTATGTTATATGCAGGGTAAAATCTTAAGTTAATTTCCACAGCCACCTAGTTCAGCCTAATCTACGGCACACTAAGATTGTGTCGAAAAGCCAGCTACCAAAGAATCAAACAAAGGTGTAACTTACAAGAATGGACAAGTCTTATTTTCGAAACTTGAAAACATACATTTCAAATAAGAATTTAAGCTTAAGAAATCTGCACTTCTGGCTGGCCCTCCAGTTTCTTAAACTTCAGTAGTGTCGTCCCATAGTAGGTGGTCCTCAGTGGTGTCAGTTGAGCTTCAGATGCCAGTTCTCTTGAAGCTTTTGATGACAGTGTCATCAGAAATCATGTTCTGTGCCTCTAGGACCAATGGACACAACAGTTCCACTGGCAGCCTTCTAAACTTGCCTCCCGGTGCCAGGGAATGATCACAAATACTGAAAGTCTGTGATTCTTTGTATGTAGAAGGCAGCTGCTGACATGTTCTCATGAAGCCCATGCCGCCACATGAAGCACATCATCCAGTTGCTGCTTGCGTTGAAGTTTGTAGTTGGAATGCCCTGCTTCCTTGTAAGTCGGCGAGCGTCCTTCTGTATCATTTAAATTTACACAGCACACTCATGAAGCCCATGCCGCCACATGAAGCACATCATCCAGTCGCTGCTTGCATTGAAGTTTGTAGTTGGAATGCCCTGCTTCCTTGTAAGTCGGCGAGCCTCCTTCTGTATCATTTAAATTTACACAGAACAACTGTCCAGAGGCTTCTGAGCTATAAAGCACTGCTACTTCAACTTGCGAGTAAAAATCAGTCTTGGGTCAACGGAAATTCCTGCTTGCCTTGCTGGTAGCATTCAGCTTTTCATGCGGCCATCTCTAATGGCAGATGTGTACTTTGCTGACGCCGAAGTACCTTCTGAATTAACGACTGCCATTCTACAAAGCATGTTGAAATGCTTTGAGCTTGAAGTGGGTGCTGTAGCTAGCTTGCAACCGTATGTGGCACGCTAGCAGTCTGATCACTCCATGCATGCGCGGCATGACCTGTCTAGACTGACAAAAAAAAAAAGGGAAAAATACTAGCTTTGTGCATATAGCACTAGATAGCTCCAGTGCTGGTACTGCCACTGGCATCCGCAGCTGGCCATTATCATCAGTCGAAGTCAAAACCAGGCCACCGGTTGCAGTGTTGAGTTGTAAGTGTGGTCATTGTGTGGGAGGGGGAAAAATATGTGAATTTTCATAATGTGCAAACTTACGGTGTGTACTATTATTAATTAACCAAGCAGGTATGCAGTAAGGCCTATGTTGGGATTATTGCTGCTATTCAATAGGAATCTGTGTAATGAGAACAGCTTGGTGTGCCTGGCCTACAATTACTTGAAAATATGCATTTGCTTCCAATTGGCCCTTCACCAGCCACAAAGCTGGCTTCAAAGCAGTCATAAATATTACTTGTGCTGCTTTCACCACTTGTTAGTCTTTTAATGTTTATGCTCAATTCCTCATTTCTCAGTGTATTAATCAACACAACAAGTATTGTACTTAGTCTTCTGTCGTATGGCAATAATGGTTCATTTGTTTGTGCAGCTGTTTTCACAACGCGGATGACACCGTGTCAAAGGAAGTTATGGAAAAGAGACTGAAAGCAGTGCACTGGTACCCCTTGCAGCAATTGGGTAATCTGCTGTAGTAGTGAAATTTGCAATAAAGTTTTATCTCTGTTCATATTGCTTTCAGATGTTATAAATGTGATTTCCACATCACACACATACCATGACCTGAAGTTTTGGATGGAATGGTGAGCATATTTATGCAGTGAGCCATCTTAAGTGCCGACTGGCATACTCTAGTGTTCAAGGGCACTGAATATATTCTAATTAAGACTGCAAGACTGTAATACAATCACAGTCAGAATTCATCAATTCAATAAACAATACACATTTGAACAGTGGTCTCTGGTACAATGGCATACCGACAAACAGTAGAATAGGTAGTAGACAGGTAGTAGACTTGTAGGCTTGTAGACCTGTAAACTTGTATGCCGATTGGCTAGTAGACCATCAAGGTCTGAAATTAGGGTTAGCCAACAGACATGTAAGCTGATAGCTGGTTGGAATTTTTTACTGGAGATATTCATATAAAATTCCAGACCCGCCGTAGTGGCTAAGGCGTACGTACGTTGCTCTACTGAACTGAAAGCTCAGGATTGAATCCCGGGCGCGGTGGCATTTAGATGGAAGTGAAATGCACTAGATGCCTGTGTGCCATATGCATTGGGTGCACATTAAAAACCACAGGGAGTTAAAATAATTCGGAATGCCTCGATCACCAGCGTGTGCCTCATCATGAAGTTGTGGTTTTGGCATGTAAAAACCCAGATTTTAATTTATTGAATTTCCAAATATGACCATATACAGGATGTTTCAGCGAACTCTTTCAAAAATTCTTAAAGGTTGCTTGTGGCAGGTAGCACAATTCTAGTTCATGAGCTGGTCTACTCGAAGAGGCGGACGTTACTTCCACAAGAAATTGAAATGCATAATCGAATATTTAACAGAAATTTACTAATTAAGTTTTTAACTAATTACCTGATGGCTCATATTGCAATTTACAAATTGTAGCCTTGGAGTTCGCCAGGCGGATCCACTTGGAACAAATTCTTGGGATGACATTACTTTCGAGATATAAATTCCCGAACTTTGTGGAAAAACGCATTGGCGTTCCAATTAGTTTCTTAACAAATCGTTGCTTTATGCATTGAAGCACCAAATTAACTGGAACGCCAATGCATTTCTCCGCAAAGTTCGCAAATTAATATCCCGAAACTGGTGTCATCCCGAGAATTCGTTCCAAGTGGATCGCCTTGCGAACTCCCCGGCTTCAATTTGTAAATTGCAATATGGGCCATCAGGTAATTAGTTAAAAACTGAATTAGTGAATTTTTGTTGATTATAGTCGATTATGCATTTCAATTTTTTGTGCAAGTAATGTCCGCCTCTTCGAGTAGGCCAGCTCATTAACTAGAATTGGGTTATCTGCCACAGGCCACCTTAAATATATTTTGAAAGTGTTCGCTGAAACACCCTGTATATAAGAGCGCCATATATGGACATACTAAAACTTTAGAAGTGGCCTTATATAGAAATGTCCCATATATGGGCATATTAAAGATTTGGCAGATATGGCCATATATAGCATATAAGGGTCCCATATATGGACATATTAAAAATTGGGCAGATATGGCCATATATAGCATATAAGGGGGCCATATATGGGGATATTCAAAATTGGGCAGATATGGCCATATATGGCCCTTATATGCCATATATGGCCATATCTGCCCAATTTTTAATATGCCCATATATGGCCTTTTTCATATCAGTCCATATCTGACATTTTCGTAAGGGTATAGGCAGGGGTGCCCTCTGTCACCTCTATTGTTCATGCTGTATTTACAAGGATTAGAGAAAAAATTAGAGAGGAGCGGACTTGGCTTCAACCTTTCCTATTTCAAGCAAGGAGAATGGATTAAAGAGTCATTACCAGGACTGATGTATGCGGATGACATTGTACATCCACATACATCAAGCAAGGAAGACTTGCAGAGATTAATGGACATCTGTGGTAAAGAGGGAGATAGCTTAGGTTTGAAGTTTAGTAAAGAAAAATCGGCAGTCATGATTTTTAATTATAATGAGGGCAGCGAGCATAGTATACAGGAGGTTACGCTGGAGGTGGTGGATAAGTACAAATATCTTGGAGTGTGGATAAACAATGGGGCTGAGTACCTAACGGAACATGAAAAATATGTAACGGCTAAAGGTAGCAGGAATGCAGCTGTGATGAAAAATGGGGCACTGTGGAATTACAATAGGTACGAAGTGGTGAGAGGGATTTGGAAAGGGGTGATGGTCCCTAGTTTGACTTTCGGCAATGCGGTCCTGTGCATGAGATCAGAGGTTCGAGCAAGGTTGGAAGTTAAGCAGCGAGGGGTAGGTAGACTGGCTCTGGGAGCACACGGAAATACACCAAATCAGGGGGTACAGGGTGACATGGGATGGACGTCATTCGAGGGCAGGGAAGCCAGCAGCAAGATAGAATTTGAGGAGCGATTGAGAGAAATGGCAGAAAAGAGGTGGGCAAGGAGAGTTTGCAGTTATTTGTACATGAGGAATGTTGATGCAAAATGGAGGAAGCTGACCAGAAAACTGTCAATCAAATATTTGGACTGCAGGAGGGGTGCAAACCAGGAAACAGCGGTTAAGAAAACGGTTAATGAAACAGAGAGGGGTCTGTGGAAAACAGGGATGCAGACGAAATCAGCACTGGGAACATACCGAACTTTCAAGCAAGAAATTGCCAAAGAAAATATCTACGATAATTCTAGGGGAAGCTCTTTGTTGTTTGAAGCCAGGACGGGAGTATTGCGGACTAAGATACACCGAGTCAAGTACCAAGGTATAGACACGTTGTGCTGTGCGTGTGGAGAAGAGGAAACGGCTGAAGGAGGAGGAATAAACATTTATTGCGGAACCAGCACTTTAAGATGGCCGGCCCAAGCCTCCCATGAGGGGACGTCGAGGGCTTGCCTCGCCGCCGCCTCACGGGCGTGCTGGGTCGCCCAGGTTTGGTCGTCGAGGGCGGAGCTCCGCATACTTTTCTGTAAAGGCCTTAAACCTACAGTGCAAAGTAACGGGGCTGATTTTTTCAAAGCATTGGGGTTTAGGGACAGTGAAGGCAAAATAGACTTTAAGCGCGTAGAAATAACCAAACAGAGGTTATCTGATTGGTGGATAAAATCAAGGCAGGGGTGAAATTTCACCCACCACAAAGTACAAAATATGTTAATAGTCATAGCTAGGTGGCGTATGCCACCGCCCGGGTTCAGCCTCATCCAGGGTTCAGCCTCATCCATCCATCCATCCATCCATCCATCCAGAATGCCGGCGGCAGCTACAGCAAGTGCACGGTGTGCGTCTGAGAAGGCTATGTGCAGAAGGTAGGAGTAACATCATCACCCGTATCGACTGCGACTTGGATGCAGTGACGTTGTCATCGTCAATAAGTGAGCTGGGTGGCGTCGTATGTGAGTGCTGCCCGATGGCTGTGGTGTTTGGCAGTTGATGCTCTCCATCACACCTAGTGGTCACTTGCCTAAGGCACTGAAGGACAGCCTCGTTCACACCGCGGCCCAGGCCCAAGGGCGGCTGTCGAAATGCGAGAGCA
This sequence comes from Dermacentor silvarum, assembly GCF_013339745.2. Lineage (NCBI taxonomy): Eukaryota > Metazoa > Arthropoda > Arachnida > Ixodida > Ixodidae > Dermacentor > Dermacentor silvarum. Next base: position 370,634,822 of record NC_051154.1, on the reverse strand, counting down.
GGCATTTCTCCGCAAAGGCGCGGATCCAGGGGGGCTGTCCGGATGTCCTGACCCCCCCCCCCTCAGATTTTGGCATCGCCCCCTCGCTGACAGGGGGATGGCTCTGTCGCAAAAAATATGGCCACCAGCATTTTTCAAAATTATTTTTCGCGAGTATCAGTGGCATCAGTCATATAGAAGTAAAGCTAGCTCGCTCACAAGCTTACTAGTTGTATTCCGTAGGGGTGTGGTGTCGCGAAGTTGCCGTAGTTATTTTCTCTCATGAACACCCTGGACCTCCTGGCGCCGGCCGTGCCTTACTCGTCCCGTCGGTGGCGTCGAATGAACGAGGGGACGTCCCTTTTGCCAAGCACGCAGATGTCCGCGCGAGCGCCTTCGCGCCTGATCAACTCTGTTCCCCATTGGGGTGTCATCGGTTGCCTCATTGGCTGTCATCGGTTCCGCGACCAACTTGCCTAATGAAAGAGATCTCTCGCTGAAGTGTTCATATATAAATAATAACAACTAGCAGCTAAACTAAGATCTACGCATAGGCAACTTTTTTTTAAACTCTAGCACTCATCAATTGTGATCACAGTTACACGTTGACAATATCCAGTACGAGCACAGTGCCATTCGTATGCTACAAGTTTGTCATTGTAACTTCGCAGTTTTATTGTCGTACATTAAGCATAGGAGGCTCAAAGCCGCCGGATCCGTTTATCTGAGTGGGCGTTCTCGCGGAGCGGGGCGAAGCCTCGAGCAGCGGCTGCGAAGTGGGGGAGCGTGACGTCAGCGGCCAACGCCAGCGCGCGGGCCTAGGATGGCGTCGCGTAGTTAGAGAAACGGGAGCAGATGCGTGCCTTGTGTAAAAGAATGACGTCGCGTGGGAAACAAAACATGAAGACGCTGGCTCGCGCTCTCGGCTACTACGGCACATCGTTCTTCTTGCAGGTGGCGTCGTGAGTTTTCATATGCGGTGATTCGCATATCGTAAACAACCAGCGAAGTGGTTGCCGCGTTGGAGCGGTAGTCCTCCAAAGCAAACGAAGGTGTCTCAGCCGAACACAAAGAATCTTCTTAAGGAAATCAAGGTGTCCCAACAGAACTCCAAAGACGGATCCGTGCTTACGCATTGATAACGAACCTGCGACAGATAATCCCAAATTTTATTTTAAAAAAAACTATACAGGCTAGATATACCGGGTGTTCAAAATTAGGCTTTATGGTTTTCTTAAATTTAGGCACTGGAGGGGAAGGGGAAGACCACCTGCGCAAATAAGTTATGTGGCCAGGGGGACACAACGTGAGATAATAATTATCGCTGTCAGCAGCCGAATTAGCTAAAACTGAATAATTAACTTTTTATTGACTGCAGTAAGTGTGTATGTTTGCATTCAAAAGTTAGAGGCAGTCGTGTTTCTACACAATTTCACTTGGAAGAATTCTTCTAGCATGTCTATGCTCCGAGATATCCAACCCCAAATTTTAATTGTCGACCGCATGATTACGCATGCAAGGGAGTGAGGATCGGCGCAAAGCTCCTCCCTGATGTGACGCGGCTGTTGGGTGCGGCGTTTAGTCTGACAACGCGGCGGAGGCATTTGGCAAAAATAATAACTGTCCCCGTTCCCCTCACGGCTGGCGAAATAAAAAAAATCGAAGAAGCCGTAACCGCTGTTGTAACACGCGACCGTGCAGCCTGTAAAGATGGCGGCAGCTGCCATGCCGAGATAATGGGGCGAGCGGAGAAGCCGGAGGGCAGTGCGCGTGCGTAATGCTGACTAGACGATCGGGCATGGTCCTTGCCTGGGCTACGCAAATAAAGTGATAGCTGATTTCCAAGTATTGTAAGTTTTATTGAAATCAAGAGCAACAACTGCACCATCAACAGCAGAAACCTTTTTAGCTATGCTAACGAAAATTTCATACTGCCGCTTTAAGTTTAGTGTTGTCATGCAGAAATCATGACACTTCACCCATCAATATGTCAATGCCCTAAATATGTTCAAAATGCCTCCCTTCCACAGCAACGCAAAGCATAAACCGCTCTCGCGTGGACTCGATAACTCTGCGCAGTACGACAATTGAAATTTGGAGTCTGATATCTCGGAGCACGAACACGCTAGAATAATTCTTCCGACTGATACTGTGTAGAAACATGACTGCCTCTAAGTTTCCAATACAAACATACCCACTTATTGCAGTCGACAAAAATAATTGTTCAATTTTAGTTAATTGGGCTGCTCACAGCGATAATTATCATCTCACTTCGTGCCCCCCTGGCCACAACTTATTTGCACAGGTGGTCTTCGCGTGCCTCCCAGTGCCTAATTTTAAGAAAACCATAAAGCTTAGTTTTGGACACCCTGTATTATCAGGCACAGCCGCCAAGCACATGGCTGTATTGGGTAACGTCCTTTTCTGATAAGCTCGGAGAAACCGATTCCTGGCTTATCGCTACAGGTCTTCTTCCTCTTTCTGGGGTTTTACGTGCCAAAACCAGTTCTGATTATGAGGCACGCCGTAGTGGAAGGCTCCAGATTAATTTTAAACACCTGGAGTTCTTTAACGTGCACTACAACGCAAGCACACGGGCGTTTTTGCATTTCGCCTCCATCGAAATGCGGCCGCCGCGGCCGGGATTCGATCCCGAGATCTCGTGCTCAGCAGCGCAGCGCCTGCGCTGACTGAGCCACCACGGCGGGCTACAGGTGCTGCTCTAGCCGTATGAAATGCGGGTTTATCGTGAGCAGAAACGGTGAATTTCGGTAAATTAGAAAGGCTACTATCATCATCATCATCATTGATAGAAGCTGAACCCCCCTCCCCTTTAGAAAAAAACCTGGATCCGCCCCTGAATGCGAGTATGCTAGACAGAATAGTGGGGGAAACGGCACTTGTGCTGCAGGACACTTTAATTTGGCCGCTTCAATTGTTCGCGAATCGGCGTATTTGGGCATATTCGTGGCTAATAATATTCGCGAGTTCGGGCTGGTGCCGTATTTGTCACTTGAGCCTCAACAGTTGCCAAGTGCGTTTTTAAGCTTTCTATCTCTCACTGATTCGTCCGTGAGTGCCAAAAACGCACAGCAGGAAAGTCAACTTACACAATGAAACTATCTGCGCATCTCCGCACACAACAGAACAGCGCACGACATACGTATCGTAGAACACTGCAGTCTACATTCGCAGTTGTACCGATAAGAACAATGGGAACTGCAACGCCACGCTACACAGACGAATTGTATATATCTGCATTGCATTGCGCGCGTCACGCAATGCATTCCCGGCCGTCACCATGGCTAGGCCGCGGGTTCAGTAAACGGTAGGAGAGACTGCCGTACGCAAACGTAAGCGCGAGCGCGACCGTGCACGTAAGGCCGATCCAGTGTATCGGCAACGGCAGAGCCTCTGACCGTCTACCAGAGCGATCACAGGGCAATACTGTGCAAATCTAGAGTCGTCCGTGAAAGTGTATGTGCGTGCCATCAACAGCTACATGATTTAAAATAACGGTTGTGCAACTTAACGAAATGTGTCTTTATTCCACATCAAGAATCAAAAAAGACAATCCTAAACAAGCCATCAAATCACATATGCACCGCATCGGGTCGCTCAGAATTTCTTGGGTTTGTTGCGTGGTCGTTGGCTTTAGACTTTGATTCAGTTTCCATGGGAGAAAGCTTCACGTTAAACCATTTTTCTTTAAGAAAGGGGATTCGATTTTTTACTGCGATGGCAGTGCTTGAAATTGGGTTCAAGCTTAGTTCTTCCGGGAATTCTGTTACGTTGACGATGACCCTTGACGGCATCGATGACATGCAACAATGATGTTTGTCATCGATAGGCCACTTCGTCATCCCCAGCTTTGTCATTGCATAGAGTGAATTAAAGGTAAATTTCTCTCCGTGACCACCTCCACTAGAATTTGACCCCATGCTAGTGAATCAGTGTCCATTTGGGAGTCGAGCACGCTAACGACGGAGCTGCAGCACAACAACAGTGCTGGTCTGTTAGTACAAAAGTAGATATTGATGACGAGTTCAGGTCGTTGCTTGGCCATCGCTCCCAATGTACTCCTCTGGATGAGTGGCCCCGGCCGTCGATCAATACTCCATACGATGTCAGACTACACGTTGCAAACCGGCTCGAAATGACTCCTCCGTGCACACAGGTTTATTCACAAATATACATCTCAACAATTGCTTGTGGAGTGACAGAACTTCAAAAGCTTTTATTGCTTTTGAAGTTCTGTCCCCCCTCACAAAAACAAATCTGCCTTTTATAAGCAACTTGATTCACAACAGAATGAACCTTCACCGCCTCTCCGCACCGTAGCAATGGAGAACCGTAGCCACCAATAACAAGCGGTTTTACAAGTGCAGAGATGTAACCTGAACTAGCGGTTAAACAAACCACCTAACAAGCTTTCTATCTGCTACCCCTACTGGCCGCGTTCGTTGTTTCCTGAATAAATTATGGGATTTTACGGAAGAAAACCACGATTTGATTATGAGGCATGCCGCAGTGGGGAACCCCGGATTAACTTTGACCACCAGGCAATCGTTCTTTCCTCCTTTCCTCTGGCATTATGGCTTCGCTTCAAAGACGATAACAAATCAAAGTAAACACATGAGACAACACAAACAGCAATAAGTTCCTTTAATAAAATCTAGTAAAAGCATTACCACTTCTTTTTTTGGAATCCACTAGTTAGCCAGGATTCTGCACTCAAACTGCACATCTGTTTGAAAACAAGCCGCTGCATACTCTATGTGTCGGAGGCCACCTGAAAAATGCAATTCCCATCTGCCCATTAGCTTCACTACACTCTAAGATCAGTTGCACCCTTTGAGGTGCATTTTTGCCACACAACAATAATCGTCATCTGTCTTGCTTGCATTTCCTATCTTGAAAACTCTGCACTTGCTACTTTCCTGTCGAGAACGCTGTGTCACGCTCATAACGCTCTTGTCATTCGTGACTGAGAAGTGCCGGGCGCACAGCATTAAAGAAAGGAAAGCCACGCAAGTCAGATGACGATTATTGTTCTGTGGCAAAAATACGCCCCAAAGGGTGCAACTGTTTTTAGAGTGAAGGAGCGCTGTCGGCGCACACCTGTTTTTCCTTCGTCCAGCTCCCTCTACACCATGAGGGTGACAAGACTGACGACCGGCAAGTGATGCCTTTGTTGGCACCAGTTGGTCACCCAGTTGTTGGTTGGAAACATCGTGCACTTGCGGTAAACGACCATTGGCTCAGTGACACCCGCTACTGTAGGAGCAGAAAACATATAGAAACGTTTGTGCTAAGTCTCCACATGCTTCTACTTCTAAATAAAATAAATCACAATAGATGGTCATCGAACTTAACAACAAGGCTGTGCGCTCCAGACAGACTGAGAGCAGTGGCATCTGTGTCACACACCCCGTGACGAATTTGGCCCGCCGCCGGGCCAAATTCCTAAGCCGACCTATGAGCTTCCGAAAATAACCCCACGATAGCAAGGACAATTAGTAATGGGACCTTTGGGGTGCCAGCAAATGCCAGTTGCTGTCCAAAGACCGAGTCAGCCCAGAGTTGTCAAAACACAACAAAATATATTCTTCTAAACAAGGTAGTTACATACACACTTCGGCAAGGCACATCACAAAACAATTCAGATGGGTATTCACAATACAGAGGAAAATAATTAATGACAAGCACTAAGAGTCCAACACGTAAAGTGCAAAATGAATAGGAACACTAAGTGTCCAATCGTGTTCACCTGCGCTGGTCTTGAGCCGGACGATCTCGGCAAAGCTCAAGGCAAATCTCGAAGTAACTTCTTCCGGAAATGCAGATGCTCGATGAACTCGTCAACTAGCTTGCCGGAGAATCCCCTTCTTCCGCAGACGGTCATAGTTATCACGTAGCATCTCTTTACCAGCACAGTCTGATCCCCCTTCCGATTATCGCACGGCGCTTTTATAGTCTTCGCCGGGGGTTCTGGAACCTTCCGTCAGAGTTAAGATCCCGTAGCATGAACAAAGCCTGGCAATCTTCTAGTCAATTCTCCCACCTTCAACCGCAGCTGTCGCAACATCCGCGAGGAGGGTGGTGACTCATCCGTTAGCGTGCGCTCGGGCTTCCCCCTCTCTCTCTCAACTCGCCGTTTCTGTCGGGGTCTGAGAGGGTGTTTCGGCGCACGCATTCTCTCTCATTACCATTGCCTTCGCCTAACTTGTCGATGCTTCTAGGCTCCGTTGGGCGCATCGGCTGTTTAAGGTGTACGCGCTCCCTCCTATGCCGAAGCTGCCACGAGCCGGCGTGCTTCTTTCACTGGCTTACGTGACACACTGCGCACGCTTGGATTATGCGCTCTTTTGTGACACTGTGCATGCATTTAGGAGTCCAGGACAAGCAATACTGCAGTGGACGAGGATGAACTATGTGTGTACATTGAACAAAAATTATTCTTCACAATATGACAGTCTGTTCTCGTGAATTTATTCATTGTCATGCTTGTGAAAAGAACGTCGGCAGCAGGAAATAGATGTTCATGACAATAACGATGATAAGCTTTAAACATGGCAGATACCCGCAATAGAGAATGCGCCGAGAAAAAGACGTTTGGTGCAAAACAATGTTGAAAGCATCTACAACTTCAATGCCAACGGCGAAGTTGCAGTGAACCCACCACATTGTTCACATATCAGCTCACATGATTCACAGATGGCATGAGGCCTATATGGCACAATTTGTGCTGTTTGTGCATCGTGACAATATACCGCAAATGTACAGAGAAAAAGACAATCACAGAAATTCAGTGTTTGGTACTCCGTCATTTCGCTCGTGACATAAGTTGTAGTGGAAGTTTTGGACGCAGAGTTAATCCCTAGACAGAACGTTCCCAATGACACAAACACTGAATTTTCAGAGTGGTGTTAGGAGACTTCAAAGTTGAAGGTCACCTAAATTCCACCCTGCAGAAACATCAGGCAGGCAGGAGCTTGGGCGTCGTCCTTCTTAACAATAGAGACATAGAGACAGAAAAATTCGTCGGCCCTTCCACTCCGTGAAGATAGATGATAAGCGAAGCTTGTCCCTTTGTATACCTAACCGTCCCCTTTGCCATCAACATTATGTTTACTGGAATGTTCCCTTGTTCTTCATCCTGCATTAGAATCTCTTCATTCATTTATACTTGTGTCAGTGTTCGTCGGAGCGGATCACACTAATGAAGGGCAAGTTGTTGACGAACCAAAAACGCTTGCTTTCGATGTCTCAAATTTCCTTTTTTCTGCTGCATTCGATCATTTTCCGTCATAGCCCTCCTCGAGTAATCATCCATGAACGCAGCTACCAGTTTACTGCAGATGTCGTAGAAGAGCTTCTTCGATTAGGCGCTTCCAGCTTTCGCCACTCGACACCGTATCACCCGCAAACACATGGGCTGACCGAGAAAGAGAGAGAGAGAGAAAGGAAGACAAGGAGGTTAGCCAGTGTGAATACCGACTTGCTACCCTGTATTCGGGAAAGGGGCAAAGCGAATAAAAGGTGATAGAAGAAAAAAAAAAAAAAAAACATTGAAGTAAGAAAATTTGCGCAATGGGCTGACCGAGCATACCAACCGCACACTGGTGAACATGTTGTCCATGTACGTCGCATCGGACCATAAAAACTGGGACATTTTGCCCTTCATTAGATATGCTTTTAACACAGCAAAGCACGAGACTACTGGCTACAGCCCGTTTTTCCTGCTCTACACTCGTCCGCCGCGTCACAGACTGGACACCATATTTTCTTTCTCCACCCACGACAATCTCACCATTGCCAAGACTCCGTGTCTCACTGAAGAAGCTCGACGCTTGGCCCGCATACATACTCTGGCTTCGCAAGACCGGTCAAAAGCACGGTACGACAGGCACCATTAGGATGTCACCTATTCTCGAGGGGATCTAGTCTGGCTATGGTGTCCGGTGCGCAAACGTGGCCTGTGTCAGAAACTTCTTGCCAACCATACTGGCCCATATGTTATTGTTGACCAGCTCAGTGAAGTAAATTATCGACTGGCGCATCTCACCGCAACTGGACGGCGCTCCACCAAGACTGAGGTTGTGCATGTCGCTCGTCTCAAGTCCTTCACACTGAGAACTTAACTGACTTGCCCGGCGGGCTTCGCCTAGGAGGGGAGAAATATTACAGTCAATGTAGCCACATGAGTAGAAGAGGAAGGAGTGTGAGCAGAGAAGTCAAGAAAGAGAACGTTTTTGCCCGTCGGAGGCTCGCCCTGAGGCCTGTTTAATAAACTCCATTTTTATCACGTAACAATATATAACGTCACACAAGAAGGTATGATGCCTCAGTTTCAATGAAAATTATGCACCATACATAAACTGGAGCACAACTTGCTGACTTTTTTTTAATACACACTTAGTTAATGCAGATGTGTCTGAGAAAATTGATGTTTTGGTGCCGAAAACCTTACTTTATCGCTTTAGTCAGAGCATTTTTCTTAAGCTGACCGAATAGGTGGAAGTATTCAGAACCTTCATGAACTTGAATCATGAACTTAACAGTAAATCGTTGACATAGATAATTTGCAAATAAGGCCAATAAAATATGTTATAAATTGCATAGCACCGATGCTGGCACGTGTTCAATTTAGCTATTGAACCAGATATGTTTGCTGATGGAATAAAAAATTCTAAAGTCTCTATGGTTTACAAGGGTGGGGACAAAAAGCATAGCTCCAAATTATCATCCAATTTCTTTGATACCAGTGTTTTTCAAAAGAATTAGAAAAAACAATGAGATCACCAAACAAATGCTCGAAACACTTCACAGTATGGCTTTAGGAGAAAGTCCAAAGAAACAGCATTACTAGATTTAAAAGGAAATCATCACCATCATCAGCCTATATTTTATGTCCACTGCAGGACGAAGGCCTCTCCCTGCGATCTCCAATTACCGCTGTCTTGCGCTAGCGTATTCCAGCTTGCGCCTGCAAATTTCCTAACTTGATCATCCCATCTGGTTTTCTGCCGACCTCGACTGCGCTTCCCTTCTCTTGGTATCCATTCTGTAACCCTAATGGTCCACCGGTTATCCATCCTATGCATTACATGGCCTGCCCAGCTCTATTTCTTCCGCTTAATGTCAACTGGAATATTGGCTATCCCCATTTGTTCTCTGATCCACACCGCTCTCTTCCTGTCTCTTAACGTTAGTCCTAAGATTTTTCGTTCCATCGCTCTGTGCGGTCCTTAACTTGTTCTCGAGCTTCTTTGTTTACCTCCAAGTTTCTGTCCCATATCTTAGCACCGGTAGAATGCAATGATTGTACACTTTTCTTTTCAACGACAGTGGTAAGCTCCCAGTCAGGATTTGGTAATGCCTGCCGTATGGACTCCAACCCAATTTTATTCTTCTGTAAATTTCTTTCTCGTGATCAGGGTCCCCTGTGACTAATTGACCTAGATAAACGTACTCCTTTACAGACTCTAGAGGCTGACTGGTGATCCTGAATTCTTGTTCCCTTGCCAGGCTATTGAACATTATCTTTGTCTTCTGCATATTCATCTTCAACCGAATTCTTACACTTTCTCGGTTAAGGTCCTCAATCATTTGTTGTAATTCGTCTCCATTGTTGCTGAATAGGACAATGTCATCGGCAAACCGAAGGTTGCTGAGATATTCACCATTGATCCTCACTCCTAAGCCTTCCCAGTCTAAGAGCTTAAATACTTCTTCTAAGCATGCAGTGAATAGCATTGGAGAGATTGTGTCTCCTTGCCTGACTGAAAGGAAATATTAACTAACAATGACAAAAACTTGTTATGTTAGGACTCTTCATATATTTTGCAAAAGCTTTCGACTTACTAGATCACAGTACTATCATTTACAAACTCTCATGCCATGACATTCGTGGTAAGTCATTGGCATTATGCAAGTTTTACCTTGAAAACAGAGCACAGTAAATTTGTTTAGGAGACGACAGATCTTCCTTGTTATCACTTTCCTGTGGTGTACAACAAGAAAGTTTGTTAGGACCTGTTTTATTTAATATATACATAAGAGATTTAGTAAATCTGGACCTTCAAGCAAAGTTCATCATATTTGCGGCCGACAGCACTGTGCTCTTTTCCAATACTGATGCTAACTCCTTAATAATACATTGCAACAGATTTCTGGCTAATCTACATAAATTGGCACAAAAAAGTTAAAATTCATCCAACGTTAACAACAGCTGCACAATTCTGCACGAGAAATAAAGTATTTATGCTTGTAAGTATTATTTGTTACTGCGATGAGAAAATTGAGCTTGTAAATGAACACACAATTCTTGGCATCAGATTCGCCTGCTATTTGAACTAGGACAGCCATGTTAATCAAATATATAAAAAGCTGTCTGCGATTACAGGTGCAGTTTGTTGCTGTAAATCCGTACTTCCGTTGAAAGCAAAGCTCAACATATACAACGTGCTGTTCAACTCGCAGCTGAATTATTGCTCGCTAGTCTGGGGAACCACAACTACTGTAAATATTTCTGAAATTGTCAAAGTCAAAAAAGCAATCAACATATTGCAATTGTTAGATGCATGTTCACTACAATGGGCATATTTCAGAAGCTAAATATAACTTGCATTGAACACCATTACAAATATCGTATACTAAGCATCTTTTATTTCGGTAAAAAATATTTTAGAGGTTTCTTATCAATGACATATTATGTCTTAATGGAACATCTGTTTACACTCGAAAATCAGAAACTTGGCACATTCCTTATTTTTGTACATATTACAAAACATAAACATCAAAACATAACCTTCTTTTATTGCTCCATAAATACTACAGCAATTTGATCAATGCCTAACACACAACTGAAAGCGCATTTTATTAACACGTAGTATTTGTATACCTTGCTAGATGCATGTATTGCAGCAAATTATCCTTACTTTTTAGCACATCACTTTGTGTGAAAATGTCAACAGTTACATTCATTCTGCTTTTGTTCTTTCTTTATTTCTTTTAACTGTATTTTGTGTAGTTGTGTTATGTATGTAGGTACATGTTTGTGAAAATACATTTATTTCTGTTCTGTGAATTGCTAGACCTTACGATACAGGGTTATATGTTCTTGTTTCAACAAGTCTAGTGTGTGCTGCCGTAGCTATGAGTGCATCTAGAAGTCCACTTGTTAGTTTTTGTCCAAATGACATTGTTGCAACATCACTGTTTACCTGCTAGTGCTGTGTCAACTGTTATCAGCAAGTTGTCAATTATGTGCAATACTGCTATCAAGTAAAAACATGACCCCTTGGTCCTTGTCAAGCTGCTGAACAGCTATTAACTCAGGGGCTTCCACACATGGAAGTAATAAAATCAATTCAATTCAAAGTCAGTGTAGAGGTGAGTCAGTCTAGTGGCCAATGTCTGTCATTTGTACCCATTCCAGACAGCACTGTCCCGCAAAATGCCTTGTTGTCATTAACCCTTTACATATTTTTTTTTTGTTTTTATACAGCGGCAACACCCTAAAGTAGCAGAGATGCAATTTAACGAAATGGAATTGCCACCAGTAATGGTCCACGCTGGTAACCACACAAAACAAGGGTGCAGAACGACAAAAATTCATTGAGGCAAACTTGTGCCCCGCGCAATCAAAAGCAGCTAGCTCGCTAACAGTGCAAGTAGAATTGCCCAATAATACAATGGGCCCATTGAAAGTATGGAGCTGGTATCAAGGCAGGTTTGTGGGAATGTTTAAATGTGATAATCAATCATCAGTCATGAATCAGAGCTGAAAATCCAGAAAAGAACATTTCATTTCTTTTCTTTCATTTCAGCAGCATTGCAGTTGCAACATTATACATATAGCCTACGCATATGGCTATGTGCTGTCTGGAAGGAGGTTTCACGGCTCTACTTGCTAGAATATGCTGCTATGTTAAAGTGTATAGCTTTCATTGGGAACTAATCGCGATTTCTTGTGAGCGCCTAACCGTTTTCCTGGGCCGATCCAAAAGATAGTGCAAGCTGAAAATCCAAATAAGAGCATGGCAGCATTGCAGTTGCAACATTTTACATATAGCCTACACATATGGCTATGTGCTGTCTGGGAGGATGTTTCACGGCTCTGCTTGCTAGAATATGCTGCTATGTTAAAGTGTATAGCTTTCTTTGGGAACTAATCGCGATTTCTTGTGAGTGCCTAACTGTTTTCGTAGGCCGATCCCAAAGATAGTGCAAGCTGAAAATCCAAATAAGAACATGGCAGCATTGCAGTTGCAACATTTTACATATAGCCTACACATATGGCTATGTGCTGTCTGGGAGGATGTTTCACGGCTCTGCTTACTAGAATATGCTGCTATGTTAAAGTGTATAGCTTTCTTTGGGAACTAATCGCAATTTCTTGTGATTGCCTAACTGTTTTCGTAGGCCGATCCCAAAGATAGTGCAAGCTGAAAATCCAAATAAGAACATGGCAGCATTGCAGTTGCAACATTTTACATATAGCCTACACATATGGCTATGTGCTGTCTGGGAGGATGTTTCACGGCTCTGCTTGCTAGAATACGCTGCTATGTTAAAGTGTATAGCTTTCTTTGGGAACTAATCGCGATTTCTTGTGAGTGCCTAACTGTTTTCGTAGGCCGATCCCAAAGATAGTGCAAGCTGAAAATCCAAATAAGAACATGGCAGCATTGCAGTTGCAACATTTTACATATAGCCTACACATATGTCTATGTGCTGTCTGGGAGGATGTTTCACGGCTCTGCTTGCTAGAATACGCTGCTATGTTAAAGTGTATAGCTTTCTTTGGGAACTAATCGCGATTTCTTGTGAGTGCCTAACTGTTTTCGTAGGCCGATCCCAAAGATAGTGCAAGCTGAAAATCCAAATAAGAACATGGCAGCATTGCAGTTGCAACATTTTACATATAGCCTACACATATGGCTATGTGCTGTCTGGGAGGATGTTTCACGGCTCTGCTTGCTAGAATATGCTGCTATGTTAAAGTGTATAGCTTTCTTTGGGAACTAATCGCAATTTCTTGTGATTGCCTAACTGTTTTCGTAGGCCGATCCCAAAGATAGTGCAAGCTGAAAATCCAAATAAGAACATGGCAGCATTGCAGTTACAACATTTTACATATAGCCTACACATATGGCTATGTGCTGTCTGGGAGGATGTTTCACGGCTCTGCTTGCTAGAATACGCTGTTATGTTAAAGTGTATAGCTTTCTTTGGGAACTAATCGCAATTTCTTGTGATTGCCTAACTGTTTTCATAGGCCGATCCCAAAGATAGTGCAAGCTGAAAATCCAAATAAGAACATGGCAGCATTGCAGTTGCAACATTTTACATATAGCCTACACATATGGCTATGTGCTGTCTGGGAGGATGTTTCACGGCTCTGCTTGCTAGAATATGCTGCTATGTTAAAGTGTATAGCTTTCTTTGGGAACTAATCGCAATTTCTTGTCATTGCCGAACTGTTTTCGTAGGCCGATCCCAAAGATAGTGCAAGCTGAAAATCCAAATAACATGGCAGCATTGCAGTTGCAACATTTTACATATAGCCTACACATATGGCTATGTGCTGTCTGGAAGGAGGTTTCACGGCTCTCCTTGCTAGAATATGCTGATACGTTAAAGTGTATAGCCTTCTTTGCGAACTAATTGTGATTTCTTGTGATTGGCTAACCGTTTTCATAGGCCAATCCAAAAGATAGTGCAAGCTGAAAATCCAAATAAGAACATGGCAGCATTGCAGTTGCAACATTTTACATATAGCCTACACATATGGCTATGTGCTGTCTGGGAGGATGTTTCACGGCTCTGCTTGCTAGAATATGCTGCTATGTTAAAGTGTATAGCTTTCTTTGGGAACTAATCGCAATTTCTTGTGATTGCCTAACTGTTTTCGTAGGCCGATCCCAAAGATAGTGCAAGCTGAAAATCCAAATAAGAACATGGCAGCATTGCAGTTGCAACATTTTACATATAGCCTACACATATGGCTATGTGCTGTCTGGGAGGATGTTTCACGGCTCTGCTTGCTAGAATATGCTGCTATGTTAAAGTGTATAGCTTTCTTTGGGAACTAATCGCAATTTCTTGTGATTGCCTAACTGTTTTCGTAGGCCGATCCCAAAGATAGTGCAAGCTGAAAATCCAAATAAGAACATGGCAGCATTGCAGTTACAACATTTTACATATAGCCTACACATATGGCTATGTGCTGTCTGGGAGGATGTTTCATGGCTCTGCTTGCTAGAATACGCTGTTATGTTAAAGTGTATAGCTTTCTTTGGGAACTAATCGCAATTTCTTGTGATTGCCTAACTGTTTTCATAGGCCGATCCCAAAGATAGTGCAAGCTGAAAATCCAAATAAGAACATGGCAGCATTGCAGTTGCAACATTTTACATATAGCCTACACATATGGCTATGTGCTGTCTGGGAGGATGTTTCACGGCTCTGCTTGCTAGAATATGCTGCTATGTTAAAGTGTATAGCTTTCTTTGGGAACTAATCGCAATTTCTTGTCATTGCCGAACTGTTTTCGTAGGCCGATCCCAAAGATAGTGCAAGCTGAAAATCCAAATAACATGGCAGCATTGCAGTTGCAACATTTTACATATAGCCTACACATATGGCTATGTGCTGTCTGGAAGGAGGTTTCACGGCTCTCCTTGCTAGAATATGCTGATACGTTAAAGTGTATAGCCTTCTTTGCGAACTAATTGTGATTTCTTGTGATTGGCTAACCGTTTTCATAGGCCAATCCAAAAGATAGTGCAAGCTGAAAATCCAAATAAGAACATGGCAGCATTGCAGTTGCAACATTTTACATATAGCCTACACATATGGCTATGTGCTGTCTGGGAGGATGTTTCACGGCTCTGCTTGCTAGAATATGCTGCTATGTTAAAGTGTATAGCTTTCTTTGGGAACTAATCGCAATTTCTTGTGATTGCCTAACTGTTTTCGTAGGCCGATCCCAAAGATAGTGCAAGCTGAAAATCCAAATAAGAACATGGCAGCATTGCAGTTGCAACATTTTACATATAGCCTACACATATGGCTATGTGCTGTCTGGGAGGATGTTTCACGGCTCTGCTTGCTAGAATATGCTGCTATGTTAAAGTGTATAGCTTTCTTTGGGAACTAATCGCAATTTCTTGTGATTGCCTAACTGTTTTCGTAGGCCGATCCCAAAGATAGTGCAAGCTGAAAATCCAAATAAGAACATGGCAGCATTGCAGTTGCAACATTTTACATATAGCCTACACATATGGCTATGTGCTGTCTGGGAGGATGTTTCACGGCTCTGCTTGCTAGAATAAGCTGCTATGTTAAAGTATATAGCTTTCTTTGGGAACTAATCGCGATTTCTTGTGAGTGCCTAACCGTTCTCATGGGCCGATCCCAAAGATAGTGCAAGCTGAAAATCCAAAAAAGAACACGGCAGCATTGCAGTTGCAACATTTTACATACAGCCTACACATATGGCTATGTGCTGTCTGGAAGGAGGTTTCACGGCTCTGGTTGATAGAATATGCTGCTATGTTAAAGTGTATAGCTTTCTTTGGGAACTAATCACGATTTCTTGTGAGTGCCTAACTGTTTTCGTGGGCCTATCCTAAAGATAGTGCAGTCGAACACAGCCGTAAAAACCACATCGTGGTACAGTACGACTGAGCGATGGTACCGCACGGTACCTCACGGCGGTAAGGGGAGCATTCTTGCACTCTTGCCTCATGGCAGCTAGCATTTGACACGCTGTTGTTGAGACGCTGTGCCTACAGTCTAAGGCACAGGCATTGTCGTTCAGGATGCTGTGCCTTGGGTGATAGCATCCGCAACCAGAGGCGGTGACGGACACTGCACGGAGTTTCAAACTGGTCCCTCAGGAAGTGGTGCTTGAAGTACCAGTTTGCTCCCGTGTATGAGTAAAGCACAGTGGTAAGGGGAACGCCACCCATAACACATAGTGCCCCACATACTGCCACAAATAACTACCTCCCAAAGACTGCTAACTGCATCCTTGGACAGCAACTGGAGTTGGTTCTTCATTATTTAAAAAAGCTTTTTTTCACATTTCAGATCAACACTGCAGTTTGTCACTAACTAGAACTGCCGTGGCATGTGCCCACAGCAATTCTTTTGTCACGTTGGACGCATGCTTTGTCGGGACACTCGACTCTCTCAGGTCCCCTTTTGTTGCTGTTTTCCTCGCATGGCTCTCGTGTCTCCTGTAATTCGGCTTCCCCACAACACAGGTGTGGTGAACGTGGTTGCGCAATCGTACGAGAGATGGCGCTTGATATGCAGCAAACACCACCTGATGACGCGGACACTCATACGCACAAGGAAGTAGTCCCTTCCTCTTAGGTGGCGGGAACACAACATGTGCAGACGGACCGCATGCGTGCTCAGTGGGGCGCTTTGCAGGACTGTCTCGAAAACGCCTTACCATCTTGCATGGGCTAGCTAGCTGCCGTATCTTATAGGTGTACAATGCCCTTTGGTTTCCGTTACTTTGATGTCATTCCTTTGTCCCAAACCACGCTTGAGACCCCACAGCTTTAACGTCCATTTGACTCTACTAAATGTTTCTTCTTATTTATTCAGAATACAAAATATAGTGCTGCCATCTATGACCAAAGTGCCAAACCAACAGGGTGAGCTGCAGTATTTTGAAATGATTATACAGATCATAACGGCTAAAGTGCTTTAATCCAAGACAGTCGTGTAACATTGCAGAAATCACTATGTGCTCTTTCAAGAATGGACAGGGCTTTACCTTTTTGACTGCTGAGCCTTTCAGGAATTTCCACCTACTGTATCCCAATGGTTTTTCCAAAAGTGAAACAAATTCAATTTCTGTCTCAGTAACATATTAGCATGCTTTGAATTCATATTTTATTTACTGGTGATGTGCTGCTGTAGTGTTATGGGCTCATTCCAATAGCCGTTTTGGTTCGCGATGGTGCCCGCCGACGTCACCGCTGGGGACTGCAACCGCTATCGGCGTAAATGCGAAAAAAGTACCCGGTTCCTGCTGGGATCAAACCCGGCGTGCGCCCGCTGCGTGGGAGCTAGATGCTCTACCCCTGAGCCACACAAGCACTTGCTATTGGGCAGTGGAAAAATGCGCTATAAATGCTCCCCAGGCAGGCGCACAGGTGCGGACGACTCGAGCCTCCGCCAGCATGGTGGCGCCATCTAGGTAAGGTGCCTGCTAACGCAGCGTGCACAGGCGCAGACGACGAGATGCGATTCAGACGAGGCGCGCAGTTAACTCGATTTTGATGTGAGATGTGCGCCACGTATTCTGGATACCTCTTCGGTACACGTTATGGCGTCTCCTCGCAAGGTATGAACCGCTCCTGCAGAAGCGAATCGTAGAGCTACGTGTGCGGCTACAACCAGGCATCATCGGGCTCAGCAGACTGCTGTGCAGAGAGCATTGCAAGCCGCAGCTCGCCATCGACGCCGGGCGGACCGTTCAGATCGTTCTCGTCGAAACGAGGCGAAGAGACTTTGTCACGAGGACCCTGGTGGCGTGGTGCCGAAATTGGAGCTACTCTTGAGCCACTCCACCAGCTTACGCTGCGACTGTGCTGCCTGTGCCGCGCAGGCCTGTGACTATTTAGAAAGTGCTTAATCTGGAAATTTCAATCAACATTAAGACATGCTAATCACTGATTTTAATTAGGATAATTATGTTCCACAGGCACCACAGCCTCCTCACAGCTGTCACTGTCACTTGAATATGCCTTGTAATCAACACCTATCTTCTCTGAATTGAAGTTCATAAGAAGTTCTTGAATTTCTGCATTGTTAAAAAGAAACCACAGGCTTCTTATGCCAGCTCGAAACATTGGAAAACAAAAGTGATGAGCAACACTGAAAAATAAGCTTTGATGCCGCCACCTGTCCTACAAAAACCAAACCTGCCACACCATTCTAGAACTTGAGCATAGATGGCGCAACCAGTCTACGGATGTTTCATATTTGCGAATTATCTTGAGAAAGGCAAGCAGTGTGCAGAAAGTGTGATGCGGCTTTACTCAAGCTGGACCAGGGGTGTGCATCGATTCCCAGATATGTATGCTTGAGCATGGCACTTAAAGGGTTAAAGAGGACAAATTAGTTGATAGTAAAAATACTCACCTGTTCAGCTTCGGCATCCAAGGTGGACGTAGCCTCATCCAAGACCAGAATGGGCAGCTTGCGCACAAGTGCCCGTGCAAGTGCAACTCGCTGTTTCTGTCCTTCTAACAGCTGAGTCATGGCCGAGTTACACAGGGGTGTGTCGTAGCCCTGCAAGAGCACAAATTCTAACGTGTACACCTTGTTAACATTTCTTATAGTTTTAATGTGAATTAGGTCATGGACAAACGCTTAGGTAGCAAATCTGTGGTACAGTTAATGTTCTCTCTTGACATTGACAGAAGTCAGTTCTACAAGAATATTTTAGTTGTCTTAGGTACACTCAGTTCCTTATTTTTCTTCTCTCACTATGCTGGCTTGCCCACTACACAAATTTTGTTAGTTAATTCAGGTTTAATGGTGCAAAAGTGACAAAGGCCATGCTGCGCCAGCCACAAGGTATTAAGAAATGAAATGTTTAATGCAGCGAAAGCTGCGTTATCTTATATTCTATGTAAAAAACCGGCTTCATCTAAAGACTGAAACAAGTCAGTGAATGGCACTAGCGGATCATCTCCCAATAATGAGGCAGGGTGTGAAGGTAATTGTAAGTTACACAGAGTCTGCAAAAATTTCCGTATGTGTGTTTCTATGTGTGGAAATGTCATAAATATATATTAGTGTAAGAGGTTCATGACACTTATCGCAGGTTGGCGGATCTTCTTTTCAAAGTAATAAATTGTGTGTCAGATGTGTGTGCCCTATTCGAAGTCGACATAAGATCACCTCATAGAACTGTTGCTGGTGACTGCCCGATTTCCATTCGCCAAGCAGGGGTTTGGTTATATGTAACTTGTTATTTATGCAGGAGTCCCATTCTTGTTGCCATTTTGATGTCAGGGCTTTACGAATTGCTGGGATACTGTCTTTGTATGGAATTTTTGAGTGAGTTGGGTCTTTGTGCACTGCCATGGCCATGCATCTATCTGTCGATTCATTCCCTGGTATCCCAACATGGCTAGGGACCCAGCAGAATCGTATGGTTCGTCCGTATTTGTTATTAACAACCATGTTTAAGATATCACCAAGCAGCGGTTCACAGTCCAATTTTAAATTTAAAGCTCTGAGTGCACTCAACGAATCGATGTAAATGACAGCACTCCTCTGTTTGTCGGTGATAACTTTGTTTACTGCCGTCCATATAGCCATAACTTCGGTGGTAAAGACTGAAGCAGAATTATGTATGTAAATGTAAGAGGGCAGATATATCGGGCAAACTGCGCGTTGCCTCAATGATCGGCTCCGCGAACACCGCAATAACGTAAAAAAATGGCACCGGTGGGTTCTTGGCGATTCATTGTCGTGATCACAGCTACAAACCTATCGAGGACGAGTGCATGATTTTGTCCCGTGGTAGGACGCAGCTTATCCGTGAAATAACTGAAGTGCAGATGATTGCAAAATTGGGTGATATGTGTGTTAGTTTCCCTTTACTGGCTCTCACAGAAAAAGAACTAAGTTTTTTGGAGGCAGCATGACTTAACTCGTAACTATGTTACACGTATACGCAATCCTCCATCGCCTTCTCCGAGGCGCTGGACGATCGAGAGCCAGGCGCCGAAACGCGCGTCTCGGGCCGTGGAGTTTGGTTCAAATTTGGGCCCTGCGACATTGTGGTCTGTTGGCCCGTCTTCGTTGATGATGGAGCAGCACTGGCTGCAGCCACCGAGGGGACGGATGGAGTCTTTACGGGAACACTATGCGTGGACCCTGTAGACACCTGAAACTGGCGTGGCGCTGCCCCCTGTTGCGCCACACTGGCATAGCTAATTTTAGGTAAGTGCCCCAACCTTTTCCTCGCTTCATAGAATGGAATTTTTTCTTTTATGGTGATTGCAATTGTTTCTCTTTCTTTTTTCCAGCAAGGGCAGCTCCGTGAGTAAGCTGGATGGTCTCCCTTGCAATTGGCACATTGCGCAGGAGCATTACAGTTGTCAGAGGGATGGTCATTGGCGCTACACTTCGCGTATGTTTCTTTTTCCTTTGCATGATTGTGATGCATGTCCGAACCTCTGGCACTTGAAGCACCGCCTCAGGTTCGGTATGTATGGTCGGACATTGACTCTTAGGTATCCTGCTTCGAGTGAAGTGGGCACAGTACTAGTTCCAAATGGTAGTATCACGTGTTTCGTAGGGATTTGTTGGTCGTTTCGTCGGAGTGTAATCCTTTGTGTGATAACAGTGATGTAACTGAATTCGCTATTTTGTGCGCATGTCTGCCGTGTTGAAACCCATCGCACGTGTGCCGATCAGCGATGCACCGTACCTTCATAAACCCTTGTTTTCTGTGCAATAAAACAATCTTGCAAAAGCTCTTACTGCGTCCACATTGATTGTTACAGTTGCGACGAGGCACGGTTGTGCCCGTGCGGGGAGGGCGTTGCCGGCAAGATGGCCTTCGGCGTTTGTATCGGGGAATTTCACCTAAATGGTAGCTCTTCATGGGAGGATTATGTCGAGCGTATAGAGCTATGCTGCGCTGCTAACAAGC
Organism: Dermacentor silvarum; assembly: GCF_013339745.2. Taxonomy (NCBI): domain Eukaryota; kingdom Metazoa; phylum Arthropoda; class Arachnida; order Ixodida; family Ixodidae; genus Dermacentor; species Dermacentor silvarum. The sequence goes on along the minus strand of NC_051154.1, from coordinate 370,614,136 downwards.
TTACGGAAGACGCCGACAAGAGGGCAGAGGGCAGTATTGCTGAGCTGCTGTGGGGAGGATACCTACTCCTTGATAGCTACCCTCGTAAAGCCTCTCCGACCACCGAACGCTGACTACGAGTCCATCGTAAAAGCCGTGAAGAACCACATCAACCCGAAGCCATCCGAGCTGTATTCAAGGTACGTGTTCTCAAAGCGAGATCAGCACGACGGCAAATCTGTCGCAGACTACATTACAGCTTTACGTAAGCTAGCCAAGAACTGCGGGTTCAACGACAGCCAGCTTCCTCTTGATGTAATGCTGAGGGAACGGTTTGTTTTTGGACTTTCTGACAGCAACGTTTGTTGGCCGAGAAAGACCGGACCTTTAAGACTGCCTACGATCTAGCAGTCACGGCAGAGGCTGCTGCAAAACATTGAAGCGTTATGGGCGGCCTGCGTCAGGACGTCCCAGATTTGACAGCCAAAGTGGACGGGCAACGCATGAAGCAGCATAAGAATGGGCAAGATGAAAAAACTTCAAGCGAGCATGTGAAACGGCAGTGTTTCCGGTGCTTGGGCAACCACGCTGCATACCGTTGCAAGTTTAAAACCGCAATATGCTTCAACTGTTCTGTGAAAGGACACTTGGCCAAAGCGTGCCGGAAAAAACAAAGAGGTCAGGTTAACCACCAGTTGGAAAATATGGCAAACTCAGTGCAACCTGAGTATGATGACATGCTAAATATTAGCCAAGTGACTAGCGGTTGCCCTAAGTTTATGGTGGCCATAAGCATAGGTGGTGAAATGGTGCCCATGGAAGTCGACTCAGGAGCAGCTAGATCGATTATCAGTCAAAATATGTTCAGCAAACTGAAAGTGGCAAGGCACATTACGCTTGAAGAAGCGGACACCAAGTTCGTAACTTGGACTAAGGAAGGATTGGACGTCGTCGGAAAAGCCACACTTCCAGTCAAATTCAAAGAACAAGACTTCAAGCTACCGATACTCATTGTAAGAAACGAAGGTAGCACGTTTTTGGGCCGTGATTGGTTCAAGGTATTGAACATTAATGTCACTGGGCTTCACAGCATCGAACAAAATGCAGAAGTCCTTATCAAAAAGTTTCCTGATGTTTTTGGCGAAACATTTCCAGGCGCCACTCTGCCACCACTACACATCGAGCTGAAGCAGGACGGCGGCCCAAGTTTCTAAAATGCCACAGCATTCCATTCGCACTCAAGGATGCATCATCACAGAACTGGAAAAACTGGAACGCCAAGGTGTTCTGCAACCGACGCAGTATTCCGAATGGGCCAGCTCTGTGGTCATCGTCCGTAAAAATGATGTGTCATTAAGAATATGCGACAACTATAAAAGTACAGTCAACGAAGTGGTAAGGAACAATGTTTATCCTTTACCTACTAGCAAGGAACTTTTCACAAAGTTGGGGAAAGGCCATATTTTTTCTAAAATTGACTTGACACAAGCATACCAACAACTTGCAGTTGATGACGCTTCAGCAGAAGTTCTCACGATAAATACAGTAAAAGGCCTGTACAAAGTGTGACATTTGCCGTTTGGTGTGTCGGTGGCACCCGGATTATTTCAATGAGCAATTGATACAGTGCTTGCAGGCCTATGCCAGGTGGCAGCATACCTCGACGACATCCTTGTGGCCAGCGAAATGGCAGAGGAGCACCACAAAGTCCTCATGAAAGTTCTCAACAGACTGTCAAAAGCGGGACTGCGTATACGAGGCGCCAAGTGTCAGTTCTTCAAAGAGCCTGGAGTACTTGGGACACTGGATAGACGCAAATGGCATCTACCCGTCAAAGGCTAAAGTCGAGGCTATTCACAAAGCACCTGCACCAAAGAACAAGAAGGAGCTCCAAGCTTTTCTAGGTATGGTGAACTTCTACAATCGCTTTCTAAAGGGTCGATCCGAAGTTGCCGAAGTGCTCTACCACCTACTAGACAGCGACAGTACGTGGAAGTGGGGTGAAGAGCAGCAACTTGCTTTCAAAAGACTAAAGACGTTGTTGACATCAGAGTTGCTTTTAGTGCACTTCAATCCTGATGCACCCTTAATTCTGTCTTGTGACGCATCACCCGTGGGTGTGGGAGCTGTATTAGCTCACAGCAATGCTCAAGGTCGCGAGCAACCTGTTGCTTATGCGTCAAGAACACTCACTAAGGCGGAACATAATTACGCCCAGATTGACCACGAGGCTCTAGCTATTGTCTATGGCGTCCGTCAATTTCACCAGTATCTTTGTGGGTGAGAATTCCGCATCTTGACAGATCATAAGCCACTACTCGGTATCTTTCAATGAGACAAGCAGATTCCCATTGTTTTATCACCGCGCATGTTGCGGTGGTCTTTGTTGTTATCTGCTTACGAATACAAACTGGAGTATAGAAGGACGCAAGATCACGCAAACGCAGACTGTCTAAGCAGGCTACCGATACCCGGTGACCGGATGGACATGTAGCCTCCTGGCAACATTCTTTTGTTGGAAGCAGTGGAGTACCCTCCTGTGAGCACAGCAGATGTCGCATCAGCCACTCTGCATTATCCTTGCCTGTCGCATGTGAAGAAATGGGTCACAACTGGCAGGCCAGAGCAAGGTGTGCCCCCAGAATAAGCTGCCTATCAGGTGAGGCGCGAAGAGATGTCTCTTCATCGTGACTGCCTTCTATGGGGTAACAGGGTTATACTGCCAGAAGAACTGTGAGAAGATGTCCTCGCCATTCTGCATGCAAATCACCCTGGCATAACAGCTATTAAAGCTCTGGCAAGGTCATATGTGTGGTGGCTGAAGATTGTTGCCCAGATTGAAGAGTTCGTGCGTCATTGCCAACCCTGTCAAGAGAACAGGCAAAGCCAACCTAAAATGTCTATGCATTTCTGGACGAAACCCGAAAGCCCATGGAGCAGAATTCCCATCGATTTTGCAGGGCCGGTTAAGGGCATTTTTTTTTCTTCTTGTCGTGGACGCACTATCAAACTGGGCCGAGATCAAGAAAACGCCATCGCTTCACTCGTCAGCTGTGATCAAAAAACTGTGAAGAATGTTTGCTTCATATAGATTGCCTGAGTTGGTTGTTTCTGATAACGGCACAGCCTTTTCGAGCAATGAAATGCAATCTTTCTTGAACAAAAATGGCGTGCGCTACATGTACACAGCGCCATACCATCCCGCAAGCAATAGAAGGGCTGAGCGCATGGTACGCAAGCTAAAGTGCGTTCCGAAAGCAGAGCCACTGCACAGTGGCGTGTAAAGTTTCTCGTTTTTTATTCAAGCAGCACTCCACGCCTCACTCGGAAACCGGGAGGATGCCAGCAGAACTCATGCTGGGGAGGAGCTTCCGCTCTGTCTTGTCGAGACTGCACCCTGACGTGAAAAGCCCTGGATGTACCAAGCCGCCATCCTCGAGTGAGTTTCTACACAGTGACCCCGTGTATGTGCGGAAGTTCTCTCGTGGTCCGAAGTGGCTGGCTGCACGGATACTGCATCGCTTGAGACGCGTCATGTACAAAGTACACACTTCCGATGGTTCAGTACACTGACGTCATCACAACCACGTGCGGAGAGCATGGGATGCTGTGCCGATAGGTTATCACGCTAACCCCAGCTTCAAGCTTCCAGCGACAGAAACTGCAGTGCAGAGATCGCCAATCCTTCCAGCGACACAAACTGCAGTTCAGAGATCGCCTATGCCAGAAGTTCTGCAAGCATGCCGTAGGTCTACTCATGTATGTTGACCATTGCTCCGTTATGGCATTGACTACTAGGTGGGAAGGGATGTGATAACAGTGATGTGACTGAATTCGCTATCTTGTGCACATGTCTGCCGTCTTGAAACCCATCGCACGTGTGCCTATAAGCGATGCACCGTACCTTAATAAACCCTTGTTTTCTGTGCAATAAAACAATCTTGCAAAAGCTGCTACTGCGTCCACATCAGTTGTTACACTTTGTACCTTAATTATGTTTTGATCTTGGAATCCTTCAACGAGCTCTTCATCACTAAGGTTCAGGAAATCTTCTGATATTACTCCCCTGCTTGTGTTGAGCAACCGATGTGAAGAGATTGTGACTTTAATGTCACTCACACTGGTGAATTCAGCGAGCTTTTTGACGTGATCTTTCTTTGTCAGTTCAAGGAGGAGGTCTCCGCTTGCCATCTTTGAGGCTTTATAGGCAGACCCAATTGTGTTTGCTAAGCATTTCATTACTAAGAAAGGTGACAGTTTCCTTAATGTTGTGTTTCCTTCACTGCGAAGGACATGGTATTTTGGGAAGGTGTCTAGGTCAGTTCCGGGGATAAATTGAAAGAGTGCATCGGTGCGACCTCGTTTCAGAGGCCGATCTAGAAGTTGGGGGAACGCTTCTGCCATAACATGGTTTTAAAATTCGGTGGCGGTGGTAGCCACCCACCACCGAGCCCAACAAGGGGACGCTACAGGTTACGAAAAACCTGCAGACGCCAGCTATGCACCGCCACTATATCTTAATGTACATACCCAAGACTGGATAGATACACATGGTTAACCCTTCCTGCCTGGAAGAAGGAGAAGTAAATGAAGTGAGTAGAAGACTGGAAAGGTTAAAAGGAAGAGAGAAAGACGCAGATTGGAGAGGGGGACAGGAAAAGGCAACTACCGTTTTCCCCCGGGTGGGTCAGGCAGGGGGTGCCATCTATGTGAAGCCGAGGCCAAAGAAGTGTGTTGCCTCTGCCGAGGGGCCATAGAGGTCCAAGCACCCAGCTTTGGCTAAACCACCAGGATCCCCTTTTCCCCGGACACAGCTAAGCCACGCACGGTTAGGCGAGGGGGGTCCAACCCTCGTGTGCTCGGGTCCGTGGTGTCGCCACACACCAAATGCCTGCTGATGCAGACGCCCCTGCGGGGACAAATTTTGTGTACAACTGAAGATAGAACATGTAGCTGCTAGGAGCAATCCGGGATATCACCCCAGATGACAAGTGCAATTACGGTGCTTAGCTCAGCTAAGAAATCGTGCTGCACTCAATCTTTGCCTCAATGTAGTCACTAATAAGACATGGACAAATCAGTACTACAGGAGACCGACACAAACAATAGGGTTTCTCGAAAGCCATCTTGGGGCCAATATCAAGCGATGGTAACCGAGCTAGCCATGCTCTGAACATACACTTAGGTTGGTATACTTCTTGCAAGGAACTGTCTGTCTGAATGTGTATTTTCTTTGTACACATGAAAACTCTAACACACAGGTGTGCATGTTTAACCCTTGCCTGGGACCAACCACTGCGACATTGGTTAAACGTCCGACCTCACGATCAGTAGTAGACGATTTTAGTTAGAATTGCACTGGACCAAAGAAGCACCTTTTCTCTTCCGTCTGTCTCTGTACAAAAATGATCTCAAACAACTTTAACTCCATGATGACTCTCTATTAATATCATGCTACAAACGAAACACTAACAGAATGAAACAGTAGTAGAACACCTGCGATGTATGATTGTGGCATAACTGGGCATTAAAAGTGCTATAGCCCAAAAACTAAACGCTCGCGAATGAATTACTTGTGAAAGAATGAATGAAGTGACGATGAATGAATGTCCCCTTGTGGTTTGCTTTCTCATGTTCGAGCTTTGTTCATAACTTGACAGTACTCTGCTGTACAGGGCAGTAGCCGTCTTTCTCGAGGCCATGCAAAGCAGCTGTTAATCGGAAACAAGTGTCGAAGCACTGCACTTATCCGACTCCACTCACAGAGAAATGCTCTTTTGCGGTACTTACAACACCAAAGCTGTTTCACGTAAGCTCTACTTGATGCCAGTGCTAGGGTGTACTTACCAAGGGGAGTTGGCTGACGAAATTGTGGAAACGTGCCATGCGGGCTGCCTCCTCTAGCTCCTCCTGGCTGGGCACCCCAGAAGACGGGTCAAGGCCATACACCACATTCTCCCCGAGGGTGTGGTCCATTAAGGAGAGCCGTGGCTCGCAGGCCATTATGCACTGCTGCAGGTATCCTACATTGATTGCACTCACATCCATGCCATCCAAGTACTGCACGCAAAACCACAAGGGAACCAGGGATCAAGAACCACAGATCGTCAAGTTTGACATAATAGCGTAGCTCTCAGAAACGCACTGGACTCCTTCTAATACGAACACATATGGACTTTAGAAATCTGTTTGTGTTATCAAAAGTTAAGTTCAGTGAATCTGTGAGAACTAAACAAAGGTGCCAAGCCATCCACTTAGCACAGAAAAAGCGTCACCATAGCTTACTGATGCTCACTTATTTTATTTGAAAGGCAGTTTATCATATATATTACAATTTCCTCCCTTCCCTTAACATTTGCCAGAGTTGCTAAGGTGGGATCCCCTCACACAGAAATAGCACACGAGCTCTCGTGTCCTTTTAATTTCGAAATCAAATATTATACAGAGCTCTATTTTTTATGTTGCCAAGAATGTACTGCATAAGACTTGCGAAAGACAGTGGACCAACAGGTTAAAAAATTAGCACCTACAAATTCTGCTTCATCACAACTAGTATAACCCTTTGAAAGAGAATGTGTTTTCCTGGGATTCATATGAAGTAAGCAATGAGAACAATGAAACTCTGCAACACAGCCTCGCTGGCTGGAGAAAAGTTAACAATATGCCTAGACTTTGCAAACATGGAGTGAATAAAAAAAGGCAAACCTCCAGTGACATCAACACTTTAATTGCCACAAACTCACTGAAGACTGCTGCAAAACCCAGAGCATGTTTTCTCAGTGGCCCAACACCATCTTCACATCTTTCGTTTAAAGTGAAGCAGCGATGAAATGTCATTCCTCACATTCCAGATGTGCCTTAAGTAACAGATGTCTCAATGCCAACAAGAAAAAAAATACATTGTCTCAACAAGAAATCAGAGTGACTCAGAGAGAATGTTTTGATGAGTTCATGTAGGCATTTTACTGTGGTCCCAAAGAAGGTGATCAGTGGGACAGCGATTTTATTATACTTTGATCTGTTACTAACTTGCTAGGAATTTTTTTTGTCTGCACAGGTTGCTGGATGGTGTATTATACGTACTTAAATGCATGCAGGGCATCTTTGGAAAGAAAGTCCATAAGTGTCCCATCAAACTTAGAGCACATAATTATTTGCATGTAGTCCGTAGGCTCGTCTATCCCAGCGCCTGTAAGTACTTCCCAATCAGCATTGCTCCTATGTAGTTGTGTGTCCATGCACCTGCGAGTGAGCATGGCACACGTATATTTTGTACTATGATTTGTGTAACACCTTCTGCTATTGTAACACTGCTGTGTAACACCTTCCATTATGCTATTGAGACCAAGATTGCTTTCCTTTGTTATAGTACAGGACATAATGCCAAGTGTCTCATCACGAGTTACCATTCTTCCTTTGCCTGCCAGAAGCCAGCTGACACTATTTTCAATAACCAACAAACAAAAGAAAAGCGAACTCACGTTATGGCATTCAACATTTCAAAGCAACTCACACACTATTAGAAAAACCACAGTGGGGAAGCTCCACATTATATTTCGACTACATGAGGTTAATTAATCTGCACATAACTCTCAGTACGTGAGCATGTTTACATTCTGCCACCATCAGAACGTAGCTGCTACACCACAGCCGCTAAGTCACTGCCGCGGCTAAACAAACAAACATGTAATACAGATGGAGTGAGCAGAGAGGCTTTCCCCACTTGCCCACGCTGGGGGTCATAGAAACGCAGAAGAATTTTGACCACGGTTGATTGCCACAGCCACTGGCACCTACCAGTGCCACCATCTCGCCGGGGCTTAGCTCAAGGTCATGTCCCTGGAGCACTGTGACTTGTGGTCGGCTTGGGTAGGCAAAGGTGACCCCCTTGAGGGACAGTTGACTGCTCATCTGCTTATAGCCACACAAGAAGAGGGCGGGCTAACTTTTACTTAATTCAGCAAGTGAGTAAAGGCTGTCGTGTTGCGATTCACATGCTCCTTGATATAGAAAACTTAATCATTGTGTCACACCTCAGAATGCCAAAGTGCCACACTCTGCCTTAGTGTAGTTATGAGCACAGACATTACTGCTGGTCAGCAATGAGCATACAGACATACAAAAATTCCTAAATGTTCTCCCACTAGAGCTTACGTGAAACCTACTTGTTTTAGGGATGGCACATGCATAATTATCTTTGTTTAAATTACATACTTATTTGCAAGTTCATACAAGTTACTAAAGGAGGGTCCTGGCATAGTCCTTGACTTTGCGATACTTGTCTGTATACTCTTGCTTTTGTACTCCTCACGTTTTGGAAATAAACAAACTAGATAACAAGTTAATGCCTGACATGCTACATGTATTTCTATAAGCTTACTCATTTATTGTATGCAATCTTAAAATGTCATTATTTACTCATATAAGGCCTACACTTTTTTTGTTGTTAAAACATTTTAAGTTTACTGGGTTTTCAGAAATCTTACCGAGGCGGGCTTATATCTACTAAGTGAAACCTTGAACAGTGCTCAGATTGTTATGCAAAATAATCCACTGGCAGCCAACTACGAACACACATACAGTCGACGATCAAAGTTTTTGATGTGGACAGTGCCGCAAGAATGTACAATTGGGCATTATGAAAAAGTGAATAGCCATGGTAAAATCATTTTCGTTGTTTTTTAGAGAGCCAGCACATCAGGAAATTCGTTTACGCATTTTTTTCTCAGTGTTGTGCTCCATCAAAGTTTAAGTTTTCTGATGACCGAGGCCACAAGTGCATTTTGCGTTCACCCATGCAGCCCGATGTGCATCGTGAATATGTGCAAAGTACCGATGCCTCGCAATCTTAATTCTCGCCATTGTCAGTTTAGGCTGTGCTGCGCAAAATTAGTTTGGAGCTTTATTGGCCTTCGGCCACATGCGAGGTTAGTGAAACTACTTTTACAAATTTTCTCACTTCACCAGGTGGAATGGTGGAAAGCCTGGACATGCACTTTCATAGGCATCTGTATGTACAATATACGATGCTGCTCTGCTTTGTTTTGTTGTTCTATCATAAATAAAGAAGCCATTCAACCACAAGAGCTTCGTGTTCCACGTAAATTGAGTGTCTTCGATTCCACAGGTGTGGTGGCTACACAGCTTGGGCATTGAAGGCAAGCACGCGGATATGTAGTTGCCATTTTGTCGTCCTCTCACTGGCGCAGTCTTTTTCTTTCGGGGTATATTTTCTTTCCTCGTGCTTCTCAGCCCTGGTTATGGCTGGTACATGACTCTGCGTGCTCTGCATTGATGGCAAATGCCAATGCAGCGTGGTGTGTTTACAGTCGCTACCAACGCTGGCCGTACACATGTACCGGACACCGCCACCGGTTCTCGTCATACCAAGCTTTAAGAAATAGATCAAGACTGAAGACTGGGCTAGTTGTTAAAATGTTGAGATCAGGGAAGTGTCGTAAAAGAAAAAAAAATAATAATGAGAAGGGACAGAGAATGGTAAGTGCCAAGACATGTGCTATTGGCAATGTAGCGCCCACAGACACCGCAACGCGGGGCACTTTGGTCGGCGCTCTCAGCAGGAGCCGACAAGGCTCCGGCTGTCGAAGTGAAAAATAAAGAAGCACAGCGCGTGCTCGAGGCGCAAGCTCGGCAACGCGCAGTGTCGTTCTAGAAGCTAGCCACGCTGGTCGTTGCAGCCGCTGCTCCACTTGCTGCCTCTGCCCTTCTGTAAGAGTAGGAACGATGGCACAGCTCCTCAGGTGCAGTCACGTTCCTCCTACTGTGGTGACCTGGGAGAACGCGCCTTGCACCGAGCAACACACTGCTATGGTCACTTGGCCGGAGCCACAGTTCGACCTACCACTGCCGTCATTGTCGTCGAGCTACGTCGGCGCGTGGTTCGCCCAGTTCGAGGAGGCTCTGGAGATGAACCACATATGGATCCAGGAGTTCAAGCACACGGTACTCCTCGACGTCCTGCCACTTTCTCTCCAGCTCCACCACCGCGTTCCATCGCCTGGCCCGCGCCCGTACGATGAACTGCGGCAGTTGGTCCTAAACTTCTACGGCACTGCCTACCTTTCAGAGGTTGACGGCACGGTGCGCGACTCTGTGCCAACGGCCTCCCGGCCAGCACTAGACGCGTCTCTTTCAACACCCGTAAGCCACCATCAGGCAAGCCTTCCTTCCTCGACTTGCCCCGACACAGTCTCGTCGACCCCCCCGATGCGCTACCGCACAGTCCCCGCCCTCCGGCTCCCTCCAGGGGTCTCTTTCGTGCAAGTATGCACATAATGGTGTCACCAAGGGTATCGACGCGACCATGATACCGGCCACGTCATCGCCTTGCTCGCCTCCAATGATGACACGCGACAGTGGTGCCATCGCCGACCCTACGCCGGCTCCCGTGCCGCACGCCATCGGGTCCGTCTCCAACACCTTCACTCCTGCCGATGGGCCCCCGACTGACCCTCTACCCGATCAGTCCACGGCGTCCGCTGAGCTGGCCTTTGAGACAGCGCGCGAGCTCTGCACCGTGCCTACTCTGCTGCCTCCGACTTTACCGGCTATCACCACAGCAGACACGAGTCACGACCTTCTGCGACCCCCACTACATTCCACGTCAGGCATCCTCACCAAACCACCGGACGCTCCTGTGGCCCCTGAACCCACTTTGCCTTGCCGGCCAATGGCTTCTTCATGATGCGCATCATCGGCTGCTGCGCCGGATCATTGTCACCTCCCGACAAACTATGCTACATCCCCATGCAATGCACGCGTCATGGCCCATCCAGCACTTAAACTCCATCGCTTGTGCGCGCACCCTACACGCCATGCAACGGTGCGGTACATAATACGCCGCCGACAACGCTCGTGCGGGTACCGCCGGCATACCATTCGCCTCACAGGCCTCCCCTTCCTTCCTCAAGACGCATGTTCCAAGCATTATATCACCGGCTAGACGCCCCCCTCCCAACAGCGTCCATTCAGCGAGTCCCTCGACCGTTGCGGAGCTCCCAGTGCCACCCGCCTGAGTAGTGATGGCGACCCGATGCCTTCACATTGACAGCTCGGACTGGCTATGGACACTTTCAATCGCAATTAAACTGGCTGGCTATTTCGAAGTTCCGTCTGGGCGGGGGGCCCTGTAGCGCCCACCGACGCCGCAACGCGGGGCGCTTTGGTCGGTGCTCTCAGCTGTCGAAGTGAAAAGTAGAGAAGCACAGCACGTGCTCGAGGCACCAGCTCAGCACACGTAGTGTCGTTCTAAAGCTAGCCACGCTGGTCGTCGCAACCGCCGCTCTGCTAGCTGCCTTCGCCTTCTGAGTAGGGAACGACGTACAGACTGCCATCACGTTCTCTCCTATAGCAATACAGTGCAGAAAAGAAAAAGTGGGGGCTTACGTCTCCCTTTGTCCATTTCTGTGCTGTTTAGCCAATCGAAATGCATTAACTACATACATGACAATGTTACCATGCACAGTAAAATAGCATACACTGCTGGAGTTCTACGTCCTGGCTTGCTACTGTGAGCTTTGTTATCGAGATCACAACTTGCACTCATTTTCTGCTTTATATACTACATGATGCCAATAATGTGAGTTGCCTCGTACATGTGGCAACATTTCCCAAGAGCAGATGTACAAAAACGCGTTTTCCAGTTAGTCAGACCTTGGAAACAGATTGATTGATTGATGTGTAGTTTTTATTGGCGCAAGGGCCAAATATCACCAAAGAGCGCCATGCACGTAGTGATAAGTAATGAGTGGTCTGTTAATAAATGATGAAATCAGTTAAGAATGGTTGATAAACGTGGCTGTAAAGGGCCCTAAAATGAATTGCTGTAAAATACTGAGGATATAAATATACTAAAATGATCGCAATGATTTGTGACGTGCGGTATGATAATAAAATATGTGCGAGGAAGAATCTTTGCATGTCGTGGAGGTTGCAGCAGCACTAGTACCTCACAGAGCCCTTCGGGGGCAAGGGCTGGTAGGCACGTGCTTACAAATACGCCTGTATTGCAGCTGCAACCTCCAAGAGGAGGTCATGCTACAAGTATCCGGGCCAAATGACCTTTAAGATGTTGGTTTCGGCTAAAAATTTTAATACTGTTTTAAAATCAAAAAGCGGTTCGTTGCTTAGAAAAAATGCTGGGTGTAAAGGTAAGTGGTGACGATATGCGAAACCGAAGTACTTTTTCCTCTCTGCTTCTACCTCGGGGCACTCGAGAAGAACATGGAGGACTGTAAGACTATCGCCACACTTTGTACATGTCGGAGGATCGCTTCCATTCAGTAGGAAAGAGTGAGTGCCGTAAGTATGCCCTATTCTTAATCTACAAAGAAGCACTTCTTTGTGACTTGCTGTTCTCTCAGATATCCAGTTCCCTAATTTTGGTTTTATGATGTGCAGCTTATTTAATACTTCGGTATCCCACTGGCTTTGCCAATACTTCCTCAACTGATGTCGTATGAAGGGTTTGAGGTCTGCGACTCCTATGGGCATATTTATATCAGTATCACTATAGGCTACTGACGTAGCATTTTCGTCGGCAGCTACATTGCCTACTATGCCTCTGTGGCCCGGTACCCAGCAAAGAACAATGACTTGGTTGCACATGTACGCTGTACATAGCAATGAGTACAGTTCATTAAAAACAGGGTTCTTATGTTTTTGTAAGCTCATTAAGCCTCTAACGACGCTCAATGAATCCGTGAACACAATAGCTTTAGTGGTATGTGTCTCCTTTATATGTTTTACGGCCGTGAGTATGGCGAATGCTTCTGCAGTGAATATACTGGTGTGTGGATTTAATGCACCCGATTTTAAAAACGATGCTCCCAGAGCTCCATAAGCCACAACAGATGGAGACTTTGAAGCATCTGTGTAAAATTCTTCGCAGCAGTATTTCGCTTGAAGTTCGAGGAAGTGAGAACGTATATGCACTTCAGGTGCATGTTTTGATACTTGTAGAAAAGAGATGTCACACTGGATGGTCTGCCATTCCCAGGGTGGTGGAAAGCGAGTGGGAGCCATTAGTAAGCTTTCTCTAAGTGGGACACCTGTTTCCTCTGCCATTGCTTGCAAACGCAGGAACAGAGGAGTCCTCAAAGCTGGGCGGTTATGAGAAAGCCTGGCAGTGGATTCATCGTAATTGAGTGACATGGGTGTTCAACATTTTATTCTACCTTCAGGAAGTACGCGAAAGCTAAATAGGTCCTTTGGAGATGTAGGGACCATTCATTGGACTCAACATACAGGCTTTTTACAGGACTAGTCCTGAAGGCACCTGTAGCCAGGCGGATACCCAGATGGTGAACAGGATCGAGAATCTTTAAAGCACTAGGCGCAGCAGAGTGATAAACTACTGCGCCGTAGTCAAGGCGTGATCGTATCAGACTCTTATACAAGTTCAAGAGGCATCGCCTGTCACTTCCCCAGAATGTGCGTGACAGAAGCTTCAGTAGATTCATTGTTTTGAGACATTTCTCTTTAAGATGTTTCAGGTGAGGGATAAAAGTGAGTTTAGAATCTAAGATTATACCTAAAAATTTATGCTGAGAGCTTACAGACAGACGTTCTCCTTTCAGAGAAATATCGGGATCCGGTAATATTCCTTTCTTGTTTGAGAAAAGCATGCAGGTACTTTTCTGTGGGTTTAGACTCAACCCATTCTCATCCGCCCACTTACATAGTTTGTTTAGGCAAATCTGTACTTGTCGCTCGCAGATTGCCAGATTACATGATTTGAATCCAATCTGCACATCGTCCACATATACCGAATAAAACATTGTGCGCGGTATAACGGTGTGCAAAGAATTCATTTTGACGATGAAGAGAGTACAGCTGAGTACCCCACCTTGATGTACACCTGTCTCCTGAGTGAATGACCGTGATAGGACGTTGCCAACTCTCACACGAAATGTTCTATTGCAAAGATAATTTTCGATAAAGCTCAGCAAGTTACCGCGGATACCCATTCCAGACAAATCCCGGAGAATTCCAAAGCACCACGTAGTATCGTAGGCCTTCTCCATGTCAAGAAATACTGATAGGAAAAATTGCTTGTGTATGAAGGCATCCCGGATGTTCGCCTCCATACGGACAAGATGGTCTATAGTAGATCTACCTTCCCTGAATCCACATTGCAGAGGATCTAGTATTTTGTTATTTTCAAGATAATGAATCAAGCGTCGGTTTACCATTTTTTCAAAGAGTTTGCACAACAGCTTGTCAACGCTATGGATCTGTAGCTGACGGCTAAAGAAGGGTCCTTGTTCTCTTTGAGAATTGGGATTACGATGGCTTGTTTCCAAGCGGACAGGATGTGACCTTTAGACCACATGGCATTAAAAAGCGACAGGAGTGTTTTGTGAGTTTCATGGTTTAAGTGATTAATCATGTCATATACTATTCCATCGGCTCCTGGCGCAGACTTGTTGCAACATTTCAGTGCAGCCTGAAATTCAGCCATGCTAAATGGGCGATTGTAAGGTTCCGTTTGCGTGCTTTTCCGATCTAAGGGCAGTCAGTCTGCTTGTCGTTGATATCTTAAGAATGTGTCGGAATAGTGGGATGAACTGGAAACACGTTCGAAGCGTGCACCTAGATAATCAGCTTGATCTGTGAGGGTACCTCCCTGGATATTTACTAGCGGCAGAGGATGAGTTTGTCGGCCTTTTAATTTGTTTACTCTGTTCCATGCTTTTCTTTCGTCTGTATAAGAATTAATGCTACCGATGTATTTTTGCCAACTTTCCCGTTTTGCACGGCGGCGTGTTCTTCTTCCTTGTGACTTAATCCGTTTGAAATTAATGAGGTTTTCTGTGGTGGGGGAGTTACGTAGGAGATTCCAAGCCTTGTTCTGCTTCTTCCGCGCTTCCTTACACTCCTCATTCCACCATGGTATATGCCGTTTCAAAGCTGTCCCGTTTGTTTGGGGAATGCATATTGATGCAGCATCAATTACAAACACTGTAAAGTATGCTACTGCATCGTCAATGCCAAGTGCACGGATATTGTCCCAGGGCAAATGTGTTATTTGACAAAACTGCGTCCAATCAGCTGAATCGACTTTTCATCGAGGGATGTATATACGGCATTCAGCCTGCTTTGTAAGGTTTAAAGCGATAGGAAAGTGGTCAATACCATACGGGTTATTAATGACTTCCCACTCCAGATACGGCACAAGTGTGCCGGAAACTATACTAAGATCTATGGAGGAAAATGTTTTGTGTGCAGTGCTGTAGTATGTTGGTTCCTTCTTGTTCAGCAAGCAGGCACTTGAGGAGAATAGGAAGTTTTCTATTAACCGTCCTCACGCATCACAACGAGAGTCGCCCCACAGTGTACTATGCGCGTTTAGGTCTCCGACGACTACATAAGGATGGGGAAGCTCATCTATAAAGTTCTGAAATGTTTCCCTAGACAGCTGGTAATTCGGGGGGATGTATACAGAGGTAATGGTCACCACTTTGTCAAACAGCACTGTTTGGATAGCAACAGCCTCAAGCGGCGTTCGGAGGAGTAGTTGCCGACAGGCCACTCCTCTGTCGACTATTATAGCTACACCACCGGACGACGCCACCGCATCATCTCGGTCTCTCCGGAAAATGGCGTATTGACGGAGAAAGTTTGTGTGTGTGGATTTAAGGTGTGTCTCTTGCACACACAGCACCTTTGGATTAAACTTATGTAAAAGTTCTTTAACGTCATCAAGGTTCCGGAAAAGACCTCTGATGTTCCAGTGTATAATTGCAGTATCCATGTTAAAAGGAATATGTGCTGTGTGGCTAAGACAAGAACAATGTAGATTAGCTTACAGGGCCCTTTCCGGGCCCCGTAATGCGGGGTTTGTCTTTCTTGCCGCGGTCCTGGGACTCGCGGCGGTCCTTCGGTGCTGGCTGCACCGGCTGGCTAGGGGTAACGTCCATTGCCTCATGTGAGGTACTGGATGTCCGCTCTTGTGAGCGGTGTGTACGTCGTGAAGGCCTCGCCTCATGAGACGGGGCCTTGGAGCCTGCCAACCCAGAGGTCAACGGGCCCTGCTTCAGGGCAGGCGAAGCAGTGCTAGCTGCTGTCACCAAGGGGGCTGGTGGCACGACCGTGGCCACACTCTTTGTGGGCGGGCAAATGCCGAAGTCTGCTGCGGCGTTGCCCCCTTACGCGCCCGCCTCAGCATACCCTGAGGTATGAAGGAATGAAACACGCTTCCGTGCTTCCTGGAAACAAATGTTCTCTTTAATCTTCATAGTTATAATTTCCTTTTCCTTTTTCCACTTGGGACATGCTCGTGAGTATGCTGCATGTTCACCATCGCAGTTAGGACAGTGGAGTGTACCAGTACAGTTGTCAAGGTTGTGTTCATTGCGTCCACATTTCGCACAGGTCAGTCGTCCTCGGCAGTTTTGCGAGCCATGGCCGAATCGTTGGCACTTAAAGCATCTACGTGGGTTTGGTATGTATGCCCTTACTCGTGTCTTTGTGTAGCCGGTTTCAAGAGAATCTGGCAGTACACTCGTTGCAAAGGTGAGTATCAAGTGCTTTGTTGGGATTTCTTTGTTTTCACGCTTGATGATTATTCGCTGCACTTTGATTACATTCTGGTCCTTCCAGCCATCTAGAAGCTCTTCTTCACTCAAGCTAAAGAGATCTTCGTCTAAAACGACTCCTCTGGACGTATTCATTGATCGATGTGATGTCACTGTGACTGGGATGTCACCAAATGTCACGAGCTTTAAGGTATTTCCGTACTGAAGCTTGTCGCGAACCTCAAGCAAGAGGTCACTGCTAGCCATTTTTGTGACTTTGTAGCCGGGGCCCAATGAGTCAGTGAGACACTTAGCAACGACAAATGGGGAAACGGTTCGGACAGTCTTTTCGGGGTTTTCGCTATGTATTACATGGTAGCGGGGAAAGATTTTTTTACTTTGGACAAAAAATTTCATTGTTTCCTCGGTGCATCCTCTTTTAAAAAGAGGACGATCAGGTAGTTTGGGGAATGCAGCTAATGCCATAAATCCTTACTTAATTTCGGCCGCGATGCCAGCCGCCCACCACCGAGCCCAACAAGGGGACGTGACAGGAGCTCCTGTAATGTGAGTCCTGCCAACGCCAGCTGTACACCGCTGCTATAACCAAATACGACATAACCAAGGCAGGTTAGCGACACAAGGTTAACCCTTGCCACCGAGAAGATAGGAAGTAAATAGAAGATAAGAGAAGACAGGACAGTAATGAAAGGGAGGTATAAAGAAAAAAGAGCGTGGAGATGAGGACAGGAAAAGGTGACTGCCGATTTCCTCTAGGTGGGTCAGTCTAGAGGTGCCGTCTATGTGAAGCAGAGGCCAAAGAGGTGTGTTGCCTCCGCCAGGGGGCCTTAAAGGTCCAAACACCCAGCATTAGCTAAACCTCCAGGATCCCCCTTTCCCCAGACACGGCAAAGCCACGCACGGCTATGCGTGGGAGGGTCCAACCCCCGTGTGCTCAGGTACGTGGTGGCGCAACTCACCAAACGCCTGTTTGCGCAGACGCCCCTGCGGGGGCCTTGGAAACAGCCGTGCAAAGTCACTGTAAGTGCCGTGTGCACCTTCGCCTCGTTGTCTGCATCACTGTGATGACAGGTTCGTTCATTTAATGATTCGGACGGTTCTCTGAGGCGGAGCCTCCCAGAACCCGATTGAGGACAAAGCCGTTTGTTAGAGAATGCACACAAACATTTATTAAAACTGAAACAAAAGGTAACCCATAAAACAAACACTCAAAAAGACTATCACGTCAAGAAATGCAATTATGGCTAAGATGATATTATTAACAGTCAAGTCCGGGCAAGCTGCTCGTGTGAGTGCGCACTATAGTCTCGACGCGGCGAACGGGAGATGAGACGACGAGAGAAGTGGTGTTGTTCTCACCAAAAGGTCGCTGTGTTGGACCGGCTATCAATGCGTCGTAACTCTGGCTTGGATCGAGAAGACAGGCGGCTCGGCAGCACGGGCAGACGGTGGCGGCGTTCTGGCCAGGCAGCTGGTCGTGGAACTCGGGCCCGTAGCCCGACAGCTCACGTTCTGCCCACGGGCAGAGACGCTCGCCGGCCTTGGGAAGCAGCAGTTGACGATTGGGCAGAGTGGCAATGCTAGGAATGGGTTGGCAGGAGGCCCCAGTCGGGTGAAGTCTTGGTGGCTCGGGTCCGGAACCCGACAGCCCGTCTTCAACCCCCGGTCCGGTGGCCGACCTTCTCCTGGTGCCGCTTCTGGAACTCTCCCCCCCCCCCTTCTGCCAGCATGCCTGGTTTTTCTGCCACTCTGGCCGATTTGTCGTTTCCTCATTGGCTGCTTGAGGTTTTGTGTTGTCTTGCGATTGGATGTCTTTCTTTTGTTGTTTTTCTTCTTGTGCCTGTCATGAGTAAGACGCCGGCGGCGACATAAAAGAAGAAAAGGACGAAGTAAACGGAGCGTTCTGAACGGCGCGAGCGCCGGAAGCGCGTGACCCGAGGTATGGTCAAGGGAGAAACGGCACTGAGCGAGCATTATCGACGTGGCTCTGGGCCGGGAAGGACGCATCGTCAGCTACGCTCTGGTGATGGGAGACTTGGAGGTTCGGCCGAGTCCGTAACGCGGGCAGTCCGAGGTGTGGCCGTCGACCTTGGAGACTTTCGAGCGAGGCTTCTTGGACCAGCTGCAGCACCACACGGCATGGCCGGGCACTCCAGAGAGGATCCCCCTTCATCGACAGACCAGCGCGTTTGATAATCCCCGGAACGCCACGTCGGCACCGGAGGAGAGAGATAAACGGAAGCAACGGGCGAGGACGTCAATAGGCCTACTCCGTCAAGCCTCCCTGCCACGTCAGCAACAGCGACCGGGTTACCCAAGCTCCCGAGACAAGCGAGTTGAAGGACCGACTTCTATGCAGCAACGTTTATGCGAAGATCGGCGAAACGGCCACATGGAAAAAGATTCTACGAGATTCCGGCCGGAAAGATACGAGCAACCACAGCGATGAACAGAGTGAGAGATCCATGCTTGTATGGAGATATCAGTAGGCCAAAGTTGCCAGACTTTGATGTAGAAAACGCCCAGAACTATCGTGGATAGGAATTTAGGGCATGTTTATTGCTTTATTAAGTTGTGTATTTGTTGGTAGTTTTTCATTCAGTGTGTGTGTTAGTTTGAGTGAGCTTTATGTCGAGTTTCGAGTTTGCGTGTAATTAAAACCTGCTTGCTGTGTCGCCATGCGCCTGCCTTCTCCATCTCTATTAACACCCGCACGCCCCCAAGATCAGTGACAACAAAACACATCACAGTGCCGCATGTTCAGTGCACTTCGACGTTGTCGTCTTTAGCCAACATGGAATTCACCTCAGCGCACGCTCTCCTTGTCGTCTGCTTCTTGTCTCAGTCCACCGCACTGTGTCACGCACTTCACACACCACAATCACATGCCATTGCTCTCACTGCTGCTGATGGTGACGCTGTTTGCCAGTGCCTTACGCTGTGCTGGCACTTTACGATGGCCGCCCAGTGCCTATAAAGACTTCATGGAGCTGGTGGTTAGGGTTTTGGAGACCGTCAGTAGGACAGATGGGTTATCTGTGAGCTGTTTGGTTTGCAGTGCACTTGACGTGCTGTTCGTTGCGCTGTAACATTATTTCTTTGCCGCCATCTATATATGTGACACGAGATTGCAGGACTCTCAAAGATGCAAAAAACAGCTGTTATTACTTACTCGTCTCTTTAACCTTCCGTTCACTTTTCTCTCATGCAAACTTTCTAGCTCTCATTTCAGAGCAAGCATGCTTTTTATCCTGCATTAATGTGAAGATTGTTTGCACACTGATAGCCCTTCACCTCGCTTTATTTAATTTCGCTTTATTTTTATCGTGCAGGTGTGTTGTGTGTTGACTTACGGGACGCATGCCACCATCCGAGTAACCATCGATTTCAGTCTCTGCTTTGAGTAGGTTGAAGACTAGGCCAGCTGACAGCCTGGCCCAGAGATAGTCGGGTAACATGGAAGTCCACTGGCCCACAAACACCGCGCTGAATGCCATCGTGAAGAACACCCTAGGCCACGAGCATGCACACAGCATGAGGAACTTCCAATGGCCAAACTTATTATGAAATACATTAAAAGCACGACAGAATGAAAAGTTGGCTGCAGTAGCTGCACATTTCATTTACAGAGGTGCAAGCTGGGTTGACAGAGCGTCAGAGCCACTCGATTCACCATAGACTGCATGAACTAGTTTACACAGGGTTAGTGACAGTTCCATACTCGTGCTAAAGCTGTCTAACGTGCCACAGACACAACTTACTCTTGCTCTCCTGAAAGTGTAGGCAATGTTGCAAACTCATGCCAGCATGATGTCTGAATGTGTTAGAAAGAAATGGCATCTAATATAAGCACTTTATACTGTCGGTAAAGATAATTGTGAATGAAGCAAGCCACTTCCTCAACCACTTCTGAAATTGAAGGCAAACCCGATGCACTTACTGTTTACCTAGGACACAAAATGCAGATGACACAAGAAAGAAAATTATGGATGAAAGACAAGTGGCTTATAATTATAGCTATAGGTACAACATACAAGTTCAATCTACTTCGGGTATGCTCTTGCACAAGTTCCTTCAACAAACATTACTTAATTGTAATAAATGGCAATATTGGATTATGATCCATCTAAAATAATGTTGCTCAAGTTAAGGTTTTCCTTGTTAGTCATAAAAAAGTGAAGCCTCAGTGCCACTGCACAGGTTAAGCTTAATCCCCAGAAAAAGAAAACTAAACAAGCTGAATCACCCACCTGTAAACATTGGTGGCTTCCATCTTCCCCCCTCGTAACCAGGAAGGCACCCAGACGAAAGGCACAGCCATACACTAGGAACATTGCACCTTGCGAGAAGGCAAAGGAGAGTGCAAACAGGATGCTCCACTTTTTCGATTCTCTGCAGACAAAAGCAACAGTAACTGTAGGCATGACATCGCCTCAACGAGGTATAATGTACGTGCTTGAGCGTAAATGAAACCAGTCACAGTTACTATGTCCATAATAAAACAAGTTTGACCGTGTACTCCTAAAAGTGTGCTTTGACAGAAACTAGTTGATACGATATGTATTTATTGTATAAGTTGCACTGTCTAGATGACATATGAAAGAACACTGGCACACAAACATGTGTCTATGTATGTTTCATGTTTATGTGTCAGTGTTCCTCTGTTACCTGAGCAGCATGACTTATACAATCAAGGCATGATTATGTATGTATCTGCTGGCTGTGTAAGTCCTTGGGACTTTTTTATTCCTAGCTGCTTGTTCCAATGTAACTGGCATACAATGCAACTAATTAACAAATAAGCTGGAAATGTATCCTTATGTGTTGTACTGTGCCTGATACAATTCTCATGTATTGTTAATGCACAACGTTTTACAACATTAAACTCACATAAGTGGCCCCAGTAGGTGGCCGATGAACAGGCCAAAAATGATGGGTTCCAGGTTTAACACTTGAACAGCCCTAATATTCTCTATGCTCTCTGTGCTTACCTGTAGAAAAGAAAAATGGCCGCTGATAAGTGAAAATTATGACACATACTTTTTTGGATGTCACAGAAGTGCATATTAAGCACAAAACATGTGTAGAAGTGTGAAAACCATGCCAAAGCTTATTGTATGTGCTGTGCCTAGTTAAAGATATGCCGCCAGGCACTACAGTGGGCTGTGTGCCCTGCAATTTTCTCACGCATGCTGTTTAAGCATAACAGAAAAAGAGACTTAAGAGAGCCTTCACTTAAATATTTCATGAAATTGGTGACATTGCCGAAACGCAAATTTGGCAAAACGAAAGGCTTATGTGGGTAAACAGAAAGCCTGTTGCAGCTTTTTTAAGAAAACTTTATGCCTAAGAAAATGCTGCTTTTGAAACATCAGTTCACCCGCAACATTTTATTTTCACTTTGCAGAATTTGATTTGTCTGACAAAAGCCATTTTCAATGTCTTGCAAACAACTTGTATTCCGTGTGCTTGATACAGTAGAACCCCGCTGATTCGTTTTTCAAGGGACCGTAAAAAAAACTTAAGAACCTGGAAACGCAAGAGCTGGGAAACACGCAAAAGTGAGAAATGGGAGTAGTGTTGAACTGCACACAATATTATTTAAATTTTTACATGTGAAAAAAAGTCGGAGTTTCGCCCGACAGCCGAAGTATCAATTGCGATAGCAAATTAGTAGACAGCTATACAAAGTAAGAATAGTAGTTTTATCGTCCGCATAAACCTGTGAACTTTCGCTTATTAACTATATTAACAAGCACGGTGTGAGCGCCCACATGCAAACATGAACACATCACATTCGTTGAGTGCGGACACGCACTGTCAAATGCTGGTGTGAGGAATTTAAGCGCCACTGCAGAAGCAAGCGAAGTGACCTTCGTGCTGTTGTCTATCGCTTCAAAGCAACTAACTGCGTGCCAAGAACACACAGCACGCACAAAGCTACGAGCCGCCGACGCACCTACACTGCGTGGACTCTGCCCCCACTGTAGATAGCTTTCAAGATATAGCCCGCACGACCACGTGCCGCCGTGCAGCCGCGCAGTATGCAGTTGATGCCAGAGTACAGTAAAACGCCGCCTGCTATCCCTCCCCCCTCGCTCCCTCGCCAGTGCCTCGAGCGCAATAGAAGAAGGCGCGCTTCCTCCCTGCTTTTCTTTCTTTCGCACGCAAGATTTAGATGCGGTCATCGGCTCCCTTCGCACACTTTCACTCGCACATAGAGCATACGGCGCGCGGTGACGGCGTTATCACCCTTGGACCGTATACAGAACATCTATGAGCCAAAACCAATTTTAGGGCCGCAAGGCATCATAGACACCATCTTTAGATAGCAAATATGGATCTCAAGGGCCATACTTTTGCTGGCGAAAACCGAAAATACGTCATAAGTGTCGTCCCGGGCACTTAGGGTGGCCAATGCCATCGTCAAGCAACCAAGCCAAGCGATATGAAAAGTAAAAATGGCCGCTCCGGCTCGAGCGGGGTGGCAGTTCACAACGTATGATGGGGGAACGGTCCCACAGTTGCAACATAACAGCAGGGTTACCAATGCATTGGGTTCTATGGGAGATGTGTCGGGACTGGCCGAAAACGACATAACAGCCGGGAAAACGCAGCACCCGAGAACATAACAGTGGGGTTCTACTGTATAAAGGGCTTTCCGTCAAGTCTGGTTTGCAGGCAGTGAGTTTCCCAACACAGAGAAGTGAGACCTGCATTTCAACATGTAAATTGTTTACTGTAACTAATTTGTGCAAAAAAGGCAGCAGTTCATAAAAATAATGTCTATTCCATCCTCATGAAAATTAAGTCCTTTAAAGTATATACTGTGGCGATGGAGGTGCACCCCAGTGCTTTTGAGCAAGCATTCACCTGTTCTGTCGTCCCTACATCTCTCCCTTTCAACTTGCAACGATTGTCAGAGTCGCCTTGGCAACAGACCTGTTTGCGGCAGTAGTGCTCGCGCTGGCGGCAGTGGTGCGACTAATCATGATCGGCAGAGTGAGTGCAAGCGGGCTTTGCACGTACATACCTGGTGTTGCTCCTTCTCCAGATGCTAAGCCGAACAGTGGTGCCTAATGTTCGCGCGTGTTCCTACCAGCCCTACTACGCTAAGCCGCACTTATCAGATGCCCAAGCCGACGGAGATTGGCTGAGCTCACACAAGTGGGCCCATTTATTGTGAGAGCAAGCAGCATATCCACGGCGACTTTTCCTAGCGGCATGTCATGGGAAGCCATACTCCTGCAGTGACACGATAGCGGTGCCCCTTTCTGTATTTTTTGCCCTTGGCGAGGGAGCCCTTTGATTCCCGTGCCAGCCAGGGACCGAGCGTTTCTGCCCTGTTGGGTGTCGCCAGAGACAAATAAACGTTTCTACTAACTTAGGGCAATACTGTGTTTACTTGGGTGCATAGCGGTCGGTGCCCCCTTTTGTGACTTGAGCGCACACACAGCGGCGCACTAGATTAGAATAGGCAATGGCTGACACAGCCCAGTGGCTCGCTAAGCCCGAACCCATGGTGGTCGGTACTCCTGTGAGATACGAGACCTCCACAATACCCAATGCTATATACAATATAAATTTCTACCCAGAAAGAAGCACACACAAGTCTTGGCCTTATCACAGTGAGTGAAGCGGGCATACTTAGAAAGGTTCAATTTTCTCAAATGTGCCAGTGAAATTCCTCAACTACAGTGGACCTGGTTATAACAAACAGGCTTATGCGCTAAAAATAGCTTGATGTATCAAGTAATTATATACTATACCTAAACTCCTCTATAATGATCTGTAATGAACTTTTGTTGTGCGTTGATTATGTACAGATTTCTTATTTTAAGTGCGACTAAGAAGCAAAAAAGGAATCTACTTATTGAAAACACTACATGAAGCAGGAAGCATTTTTTGCCTGCATCTTTTTTTTCTGTTTTTCAGTGTCACTAAAACGGCATGATTGTGTAGATGTGCTCCAGTCTAATAATAATAAAAAAGCGTGACAAGAAAATAGTAAAGTACTGCTCT